>NW_026054645.1:286417-948045 GCF_022830035.1 Ophidiomyces ophidiicola
GTTTTTGGTTTGTTGTGAAATTTTTTTTTTTTTTTTTTTTTTTTTTTTTTTTTTTTTTTTGAAGTTTGGTTGCATCAATGCTAGGGTATGTATTGATGTTTGCACATTAGAGTGATTTATCTGTCTGGGGCCGAGAATACACAGGGATCGTCAAAGGAGAGGAAATTTCTCACTATAAGGAGATTTCAAGTGCTCTTGTGGGCATCATAGTGCCCTGGTGCAACTCTCTGGATCTGTGCCGCCATGGCAGCGTTGCAGCATTGCCACAGCAAACACATACACAGCTTAGGGCTCAACAGTGCGCTGGGATGCCTCGACATGTTAGGAGCTACATTTGCGACAAGGATTCAGACATGACGCGTCGATGAAAGGCAGAAACAATATTTTGCATATATCCGGAGTAGAGTAAGAAACAGCATGCACTGAACGTCAGTGTATCCTGGGAGTCTAGGCCGGCGTCTATCCTTGCTTTGGGGTGACAGGGGCACCGCTGTAACAGAGGCTTTGAGCATCAAGATTTGAAGGTATGTACTCCGGTGCATGTATAGACATACGTAAGAGACAGAACTACCCCAGTTTGATGGGTACAAGATGAGGGAATACACAAGTTGCACGGGGTAAAAAGATTAGATATGGAAGAGTTTATTGGTATTTTCCTGGGTATAGATCGTCAAAATGAACTTATAATATCCATCATAACAGCGTCAACGTCACAGGCCGCCAAGCTTGGGTATATGTGTGCATGTAGGGAGAACGTATGGCGCATCATCATTGATGCAGAAGGGTAAACAGTCCATCCGGGCAAGAATTAAGCCGATGTTAAAAGCAACGGGCGATCAGCTAGTTAGTATCTGCTGTAGTAAAAGGCGTGCGGAGTATGCAACCTGGATACAACAGCCAGCAAGGGATCGGCGACGAGGCGACAGCAGCACAGTTGCATTATGATTCTGCGAGGAAAAGAAACCAGCCTCATTAGGAGAATGGCCTTATATTTCTCCGCGCCAGCGAGCAAGTTTGCGTGAGGTGCATCCTAGCATTTTTGCTGGAAACCTCCGAGCGTCCAAGACGACGATCTGCCGCCAAGCTGCCGGTTGAAACTGCCGGCTAGTTAACTATACTCCGTACGGAGTACTCCATAGTTAACTACCTAGTTAATCAAGGGCACAAGCCCACGAAACGGCAAAGCTGGCAAGGCTGGTGGATATCGATGTCCAGCGCGGTGGTGCTTGGTCGAAAGCGACTACTGTACTCATGTCTGCATGTAAGTAAATCTGGGATGTGGGAATCGCTGACAAGCGACCTGGTTAGTTAGTTGGTAACATACTCTGGCGGGCGGCTTGCTGGGCACTGCCAGAACCGCGACCGTCTCCAACATCCTGCCTCCAACCCCTGGCCACCGTCAATCCCAACACGCGGTGGATCGCGCACGTCTTATCTGCCCGTCACATGAGGATCCACGCGGAGAGACGCCGGCAAAAGTTTTTGACGAGTGAGCTGCCCACAACCCGCCGAAACATGCGTAACCGTGTGCGCCAAAAAAGCTTCCCAGCCCGCCAGCTCTTGGGGTTCTTGGACTCACAGCAGAAACGGGACGGCAGCTTCGCCAGCATGACTGTGCTACTACTCCTCCCGGCCTGAAGACGCGCTCTCTTCACTGTTTAGACTCGTGGAGGTGAGTCAACTTCTCGCCACGGAGGATCTTTAGAGTTGGCGTGGGCGGTTTCGCTGTTGCTGGCTACCTCCCATCTGCTCATGCACCCCGCAGGCCATGCATTGTTATTTTTCATTCTTCTGACTGTTTCTAGGCATAGTGTCTGCTTTGGACACTGGTGTCTGGCGACTTCCTAGCCGTCGCTCTAGTCTATCTACGACACCTGCGCAGGTCGTCGGTCCTGCTCAACCGCCGCTGTCCCCTTCGCCCTCTGAGTCCAGCATCTAAACAACCGAGAGCGCGTCCGTGCAGATGGCACCCAACTCCCCTGCAGAAGCTTTGGGCACAATCCCGCCTTCCGCTGTGTCTGAAAAGACGCCGGGCGGGGAAGACCCCGCTCCTCGAGGGGAGTCTGATCGACGCACGGTCAGATGGAAGAGATTTTTGGGATCTTCTGATACACCAGACACTGAAGAGGACGCCTCTGGAAACCGAGAAAAATGGACGATGGGAATTTTGAACGACAAGCAGACAGAAGAGGTCCCAGGTAAAGCACTGGACAGCCCTTTCGTTGGATATGTAGCAGAAGTTGCTGACTTGTCGATCGTTGGCAAGGAACGATTCTCCTCCTTGCATCACACCGCAATGCGCCCCTGGGGTTGACGCAACAGCCCGCTAGGACCTCTTCGTCATCTTTACCATCGCCTTACCCGCCCTCTCGATCTTCCTCCCACACCCCTGCTCCTCAACAGAAACGGACTCCAGACGGAAAGATTGTACTTGACCCCCAGCCGGATGATTCCCTAAATGACCCACTCAACTGGCCACAATGGCGCAGGGACCTTGCTCTGATGTCTCTTGGCTTCTACTGCATGGTCGGAGGCGGTATGACTCCGATTCTAGCTGCGGCGTTCAACGATGTCTCGGAAGAATATGCCGTCTCCTTCCAAAAGGTTGCGTTGACAACAGGCCTGTACATGCTTGGAATGGGTCTTGGTTCGGTCGTGATGTCACCAACTGCCATTCTCTTTGGCAAGAGACCTGTTTATATTGCAGGTGCCACTATGTTTATTCTCTCATCCATTTGGTGTGCCGCATCTCCAAATTATGCTAGCTTGGTTGTTGCTAGAATTTTCCAGGGCATAGCCGTGAGCCCTGTTGAGTGCCTTCCTTCTGCTACAATTGCTGAAATTTATTTCTTGCATGAGCGAGCGTACCGTGTGGGCATTTATACCCTTTTGTTGCTGGGCGGGAAGAACTTGATTCCACTTATTAGTGCTGTGATTACACAGGGTCTGGGATGGCGTTGGATCTTTTGGTTAGTATCATTATACTGTCTCTAGAAGAGAAAGCTGACTTAATATCAGGATTGTGGCAATCACAATCGGTTTTGGCCTTGCTTTGGTAGTGTTATTTGTGCCTGAAACTTTCTGGGATAGAACGCCCCGACCGCGGCCCAGGCGCCCAAAAGCCCGACGGAGCGTGTCGGACATTGTAACCCACCCCTTCCGCGGCCGATCTTCACACCCTATTTCTCCAACGGAATCTCGTTACAGGGGGGAGGGAAATTCTATTGGCCAAAAGCAACATAAAGATGTTCACGTCGGATTTGCTGACGACGTCAAATCGGAAAAAGTGAGTATTAGCGAAAGCCCGACAGAGCCCGAGCAGTTCACTCTGGATGAAAAATTAAAAGAGACAGCTAAGTCCGACGGCGAAGCTGACGTAAAGAACGTTAAGGGGGACGTTTCCACCTTGCGGAATTCCCCTAGTACTCAAGATAATTCTGTCGAAAAGGCAGCGTCAGATCTTGAAACTGGAAACTCAGCCTCTGTTTCCAGGGATGTTTCTGTCGACGCTGCTGCTGCAGGCCCAAGCAACCCGTCTCTTCAGCAGATCTATACGAGCAATTTACGGTCTAGACCACCTGTCAGCTTTGTTGAATCACTGAAAATATGGAACGGCCGTATCGCCCGGGACAGATGGATTCGCGTCATGGTTCGCCCTTTTATTCTATTGGCGTACCCTGCTGTCCTGTGGTCATCAATGGTTTATGCACTCTCCGTCGGCTGGCTGATTGTTCTATCGGAAGCTGTGGCTGAAATATATCGCAATAAAGACGTCTATAATTTCTCCGCGCTTTCAACGGGCTTGGTATATATTTCTCCCTTTGTTGGTGGAATCCTCGGCACCATTGTCGCTGGCAGGGTTTCCGATGTCATTGTCCGATACATGTCCCGTCGGAATGGAGGCATCTATGAACCAGAATTTCGACTTGTAATGTCTGCTCCAATCGCTATTTGCACCTCCATGGGGCTCATGGGATTTGGCTGGAGTGCTCAGGAGAAAGAAAAGTGGATCGTCCCCACAGTATTTTTTGGAATTCTGTCTTTTGGCTGCACTCTAGGCAGCACTACCAGCATCACGTTTTGCGTGGATAGCTACCGGCAATACGCCGGTGAAGCTTTGGTCACATTGAATTTCTGCAAGAGTATGTTACCCTTGTTCTCTTTAATTTTAAGTATTACTCTTGCTAATATTCTATTAGATGTCCTACATGGTTTTGTTTTCTCTTTATTCATTGTAGACTGGCTGCATAGTGACGGCGCAAAGACGGTTTTCGTAACCCTGGGAGGTATCCACATGGCTTGCATGTTGTTTTCGATTCCAATGTATATATATGGCAAACGGGCACGCATGTGGACTGTGAGGAAGAGACTTATGGAGAAGTGGTAGTGCACTATACCCTATATTTATTTTGCATAACTGTTGCGAAATTTGTGTTTTCAGCGGTGTGACATGCTGACCGATAATTTGAATGGTTCTTTTTTTTTGGTTTTGTTTTTTGCTTTGTTTATATGCCTGGACAAAGTCCATCTACATATATATCTGATTTGCTTGTTATCTACTTCGCATACACTTTTTCCTAGTAGCTACTCTGCCCGAAATTGAATTTATGTCTGCTTCAAATCTTTACGATCAAAAATGTCAATATCGCGTAATTAGCCACTTTCTTCTCTCGTTTTCGTTCATCATGTTCAGCATGTTCTGCTCGCCTCGACGAACTCCTATATACCTCTTAACCCAACCGGTGCCTAAGACATCCTGGATGTCCAAATCGGCCTCCAAAGCATCAAGTGCTGAATTAAGTGAACTTGGCAGCGGCGTTTGAATTGCCAGCTTTTCTCTTTGTGCAGGGGAGAGAGTCGCTGGGTCAGCTATAAAATCCGCGAAATTAGCCATATTCCTATGCAGATGATGAAAAAAGAAAGAGAAATAAGCGATATACTCAGTACTTATATGTACAGAGTACTTAATAGAAGGGACAAAGAACACACCTGTGCAGTTTCGTATTTCTAACTTTGTGCTAGATTTTAGGCCCAAATAACCAGCGGCTAGGAGGGCGGCAACACCCAAGTACGGGTTCGCCAAACCATCCATTGACTTGATTTCCCAGTGGCCCGGATCAATCCTTCTGATTGGAGTCTCGCGATTCTGCTGCCCCCAGGCAACCCACACGCCTCCGGCCCATATTCCTTCTTTAACACGCTCGTAGCTTGCATCCTGTGGGAATGTGAAAGGCAATACAGCAGGAAAATGCTTCAATAAACCGGCGAGGAAAAACTCTTCCTTCGTTGCTGGATTAATTGAGATATGAACGTGTGCCGCTGTCCCGGCTGCAGAAGAAAAAGGGCGAGGATAGAGGGTAGCGCGCAGATCATGTTTCTCTGCCAAGTGCACGATAGTCTGCCGGGCTTTAATGAGTGTATCTGCGGCAGTCAGCGGTGAAGCTGGGGGAAGAATGAATTCGAGCTGGCCCGGGCTGGATTCTGAATGGAATTGCTCAATGTAAATATGAATTTTCGCAAGTTCATGAACAATTTCCTCAATTAGGGGGAGAGCTTGGCGAGTGTCAGATGTCATGTTTGACCACGAATGGTTTGAGAGCCAGGGTTCGTAAACACATTGACCGTCATTAGACATGAATTTCTTCATGAATACGACTTCAATCTCAAAACCACATAATAACTTGAGACCAAACTCCTTCTCAAACCTAAGGGTTAAATTTTGGAGTATTGTTCGTGGGCAGCCTTCTTGGGGTTTGCCATCCTGCGTCTCCCAAAACGTCATGACAGTAGCGCTATTAGACCTTATTCCAAGGTTAATATTCAAGGTATTTAGGTCCGGTATCAGATAAAATTCACCGGCTGATAATGGGTTTGGAGGTACAATACTGTCGTTTTGTAGCATATTTAATAATGCCATAGCGATACCGGCTCTGCGCTGTTTCTGTATCAACCTTGAAAACTCCCGGCAGGGAAACATGCGGACGCGAACAGTGGCAGTATAATCCACAAGCAGAACCCAAATAAATTCAACGTGACAATTCATTTTCAAAAACAGCTCCAAAATGGAGATGTTGCTGCTAGGGGTTACGGGTAGCTTAAAAGCTTGAAAACTGCCTTGCTCCTCATACGTAAGTGTCTGGTTTAGTTGGTATAATTGATTAGAGTTCCTAAACATGATGTCTTTGGCGGCACCCATTGCTTTTGAAACAGTGAAGTCATTCCTTTCCACATATTCTACTAAAATCTGTTAAAGCTCGAGTTAGAAAATGGCAGCGAAGGGGATAGCAGCGGATACGAACAACATTCAATGCCTCTCTGAACTGTCTATTGGAGAGCCAGTAGGTTTCAGGGTGAAAATGGCCATCGGTACTCCATAGAATTTTGGATGTGGGGGCTAATTCCAAGGATTGGCGCAATATTGAAAGCTGCCCATCTCTGCTAAGTACAGGAAATACTAGGCTAAGATCGAGGTAGACGTTTTTGTACATAGAGG
The DNA here is from genome assembly GCF_022830035.1 of Ophidiomyces ophidiicola. NCBI lineage: Eukaryota > Fungi > Ascomycota > Eurotiomycetes > Onygenales > Onygenaceae > Ophidiomyces > Ophidiomyces ophidiicola. The sequence goes on from NW_026054645.1 coordinate 292,911, forward strand.
CCAAGTACCCAGCCTCTCGAGTATATGGGTACGATGAGTGCAGTAACACAAAGTCGACGTTTGGAAATTCTTCGATAAGACTTTGAAGTTGCGCAGGGTTCGATAATTCTAGTGTGATGTCGGCGTCTCCTAGTCCAGTATGAAACTGAATTGGTTTGATCGTCTCTGTTCCGCATCGTTCCTGAATACATTGAAGGGTAGTACGAACAAGGTAATCATTGAGAGCCTTGGTGCAAATACGGCTGTTTCCATGGTGAATAATTGAATTGAGCTGCGCTGCGAAGCTGTCAATAAGCTGTTCTTGTGAAGGTGGTTCAATATTTTTCAATCCTGTTCGATAGCAGATCACCGATTTAAAACCGGCTATGCTAGGATCGTCCAGAGCTCCAATAACGGCATGTTTAAATTCCTCTTGAAAGTATCCCAGATCAAACGGGAGAGGCGGGCTAGACCTGAAGGTATCTGCGTGGAGCGCGGAACGGATTTTCTCAGCATACTGCTCCATTTGCTTTGCCGCAACGGCCTCGATGCGCAACAGTCGATTCGCTATACCTGGTAGAAGACTATCATGCCACGAAACAGATTCCGTATCTTGATCATCAGTTAGGCCATCGTCGATTAATAACGCATGTGTTCCGGCCAGACAGCGTTTTACCAAGCCCTCGTAATCTTCTTTAATTTCTCGTTGCCTAGCTATCTTGATAGCCTCCCAATTCTGGTCGCAATTATAGAATTTTGCCAGCTGACCAACAGCTCGCTGGTGAGCAATGGTTTCTGTAGCATGGCTAGACAACGCTTCGCCGTTTGCTTCAGAGGTTAGTGACTCGAGGGGGTACTGGTCGTAATTGGTCACGCTGATTTGACTTAGTATATTGTGGCAGTGACTGTCGATAACCGGGTGATTGGAAATAAGATGCTGCAGGTTCTCAATGTTAGGCATTTTCAATCGCTATTTGATTCGTCCTTAAAGAACGAGAGTAACTTCAATTCCTGCTGGTGGATTGTTAGGATGAAACGTATGAACTTAGTGAGAGAGAACCGCCCAGATACTACATCTGAGTTGACGGGATCTCGTCCACTAGTTATGTATAAATAACTGGTGATCGGCAGCTGCATGTTGACCGTCTTCATGACTCTGTACTGCGTACTCCGTACTACTAGTGCAATGTTTGGACCGCCATTTCAACGACACCCAAAGGTAAGGGTCATGACGAGAAAGTCATACTTAAGACCATATGCAATAATGCTGTTGTAACCTACATCAGCCCACAAGCAATTAGATGACCCTCGCCTGTAGTACCGTCGAGGCCTGAGTTGACATTGTAATCAATTTTTAAGGTTTTTGCCACAAATTTAAGTTTCTCGGGTTACCCGTGACGAGTAGCTAACGAGAGCGCGGCTAGTTAGTCAGTGCTTACATAACTAATTAGTTCAGTCACAACTTTTTGTCTGAACCGATCTCGCTACTCCGCATTCTCCCTGTGAACCGACAAATTAACTAACCGAATCAATATCAGTGATCTTGTGCTGAAAGGGTTTTATAAACGCAAGTGACCCAGATATAGTGAAATTCGAATTGGTGACCCGACTTTTATCGGTGGGATTGCTATTTGAAAAGATATTGATCACAGCAATATGCCCCTGGTACTCTCAAAAGCAAAGGAATCAGATGCTACACGCATTGCGGATATTCACATGGCCGCATTTGGGTCTAATGAGATGCTTCTTGCGCAATTCCCAACGCCTGCTGCTCGAAAAGGGCTGTGGGTTTCGCTCGTGGAGAAGGTTGTATCCGAGTTGAGAGATCCGAAATGGGCTATACTCGTTATCCTACATCACGACCACTGCAAAATTATCAGTTTTGCTAAATGGTGCCTTCCAATATCTAAATCTGAAGGTTACGAAGAGCATCCTTGGCGATGGCCAAAGGAGACGAATATGGCTATTCTGAATCAATGGACCAAAAAAATCGGGGCTGCAAATGATAAAATTCTTCGTGATTTGCCCTGTTATCGTACGTTTGCGTACTTTTTCACTCTAAACTATTCCCCTTAACCTCTGTTCTTTCGCTACTTAAGTGAGCCTACTTGTTTTTCTTTGCCCTTTCTAATCAATTTTCACTTAGGTTTAAGTTTCATTGGAACGGATCCAAAGTATCAAGGATTAGGGGCGGCATCCTTATTACTGAAATGGGGATTAGATCGTAGCAGAGAGGAGAATGTCCCTACTGTTTTGGAAGCCACACCTAATGCGACTCCTTTCTACCAAAAATTTGGTTTCAGGGCTGAAGAGCGTATATCGATGCAGCTAGAAGCTGTAAACAGAAATAGAGAACCTGTGTTATATGAAGAGATATACTTTGTTTCGTGGCCAATCATGCCCTTGGGGCATGAAACATTTACAAAATCGGAGCCACTTTGCGTGGAAAGTGCACACAGCACCGCGAATTAGAACCTATTGCAGCCAGACCATATCTTAAATAAGTTCCCCCCACCCGTCGGAGTGCTAGCTTGGATCTATTGTCCTATACGGGGTAGGAAGCTACCAGTAGCAAGTCCATGCTATTTAATCATCGTCATCACCGAAACGCTTGTATGCTCATTGCCTCAGGCACAGTTGCTCAGAGAGAGAAAAGGGGCCCCTCTCCCACCTGATGACAGACTGCTGCAATACTCCAGGAGTACCTTTGAGCTAAAGAACGTGACATTCACCGTTTGGCGCCTGAAACAAGTTGAAAAGAGGAAAATGGCAAGCAAAGTACCCAGTACCAGAGAGACTTGACATAGTTTTTGTTTGAAGTTCTCCGGTTACCAGCGGTTCAATGCAAAAAGCCATCGCAAAGACCACCATTTTTAAATTACAGGGCAAAGCAGAAAATCTTCTCTCCATGCTAGACCATGTGCTAGCCACTAAACCAACAGGAACGACCGCCTGCGATTTGGGTTCCCATCGCGGCTCGATTTATTAGAGGAACCTGGGATACCTGAAAGAGTTGACCACTATTTCTTTGCATAGAGACAGATAGGACAACCCTGTGTTTTATCAACCCTCAATCGGCACCTTTAGTACCAAGGCGCCTACAGAGTATTCAACGGCTTATCGCAGCACACAATATTTGAGCTTGTCGGCATATTACTACAACTCCTATCCCAAGCATACACCGACCTATGTATGTAGGGTGTGTATATCTATTGGTGTCTCTAAGGCAGACCGATCTCACCGCAAACTGATTGTACGCCCTTCTCGGGCTTCTTGCACCCTTCAGCATTTCATGAGAAGAATCGAAGTACGGAGTACCACCGCGAACCCAACAAGAAAACCCTGTAACTAGTTATAGGTCTCCATTCTCCGTTCAGCTGCAAACAACTCAACAAAAAATCAGCTACTCTGTACTGTATGATTCAGCCGTTTGAAGAATAGACACTTTTTACTCCGTACTTGTAAACCGATGTCGCCAAGAATCAATCCCCTTTAGTCTGTCGGCTGCTCCGCAACAGAGTTCAAGGGCCCAGCCTCTTGAGCTGAAGCCAAGCCACAGAGCACCAAGGGCGAAACTCAGCGCAGAATATGGCGTTCAGCCTTGCTGGACCGCCATTTCAACTCTTGTCCCGCACACAAGTCATCGCTGCCAGCAATGATAGCCGAAACTGGATGTTTTGACTCCAACCGGTGGCTACGCTGAATGACAACTTACGATTGTTGTTGATCGCCGTTGCTCCACATTTAGGGAGTCGGCATGCAACTCCAGAGTATTGTGATCCATACCGGAACAGCCAGCACACGGTTGACGAGTTACACAGCCTCGGACGGAATACTCCGTGCGTCTGCAGCCCACATGAACCCGATACGAACCAAGCAGCCTCTGTGGCTGCTGGCTGGCGGGAGATCAAGAATCAGGAACTTCCGTTAACAACAATAGGCTGTTCAGCCGAGTGGTGCTGGCTTACCGGTGCATGCTTCCATAAATCAAGCTCTTTACGGCTGCATCTGCGAAATGCCAAATTTGTGATGGGACCGTATTTCGCGTGTCTTATTCGACGGCATAATTCAGATTCGGACTACCTGAGAACTATAGTATGAGGAACCCTTCCTCTGAGCTTTTTCGTTCCATGCAGTAGGATGATTGGGGCCCGCTTGAGATAGTTGGTTGGCTTTTAAATGCCAATTTGGATGGCTGGTAGCAGGCATGACAGTATATAACTTGTCACTGCGCCCCCAGGTCAATACCGCGGCTGGACTTCCAGAAATATATACATCGGGCTCCCCGCCGCGTTTCACCTGATATTTTGGTCCAACGGAGGCCCATTTTACAAGAAAAAATTCCAAACGTCCTGTTTCTACACGGTTGTTGAGAAAAGCTCGTATAGACGATACTGCCTCGCGACCTATCATGAGCACCGAGATAGGAGGAGGACGCCGTCTCGTCCTTTGTTTCGACGGCACTGGTAATCGATACAAGGGAAATGAATCAGATACCAATGTGGTTAAGATATATGAAATGCTCGATCGTCATGATAGGAAGCAATATCATTACTATCAGCGTAGGTTTTGGAGTCCACGCGATTTCACATTTGGCTGATTGCTTACACCGTTGCTTAGCTGGCATTGGAACATTCACAACGGGTTCTAGTGGGTCTGGTTTGAGCTGGTTTGGCCGGATGAAAGCAACCATAAGCCAGTTATTTGATCAGGCTCTCGGCAACACGTTTGAGTATCATGTATGCAGTGGATATGAATTTCTGATGAAATTTTACGAACCAGGTGACGATATCTATATCTTTGGATTCTCTCGTGGAGCATATACAGCAAGATTTTTGGCAGAGATGATTGACAAAGTCGGCTTGCTATCCCAAGGCAATGAAGAAATGGTGCGATTTGTTTTTGCGTCCTTTAGCCAGGTGCAGCATAGCAAAGGAAAGCGCACCAAAAGTCAAAAAGACGTGGAGCATGAGGAATATCTTCTTAAATTTAGAACCACCTTCTGCCGACCAGAAGTTTCTGTGCATTTTCTTGGGCTTTTTGACTGTGTGAATAGTGTTTCCCAGTTTGAAATACCTTTCCGGAGGCACTCTTACGAATACATAGCCCAGGTAAGCCAGGTGTTACGAAGGTGACGGCACACTTCTAATAGGACATTGTGTGAGTAGGCCCCTGCAAAACATATTCGCCATGCAGTTTCAATTCACGAGCGTCGCCTCAAATTCAAACCTGCTCTTTTTGTTTTCGAAGAGGAATCGCAAGGCGCCGATATCAAAGAAGTCTGGTTTGCCGGAAGCCACTGTGATATCGGCGGAGGCTTTCGATTCGAGGGCGACTCAAAGAATCTCCTATCCGATATACCACTTGCATGGATGATTGATGAAGTTCTCTCATTAGACTGCCATCATGCCGGAAAGCTTGCATTCCAGAAGCCGGCGGTCGAAAGGGCCATTAGTTTGAGACGTGAAAGCGAGAATGAAAGCTGGAACCCGCCATTAGATGCGCCTGTGATCAACATACCGCATTATCACGATTCCCTAACATTTGGCGGTGGCGAAAGTTGGGGAAAGACGTGTTTCTGGTGGATCCTAGGTATGCCTATATTAGACCTCATTGTGACCCGGGCAGCTTTATTAACCCGAAATGTTAGAAATTTTACCATTTTTCACTCGCCTAGAACTCGAAAACGGTGAATGGAACCCTCGCTACTGGCCTCCGAATCTTGGAGCCCTTAGGGACATACCTCGTGAGGCAAATATTCATAACTCTGTCGAGGAGTTATTTAAGGCTGGAGTGCTACGCAAAATGCCGAAACTTGGAGGGGATGATGCACCGTTTCTAAAAGATCCTCTACTATTGCTTCGAATCCTGATGCCATGGAAGTGGCGATTTGGGTCAAGAAGAGACCAGGACTAAATGAGCCACAGCAGAAAATGAAATTCTTTTTGCGCTGAATAATTCTTTTCTTTAGTAGTTAACTAACTGTACGTATGTACGCGCAGAACTTTCAGTTTGTTTCGGATATTTCGCTTCTCTGCCTTGGAATACTCATCGTGCTTTTTAATACCATTCACTTATCGCGAATCGGACTATGATAATATGACCCGTCAACTTTCATGTATGTGCCGTAGTTATCAACACACACAACTTCGGCATTAGACGATTTCTTAGACTGTAATAACTCCCCTGATAACTTACCTTCAGGTTTGTCTCATACTCTACTCAATCTCAATCTACTCCGTCTGTTAAGTTGGTCGCTCCGAAGCTTCAAATGCTAACACCCGATGCTAGCTCAAGGGCAAAAGGGAATAATTTCTTTTTTAAGAGACGCTGTCCAAGCGCTTTTTTTTCAGCCCCGCCATTCTCACACTGCAGATATCAAAACAAAATCACCGAGATCTTCGTCATCTTAGAATGTCAATTCGTTTTTTTGGCAATGCAAGGTCTCGAAGATGTTGACCCTAATAAGTCTCAGGTTCAAGAGGTATTGTCTTCGGCCGCAAGCTGCTTCATTTTTTGATTCTGAACTCTAGGTTGAACAATGGACTCGTGACCTCCCGGATATAAGTCGTAGAGCTGTTTTGAACGCAATGGATCCTGCACCTCTTCATTTCTCATTGAATTCTCAGGTCTATAAGTTCAAGCATGAACAAAAAGTATGCAAGTTCACTGCTAGTCAGCATGAACTTGATCTTCTTCTGGAAGCTGGCGAATGTGCTATCGAAGCCCTTGCAAGGGTTGTCTGAAAAGATAAAGAAGAAAAGATATGGATGGATGGGATAATTTTTCCTCTTGCAACCCTTTTGAAACCGAAAGATGTACACCCGTCCCAGCACAGAGCCCTAGTGGACCAAATGATTTCTCTTGTCAGCAGTTACATACTAAGAAGATTATTCATGGAGATATCAAACCACCAAACTTTCTACATTGCTCCGGTGACCAACTTCGTCTATGCGACTTTAGTGAGGGATTGAGATTTGATGAAGATCTCAGCAACTGGAATGGAATGACAACAGCAAACTACATATCACCACATCGCACCCGACTTTGGCCTGGTAGTGCATCAGAGCCGCCGCAAACAATTGAAGATGATCTTTATGGGCTTGGTGTTAGCATCTGGGAGCTGTATACTGGGAAGGTTCCTTTTGATGGCTGGTACGAGGATGGTATTTTGTGGGCTCTTCAGCGGGGCGAAACTGTCAATGTAAATGAGATCAAGGACGAGGAAGTAAAAGCCGTGATCTGTGAATATTTGAGAATTGGGGGTGCAAAGGTTTGATTTCAGACTGTATTTAGCATTTAGGATTGGGGTCTTAGGGTAAGAAAGACGGGAGTATGTATGCGTATTTCACCTTCACGCTGATAAACTTATGCTCAAAATAGGGTGTGTATTCACGGAAAAGAGAAACAGTGAATAGTATTTTGGGTCTTCGTACACATACAATAAATTTTGGAAGCAGTTTAATACTGACCCTCTAGAGTGAAGGTTCCGGTTTTGGTTATCAAATACTCATTGACGGCAACGTCTTTGCCGCTTTCCTTGCCATAACCTGACTCTTTGATGCCACCAAATGGAGACTCAGCGGCAGATGCATTACCTGAATAGAATAGTTAGAAATGCGAACCTATAACGGTGGATATCGGGTATAAAAGACAAAAATTAGGACATACCAGTGTTCATTCCAATCATACCAGCCTCCAGATTCTCCAGCATTCTCCACATGCGGTCTACATCCTTCGTAAACGCGTAACTCGCCAGTCCCATGCTTGTATCATTCGCCCATTCCACAGCTTCCTCTTCCGTTTCGAACTTGTATACTGCCGCGACTGGTGCGAATGTCTCTTCGCGCGATATTAGCATCTCTTGTGTCATATCAGTGATGATTGTCGGTTCGAAAAAGTATCCACCTCCACAGTCTGACTTGGGTTTGCCGCCGAGGACAACATTGGCACCCAGCCTGCGAGCATCTTCAACCTGGCTGGCTGCTTTATCAATACTACGGGGTGTAGTTACCGGCCCCATAGTAGTGCTATCGTTGGCACCATGTCCAACTATAAGAGCTGCTGTACGTTCCTTAAACATCGCAACAAACTTATCATAGATTCCAGATTGGACATATATCCGATTTGCAGTAATGCAAGCTTGGCCTGCATGACGCCACTTGAGCGCCATGAGCTGTGCAATGGCTTGATCCAGATTAGCATCGTCAAAAACGATAAATGGACAGTTGCCTCCAAGTTCGAGTGTAAGTTTCTTTAGTCCTTGAGCACAGTGGGCCGCAACGAGCTTTCCTACACGAGTAGAGCCAGTAAAAGTGACTTTCTTGACAAGAGGATCTTTGCAGAGGGCTTCGCTGAGCGAGGGAGTGTTATCTAGGTCTGTGGTGAGAACATTGAAGACGCCAGGAGGATAGCCAGCCTTTTTAGCAAGGTTTGCAATAGCTAGTGTAGCTATGGGTGTTTCGGGGCTGGGCTTCACAATCATCGTGCAACCGGCAGCGAAAGCGGCACCAGCTTTGCGCAGAATCATTGCAATAGGGAAATTCCATGGGACAAGGGCAACTGCAACGCCAATGGGCTGTTTGACAGTGAAAACACGCCGATTTGGCGCTGCAGGGGTGGAAACTCCGCCGTGAATGCGTTCGGCCTCGCCGGCGAACCACCAAGTAAAGCCCAGGGCGTAGTCAATTTCCCCCAACGACTCAGCAATTGGTTTGCCCGTTTCGTGGGTCAGAATCTTTGCAAGATCAGAACGGGAATCCCGGATAAGCCCATCCCATTTCATAAGCAGCATAGCCCTTTGTCGTGGGTTCATCTTCTTATATTGCTCGAACGCAGCGTGCGCTGCTTCGACAGCTCTTGGGACATCTTTTTCAGTATTTGCTGGACAGCTTGCCCAAGCTTTGCCGGTGCCAGGGTCTAGGGAAGAGGTCACAGTTAGACTTGATACACCATGGATAGTATATATGCTATAACATACCCACAACCTCAAACCGCTTGCCTTCGGAGGAGGTGACCCATTCATTGTTTACAAATGAATCATATTGTAGAAGGCTTGGGTCATCAAGCTGCACATTTCCAAGTCGTCAGCTTGCCGTGCGTAGGACTGGACACCCATACTTGAATGTCGGGCATCGGGGATGTACAAACCTGAAAGGGGAGCTCGTACTTGTTTGCCATCTCGAATAGCTCAACAATTGAGTCTGCACAAGTCAATGCAGCACAAATTTGAAGTGCACAATAGAGAAACTGGCGAGTCGAGAGCACCTTCGTTACACTACACCAGCCGGAGTGTTTGCCCGCGGTGAATTAATTATTACAGCAAGGCCGAGCGGGTGCGGGGCGGCGGCAAACCAGCCGAGATCGGGACGGGCGTCGGCTCGTCGCAGCATCACAAAGCAGCGTCCGTCGACGCCGCGTTGCTTTGCTCCACAGAGTAGTAGATGGCGCTTGAGTTGCTCGCAGGGTCTGGCCTCGTCTAAGCTTTTGGCAAGCTCAGCAGCCGTCGCAAGCAATCTTTCGTGGCGATTTTGTGGTTGTCTATGATTTGCCGGTACGGAGTAGTGCAAACGAGTTCGACTGGCTTCGCAGAATGGCCAACCTGGAGCAAGTCATCCTGTTGAGCTGTTGTCATTTCTTGGGCGTGAATAGCGAGCAATTGGACACTGGCATCGTTGGAAAGACTTTGTTCATGTGTGGGATGTGTTCAATCCCACAACAGCGATGTCGCATTTTCGACGGGCTCGACGGCACAGTGGACATGGGCTTCAGAGGCGAAGAATGGGCTGAAAACAGGACAAGTCATGGTCGCGCATAAATCTCACGCTCCCGCTAAATAGCTAACTCTCCACGAGCTCTGGTAGCATTGACACGGATCTGGGGCGGGAGGGTGCAGAGTTACATAACTATCCGTGCACGCCCAACCATCCCGCATGGTGACACCCGGTGCGCGTGAATGTCCAAAGACGACAGGTGACCAGCAAGGGCGATACCGACAGGATGATATTATTACTTCGCGGGCATCCAGCTGCAGAAAACGCTCTTGTCCATTCCAGGCGATAACTTTCAGACCCGAAGCTTGACGCTGCTGAGCATCGTGCCTGGACTGTTTCTCCGCACACACGACGCTCGGCTTCTCGGTTAACGATAAACTACCTAGTTAGTTGACTACTCTGTAGTTAGTGGCTTTTCCAAGCCCGGATAATCTATCGGTCTATGATCGCGGGAAAATCGGCCTGCATTCTCGCATAGGCCAACTATCATGGCCGCAAGAACACTAAACACCCAATCATGCTCGAACAAAACCAATCCTGTAGTTATCTTCCAGCTTGCTCACTAGAGGACTGTGTTAATCCGTCTAGGTCAAGAGACCCTTTGGACTAGACAAGAACGCCAACCCTTAAGCCCCAAAATCATATCGAGTTCACTAAGCGCTAAGAGCACGCCGCCGTCGAGCATCATAGCCGGCACGTCTTCCAGCCACACTGGTTCAGATGCCAAAACTTGTTCTTGAACGGCAAAATAAATGCCAAGCCTCCTGTCTTCAAGCTTGATCACCTATTTGGGGCAAGATATCCAAACTTTTCGGCCTTATCAACCTTCCCTTTATGACCTCCGCTGACTCAAAGTAGATATCGTTCCAGCCGATGGATGCCCTCCGTATATAGGGTGTAGATATTGAAAAGGCTTGTCACATTAATCCGGCCACACCATGACTGACTGCACTGTCAGATGGAATCTGCTTTAAATGGTATGTCAAGGCCCAACCAAAAACAACACGAATCGTATCGCTACGGAACAGCAATGACCAGCCAGTCGACTTCGCAATTTCATGGGTACTCAAACGTCAGGCAGCTTGGAGCCCCGTTGTTAACTAGTACACACAAAAGTCCGCCCATTTCCCCACCTGCAAGGCGCCTTTTTAGAGTCGAAATAATCGGGGCTGGTCGTTCAGACTGTGCTCCTGGGAGCATTCGGGAGATTGCCTACTCGGAGTTCAAACGAAAATCCGGGGAAGTTAACCTTAAGCAAGTTACCGCAGACTTGGGATGGCCCATTAGCCCGCGACGTGCGGAGTTTAAAAGCCGTTGCCAATATGGGGTTTGTGGGGTTGGATCGTAGAGGACGCCCTTGACGGAGTAAAGCAGTTGACTACTTCCTGGTGCAGCGGCTATTTCGCGCCTTGGGAAGGATTGATGTATGTACTGGGTACATGCAGGAGACATCTGGTGCCACGGATCTACTCAACAGAAGGCCAATAATATCCTCCATTCGATTATCTGCCTAGACGATATTGCAATCTTGACGGAGGCTCGTTAACGGATAGTGGGATAGATAGGGAACAGCCGCGAAGATAGTAGCATGTTGACATACTTAAACGTCGATATGGATGTACATACATACTTCCCTTGGATCTAGCTAATGCCTGGCTCCCGCGTAATAAGTTTGACCTGCCCCCTTATGTGGTATGTACACTGATGGTATGCGGTACTTGGACCTGCATTGCCGTCTAAAGCGATACCAATTCTAGTAAAGTTTCCCGATAGGCTCCGTCTGAATGTGTATTCCGCATGATATTCTGCGCCTCTCGCTATCGCGACAGGAGTAGGTAGGGGGATGCTAAGATATCGGTGTCTTATCGTACCTACGTGAGCTGTCCAAGCCCTGAGGTTTGGGCTGTTGGGTCACACAGCGTCCGAGGGGCGGTCCGTGGTCTCCCACCATCTGGGTTCGTAACATCTGAGATTTCGAATTTTTGCGAAAAGAAAGAAAAATATCACTTTGGACGTGACCTGGACTTCTGTATGCCGTCGTGACGCGTAACTACTTATCTTGAACAGGCTACAAAATAAAAAGTCCCATGGCGGCATTACTGATCGGCTGATCATTGGTAACTAACCCTACCATCGTATCAGGGTCAAAGTTAGGTTCCTTTAGCCCAATGGCTTCCAGTAGTGGCAGATGTTTCGAACCGCTAGCGTGTCTGGTGTCGTCCCTCGCCATCAGGTTTGACGTCGATAGGAAGATTGAGGCACTAATGGGCCGTCACTTGAGTATAACAAGAGTCTATAGATATATAGACGGCTATGTCATTGTGTTTGTCTCCAAGGGAGGGGGTTCGCGTACCGTCTTCCGAGTTATTTATACCCCGAATATGCGTATCGATCTTCATAAGTGTACTACATGCTGGTAAGCTCACCAGTTCAGTTAGTAATTATCAACTACACCCCTTACCGGGGAATTCTCTTTTTATTAACCTTCCACCCTTTCAAGAAGCCGTATCATCCGGCTCCCATAAGTTTCTTGGTCGACTTTGCTTCACTTGTCAAAGTGGCAGAGGCAATATTCATTCTCTGCAAGCCGCGGCGATTTGAAATTGATGCTTAGCATCAAGGAAACCCATCAGTCAAATAGTTCACCTCTCCGTTCTTCCACATTCAAACCCCAAACATGTCGATTTTCGAAGATAAGCCGAAGGAGATGCTTGGTTCTGATACCAATGAGAGTAGCGAGCTCGGAAATGCAAGAGACACAGATCACACCCTGGAAGTACTGGGCTACGTCCCAGAACTAAAACGAAATCGCTCGCTCGCGACTCTCCTTTTCCAGTCGCTCGCCATTGCAGCAATTCCGTATGGAGAGGGAGGACCGCTGATCAGTGCCATATATGGCGGTGGCCCGCGTGCAATATTCATTGGATGGCTGCTAGTGTTAGTACTAGATGAATGCATTGCGTTATCGCTCAGCGAACTCGCATCAAGATACCCGACATCCGCAGGGCCATATTACTGGTCTTTCCAGGTCGCAAAGAAGCATAAGATCATCCTTTCGTTTATTACTGGTTGGGTATGGCTTATTGGAAATTGGACGATCACGCTCTCAGTCAACTTCGGCTTTGCAGCCCTCATATCAGCAACGATATCGTTATTCCACCCAACATGGGAGGCGGCAAGCTGGCAGATAGTTCTCATATTCTATGCCATCTGCCTCTTGGCATTTGTAATTGTTGCTGTGGGAAATCGCTTTCTCCCACAAGTGGATATCATTTGCGCCGCATGGACAGCAGTCAGCATTATCGTCATTCTTATTGCATTGTCTGTGAAAGCGGGAGCAGGCAGGCACAGCATTTCATATGCGCTGGCCCATTATGACACTTCGTTCGCAGGCTGGGGCGGCTTTACATTCTTCATCGGCCTTCTCCCAGCGGCATACTGCTTCTCAGCAATAGGAATGATATCCTCCATGGCAGAAGAAGTTCCCAACCCAGCAATTATAGTTCCACGAGCGATCAGCTTGTGCGTTCCCGTTGGCGGTTTTGCAGGACTCTTTTTTATCTTGCCCATCTGTTTCACTCTCCCACCATTGGAGGACATTATAAAAAACTCACCTGGAGGCCAGGCATTGCCTTATATCTTTGGCGTCGTGATGAAATCACCAGGTGGTGCCCTCGGCCTCATGTTCCTCGTGTTGATGGTGACTCTGTTCTGCTCCATCAGCATCACCGTCGCTGCATCCAGAACGACATGGGCGTTTGCAAGAGACAATGCACTGCCCCTTTCGGGCATCTGGTCGCGCGTGAATAAGAAGCTGGATGTGCCAGTCTACGCCCTGGGCCTCGTCACGCTGGTTGAAATGCTGCTTGGACTCATCAACATTGGAAGCACGAGCGCGTTTACTGCGTTTGTATCAGTGGGCGTAATCGGCCTGGCTGTGAGCTATGCGATCCCCATCGGCATCAGCCTGTGGTACGGGCGCCGCGAGGTGATGAGGGCGAAGTGGAATTGCGGGCCCATCGTCGGGCCCATCGCTAATGTGATTGCGCTGGTTTGGATTGCATGTGAGCTGGTGTTGTTCAGCATGCCGACAGCATTGCCAGTGACTGCATCAAGCATGACATACGCGAGTGTAGTGTTTGTGGGATTCCTCGCAATTTCGGCTGTGTGGTACATGGTGTACGCGAGAAAATGTGAGTTCCCGAACTGTGGCCTTGATGGTGACGTCATTACTAACGTTCTGCAGCTTATAAAGGGCCACCAGAGTCAGACGGCATTTAAGCCGAATATTCAATTGTATTTAATGACAGAATGGCAATGAATTTTTTATTATGGGATGCTAAGTTGATTTGTATTACCCGGCTAGCTTTATCTACTTAATTTATGGTCAAGATGAGCCCTGCATGATAAGTTTGAAAATCATTGGGATCAAGCAGAAACTGTCATCTCCAAGTATTGGCAAAGCATATCGCTTTCATGATCGTAAAAGTTCTATAAACAAGATTAATAAAGAAAGAAAAAGTAAGAAAACAGAAAGATCTCAGGAAAGATGCAGAGACATGGGGGTATAATGCATTAGTAAAAATATGTTGAAAAACAGCAAGGCCGGCTTTCCTTCCAGGGAGGAGTAACGGATGACGATTTTCAGTATGATAGCTACTGCGAGCCGTTACGAAATCCAATCTTTCGATAATGAAGAAAGTCTGATAGTCCTTAGGTCCATTAGAAATACATGAGTCGCCTTCAATGTAGAGGGGTCAGTTGAATGACGGGGAGGCCGACGAGTCTTATCATTTAAGGGAATATTTGATTTCCAATTGTTGATTCATTACACGGAGGCAAGCTTCTGCTCTGCACCGTCAAGTCGAATACTTCTTGAGCCATCTTTCTGGAAACAAAACCTCACAAGATTGCAAAGTACCGTTAATATTTCGACAGTTATGACTGAAATGATGAATAGGGCGAATATGAGCAGGGATACTGTGGTCCATGCCCAAATGGGATGTCCGAAAACCCATGCAAGCGCCGAGAAAACGTCTTCTTTCGCCGAGGGAAGGTAAGAAGGGTTTATCGAACTCGAAGCTAACCTGTCTGAAAATGGTTGTCTGTGAAGGTGATAGGTTTCTATAACTTCTGGCCCTGATGCTGACTTTGAGAATAGAGTCAAGTAGCGAAATAAAACGGTTTTTGGGTGGGTATTCTGATGCGTGCTGTGCTCAAAAACCTTTTGATCTTGTATTGACCTGGTAGCTGGAAAAATGGTTTCACCTGGTTTGTCGTCGATAGAAATAGTATATTCTGCCACAACCTCACTCTTCAATGACGAGAGAGCATACGGCCACCTGTCGCCAGGGATGGATTTTGAAGCTCGAGTCAATACCTCGAGGTTCCGACCGGCTTTGGCACTAGTGAGAATGCGGCGTAACTGATCACGGAATACGGCTGGCTGCTGTCTAGAACGTCGAGGATAAAGCCGGTCTTCGATGTGGTGTCCCTCACCTGCTAGGACCAAGGTGTCTATATAAGATATTGGAGCCGATAGAACACAGGGTATTAGCGAAAGCACAACGTAGTGCACCAGAATAATCCGCATGGTGAGTTACTGCCGGCTATGCGTATCAATTCGATTCTAGTCAAGCCAAAGCAGCAGCGCTATATTTTCCTGGTCCTAGTACAGGTGATATTGATAGCCGACTGCAACTTAAAGTGAGTGAGGGACGATATATCCACAGCATCAATCAAAGATCACAACTATCGTTATAAAACTGAGCAAAGGACAGCCGATAATCCAGGAGGGGAAGAAGGAAGATGCTCGGAAAAATGAGCCGCCATCCCAGGAACGTCGCCCTCCAGGCAATCACACGCTGTCCCTCCGCCATCCAGTTCCACGGTAGCCGTGATGTCGCTGTCATTGCAACAAGGCACGCCAAATCCCACTCATGCTAGAGTGCCTGGAGCGCTGGTCGGCGATGCATGTGCACAGATGCATGGTTCTGAGTGGGCCAGTGCTAGACTTCCTGAGTTAAACCTTTAGTGCCTTAGTGCGGTGGTGAGCATGTGATCAAGATGTGACTGTGATTGGCTGTAATGGAATAACCTTCTCCCGGCTCCGATATAACTAAATCTCGGCAATGCCGCTTTTACCAACGAACCGCCGTGGTGGATGCAGAATTCAACAACAATGAACGTCGTCTTCTCATACGGAGGCATGTACAAGATACATACTCCATTCTTTTCATGCTTTCAAAGGTCAACACTCTAGCTCTTATTGTGCTGCATTGAGACATACTCGCGCAAAGTCGAAAAGCGACAATGACGAGGGCTAGAACAACTATAATTTCTCGGGAGAGCTTTAATCGGCTCGTCTGGGAACCGGTCAGGCAGGAGCGGACCGTATGAGAAACTCGCCCATCTCGCGCGCTCGCAATTGTTTAAACAACGACTTATACCGACGAGAGGGAAACCACCCTGGATGAGTATGCCACGCTTCATCATGTCATAGAGTGGAACAACATTGATCTTCTGAGCGAAGAGTTTGACGATAAATCTCCACGGGGATACGGCTGAACTCAGTTGCAATGACTTGACTGATTTCCTCTGAGCAGATTAGAACAAGAGACCCCTAGCAAACCTGTCATCATGAGCCTAGACCCATAATTCCTTGTTTCATTCCTTCGGTGAACATTGCCTGATTGCCAAATATGCCAACTATCTTATCTTATTCAAGGAAGCACCTGGAGATTTGATTGCAGACCGGAATATGCAGCTCTGATCCTCCCAGCAGGCGTTTCCTGTCTTGCACAGGCTCATTACCTCACGCGAAGCCATTCAGTGGTGTATCAACTGGCGTATGGGGCAATACAGTGCTGCGTAACTCACACCTGTACTGGCCGTACGCCCGCCCAGGACGCCATATTTAGAGTTGATTCCTCTCGGTGCGCAGTTGATTTCCATTTTTTCCAAGGTTAGGTGGCAACAATACAATTTCATGTGCACGTATAGGTACTTCCTGTTGGGAAAATTTAGAACGCTGAGAACGCCGTCTGGGGAGGTTTCATGGAGCTTCAGAGACCCCTAATTGGAATCGGGCCCTTGAACTGATAGGCCATGTTATGTTGGTGATAACAAATCGGTTGAGCCTCCTGCAAACTCGGCAAGCGTGGTACAATCATTAACCCCGTACTCGGACGTGCCTCCATACCGGAATACAGCATTCTCGGCTTACCCTAGTGATACGTAGCACGTTGGCTGTTTAATAGCCTTGCAAAACGTCACGAATGCCCGCTTGTAAAATTACTGCTTTTTGCAGTTTTGATACCACTTAATATCTTAGTATTCTCGTACGGAGAGCCTAGAGGTGTATTTTGTTCCTGGGAATTAATTGATAACCTATCTAATAGTTTGTAGGAGTAGTAGAATATTCTGTAGTCTGTAGTCATCTAGCTAGTGGGATAGTAATGAACGAAAGGTTTTAATCTGTACCTAATCTGCCAATTATTCCCCTTTATGTTAGAGGATGGCTGGTATTAAGGAATGTTGTATGATAGAATCAGAGAAAAAGAATTAATTATTCTGTGGAGTGTACACACTCTGATAGCTGACAGCTGTCTCTTCGGGATTACCGGGCTCCGGCGTGCAGGATCTCTCAGGCGGGACGAACTCTCGCACTGTCCAATGAGAAGGGGCGGGCTCGGGCATGGCGCGCGTTGTTTTCGCACCGCCGCCAAGCCGCATGTTAATCAAAACAACAGCCAGTCTAGAACTACTTAGACAACCAGAATGCCGATATTTGGCCTCATGTGTCTGCCCTTGGTATCATGCCATCTCCGCGGGTCTTTGTGTTGGTTCTCGACTCTGCCAGCCGCTATTCTGCCTCTTACCTGCAATGACACCCCTGTTTGAACTGTGTTGGAGCCGCACTCGCCGAATCTGAATGCGCAAGCCCCCCTCCCGGAATTCTGTCATCTGAGAGGCCCATATGCTGGTCGCACTCCAAGGATGGCCTAGCTTGCTTTCCACGCCCAACATTCGGGCGCCTCTTCTGACTGGCTTCAGTGCCAGGGCGCCCCGCGGTTACGAAGTTGATATCCCGCATCTAGCTACTACTATCCGTATTTCACCCCCAAGTTTTGGCGATTTCCAGAAAAATGAATTCTGTGTTGCGCATCTTCGATATTCCTATGCAAAAGGCAATAAAACAGCTTCTATTAACTGAGATGTAGGCCTTGCTTCTAGACCCCCCGAGCCAACCAGGCCTTGCTCCGTCGCCAATGCTTGTCTCTTTTCTTTTCGAGAAGAATATAGTGCCAAAAATACGAATTTATCCTGCACATACGTCCCTGAGATTAGAGCCTTAGATATCGGCAGCGGCCACGGCTGACTGGGGTGTGAAATTAACTGCGCTCCGGAGTTTCATTCCGTCTTTTAGCTGGCTAGTTTCTCTGCTCACAAACCATCGATTCCAGACCACTCTATCAGTACCCCTGAAAAATTGCTCGCTGGTATGGCCGGG
Source organism: Ophidiomyces ophidiicola (assembly GCF_022830035.1). Classification (NCBI taxonomy): domain Eukaryota; kingdom Fungi; phylum Ascomycota; class Eurotiomycetes; order Onygenales; family Onygenaceae; genus Ophidiomyces; species Ophidiomyces ophidiicola. Next base: position 311,175 of record NW_026054645.1, read on the forward strand.
TAGTATCCGATACCATGTGGTTCTTGTGGTGCTGAGCAACGGCGGATTGGCTCTAAGGCCATTATGACTTCGTGCTTCCTTTTTTATCCCCGTCTCTCCCACTCTCTTCGTCTTTTTTTTTTTCGTTCCTCACGGCTGATCAAAGGAATTCCCCTCCCTTCTTTCGTTTCTCCTAGCCATCGTGCTGCAAGCCTTTTGGTTTGCGTCCCTTCTCTGAGCGTGATTTAGGCCTTTCCCTCGTTTTTTTAGCCCTAAATCTTCATTATCGTCGTGTACTTAATACATATACTTCCATCTTCAGTCTTTTCAAAAATGGGCCCAGCTAATATATTTACAGCAGCCGTTGCTGCATTCTCTCTCTTCATTTCATCTTTAGCTTATAATCCCAGCTCTAGGAGTAATTTGGTCGTCTACTGGGTATTATTCGGTTGTCTAAACCTTCTCTAATCGTTAATGAGCTGACGCTTTTTAAATAGGGCCAAGGAGTCGGTCAGAATCGCCTGAGCTACTTTTGTGAAAAAACCGATTACGATATAATTGTAGTCGGCTTTATCAATGTTTTTCCTGACCAAGGGCCAGGAGGTTGGCCGGGCAGTAACTTTGGAAACCAGTGTGCTGATACGTATTATTATACGGAAGATAACAAGAAGACTAAGCTCCTGAATGGCTGCTATCAAATAATGGAAGACCTTCCCAAATGCAAGGCACTTGGAAAGACTATACTTTTGTCTTTGGGTGGTGGTGCTGTTAATGATTTCTACCAGATTGAGAGCGAGAAATCTGCTGTTAACTTTGCAGATTTTCTCTGGGGTGCATTCGGGCCTGTGAAACCAGACTGGAAAGGCCCTCGGCCTTTTGGGAACACTGCAGTGGATGGGTTTGATTTCGACATCGAAAAGGGCTCGAGTTATGGTAAGTTTTACTCGCCCTGCCACTGCCCTGCTTGAATACTATGCTGACGAACGTAGGATATTCCGTCATGGTCAAGCGCTTCCGATATCATTTTGCACAGGATTCCCAAAAGAAGTACTATATTTCAGCAGCTCCACAGTGTATTATGCCGGATGCACACCTTGGAAACGCCATGTCAAATTCAGAATTTGACTTTATTTTCGTCCAATTCTATAATAACCGCCCCTGCTCTTTAAAACAATGGGTCACAAGTTCTAGCTCAGTAACATACACCATTGACCACTGGGTTCAAAACATTCTCCAAAGCGGTAACCCGTCAGCTAAACTCTTTATTGGACTTCCGGCCTCCAAGCAGGCGAGTGCGCATGACGACTATCTGACCTCGCAAGAAGTCAATAAGGTAATGAGTACTTATATGGTGAAATATCCTAAAACAATCGGCGGCATAATGCTGTGGGAAGCAACCGAATCAGAGAAAAACAAAATTGAAAATGTTCCCTATGCTGAGACGATAAAGAAGATCATGCTTGACTGTGACCCTATCCGACCAACTAGCACTGTCACGAGCTTGACTGTCACCTCTACGACAAAGATGTCAACGAGCTCTACCACCCAAGCTTCGTCTACATTAGAAAGCTCGTCTGCCCAACTGCCTACTTCAAGTGTGACCACGGAGACATCTACGTCACCGAGCGTTTCTTCCAGCTCTGCTTCAGAAACTACGTCTACCGAGATTACGAAGACTCCATCCAGCACTGGCCCTACGAGCCCATCATGGACTGTGACCAAGGCTTCCTCTAGCTCCGTGGCATCTTCAAGTGAACCTGCATCCAGCAAAACAATGTCAACCGCCTCAGATTCTCTGTCCATACCTGCCACACTCACAACAAGTGCTTCTGAGTCGATGACAGCGTCAACGATATCTACATCTAGTGAAATGACTTTTAGTACTAAGTCTCAATCCGCATCGTCCTCAGCTATAACGGAACGGCCATCAACTTCGGCGATGACCCCAACAAGCTCGTCTGTCTCTTCCACGAGACAGTCATCAAGTTCAGGAACAAGTTCAACGAGGTCTGCATCCAGCGAGGCTACACTAAGCACACACTCTCAGTCTGCTTCAACCACTGCTATCACTGGACAACCGTCTGGCTCTGTCACTCGCTCTGTCAGCTCGATTTCAATGGAACACTCTAGCACAAACGATGCTACCTCCGGACAACCATCATCAACCCAGAGTGTGAGTGACACCAATACTTCAACGGTTGGTATGCCTTCTTCTGTTCCGACCATTACTCGCCAACCAACTCGTGGTTCTACTTCCCCATCCGGTAGCAGTAGTAGCAGCCATATTACAACTTCCAGACCAGACATCCCTACACGTTCTGAAAGTATTCCTGTCCCCTCGGGCACTGACACTGCGGACCCAACAAATACGACTACGCCTCCAAGCCTTTCTGTAACACGCTTGCCCTCCTCTCCTGTGACCAAGGATCACACAACACTCACAACAATCATCACTAAGTCCTATGTCACCATCTGTCCTACAGGCTTCACGACTGTCACCGCGACGTACACAACAACATACTGCCCAGATACAGTAACGCCTCGGCCCACGCAAGCGCCAACACCAGGGGCTCCACTCCCTTTACCTGACGGCTGGACAACAATTATCACTGAATGCCAACAGTGCGCAGCAACGCCAACAACCGTCACACTCACGGTGCCTATGAAGTCCGCGACGCTGCCGGCGCCTACAGAAAAGCGACCAGTTGTCACCGTCATTCCTATCAAGGACTCTAAGCCAAGTGTACCGGAACAATTAACGACTCTTTCTCCTTCTAGGCCTGCCGTTACTCAAAAGCCAGATGGCATGAGCCCTGGACATGTCAGTGGGTCGGCTCCTGTAGGCTCAGACGTAAAGGCTAGGCCAACTGGAGGGCATACTCCAACTCTATTTGAAGGCGGCGCGATGAGCACTAGATCGACGGGTGCAACGGTGAAAGCCATGATTATGCTTCTTCTGATTGGGTATGCCGCGCTTTTCCTAGTGTAAAAATATCGAGGATCAAGTCTGGTGATGTGTGACTCGTGTTTGGCCAGCAATATTATACAATGATGTAACATGTGTATACTATACCTGTTTTTGTGGCCTGTTTCCCCCGTCTAGTCTCCCGGTAAAATCTGTATGTATGTATGATAGGTGGTAATGGACATAATATGCCACTGAAGCAGACTAAGTTGCGTCTCATTAATGTGCAATTAGGGTGGAGGGGAATTTTTAAAAGTAACATGATGATAAGATCAATTGTGTTTCTTTTGCCAATATACAAGTTGTTCTTAAGGGAGGTGAGTCCTCAAAATTAAGGCGTGAATCCCGAAACAATTGTTTCAAGAGTGTGATGGAGCAGTATTAGCAGGATTTTCACGGGAAAAAGTAGGATAGACTCGGAAATATTGCTATACGTCAGTCTTTGATGCCAGACTTTGTAGATATATGATGACCAGCAGTTCGATGTTGAACCGGTTTACCTGGTCACTCAGATTGGGCACAATACTTCTCCTTAATACATTGTCGCCACACCGCAGGTCAAATAGCCATTCTAATGCTGTGGTCTACTCAAGATGGGGAAATGGTAAGTCTTGGAAAGTTCTGCGCTTAAATGGCCCTTGTAGGCAGTGATAATTGGAACGATGCTGGTTGTGGCTGGAGTTCGAGTTACACCAGTTGGTATGAGCGGGGTTGGACGGGAAATCAATGGCGGAGATGAAGTAGACATTTTTGCGGGTGGTGGCGGGGGCGGGGACGCAGGCGGAGTAGGGGATGAATGCGATGAAGATGAAGTAGATGTCTTTGGTGGCGGTGGAGGTGGGAATGCAGGAGGAGGGGACGAGCGAGGCGGAGGTGAGGCAGATGAGCGGGAACTCCAGTCATTTTGAGAGAAGACTGTGAAGGCTTAACTCGTGTTTCTCCTCCATGTTGAGTCGACCTTAGTATGATATATTCTAGCGGCGTGACGGTGACGGTGACTGTTATGGTTATAGCTTTGCTTCAAACTGCAGTCCCGACTTTACCTTCACTCCCAACTGAAGTCCCATTGCTTATCGGCCCAGCAGCAGTTAGGAAGGCGGAAGAAATAACGACCAGAAATAAAAACATCATGTTAACATAAAAGAGACGTACATTGATATGTATATGGGCTGCTGAAGCTAGTCTGAGACAGACTAGCAGTCAATAATAAAATAATACAAGCAGGCTTTGGGAAGCTGGGTGGCCCAAAGTAGCAGATTAACAGAGGAGGGTAAGAGATACGGCAGAGGATCTAGCGATGGCCATTATATAGGTCTCAAAATCTGATACGCCTAGGTTGGAATTTTTTTTGTTGCTGGCGAAGCCGTTTTCGCTAAACGCCTGAAATCAGGGCAGGCATGCATCAGTATCGTTAACATATTGAGCTGTTAGAACAGGGTTTTAAGAAAGGAGCTGTCTGGTGTTGGAAGCTTCAGATGAAAGACGTTAAAAACTTTATTTCATTTCATGATTCTGGTCCCCCAAGAACTATTATAATCAGAATTTAGTGGAGGCAGCATAGATACTCGTTTCCGACCCCATGTTAGTGGTAACACCATTATAGCGCGGTTGCAAAAGCTTAGGGCATCATAAATCGATAGCCGCCGTTTTATCGAGATATTTTTCCACCTCGCAGCCTATGATCGACTCGATTGGAGCTTCCGGACTCATTTTTTTGGTTCTATTTATTTATTTATTTCGGTTTTCCTTTTGCTCGTAGCTAAGGCAAGAGCAGTCAAGTGCTGGGCGGAGGTGGTATTCAAAAAAAGAACTTAAGACTAGACTGGCGTTTAAAAAGGACGCAGTTGAAGCTGTTTCATCGATTTTCACCAGCACCGTTGTTGTAAATCATAAGTAAAGTCAAGAAATAATGGTGATGGCCGATTTCGAGAAACACAGCTTCTAAGGTTTTGAAATGGACGAAAAGCAAAGAGCATTATTCAGGACTAGGCTGTACGATGTCCAGAAAAGACAGACACTTATTCAATCCCAGTGTCTTCTGCGTAGGATAGGCTTGGCTTGATCCCACGGCCCAGTAACAACGTTTTTATACTTCTGTAGGCCAATCAACCACCAACTACAACCACCCATAACTAACGCCGTCAAGGGGGCGCCGAATAATATCCCTAGAGCTCCGCCCTTATATCCGCCTTTCAAAGTAACGCCCACTGCAGCTGCCGCGGATATTACCAGAGTAATTGTAAGGGTGATATGTCCACGCCAGGATATTGTACGAAGGTGACGGCGAAAGATTGGAAAGAGGCCAAAAACCTCGATTGAAAACAGAGTCAAGCTAAACACGTGGGTTGCAGACTCAAGCCTTGATGCAAGTACGGTAGATGCCATTAAAGCAGCATTAGTAGAAAGCGAAGCTGGAAACCTGGCAGCTACTGCTCCTGCACCAGCGTTGTTACCTTGCTGGGGAGTTTCTCTGACGCTGCTGCCGCTACCGTAGTCGAAAAAGAACACATTGATTATCATAAGCCAGCAAGACATGGCCCAAATTGAGTCACTTGTGGTGGACTTCGTTAGCGATTTGAGAATGGGCGAAAGGCCTTGAAGGGCGCAAAATATTAGCAGCGCAGATTTTGCTGTGATTAGCCGCTGGCTGCCGCGAGATGGACGATATGGGGCTGGAAAGGGTTTCAAATATAGTTTTGCCACACTATTGGATAAAGTGGCACGAAGGCTTGGTGGATACACTGGCAGGTTTGAGTCAACAGGGGAAATCACAGCATCAGGAGAGGGCACTGAATAGATCGAGGTTGCGGAGGTGTCGTCAGAGTGTACGCTTGATATAGTACTCTGTCGACTTGGTGGGCTTCCCACGTTCGACATATTCAACGATAATCCAAGGCCATCAGCAGGCTCCTTGATCAGCAATCCACTATTAGAACCATCGTGAGCGGAGGAGAGATCAGGGCATTCTTCGGCAGCGAGATGGATGTTTCCCTCCCAGTAATCCCAAAGTCCCCAGCAGAATATCGTACAAAGAGTAGCCCAACTGGCAACCGAGACTGGGCTAACGCGCTCTTGGAAAATGACAGTGAAGCAGCAGATATATATAACGACAGAGCATACATGTTGCACAATCACCGTGAAGTCAGCAACGAGCGGCCAGAAATCGTAAGGTCGTAACCTCGGATTTCTTTGTAAGTGATCGAGGAACGTTTCCGTGTCTGTATAGTTATCTGGATCTGAAAAACCTCAGCCGCGTTGGCGATTGATGTTAGTGTATCTTGATAACGTGAAGATATACGATCTGAAAACGTTTCCAGGCTTACAGGACTGCTTGACCCAGAGGAGTTTTTTCCATTGTCGTTTCCTTCTTCTAGAGCGTCCACGGTCACTACGCGCTCCGGCACCACTTTTAGATTGTATCCTAGGCACCGCGGGAGGCGGCCTTAGTGCTGCTACTGCCGCGGGTGTTGTCACGACCCGATTAAGGAGATCGGGGTTGGCTGCATGGTTTCCTGCTGTAGTAAGCGGCCGCAGCCGTGGCAGAGTATGAGCAAAGTATGCATCTTCCGGAGCGAGGCGACTTGGGTCTAGCGCAGGCCGTAATGGTTGCCGTGGTCTTAATCCTGCTCGGTTTGGATGGGTGTCAACTGGGACCGGAGGTGGGACAGGTGTGGCAGAGGATGGAGGGCGAGAAGTTGGGGTAGTAGATTTGGGAGGCGAACTAGCCATGAGAGGCTAGGTATGGCCACTATCTATACATTTCTGATGAGTTCGAGGATGTCGACAGCAGAAATCCGCTGAAAGACATAGAATGCGGAGGAGATCTGATGTTGTGAGCTGTTTGGATGATGATCGTAAGGAGAAACGGTAGAGGCTCTGATGACTAAGCTGGAATTAACCTCCAGTGATACAGCTTCAGGAGCAGGAGAATTGATGAGCATCAACTGCCTGATTGTGTATGTCCTCTACTCCGTACTGATCTTGGATACGCTGACTTTGGTATTGGCTTTTTCGACGTATTTCATTATCGTTAAGTAAGCCTGAGAGCTTCAACCTACTAGTTAACTAGCTAACAACAGAGTGCTTGAGAATCCAGAGCTTTGCTTCCTCCTCGCTTCGAGCTTTTCGAGATTTGAACCCGCATCATTTCGGGCCTGCCTTAAGAGTTGAGGTGAAAGTTCCTCCAAGCGATTCCCAGTCAGTGACGGATGGACCCCATCGGCCATTGTACCATTTGTGGTACATAGCATTATTGGTGCCCAGGCCGAAGATGTCAAGTCGCCCTCTGCCCCAGGACACTGCGGTTGGAGCACTGTTGAAAACGCCACCTAAAGCTTCCCAACCGCCCCATTGTGAGCCATCCCACCATTTATGATACATCTGGTTGTCTGTTCCAATGCCAAAGATATCCAACCGGTTTTGGTACCATGAGACAACCGCAGGAGGGCTAGTCAATACCCCACCGAGGTTCTCCCAGCCTGTTTGAGATGGTCCCCATCTGGAACCATCCCACCACTTGTGATAGAGGGCGTTGTCCGTTCCGAGACCAAAGATGTCGAGACGATTGGCACTCCAGGCCACGGCGACTGGCTGGCTGTTGAAGACTCCGCCGAGAGCTTCCCAGTTAGTTACTGAAGGTCCCCATCTTGAACCATCCCACCATTTATGATACATCTGATTATCAGTTCCAAGGCCAAAGATATCGATTCTGTTCGGTCCCCAAGATACGGCACTTGGGGGGCTGCTGAACACCCCACCAAGGTGCTCCCATCCTGTTTGAGATGGCCCCCAACGAGAACCATCCCACCACTTGTGGTACATCTGGTTGTTTGACCCAAGGCCAAAAATATCCAGTCGATTCTCGGCCCAGGCGACAGCAGATGGGCGTGAGCTGAAGACACCTCCCAAGTGCTCATAATCTGTTGTGGATGGACCCCAGGCGGACCCGTTCCAGTACTTGTGGTACATCTGATTGTTGGTACCTAGCCCAAAAATATCGATCCGGTTAGGTCCCCAGGAGACGGCCTCTGGTTGACTGCTGAAGGTGCCTCCAAGGTATTCCCAATCATTCTGGGACGGCCCCCACTGTCTCTGATACCATTTATGGTACAAGGCATTGTTGCTTCCCAGGCCAAAAACATCGAGACGCCCAGACGACCACGTAACAGCAGTTGACGCAATATTGTGTAGAAGCTGAAGAGCTTCGGGGGTGCTGGCGGCGATACGCATGATTGAAAACCAGAACCTCCGGTTCTCAACTCTAGTAGCTTGGTTAGCACTCCCCGCAAATCAATTGACCGTGATTTTCTATGCACTTACTGCTTGTGCGGAAAGATAAGCAAACTTGCTGTTTTTTGGGGTTATAGCGCGAAGGAGGCAATGGCCATTTTTATATTCATTTTCCAAGACTGCCAAACCTCATCAACGACGGAGGCAATCCGCCGCGGAAAACGATTATCATCGTTTTCCTTCGGGCAACCCCTCTTTGGTCTACTTTTCGGGGCCAAACGTATCACGATGTAACATGACTGACCACTATACGAAGTGAAGTGTACAGCGAAACCCCAGCTCCCCAACGCTGAGACCTTTTAAAAGTGCCAGAACACGTCAGGAACAGAAGGTTCTCCAGGGAGGTGGCGTTCGGCTTTTTGTGCCAAGTCCGAAGACACATATCTTAAAGTAGTACTCCGTATTGAGTGCTATATTCTTTTATGCTGATTTCGCCTCCAGACACTTATTATTACACTACTCCCTTCAAATTGCAACTCTGAACTCGTGAAGACTTTCCTTCTTCTCACGACGCCAAGATATTTGGTTGATCTACCTTGCAGAAATGCTTGTCTTCAATAAGCTAGGGTATCCATGCGGGGATCGAGACCCCCTTCCCATTTGGCAAAGTATTAATTATTATTAGCTGAAGCAAGAACCCGTTCAAAGAACTAGAACTGTTCCATATCCTTCCATGCTCATTTTTACTGCTTTCTGTATTGAGTACCGCCCATGGACATACGTATGGCAAGCTGTCAATTATTGAGGTGAGATGCCACGCTATATTGAACACAACTTTGTTCTTAACGACCACCCGGCTAGTTTACGTTTCCCAGCACCCTGACTTCCGAGAACCTGGATGAGCGGGTTCTTTGAATAGGTCGGCCCAGGCTATAGATACTGGGGTATCCCATGAACTACCGACAGCGTGAAGTATACCGCGGTTTTATATGGATCGCCTGGTGTTGGATCGAGAGTTTCCGCCTGCTTGATGAATAATCTTCTATCAAGTTTACAGCTCTATAATAATAATGGCTAATAGCAAACATTTTCTTGGCCATTTATATGAAGTTGATTGCGCCATCAATTTCCGTCGTGAGCTGTTCTGAAACATCTTGCATGTTTAATACGAACTATACCTCGTGTTTCCATATGTTTCCTGCGAAAGTGGAGTAGTAGTAAGTAATTAGCCGACTCGCCATGATCTGATTCTTGGAGCACCCGTCTTTGCACTATGCGCTTATTAGTTCTAGTTTCAAAATGTTTCTTCATCAAAGATTCTTATAGAGAGGAGAGGGTGAAAACTTACGGTATGTTTAACACACTGTACATCAGAAGTCATTTTCAAGCTAAAAAGGAATATAGATCATACTACAGAGTAAAGGGAATGGCGTTCTTTCAAATCGTGTACTACCAAACTTTCACAGGGCCCCATGAGTGATATAAAGATGCCGGAAGAATAATGCACCACCTATCGTATGATGCGAAACTACTAATGAAGACCAGGGAGGGATGCCCTAGGTCACGGCATTTAATACCCGGTACCCATGCCGTCATGAACATCTGGGTAAACTTTCTTCAGGAGTATTAAGCGAGGTTATATATGCAGTGTATGTACTACTCCGTACTCCGTACATTGGAATCATTATTTCTGCTGTTTTTTGAGCTTGAGGTATCCAGGGGCATAGTCATGGAAGATAACAAATGGCAAGATGCGGGGTATCGTGGACTTACCCTGAGCAGTTAAAGTGTCTCATAAGCACCTCTCTACGATCCCTCATATATGGAAAAATATGAGTCGAAATATCCAGGATGAACCTTATGCCTGGAGACGCTCTTGATCTTCACGTCAGTGCCAAGTTTGGAAATCCCCGTGTTTCTCCGCCTTTCGGAATGCAAGGAGTCTTAATGATCATCAAGGTAGGAAGTGTGGTTTTTTGGCAACATGAACGGGGTACCAGCCATGCAAATTTCCTATTCAACAAGGAATGTCGATCATCAAGGGCCATTTAGGGAACAGTGCTTTCTCCTAGCTTTCAGTGATTGACTTTGATTGGTCCTATAGCTTACTTGGTAAGGTAGTTATATAAATAATAATGCATGTCACTGAGGGGAATTAATCATTTACTCACTCAAGCTTTGCTGAAAACTATGTGCATACTATGCGTGTTTTGCTTTTTGGATAAACGTGCCGGGTGTTTGCATGAAGCAGGGCAATGTTCTGTGCATCCCTTGCCAGCCATGATGCGCTGTGATTGAATCATGCCTTGGCTGACCTGTCAGCTGCCGAAGCCGTCGGCATTTTAGGATGGGCGCATATGATGTTTCTCTCATCAGCGACGATAGGATAAATTACGCGGTTCGGTGCAACCTCGGTCTTCCGTGCATACATTATTGATACAGATGCTTTTTTTCGTCGATTGTGAAGTACGTATACTCCGTACTCCGTATACTCCGTACATATGTACGCTATGTTACATGAGTGACGTGGGCTTCAGACCATCGGCGACGGATCATATGGTAGGGAGTATATGCAGACGCTATGCGGTAGATCCTGTTAAACCAAACGTAGAGCCCAGCCAGCAATACAAAGTCCCAACTTGGGAAAGTGACATGATATGAAAATAGGAGAAGAAATGGGAGGAAACGACAATCTATGCTTCGAGGAATGGCACATGAACATAAACTGGAAGAATTTAGTAGAAATCCCTAGCAATCAAGAAAATATGCACGCCAAATGGATGTCAGGAATCATACATAGAGTGAAATTAAAAGGGTGCGTCAGGTGGGTGGTAGTTCAGCCTCCTTTGCCGTATTTCGCAACTCATCTCGGTACGATGCGAATCGTGCAGCGACAGCATTCTCTATGCTCCGTCGTCGGCCCCAATCCTGGGGTTGCCGCTTTAGAAACGCGCCAACAGCACCAAGATATCCCTCATGTCGAAGGAAATAAGCTTGTTTCTCTCCCTTGGACCAAAACCGGATAGCATACGACAGTGTATTCATAGTCTGGCGATGTCCTCGAATGAATGAGCCTCCAAAATAGATGTGTTTGATCTGGTGTTTTTCTGATTGCAGATAGGCAATCTGTCCAATATTGTTACTAATGGCGAAAAGTAGACTCCGACTGATATCCTCGCGGCGAAATTGTGTGATATCTCGTTCCGACTCCGAATCGCTTTGACAAAGCCCTTCACCATCTTCGGCACTTCGTTCCGCAAGACGCTTCATTTTGAACACTTTCCCAAAGGTACTAGCAATAGTAGAAGCCTTTAAGCCGATTTTAGAATAGTCTGTTCCGTATATATCACCAACCAGCATGTCTACGCCGCTATTGTCTCCTCTCTCAGCCATAGCTAGCATTTCATCAAAAGTCCGGGCGCCCGTCAAAAGAGACATCAGGCCCCAGAAAGTACCACCACCAAGTGATGTTCCTCCAACTCGCTCAAACCGCCTGGGCGCGGAGACTTTAACCATTGATACTCCGGACCCAATATTCACGAGGAGGTACGGATATACGTCTGCTTTGGCTTCGACAAATTCCATGGGCGATGTGTCGTTATAAGTAAATACCTCGTTCGGGATTTCTGTTATAAAAAAGTCCAGGCCTGGATGACCATCAGCTTCAGGGGAACACGGAAATTGATGTTACGGCAACCGTACCAATTATTAGGCATTCCATTTCATCTTCTCTAGTAATATCCACACCGAGTTCCTCTTTCAAGTGGTCGTAGTACTTGTATGCGCCGCCTCCGGTGGCCATGATACAAAGAGGGCCAGGCGCGGAGCCATTGAGCTTCTTGTGATTTTCTTTCAGTTGTTTTAAAAACGCGATGCATAAATCAATGCGCTCCGTCTCGAAGTTTAGGAAGTTGAGTCTTCCACCGTCGGCGGACGAGCCGAGCTCGGGGGAAAAATACACGAGCTTCGCAAGGGATCCTCCGATCTAAGGAGAGAAACGAGATTAGCACCGCGCCCTGCGGCCAATACAAGTAAAATTGGACATCAGATTTACAGCATTCTTGTCTCGCCGGGCGCCTAAGCCCTACGGGTGAGACAGAGCGGAAGGAGACTCACATCGACGGCGACATGGCTGACGACATCGGTATGATGGGGCAGCCGGATATCCTTGTGCTCGTAGTGAATGCCGTCAGGGCCATCGAACGGAGCGCCATTCGGGCCATTCTGGGCGGCAGGCTGCTCGTCGACAATGAACGCACCTTTTACATTGATTTTCACGGACCCCGGATGTAACATTGCTTCGTGCAGCCGCTGGACATCTTCGTGGAACGGCCGGTGAGACTTTGGGCGGGAGGGATCCATGTCCGCAGCTGGTCTCGTCGACGAAGCCATGAGAGACCCTTCATTGGTACCGGGTGCTGTGCTGGACTCTGCTGGCTTCGCTGTCCGACGGCGTTGACGGCTCTTGGGTGGAAAATTCTCCCGCTCATCGGCTAGCTGCTGGGGCTCGCCGTGCCCACGCTTACGGCGTATATCTCCTTCTGGCCGGCAACTCCATCTCACGACCGCATCGGCCGAGGAAGAAGGCCGCAGCTGGCGAGCGAGACGGCGAGAACGCGCGCTTTGACCGAGGAATGCGTCGCCCATGCCGGCTGGCGACAGCGCTCGACCTGCCTTTGATATTCCCGGATCCTTCTCTGACGTCTGCGTTGATCCTTCCGCAAGACAGCGCCTGCTGCTTCCTTGCAGCTCTATTGCGCCTGCCCAGGTTGTCAGCAAACAACGTCGGCCGTCTTCTGCGGCCGCCAGCCTGGATGGATGTCGTCGATTAAGGATTACTTAGGCGGCTGGCCAATGGTTCTGTTGCCCTCAAGCAGCTGAGCTATAGAGTCTTCTACACTGCGAGATCTGTTGCCAAAACCGGTCCCTCGTGTATTGCAATGCATGCTATAGTTTTGTTTCTTTTCCTACATGCTGTCTGTGCGAATATTGTTTTCAAGCATGCCGGTTTGGCATGTAGTCTCCATCTCCCAACAAGCTGTATGCGTGGGCAAGTCTGTTCTCCCTGTGGATAGTGAGTCTCGTCTTCCTCTTCTTTTATGCAGCACTGTGTAACGATAATCACTGTATTGCAGCTGTGAATCCGGTCGACTTCGTATCCAACACAATTCATCCTCTGTGCATGTGAATAGTGCAAGGCAATTGCTCCTCGATACTGTTCCTGGTGAATTTAACACACCTTTGGATGGTAGATATAACATTTCGTCCGGAGGGAGCGATTCTCTTAATCTTAGCAAGTTCGTATTTTTGACTTATCCTTATAAGGCAACTTGCAAGATTTCATTGAGTGAATTTTGAAATCTTTTCATCGAAATTCAATTATGAACGGGACCACTGATATGAATACTTGGTGTTAGTAGGGAAGAGTCTCCGAAAATCGCGTCTCTACAAAATGACACTTGTATAGATGCTGTTTTGGCTATCAATCCTATAGAGAATAGCCCGACAATAAGTGGCGCTCGCCGTGCTGATGAGCCTATGTTGGTTCCTGCATTTCCAACTGCCCCAGCGGACAGTAGTGACAACATACCATGGACCACAGAGAATGGATTATGTGGCTCGACCCATGGAAATTCAGTCTGTGGGGATTGGCCAAAAGGAGGATGTTGTTCGCCGTTTGGTGTGAGTGTTCCGACAGCATTCTCCATGCTGTTTAATCTAATGACCTATTAGTTTTGCGGTAATTCAACCTCACATTGCGGTTATGGTTGCCAGTCTGGCCCATGCCTCGAAGAGTCTCTTCTTAAACTGCCTCGTCTTTCATGGTTTTCTGCCCAGCGAATATCAGGAACTTTCAGAATTGTTGGTCGATCCGGTGTCCCACCAATGATTGCAGCCCTCGCGCTCAATGGTCGAGTGATCTTCGCTGATAAAGTCGAAAACTACACTGAGATAACATTTGAAGATGGCAGATACGCTTATTCTACGGAGTACGACCCCATGACCGATACATTAGTTTCGCTTAGGTACAAGGTTGGTGGATTCCCTATCGAAACGTGCTGATGAATTTACTGAATTTTTTGTTTAGACAAATGCATTTTGCAGTGGTGGCACTTTTTTAGCTGATGGTCGTATACTCTCTGTTGGGGGTAATGGGCCTTTAAAGTGGTTGGACCCAACAGTAGACGATGGCTTCCGTGGAATTCGATATTTGGACCGCAGATTTGATGATGACAGACTCGATGGTGCATATTGGTATGAGCCAGGTTACACTCTGTCAACACCTAGATGGTACCCTAGCACACAAACACTTGAAGACGGACGAATCTTTGTCGCCTCTGGTAGCTTGAATGGCGATGATCCAAGTGTCGCGGAAAATAATAACCCAACGTACGAGCTCCTTGATAGAGACGGATCTCCCTATGGTGATAGTATTGAGCTGTCGATTCTCGAGAGAAATCAGCCCTATTATATGTACCCATTTCTACATTTGTTAAGGGATGGTACTCTGTTTATTTTTGTTTCCAAATCGGCGGAGATTTTTGATGTTGATTCTGGAATTACTGTCAAAACATTACCGGATCTTCCTGGCGACTACCGTACTTATCCTAACTCGGGGGGCAGTGTCCTCCTGCCACTTCGCAGCTCAAACGGCTGGGAGCCTGAAGTCATGATTTGTGGTGGCGGCGCTTTCCAATCTCTTGATAGTCCAACAGACCCGAGCTGTGGGCGGATCCGGCCTTTGTCTGATAATGCTAAGTGGAAAATGGAAGCCATGCCTGGTGGCCGAATCATGGGTGAGGGGATACTGCTCCCTGATGGGAGAGTACTCTGGATCAACGGCTGTAGCACTGGTGCTCAAGGATATGGCGTTGCAAAGGACCCCATCCTCACACCTTGGATTTATCGACCTCGAGCTCCCTTAAAAAACCGGTGGGCCATCGGAGGAAGCAGTACAATACCACGAATGTACCACTCCGTAGCTCTGCTCTTGCTTGATGGTACGGTGTTAGTCGCAGGCTCCAATCCGATCGAGCAACCCCTCCTGGTCACAAATCCCGATGTTCCCGAGCTTGCTTTTCCCACCGAGTTTCGAGTCGAAATCTACACACCTCATTATTTAATGGGTGGAAACGCTGACAGAAGACCTCAAAAAGTATCTCTTTCAAAACGATATCTTGTGGCAGACAGCAGTACATTTACATTGAAATTTGTGGCCGACGGCGAAAACAAGAAACTTGATATTGTTCTTTATCATGGAGGGTATGTCACTCACAGCGTTCACATGGGGCACAGAATGCTGTATCTTGACCATCAAGGGTGGAAGCCTTTCAAACGAAAACAAAAAATTACGGTAACCATGCCCCCCAGCTCCAGAATTGCGCCTCCTGGCCCGTATGTGATCTATGTGGTTGTTGACGGCATTCCGAGTGTAGGACAATTTGTGATGGTGCAGAATGGAGATGAATAACTATGTCCAATATTTCACAGCGAAAACACCGACATAATCCATGAAGTTGCATGTATATTTTAGAGTCCACTAATAATATCCATACATATTTGCTCAAAACTATGCACGGAGCACCAAGTATATTTGCCGAATCCCCACACATATTCCCACCAGTGCCTGAGAAAAACGTTGTCTTATATGGCATATTGCGGGCGTTAGTTATATAGTTTACAGAGTAATACTATCATATGAGAGCGCGCGACGCGGTTAACTACTGCAACTACTCCGTAGCCAGTCCATACTGTTGGACGACCCAGCCACTTGACTAAAAAGGTGACCACCTTATTGGATATAGGCTTAGTCTTCCCGCGAAGGCATTTTTCCCACACATACGGAGTAGTTAGTTACAGTAGTTAGTTACTCCTTATCCCGTAGGAATTCTTGGCACTTGGAGAACTTTGAATTTTTTTGACATCACGAGCTTTCTGTTTTCTACAAAGTACTCCTACCAAGTACGGACTATTTGAATATTAACCAGACCGGCACATTTTGAGACATGAGAGACCCTGTTAAATATTGATGCCATCCGCACAGTAAATAGGTAGTTAATCAGTCTTCATTGCACGGCAGCCAAGACCTTTGAAAAGGTTGATTCAAGGACAACAGGACAACAAAACTCACCCTTCATATTTGGCAGACATGCGGCTCAGGAGGGGTCTATACTGCTGCCGTGACCCAAATGTTCCTTTCAAATAACTCCATGTTTGGAGTGGCTTCTTTGATACCTTCGTGTCTTATCTCTCCTGATGGGTAGTGGGCGATTACCGTGCATTCAGGAGACTCCAAAGGCGGACATGCCTTAGACTGAAAGAATGTCTTGAGGGTGTCTCAGTGTGCTTTTCATTCTTTTATACGGACAGAACATACTGCGGCTCCGCCTATCATGTGCTTTGAGAATGCTGACTACGGAGCTTCCCAATTAGGTAAACACAAAGTCACACGTCGTCAACATTGCCTCTTGTTTTCTTCCCTTTTTTTTCTCTTCCTTTACTGTATCCTTCTTCAACCGCCATCTGCTGGACCTGACTTGCAGTTCTCTACTGCAAGGCATTCCATTACTTTAGCTGAACGGCTTCTGCTGAGTTTCATAGTAAGCTATATCCTTTTTAAAATGTTACAATTCATATGATTCAAGTGCATTTAATATGGGCTCTGCTATTCTTTTTGTTGAATTTTTGATGTAATGTGTGCATTGGTGCCTTTTCTAGCTATCTAGACCTTGGCCTTCTGACCATTCACTCTCCTCCATACATGTACTGTCTATTCCGATATATTGGACTGTTCTTCGACTTCCTGTTCGCCAATGCTTAAGATATCTCCGTTCATTTTGCCTACTATCTTTTGCTGTGCTAGTATTTACTAACTTCTACATTTTGATCTCCTAGACTATTACTACAAGCTTACCAGGCTAAGCTAGATGGCGTCCACTAACACAGATATCGAGATGAAGGACCAGGTCGAAGTGCCCGCAGCTACTGGTATCATGGACGCTGAGGCAGCCGCTCTAGCCCGCGAAAAAGGGTGGGCTGAACCTCAGCGTTATGATTATGCCGCCTACACCACTCAACCTGGTGACCCGTCATCTGATGTGAACGATTCTCAATGGGCATCCAATGCTGTCAAGTACGAATGGAAGGATGAATATGGCGATGTTGGGCCGCGAAACGAAGAACTCGAACAAATACTGTTTCGCGACGAGTATACTAATCGTGCTGGTTGCTTTTTCAAAAAGTATATATGCGTAGTTTTTCTATCTTCCTGGGTATCAGTATCTAACCTAGAGCTCTTAGTCTTCGTGATATTAAGGTGACTGCTGAGACAACACACCAGCCAGATCCTATTAAGAGCGTGAGCGTCCCATTAACATATTCATTGGCAATTTGAGGGCTAATGTGTCTAGTTTGATGATGCTGGACTTCACCCAGTTTTGCTTGAAAATGTGAAAATGTGTGGCTATGAGGTCCCCACGCCAGTTCAGGCCTATGCAATTCCGGCAGTGCTGACTGGATATGATCTGATATCTGTTGCACAAACTGGTAAGGGCGATAAGTACACATTTTCATAGGGGCCAGGAAGGTTTTCTAATACAGTGCTTTCTTAGGTTCTGGCAAAACAGCCGCATTTTTGATTCCGGTCCTCTCCAAGTTAATGGGGAAGGCAAAGAAGCTTGCAGCTGCTCGCCCAGATCTGAGCAATGGATTTAATGAAAGTGTTGATTCCGTTCGTGCGGAACCTTTGGTTCTGATCGTTGCTCCAACACGAGAGTTAGCAACCCAAATTTTTGATGAAGCTCGCCGACTCTGTTACCGTTCTATGCTTCGTCCTTGCGTTATTTACGGTGGAGCGCCAACTCGTGAGCAGCGGATTGATTTGCATAAAGGCTGCGATATCCTCATTGGAACTCCAGGAAGAATCTTGGATTTTATGAGCAAACCACATCTACTGTCACTCAACAGGGTGAAATACACTATCATTGACGAAGCGGATGAGCTGCTTCATTCTGACTGGGAGACCGAATTTACTAAATTAATGTCTGGAGGCGGTGAGTCATATACCTATATTTTTACTTGGTAAAGTTAGGCTATTGTATGTTAATGCAGGTCCAGATATTAACGAGGATGCGGACCATCGGTACATGATGTTTTCTGCAACATTCAACAAATCGTGCCGTCAGCTTGCCCGACGGTATCTTTCTACTGACCACGTTCGCATTCGTGTCGGCCGTGCGGGCTCATCTCACTTAAATGTAACCCAGCAGGTACGTTGTTCTGTTCTTGTTTGTGTTAGTATTCTAATAAACTTAAAGGTCATATACACCGAGGATGATAAGAAAAAGAAAGCGTTGTACGACTTGATTTTGTCTATGCCACCATCTCGGACTCTGGTTTTTGTCAACAATAAACAGCAGGCAGATTTACTGGACGACTATTTATTCAATCTGGCGTTGCCAAGTACTTCCATTCACTCTGATCGCACCCAGCGTGAGCGTGAGGATGCAATGTATGCCCTTATCTTCTAAATGCTAGCCCAAGTTATTCGCTAATAAAAGTAACAATAGCCGTGCGTTCAGAACCGGGGTGTGTCCAATTATGGTCGCAACCGGAGTTTCTGCCCGCGGACTGGATATCCGTAATGTTATGCACGTAATCAACTTCGATTTACCAAGTGTTGATCATGGTGGTATCGATGAGTATATTCATCGTATTGGTGAGTCTGCAAACTGTACATTGAACCATGACGTACATTTTCCTGATGGTCTGTTTCCTAGGACGGACCGCAAGAATTGGGAACGAAGGTCTCGCAACTTCGTTCTATAGCGAAGATCGAAACTCTGCCATTGCTACTGACCTAGTGAAAATTCTTATTGAATGCAAACAAACCGTGCCCGATTTCCTCGAATCTTATGTGCCGGTCAATGGAGAACTGGAGTGGAATGATGATACTGACGGAGAGGGGGATGATACGGAACCCGCAGGTGAAGCTTGGGGGGAGGGTGCCCAGGCTGTCGATGGATGGGGCGATACTACTGCACCCGCTGCAGAGCCAGCACCGGCAGCAGCAGCAGCAGCTTGGAATCCCCAGGCCGTTGCCTCTTGGTAATCAATACTTCCTTCTCAACTTCGACCTTTTCCGCTAGTGATGTGGCGATTTGTTCTATGGCTGGTCTGGCCTTCTGCAGAGTTTTTTCAAGAGGCAAAAGTTAAGAATAGTTTGGAGAGCCGTCTGGTGGTTGAATCGCGGGCAGTACTTTTAGTCTGCTTCAAGGTTCGTTACTCCTAACTTGGTGGGCGAATTAATCTTTTCGGTATTTCAGTTATGCCATTGCTTTGAAGACACTCTGTAATGATAGGGTGAAAACCAGTCTACTACCTCAAATTGCTTGAATTAAGGCACTGCAAAGATTTCGCGAGAGTTTGAGATACTTTGTCAATATGATTTGGACGTTCTTGAGGTTTAGTAAATAGGTCTAGGTATGTAGTTATGTAGCCTAGTCATAAATGAAATGTTGTCAAAAAGAACAAAAAATCGCTTGACATAGTGGTTTCATGCTTGAAAATATAATGTCCTATGAAACTGTTCCTTGTTTCTTCAGCCTCTGGCGCTTGAGAAACTCCAACCTTGCCCTGGCCCACTTTTCCCTTTTCTCAAAGGGCCGGTTAAATAGGTTCGGTAACAAGCGTAGCGAGTTTGCATGAAAATTGTCGAATAGAATATCAGCACCTCTAGCGGTTTTGGCAAGAAGCGCTTCTTCCAGAAGATTGGTCCCAACGCCCTTTTGGCGATATCGCCGGCCCACGGTCCAAGCGCGGATCAGAACAGCTTTGTCTTCAGAGGAAGGGCGTATCGGCAAGGGGAATCGAAGTAAGATTGTGCCAATTATGTCGTCGCCATATTTGGTGACGAGGAAGACATCTTCATGCCCTCGGGTGATTGATTGAGAAGAGTCTTCAGTCTCAGTTTCCAGCCATTTCCAGGTGCCAACTCGTGCAGCTTCTTCCAAATAGCCACTCGTCATCCACTGCACGAAGACCAGGAAGATCATCAAGCATCCTGCCCCCGTGGTGCCAAAGAAAGCAAGATCTCCCAGTGAGCCCCCTTGGTACGTGTACTGTCCAACAAGAGAGATTAAAAGTATCACCGCGGCAACGCTCACCGGGTGCGTAATCAACGATTTGGCAGCGATTTGGCGCTGCTGGGCCACACTGTCAGCAATGAGACGGAGCGCAGCGACCCTGTCGGCCTGCGAGACAGCGCGATACGTGACGAGCGGTGGGAGCACGGCGGAATCCATGGCGACAGCAGCAGTAACAAGGCAGACTGACAGCGGTGATGCAGGCGTTGAGGCTGACAGGCCGTGTTGGGCAACGGAAGACACGTGCCGGGCGAGCCGGAAGCGGTAACAGCGAGCGTGCTCGACTGCCTTTTTCGAGCGGGAAGGGACGCAGAATTCGCAATTAAGCTCCTGCCAAGCCGGAGGGGTGCGTGCGCCAAGCAGCCAGTTCAAGCCTGTGCAGCCAGTCACAATGGCCACGTGGGTGTGTTGCGCGTGCTAAGTGGTGGGAAGCGCAAGGCTTGGCATCAATCCAATCAGAACCAAGCTTTAGACAAGACTTTTCCAAGACAGGAAACAGCCAGGGAACGTGCTTGGCCACCAGCGCAGGATAGGAAGAGCACGCGAGAAACGCCGCCGCAAAACCGCCGCCGAAACGACGCGAGCGAACAGGGGCCGGTGGGCGAGAGCCAGGGCCCGAAGGCGAGTCTGCTCCGTATAAAAGGTCCGCCCGTCGCCCCACCGCTCGCTGGGTTTCCCTGACTTGATCCACGTCCCGGGCGAGACTGTCAAGCACCTCTTCTCTACCTTTCACCCCTCGATCCGGTTGTACTGGTCGTTCACTGCCTGCGGATGGCAACACAGACCTCTGGCGGCAATGCCGCTTTCAAGAACTTTCACAACCAGTTCGCCCACATCCAGGACCCCAACGAGCGCCGCCGCCTCGCACTGGCTGAGATCGACAAGGCACCCTTCGGCTGGTACCATGTCCGCGCCGTCGTTGTTGCTGGAATAGGCTTCTTCACTGATGCCTATGATATCTTTGCCATCAACTTAGCTAGTGCTATGTTGGGTGTTGTCTTCTGGCTCGACGCAAAAGACAAGCCCGGCAAAATCCCTTCAAGTGCAGACACTGCCATCAAGGTCGCCACCTCTGGTGGTACTGTAATCGGCCAGATAGGCTTCGGCTGGCTTGCTGATGTTGTTGGGCGAAAAAAGATGTACGGCCTTGAGTTGATGATTATTATCTTTGCAACTCTGGCACAGGCATTGTCATCCGATTCCCCTAGTATGTCCATTGTTGGCCTCTTGATCTTCTGGCGAGTCATAATGGGAATTGGAATCGGGGGCGACTATCCCCTTTCTTCAATCATTACTTCTGAGTCAGTGCTGTTCCGTTATATAAAATATCGGCTTTTGTTGCTTACCAGTATCGTCTAGGTTCGCGACCACGAAATGGCGAGGCGCGATGATGGGTGCCGTCTTTGCCATGCAGGGAATTGGCCAGTTCGCAGCGGCCATGATTGCGTTGATTGTTACCTCTGGCTTCAAGGAGTCTTTAAAAACAGCATCCAAAGAAAGTCAGTGCTCTGGTGCTTGCCAGGTTGCCGTGGATAAAATGTGGCGGGTCGTAATTGGATTCGGCGCCGTTCCAGGCTGTATTGCTTTGTACTATCGTTTAACCATTCCAGAAACTCCGCGATATACCTTCGACGTTCAGCAAGATGTTATTAAGGCCTCTGAAGATACGAAAGCCTATATGCAAGGTAAAGCAGAAGGCAATCCGGATGAGATCCAGCGTGTTGCTACATTGGAGCAAAGCCGCAAGGATCTTGAGGTGCCAAAAGCAAGCTGGTCAGATTGCTGGGCTCATTATAGACAGTGGAAGCATGGAAAGGTTCTTCTTGGAACTGCAGCGTCTTGGTTCTTCCTTGACGTCGGTAGGCGCCCCTTTATCACTGGTTGTTTCAGCAGAAAGCTGATATATCTTCCTCGCTAGCTTTCTATGGGCTTGGACTGAACAATTCAATTGTTCTTTCTGCGATTGGCTATACTGGAGGCAACAACATGTACGAAATCATGTTCAACACTGCCGTGGGAAATTTGATCTTGGTTTGCGCGGGCGCAATCCCAGGATACTGGGTGACCGTCTTTACCGTAGACACCCTTGGCCGGAAGCCTATTCAAATCATGGGCTTTACAATGCTCACGATCCTATTCATCATTATTGGTTTCGCGTACGACAAACTCCTTCACTCACACAACGGCCTTCTTGCGTTATATGTGCTCGCCCAATTCTTCTTCAATTTCGGCCCTAACGCGACGACATTCATTGTTCCGGGAGAATGCTTCCCAACACGATACAGATCCACGTCCCACGGCCTCAGCGCTGCGTCCGGCAAAGTCGGAGCCATTATCGCGCAGTGTGTGTTTGGGCCTCTTGTTTCCCGCGGCGCGAAGCCGGGATCTTCAGAAAAACCCTTTCTCAAGCACGTGATGCAAATCTTTGCGTTGTTCATGCTGTGCGGGCTCTTGACTTCATTCCTCATCCCAGAAACCAAAAGGAAAACATTGGAAGAGCTGGCTGGGGAAGTTCCTGGAACACCTAACTACGACCCTGTCATGGCCGGCCATACCCAAAGGCCGCGAGCTCCGGCCGCTGAAAAAGGCAAAACTGCCTCCGAGCCTGCTTCCCCCGAACTTGACCCGAAGGATAAGCATTCGACTGCCGTTTAATATCCTGATAGCATTTCGTTTCAACTGACTTTCTTTAATCGACAATTTGTCCGATTCTGTCAACGAGTTATCATGTATCTTTGGTGCTTAGCCAATTGCTAAATCCCTGCTTTATATCCCCTTGTTAGCAGATGGAAAGTATATTTTTTGAGCAAATACTATATACAGTACGAAGTATTCTAGATTGAGTGAATGATCTGTCTTAATTGCTGGAATATGATAAAGATGACTTTTCCATCTCTTTTCCCCAAGACTCGATGTTGACGCGTACAGAGACACGGAAAGGCAACTCTAGAGCCGTTCCTTCTCTTGCTGCTCGTTGCCAGTCTGGACAGCTTCTATTTCCAATCGTCGCTGCAATGGGAAGGGGCGATGCCTGGGTTGTTATGTTTTTTCCATTTTCGCTCCCGTCCTGTTTGGTCTCCATCAGCGAGTATAGATATCGACCAACCGTTTAGTTATCTGTTCCAATTGCGATCTTAATTGCATCTTCAACTATTCCTGGAGTTATCCAAATCCTCGGAAATGCTTTCTACTTACTCTACAGGCCTTATATGGGCCAGTACCCTATGCCTTTCTCTCTTCAGTGCCGGTACGCTAGCCGCACCTCCACGGGTAATGGCTGGCCCCTTTGTTATTGATACGTTTGAAACTCCTGGGTCAAATAATATTGGCGCATGGGCCGGGGCAGATGAAGGCATGCCGGCTGAATATGGTCCGGGTTATTTGATACTCTCTCCGACAGACGCAGACATGAACTTTCACACCAAAGTTTCGCCTACCTGCCTAGACTTAAGCCATCATGCGGAAATGTATCTGCATATTTCTTTCTCTGGGACCGATAAGTTCTCTATCTCGCTTACCCAGAACAATGAAGACTGTGATCCATTGAAGGCTCCTTATCCTGAGACATGGGACTCTTTGGAGGCATCGCGTTACTCGACAGGAGAGAATATCTATATCCCCATCAACCACTTCAACATTGATCTCACGCGAGCAAACTCCATCGCGTTCCATGGATTTTATACACAAGAATCCGTGACCTTGTACACGGTTGAGATTATTCAAAGCGTTCCTGAAAAATTTGAAGTCCCGAGGAAACTTCCCAGTGGGCTTATGACTCTAAAATGCAAAAGGCCAAATTCTTTTGCTTTTGGTATCGATGATGGCCGTCCTGACTTCGCAAAAGAGGTGATGCAAATTTTAGAAGAAGAAAATATCAAGGTCACTTTCTTTACAGTCGGAAATGGGCTCTTAGATCCGACCGCCAACTTCACGGCGATGTACCATGAGATGCTTTGGCGTGGCCATCAGGTAGCATTACATACCTTCTCTCATCCCAAGTGAGTGTATCGAGTCAACAGATGAGTATTTGACCTAACCGCCCGATTTAGGATGGAGGGACTCGCCACAACGGAGGAAATTGATCGAGAAATAATTGACAACATTAGAGTGATGCGAGATCAGTTGGGGATTGAAAGTAAGTATTCCATTAAATTATGTTTATTATTAGGGGGTAGCCAGGTCTGACAGGATTTGGATAGGCAGATATTTCCGGCCACCATTTGGCGTTGTTGGCGCGAGGACTAGGCAGCGCCTGGCGACGTATATTGAGGATCCATACATTGTTAATTGGAGTGTCGATATTGAAGATTGGCTTTGGGCAGGTTCGAAGACTCCAGAGAAGCAGCTTGAAGCTTTTAAGCGAGATCTCCAAAAAGGAGGTGACATTGCGGTGATGCATTTCTTGCATCGTTCAACAGTGGATTATTTCAGAGCCGTTTTCCGATTAGTAAAGGAAAGTGGCAGGCAGATCATGCGAGTCGATCAATGCATGAATGATCCAAATGCACCTCCGCTGTAAAATATTTTTAACGTCAAGATTGACTGGGTGGGCAGTATCCAGCTCTGACCGATCGTTTGGAAGCCCAACATGTACATATGTACATGCACACTACTATAATTAAAAATGGACACATAACTATGTCTTACAAACAAACCCATTTGAATAATCAAGGAATATGAAAAAGAGATTAACCAGTCCATTCTGGAGTAGTTACATGTAAGGCTCAATTTGTTGTTGTTAAAACAAAGCAAATTTAGCATACTTGACATATGCATATTTAAATATATGCACGCAAATTGTGTCTATTTCACTTCACTGTTGCGTAACCTTGCTCTTTCGATCATTACAAAATGCATCTTCTTCAGTTCTGGGATGATGATACTCTCGATTTCGATGTCCTTGGTGAGATGCTCATCCGTCCGCGTGGCTGCAGCTGCCGCTGACGACAGTAAGTGACCTTCTAGCCCCGCACTCATTCCCGGCAAAGCTCCACTAACACTCCGTCTGGGCCTAGGGATTCGGATCCACCGCTCTTGGAGGCTTCCATCAGGCTTCCGGCTAACGAAAACAACCTCCCATTTTCGATTGGATAAGAGATTACCAATGACGAGATGATGAGAGTAGCGCTTGAGTGCCTGTTCAGATTTTAGGACCAGGAGAGTAGGGTCGGTTTCGAGTTTGAAGCTGACGATCATTGAACCTTCTGGCGCCCAGCCGCTGACCAGACGTTGGAGGAACTTTGGGACGGGGTCGAGATCGACGATAAGCTTCTTGTGTTGTTTTGGAACGGCGTCGGAGTCGTTGAAGCCAGTGTAGATGTCGTCTGGAGGTATAGCGGAGGTGGAGTCGGGTCCGGTGCATTGTTGAGCAGGAATGGGAATTTCATTCGAAGATTGAATCTTGTGCTCCGCCATTCTATCGCGAGGAATAAAAAAGTCGGATACTGCAGCGGCAAGGTAGAAAAGGGCATTGGCACCGAGCGGTTTCATAAGATTCGCTATTGAGCGGAGTTCATACAAATACTCAGTGATCGTGGTGAAGGGCAATAGGAGGAGAAGATTGTTATCTTTGGCAAATCGATATTGTCGGAGAACTTGACGCATCTCATCTTGGTATTCCGGGCGGACAATGATGGGCCCATGCTGAGAATTCTTTTCGCCAGCTGTCGGTGATATCTTCGAAGGGGCCGGTTCCCCTTGAGCTTCATCCATGAAATCCAGGAAACAGTTGGTCGAGTGGCTATAATGTCGTGAATAGGGGAGCAAGCTAAACTGTCGATGTAGAAATATCACAGCATAGCCCGCTTGCAGGAAATATTCGGCTGACGTAGCGCCACGAGTTCCGGCGGAAAAGTTGTCTATAAACCTAACCGTCTGCGTCTCAAGAGGCACTGTGGTTCCGCCAGAGGTGACCAAAACCACGCGCCGATTTGCCTCCACATGTTTATTTATAAACGCCCGCGCAATGGAAATATGGGTTTGGAGATGAGCGGGAGGTGGGTTCGTTTTGAAGTAATGCGATTCCATCTCATCGGCGCTCATGTTCGCGGTGGGTACGGACGTGGCGGCCATTGTAAGTAGAGTAATGCGTTGAGAAGTCCACCACGAAGTTTATAGTATCCACGAGAAAGCGAGCGACAGTTAGTTGGTTCGACGGCGTACAACGGCGTATTAGAGGACGAGTTGTGTGTTCGATTAAGCGATCCGTCCTTTGGCCGTCAAAGACCAGAATGAAGTGATACGGGTTAAAAACGCTACGTTTTAGCGAATTAGAGTCTGCCAGATGCGCGTCGCCAATACAGTATCGATAGACTCGCGGGGATATTTATGGCGGGGATGAATTGACGCAGGACCAGATACTACTTTGTAGATTGTATCATTGGCGGGGCAGCTCGGAGATCGGATGATGGGCCGGTGTGCGCCGAAATTGAGAGAGCGGCGAGGCGAATGGCACGGAGTGGGCGCAGGCACCACAGGCCAGCGAGACAATAATGCGAAGCTGCGCTGCCGCCGTCAAACAGCCAAAGGCGTGAATGTGACGGGTCGGTGGTGGTTCGACTGGCGGCTGAACCTCGGAGCCAACCGGCGAGCCGGGGCTGACGAGAGAGCTAGTTACGTCACCGCCACCAGCATCGAACGTAAATGAGAATCGTGGATTGAGAAAACAGACAACCTGCGACCTTACACTGGTTATAAATACTTACTCCGTAGTGCCTGGCTAAGCGTGCTCATTCTGCTGCCCACGCCATTCTTCTGCATGTTGCTGAGCAGGGCCTCTTCCAAGGCCGACTGGGTCACACTGTTATCTAGGCGGGAGAATGTCAGAACCGACTCCGAAGGCGAGTACATCCCCGATCTCCCACGTACCGTCAAGGTCGCTGAAGCTACTGCCCATGCTCGGTGTTCCGTCGCTGCCGCGAGTGCGATTGCGTGGGCTGGCTTTTGCAAGCTCTGCGGTGCGACGTGGACTTAAAGGGCCGAGAGGCTGAGGCTTTCGTCGCGTCTCATGTCCAGACGCAGCAGACCCTATACCTGAGCTTATTGTGCTCGTAGATGCCGCTGTATCCTGCTGGAGCGGCGGCTGGGCTGCATTTTCGGGCTCTTCACGAAGGGTAGCCCCAGGGTCTACTGCAGATGGGTAAGCTTGGTGCCAGCTTGGGTTCTTAATCGGTAGAAACGCCGGGGAAGTCTCCTCATCTTCGTTTTCACAACTGTCCTTATTGACTTTAGCAACGGAAGCTTTATGCAATGAAAACTTTCCCAGCCGTTTGAATGGAAGCTTAGGCCCGTGTAAACCATCCGACTCAGACTCAGACGACGATAAAGGAAGTTCCGGACTCTCTTCACCAGCAGGAAGTACTAGCGGTGAGCTGGTTTTGTAGGATTCATATTTGTTGTGAGCTTGTGCCACGTCATTAGATGCTCCTTTGCGAAAAGCTATCTGCTTCGAAGGGTTTGCTCTTGAAGTGGCGAAAATACCAGCAGGAACGTTCTGAGAAGGGTCTCCGGAAGGAATATCTGCTTATGGTTAGTCAAAAAAGGGCAATCTAAACTAGTTGACTCATGTCGTGAGACCTTGAATTCTGCTTGGTGCCGGTGAATTACCCGCATCAGCTCGTGAGCCCGGGCTCTGATTTGATACTCTCAACGGTATCGAAGATTCTAGAAACATATATAAGTATCATGCGTTAACATATACTGTACCCATACGTACCACCACTACGACCTCTAACCATCGGATAGCCGCTGGGCTCCTGGGATCCGGACTGGGAAGCAGATAGTGGTTGCTGGTTCCCGGCCTTGCGCATCTCCGCTCGAACTTGTGCTAGTCTATGGCCATAAAGCCATGCTGCCTGCTGAAGGAGGAACGGTAGTGTAACGTCAAGACGAGAGGCACTGCTTGGGTTAGCAAACGAGTATTGTTGAGATGCATCAGGTGGTAGTACAGTGCATTCCCTAAAGAAGCGTCCAGCTTAGATTCGGCCTTAGGATTGAAATTTTATTGGTGGAAAAAACTTACAGTCTATTCCTTTAGATGGCTGCAAAAGCACATCCCATAGTGCCTGGTCTTTGCTGGTGGTCCAGTCCGGCTACAGGAGGTAAGATCAGTTGGGTGTCACATTAGGGGAAAGGGAGGGCCAACCGGAGGGGGGTCAACAAAAACCCCTCTTTCGAATGGAAGCCGTACAAACACGGTAAATTCCTGAGACTCTGACATTGCGAGCAGTGTGGGTTGCGAGAGTCGAAGCTCAGGAGATCCAAAGCGGCAGAGGGCGGTGACGATGTTTGCACCGCCAGCAAACGCCAAGCTCCGCCGTGACAAGGAATCGGTCTTGGCATTTGCATGTCACGTGATTGTGGTGTTCGCGGCGGAAATCTCGCGAAGAACAGCCGTTTTGGGGAAAGAAAACGGAGCAGAGCAAGCAGAAGCCGTGGGAGTGCAGTAGTAGCGAGTGGCGGGCATGGACAGCCCCTGTTGCACGGCGCCAGGGCGGCGGACGCCGGTTTGCTGGTGCGGGCTGGGCCGCCAGCCAGTTTCCTCGGGTTTCAAGCGGGAGCTCCCAGAACCTTCACGGCGTCCAAGCACTACGCGATGCACGACGAGCTGGGATGCGAGCAAGCTGCGGGTGGCGGCTGGCGCTGTCATGCGTGGCGGTTTGTCGCGTCCTGTCGTGGTCCTTGATAGCGACCTGTAACCGCGCCGGCGCACCGCAAAACATGTGCTCGGACAGGCATCGCGGCATCGTATTGACCGCTATTAATAGCGCCCAGCGCTCCCGGAGCTATCATGGTTTTAGCTCGTCGTGGACACTCACCGCGTCTTTCCAGCTCGCCAGTCCGACTTTTCGCAGGGCCAGCGGCATCTGGGACGCTCAGAGACCCTACGTGCTGACAGCGCACACATCGCGACATCGACGCTGGCTTCTCCGACCTTCTAACTAACTAGTTAACTAACCTGCTCGAAACCGCTTGTCTGGGCGCTGTCGCATTGCTCCTATCACGCCGAAACGGCCCATGGCCTCCACCGCACCACCCTCCCTCCCTGCCCAAAACGAGCTTCGTTCATGGCAGGCCTCGAACGAGGACAAGTATCGCCAGACCGTCCTCTTCCTACCCGACGACCGGACCGAAGATGACATTGACAACCAGCTCTTGGAGGAAGCAAAGGTCTTGGGCGTTTCTGCCTGGGAGGTTTCGCCCATTCCTCAGGTCGCCGAACAGCTCGACGAGACCGACGACACGAGCTCTACCCCAAGCCAGTATGCGGTTCCGCCTACAGCCACGACCTCCCCAAGTCGCGTGCTAGCTCTATCCTCGATGACCTGGCCGTTGAAAGCCCGCCTTCCGAGCAGCAGGCACTCTATCACCTCCTTGTCAACATGTCCCACCACCTATAGCTGCAGTGAACCAGAGCATAGGCGATCAATCACCGATTACCGACCAAGCAGACATTCTTTGAATCTAGAAGGCTTGGATAGGGGTTTCAAAATCGGCCTCAAGCATGCCATCGCTCGCATTCCAAACTTACGGCGACGAAAAGCGGACACCCAGTCCTCCCCTCCTAGACCTGACCCTAGCACAAAAGCCTCGGCAGACGGGATTCACATTATTGGAGATCATCAGAAACCGCGAAAAGTGGATAGCACCACCTGTTTCTCGACGAGCAAAGTTTGCCTGGCCCCAGGCGACGACGAATCACTGAAGAGGACTTTGGCTTCGCAGGAGTTAAGCGACATGCGCGCCACACACGAAATTCAAATGAAGAGATACCTAGTATTTCGAAAAGAGCTTTTAGACTTCATTGGGCAAAACCATCGCCTCCTTTCACAAGAGCAAGCACAAAAGCATGAACAATCAGAAGAAATATTGGTTGCACAGGTAGCTCAACCCCTCATACTTGCTGCGCGATATCCATACTAATTAGCAGATAGAACCACGAAAAAGCCGCCCGCTTAGAAGAAAGAGACTTAGTAACGGAGTTAGCGCTAATCGATGAGTTTAAACGCGAGAAACATGTTTTACAAAGCCGCATCCGCCACATGGAAGCATATTTTACCACCCCACGCCCTGAGGAGGACTGCGATACGGATACCTTGCAATATCCGCGAGAATATGGCAAGGAGTACAGAGATCGTTTAAAACAAAGACAACATGAGCTTGCGACGATAGATTCCCTCCACGAATCCAAAATCAAAGTCCTTCGAGATAAACAAGCAAAGCAGTACGAAGAAATTCTCAAAAAATCAGAACATGCTCTTGACCTTTTAAGAGCGGCGAATGCTAGTGAACTGTCCAAGCTGGAGAGCTGCTACCTTGAAGAGAAAGATGCCGCGATTACCTGGCTAGAAACCAAACGAACTAGACTAAAATCAAGGTGGCTCCTTGAAGAAAGCATCATCCGTAAAAGACTTGAACTGAACACCCAAGAGTCCTACGCCGCCCTACCAGAGCTAGTGTTTGCCGCAATTCAAGAAGATAATCTGATATTGGAGAAGCAGCATAGTAACGAAAAATAATTGCTAACTCCATCAAATTTGACGCCGATATTAAAGAAACCCGATGTTTTGTCTATTTCAATACCATCTTGTATACAAATATATGCCAGCTTTCTGTTTCTGGGTTACGCAACCTTGGAGCTCTCTTGCATTTCGACAAGCATCCATTTGATACCCTGTGTTCGACTACCCATTGGAAACTTCTCTACTTGCTGCATTAATAGACACCTTGTTTTGGTGCCCAAATACAATGCGTTTGTTTACTCGCCAATCCCATAGTAGCGCCTGCTTTGCTGGCGTTTTTTGACACATATATATAGCTATACATACACCCTGTACATACACCCCTTGCATAGTATTCGGCTTCCGCCGCCTTCCCTTTAAGTACACGTTTCAACCAGAATTAAGGAGTAGACTCAAGCTTTTGTGGCTGCCATTACCCTGGATAGCCGGCTGAATGCCATGGCCGCGAGCATCGAGGTATTTCGTAGCTATACGATGTCTGTGAGTTAAATGGATTGTCTCATCTACTCTGGGAAGCAAACAGCAGCTCTGGCGAGACTCTGAAGCTCCCATCATGCATATGCACGCCAATGTGCAGGGCCCATCGAAGGAATATGGTTGGCAAACAGGGTATGGGATATGATTGCCAGCCCGGTTGATCCAACCCGTGGGAGTTTCAGGCCAAACCTGCTGGAATACTCCCATTTGGTTCTTATTATTAAATAAAATAAAACAAACATAGCCTGGTTGTACTAGCAGAGCACGGACGTCCATACAGCAACATATGGTACATATACCCGGAAGCTTGAAAAGAATTCTTGATGAAAACCAGATAAATTAACTAAAATCCACTCCTCCTCTGCTCCGTAGTCGTGCATTGTTGCTCCTTTACCCCGCAGACTGATGCCAACCCGTGTAAGCCAAGGAGTGTGGAGTGGTCACCAGTGGACCTCATACACGAAACCCCAGCGGGACAAAACAGGATCAAAGAGCGCTTTGAGCACGTAATTTCCATGTGGAGCGCTCTTGGAGTGACTCTGTATGGAGTAAGGTAACACCAAACAGAGGTGCTCTGTGCGCTCTTCGTGACTTAGAAACAGTCAAAATATCAGAGCTGGGGTGGCACTGCCCAGCAAGAAGAGATTGCATGCCAGGACGCAAGAGGGAATGTTGTCTCGCGAGAGCCAGATCAAGGGTTGCTGAGCTGGCCGAATACTTATTAGTAAGATATGATTCAATGCAGGCTTTGTTGAGAGGCGAGAAATAGGGGCGGGGCGGCTAGTTATGCCTGGGCACACGTCAGTAGGCAGCGTGGAGCAACAGCAAGCCAGCCCAGGCGGCCAAGAGAGGCTTCTGTCTCAAGGCCTTGCCGAGAAGACCTGGAGTTGCAGATCTAGTTACGGCATTTCAGTTGAGACTTGACGGAGGTTAAGGCTCAGCTCCCCTAGTCAGTTATTAGCTAGTTAACTAGTTACCAGCGGGCTATATCTAGGTCTACTTCCACGCCGACATATACACCAAGAAGGTACAGTCTCCCTTCTATTAGGTATAACGGATGCTACCTTTGGCGGAATGGACTACCCGAGACTCCGTTCGTAGTTATATAGTTATATAAGTGGGGAGTGAGCGGTGTTTCTTCGTACGTGTGGAGCTTTATGAAGTAGAGCGCGGTGGTACGGGCATCTTTTTGCAGATCGAGCATTATCGAGGATTGCTCTATTGGGTGGTCCAAGGGTTGAATTTTGTAAGAGAGTTGGAGATTGACTTGATAATTTTGAAAGTAAGAAGAAAACCTGTTCGTTCAAGAAGAGAGGTAAGTGTTTGAGTGGTTTTTGGATGTCTTCCGGTAGTGACTACTGACCAATAGAGTAGGAAAACAGAATTATACCAGTGGAGAGCATCATAATGATGACGGCGACAGAAGATTTGAACAGAGGTCTGGACAAGTTCTATTTAGTAGAGCAGACTTATCTATAGTCTCGATAACTCAACGTCCGATGCTCCGGATCGATTCCCCGGATATTTCAATAGATCTCAAATGCATGTAACTAGTGGCAAGTCAGCCCATGCGACACATTAGCAACGAACAGAGTGCGGCAAATACCACCCTGGATGATCATTTCTTAGAAATTGTACATGGTCTTGTGGGGATGTGGAAGGGTGAAAATGTGATGCAGCTGTAAGTGTAGTTGATATAAATATTGCCATTGTCTCCTGGGTATTCTAGCGGTCTTGCATACCAAGAGACGCATTTGTTGAGAAGCACCGGAACAGTTTCTAAGTATGCCATTAAGAAGGTCCAATCCAAAAACGAACCAGCTAACCGGTCCTGCTCAGACATTTGGCCTTTCAAATCTCAGCATATTTCCTCATACAGAAATTGTCGCTCCGTGAGCTTTGCTGCTTCCAACGTACCATAGAGAGCCTGATATTAACCGGTCTGAAGAAATACAGAATTTCAAAATGAAGCTCACTGGATATCTTTGTGTTTTCCTCGGTGCAGGCTATGCGGCATCAACAGCCATCCCAAAAATCCCGGGAGATATCCAAGAACTTTGCAAAGCAGCATGCAAAACGCAGCACCAGGCGCTGGTAGCGATCTGCAATACACTCCCGACAATCTGGCACAAGGCTTGCAATCTGTACGCTCAATTCATAGGTAGTGATGCAGGTCAAAAGATTTGCATTAATACCTGCACTCTTTTCGGCCTACCAGGTGTACCAGGAATTCCAGGTCTTCCCGGCATCCCAGGAATTCCAACCATCCCAGGCGTCCCAACGATTCCTACCACCCCGAGTATTCCAGGTACCCCAACTATCCCAAGCGTTCCAACTATTCCAGCAACTCCAACGATCCCAGGAATCCCAACTATTCCATCCATTCCAAGCATCCCGGGCATCCCAACGATTCCGGGAGTTCCAACCGGCGTCCCTGGTCTCCCCGTTTGACTAGACAAGGAGGGGGAAGTCTCAGGGTCTTGAGAAGGAAAGGAATTCCGATGAATGTGTGTGTCATCACGACTTGTTTCAAATGTTTTCTTGAATTTTTTTTGTAGTTATTAATACTCAGAGGGGGCGGAATGGGATATCAAAGAAAGACACATGTACACATGTGTAAACACATAGGTACAGACATGATGTTGACAAAATTTCAGACAGGAGCAATGTTCAAGAATACGATATCAACCTGCTCATATCTTCGTATATTCGTTGCTTGGATTTGAGGAGTAAGACATGAGGTCTAGGTAAATGGCTTTCTTACCATGAGATGGTTTGGATGGGGAAGGCAGTCAATGCCTGCGCACAAGAGCTTAATCGATGGTCCCGATTTCGGTCCTAACGGCTTCATAACATTCACTCACCACATCGTGCTCCAGTGGGGTCATCCTGGCCAATAGTAGCATCAACTAGCCTCTGGATCATGGTCTCGACCCTACGGTCTCCCGCTGTCAGTATATTTTCCATTGATTTATCTCGCATCTGGCCGTCGAAAACTACAGCACGGTCCACATAGCCTTTGTTGGATAAGGAAACACGCCCAACACGTCCATCGCGCCATTCAAGGCGGATAAGTCGAGTCTCAAGGGAGGCCGAACGGAGAGTCACAATTCCCAGTTTTGCACCTAGAGATTGCGGCAATGTCTGGTTGTGATCAGTGTCCCTCATGCCTCCTAGACTTTCCTGGAGCCAATCAACGGCGTCTCGACGTAGATGCCATGCCACGAGTTCTTGTCTCAGGCCGCGTACAAACTTTGTGAGACTCTGCTTCTTGGGCACCACCTTAGGGTTGTCTTCTTGATCTAAAGAAATATCCGGGATAGGGAGGTAGGCTGCCTGCAACTGTTCCAAGGGTATAAAGGCGGGTATTGTGTGTTTGTAAACTTGCAGGGCATTTTTATCGCAGCTCGTACGCTTTAGAAGGACGTAGTATGGTTCACAATACTGTCCTCCTTGCTGGACGACGTCAATACGGATGCCCAATAATTTGGGGGCGTCTGCGTGGGGGGATGGATCCGTAAAGGGGAAAGCCGTAGCGGAAAACACCGCCCGATGGTGGTTCGACAGCGTGTGCTTCTCGGCACTCAAGACGACCGGTGCCAGGGGGTTGGAACTCGACAACACCTGGGGACGAAGAAGAGTTTGAACTGCATTGCTGGAGAGCAAGCTGGCTGATACCACACGGCGCCGTTTTGCAAGGGAGTGAACTGCATAGGAATTGTGGTTAGGATTAGAGCTGGTCTCAAGACGCGTTGCTAGTGCATACTTTCAGAGCGAATCTTCGCAATTTCGTCGTCAAGAACAAGCGACGGGTCAGTCACCGGCTGAACAGCCTCCATTGCGCGCGTCGACACTGCACACCGTGATCCCAGTCCTGATGGCCGGTTGTCGTGCTGCTGGCGGCGAGAGTGTTGAAGTCGCGAAGCGGTCACATGACGAGCACTGAGCCGCACTGACGATCGTGAAGAAAATCTGCCGCACCATCGAAGCGCCTCGTCGACCCCTGCAGGCCGCTGCCAAAGAACAACCCGCCCCGGACCGGACAAATCGTCCGCTGCAGGGGAGCCACGAACGATCAGGCGAAGAATGCCATCTGGCCTCACCGCCGTCCGCCCGAGCCCTTAGTCAGCCTGCTCGTTCTCACTGGCCGTCAAGACGGTGGCACGCGTGACAACCTGCGGTTTTCGCGCTGGAAGGCCAGCTTGCATCTTGAACGTGAAGCGCGAGTCGTATGCCGCAAAACCAGCCCCTGTTCGCCCATGACCCTCTGCAAAACCCCTCGTCTTCGCATGCTCTCGCGCATCCTAATTTCAGCAACCACACCGGCGATCTAGAACTACATCCCCTAGCCTCACATTCTCGAGCTCTTGACGAAGCTTCCCTCGGTGGCCTCGACGACCACGATCTCTCCTTTTCCTCTGGCTGCGATTCGTCGCATGAACTGTTCAACAATACACTCGTTCACGGGGAATCCTCCAGAGGCCGGCGACAAATGACTCGAAAGCACAATTCCATGAAACGCCGTCCTGCCAGTCGACCTCCCCTAAGACTCGCGGCACAGGAAAACGGCCAAGCAAACAACACCATGGAATCCAGTATTGGGCTGCGGAGGAAAGATGGACCTCCAGACTCACCATCGTCACACTCTGTCGGATTGATGAGCAGATCTGACTTCTCTTTGGACTATGAGCCCTTGCCCACCCCCCAAACTCCCGGGTTTACAAGCACGAGCTTTTCTGATCTACCGACAAATGACCGGAGAAACTTTCTTCTACTAGTTTTGTTATATTTTTTACAGGGAATCCCAATGGGCCTGGCCATGGGCTCCGTACCGTTCCTCCTTAAACCCTTTCTTTCTTACGGTCAAATTGGAATATTTTCGCTTGCCTCTTACCCCTATTCGCTAAAGCTCTTATGGAGCCCCATTGTGGATGCGGTTTGGAGCCGTGAATTTGGAAGGAGGAAGAGCTGGATTACACCTATTCAGACTGTTTCAGGATTTGCCATGCTGTACCTAGGTACCAGAGTCAAATCTATGATGGCTGCCACAGAAACACAGGGCACCGATGGGGTATGGAGCTTCACGGGCTGGTGGTTTCTTCTTGTGTTTCTATGTGCAACCCAAGATATCGCTGTTGATGGTTGGGCCATTTCGCTATTATCACCTCAAAATATTGCATACGCTTCCACCGCGCAAACAATCGGTCTTACAGCCGGCCATTTTCTCTCCTATACAGTGTTTCTTGCCTTTAATTCTCCCGATTTCGCCAATAGGTGGTTCCGCGCCACTCCCAAGGCTGAAGGTCTACTGACTCTTGGGGGCTACCTCAAATTTTGGGGCTGGGCATACCTGGTCATCACCCTGTGTTTAGCTGTGTTGAAGAAGGAGGAAAAGAATAAGGACCGTGATGGTATCATGGATGTCTATAGGTCAATGTGGGGTATCCTGAAGTTGAAGAATATTCAGACTATCATCATAATCCATCTCATCGCCAAGATCGGCTTTCAAGCAAATGAAGCTGTAACTAACCTGAAGCTAATTGACAAAGGTTTTGGGCAAGATAACATGGCGCTCGTTGTGCTCATTGACTTCCCATTTGAGATTGGTCTAGGATATTTTGCTGGTAAATGGTCCACGGAGTATACACCCATGAGACTGTGGTGCTGGTCCTTCATGGGGAGACTTGCTGCTGCGGTTCTGGCGCAACTTGTCGTGATGATTTTCCCAGGAACCCCTGTCCCTGGTTGGTACATATTCCTCATTATACTAGAGCATGTGTTTTCGACGTCTATGAACACGGTGATGTTTGTTGCCGTTTCAGCATTTCATGCTCGAATCTCAGACCCCTCTATCGGCGGCACGTATATGACATTACTCGCTACGTGAGTTTCCTATTCCATTGCTTTCATATGCGCAACTGACAATTATACCTAGGGTGTCTAACCTCGGAGGGACGTTTCCGAAGTTCTTTATACTTAAGCTTGTCGACATGTTTGCCAAGGCAACATGTATCCCCCCGACCACACCACCCCCAACCATCAAAACGCCGATTACCTCTCCCTTTTCTTGTTCCCTTGAAGCTGATAAGCACCGCTGTATTGCGGGCGGTGGGACGTGCCACACGGAGCGCGACGGATTCTATATCACAAACATGATTTGCGTGATTATTGGGGTGGTAACGTTCTGGATGTACATTAGGACTGCAGTACTCAAATTACAGAGACTGCCACTGAGAGCATGGCGGTTGTCTCCTGGCAATGGTAATAGATAGCTGTATGGGGCGGCTGGTGATTTTCCCTGTATTAACACACAAAAGAGCCATAGAATAATTTAATTCGATATATCTTCGACGCTCTACGAAATATTCGGTCGCCTCTCTTCCTACATAAATATCAATATTTTTGCCACTATTTGGTTCTCCCTGAGGAATGGTGGGTCACTTCACGATCAACATCACGAACGTTCTCCGGTTCCAAGAACACAATGTGAAGGAGGAAAGTTTGCGCTTTTCATCTCCTACAAATTCCTATGGAGGCAGCGAGGACTAGTCACCCAGGTTGATGCGGCTTGAATACATATGTTGTTTCTTTGCCACATATTTACTGGTCAGTTAGTTGTGCTAAGGTACATCCATTTCACCTGCTCAAATCTCTGTTTCTGCGGGATTGGATTGTCGTCTTATTAGTTGGCAATGCTCCTGGTCATCAAATATCGTTTCTCAAACCACACAACCACAATCCTATGGAATGAGTAAAACTCGTGGCATGTGCGGAGGGCATATTCGGCAACATTCTGTCCATCATACACGGATTTTCTAATTGCAGATTGATAGCAGTACCATTTGCTCGATTATTATTCTACGTAATGAATAGCGTATTTCCGAGTTTTCATTTTTTATCCTAGTAAACGTGTGGTCATGTAATGTATCCCACTGACATAGGTACACACATGGTGCTTTCCTGGTACCTTGACGCGTGACACCTCTAGACTCCGTGTCTCTAGAGTGCTTTGATAATCAGTTGCTATCTTGTCAACGAGATATATTGAAAAAACCAAGTCCCGGCATGGGAGAAGGCTGCGCCCATCCGTATATGTGAAGTGTGGCCTTTATAGGGAGCCTTAGCAGTGCTTGATTGGGCTAACATAATCTCCATTATCTTGTGAGACCAAGGTGATAAAATAGCATTTTGCGGTTTTCAGCAGTTATGGAGTGGTCAAAAAACCCAAGATCACAGGCCTGCTTGCAATTCCAGCAGTCCCGTCTGGTCGCTATTAATAAACGACAACGACACAGCTTGTATTACCGGCGACAGCACAGTTATACTGTCTGCCATAGTTGGTATCACACTGGCACAGTGATCAGTTTGCAACACTTCGTGGGTACTAGACATCAGGATTATAACAGTAATATAATATGTTGAATTGGAATGACATTGCGCTCACCTGTGTGAAGAATGGTATTCCACGCAGCACATATGTCATTCATGCGAAGAGACCACCAACGGGACCCAACCCTCTACCGTAGCAGTAGGCTGGCGACCAGTTTCTCGCCTTTGCCTCTCTTAATTAATCTTAGGCTTCGCGAGGACTCATTCCTTCATCAAGGGAGCCTTATCACTCCGGGTTATATGCGCATGCATCATGCCTATCTCAGGGGTATCCATCGAAACATGAAACAGTTGGGGGAAGCTACACACAAGTCAGCAAAAGCAGTTAGTTATATGCACCGAGGATATCGGAGGGCTGGCTATGTTGTCGGGCCTGCATCTTCTCATTGGAGGGCCGCTCATGGTATATACCATAGTTTGCACTCCACAGTGATCTTGACTGGATTATGGAGGGGCAGCTCAGGCTTGTTGGCATAGCAGAGCTAGTTGAACGACTCGTTCTTGGGTTTCTACAATTTGTTGTCAAGCGGGCTTAATAACAAACATATAGATGCCAGCACTGCCACCTAGTTAATCATTTTGGTGTTGTCAGTATCACGAGCTTCTCTCAAGTAAACACTGGCGGTGACCACGGGCTCCGGGCTTAGTTTGGACCTCGGCCGGGCTGTCTGGGATTAACTACATAGGTTTGGCGGCGGTTTGACAGGCAGCGCTTGGTGGGTTAGAGCCTGTCGATCGCGAGAAACTGTCGAAAGATGGGGGGATTATTAGTTTGACTGATCCAGCATTGGCTGTAAGGCAGCCAGGTTGTCAGGTTGCATATGAATATTCTCCCTCATGTAAATAACTAACTAACTAAATAGTTAACTATATAACTCGGTCGTTTCGTACAAGCCGGACTTGACGATGATCTGGTGAGACCTTTTTCTTTCAGCATCACCTCAGCTTCATTCATCTCTGGCCATGCTGAGCTACGCCAATGTCCTGCTTTTGGCCCTGGGGGCTGGCGTGCTCCATCTCGGGTACAGGTATATCCTTTCGTACCTAGAGGAGGCGCGCATCCGCAAGCTCGAGCACACCGAAGATGTGCCGGAGGCTCCCATGCAGGGCCTTTTTGGCTGGAAGACTTCTTTGCTAATGCTCCAATCCAAGAACAAGAATGTCTTTCTCGAGGAGAACGTGCTTCGCTACGAGATGTTGGGCGACACGTACTCGACCGACATATTTATGCGGACATACGTTGACACTCGGGATCCCGAGAACATCAAGGCCATTCTGTCGACGCAGTTCGAGCAGTTCTCCCTAGGCGGTACCCGAGCAGCTGCTTTTCTTCCCATGCTTGGAGAGGGAATATTCACTCATATATACGGCGGTGGTCCCAAAGGAGAACCGTGGAGACACTCCCGCGCTACGCTTCGGCCGCAGTTCGCAAGGCAGCAGATCCAGGATCTAGAAAAGCTGGAACAATTTGTCCAGCGTCTTATCGCCGAGATTCCAAGTAACGAGACATGCGACTTGCAGGAGCTCTTTTTCAGGTTTACTTTGGATACAGGTCATTCATATCTCTAGATACCAGTCTACCTGTTTTTTTGAACTAACGGACGGGCTGTAGCAACCGATTTCCTGTTTGGTGAGAGCGTCAACAGCTTGTCTCGAAATAGCGGTCCAGCTGAGGCACAATTCTATCGTGACTTTACTCGAGGCACAGGTATGGTTTTATCTCCCATGGGGGAATTTTGAGTCCGCGCTCGCTGACACCAACTCAACAGAAATCTGCATGTTGCGTACTCTTCTGGGCGACCTGTATTTTCTTCAGAAAGACGGCCGTGAATTCAAAAGAATCTCGCAGTTTGTTCAAGCTTATATCGACCGGTTCACCCAAAGCGCCTTGCAGCTGCATGCATCTGGAAAGCCCACCTCACACGACGCCGGCGGCAATTATATCTTTCTCGAGGAGATCTCGAAGAGTATCAAGGACCCCATCAAACTGAGATCAGAACTACTCAATATCCTTCTGGCCGGAAGAGACACCACGGCTAGTGTGCTGGCTATTTGTTTTCATCAGCTCGCAAGACACAAAGATGTCTGGGATCAATTGAGAGCAGAAATAATTCAAAACATCGGAAACAGGCCGCCTACCTATGAAGATATCAAATCTTTCACATACTTACGATATGTACTCAATGAAAGTGAGTTGAGCCTTTCAGTGGTGTTTAGGCATAAGCTTACAATTTTCACTATCAGCCCTTCGTTTATTCCCAGTTGTCCCATGGAATGGCCGAGAAGCTGTCGTAACCACAACCCTCCCGCGCGGTGGTGGTCCGGATGGAAAGAGCAAGGTTTTGATAAAGAAAGGGACATATGTCATCTACAGTACCTGGGGCCTCCATCGTAGTACCTTTTACGGGGAAGATACGAATGAATTCAAACCAAGTCGATGGGAGGGATTGCGACCGGGATGGAATTATATCCCGTTCAATGGTGGTCCTAGGATCTGTTTAGGCCGTGAGGATCTTCCTTCTGTTCTTGTTTTGCGACGGATGTGCTGACTAACTGTTCATCTAGAGCAATATGCATTGATCGAGGCGTCGTATGTGATTATTCGCCTCCTCCAGACCTTCAAAGATATCGAAAACCGGGATCCTGTCCTGCACTTTATTGAAAATATTACACTTACTTTGTCCAGTGCAACTGGAACGAAGGTTGCTCTGACACCGGCTTAAATAACAATTTTTGAAAAAACCACAAATTACTGTTTTTATTGCGTCGCAATACAGCAGATGAGATATATGTGAAGGCCTGTTGCATCCAGTTACAGTCCATGATCGTTTTTGCGGGCGTTCAGGCACTGCCGCCATCGTGCGTTCGTGTATGTTTTCACCTTGCTAAGTTATGTCATCTTTGGATATACATACCTTTTGTTTGATATGTATTTGAACACTTCTGTTGTACTTATATGTACATACATATGCCACGAAATATATTGATCAACTTATACAGAAAACTGTCGCTGAGAACATCCAACTGCAGAAACAGCATACCCCTTGTTAACACCATCTGCTTTCAATTCACACCGGGGGTATCATCATGTCAAATCTCGTTCGCACTTGAATCATGACTGGAAAAAAGCGGGCCTCGAGTTCTATATGTCCAAAAGACCATCTTAATCGTTAGGTATATACACTTACTGTCAATTGCGCTTTTAACCTGTAACGCCTCAGAAATAAAAAACGGAGCG
Organism: Ophidiomyces ophidiicola; assembly: GCF_022830035.1. Lineage (NCBI taxonomy): Eukaryota > Fungi > Ascomycota > Eurotiomycetes > Onygenales > Onygenaceae > Ophidiomyces > Ophidiomyces ophidiicola. Next base: position 353,115 of record NW_026054645.1, read on the forward strand.
CCATTAAATGCAGGTATATTCATCCGGCTTTTGTGCAATGAATACATAACTAACAAGAAAGGTCAGTAAATATGGTCTTTGTCGACTGATGCTAGGAAGGCATTACAAGTCCAATTCCGCATGGATCTTTTGGTTTTGAGCGTCGTTCCGCGCTCCAGCGCACATTGCGTAGACCGCTTGTTCAGTCCATCCACTTCGGGTCAACACAGCTAGCGAAGCGGCTTCCAGCACTTCCGTGAGCTGCTTTGCATTGAGCTCTCCTAGCTGTTGCTGTTCGTGTCAGGCAGCGAAGAAAATTAGCAAACACTCTTGACAGACAATCGACAAACCAACAATACAGAAGCACATACACTTCTTTTATTCTCATGCCAGTTTCCCAATGGAATCGAAAATCGCTTCATTTGGATGTTTGTGAATCCGACATCGTGCAACAGAGTACCAAACTGGGGGTCAACGCGAGTCCAAAAGCCCAGGCGCGCAAATGCCTCCATGGTCGAGTTGTCCCAGTGTTCAAGGCATGTGCCTCTGATGCTACCATCCGCAGAGTGGATCCGCGAATCAAAATCCTGGACCTCCAGCCAGCCTCCGGGCCGTAAGCAACTAAGCAAGCAAAAGAGCGGTCAGTGGCCAACATTATTTTATTATTATTGCGGCGCGAGCGGGATGCAGAACATGCCTAAAAGCTTGTTGAATTAAGTGCTTCATATCCCTTATAGCGAGTATCATATAGCGCGAGTGGATGAAGTCAAACGGGTGATCTTCATACTCCCAATCTTCTTCAACATCGTCGACGATGAAGCGGACGTTCGGGGGCACACTGTGAGTTCTTCAGCCGGGGTGTCTGGCGCTGGCCGATGGGCCGCTCTTGACTCACTCGTCAGGTTGCGTCGGGCTCAGGTCGTTTCCTATGACCTGGGGGCAGCTTAGCCGTCGGAAGCTCACTGATTGAATCAAGGAGCTGAGATGAACTACCTCTGCAGACGGGTATTTGTCGGCTATCTCGCACAAGTTAGCCAGCCAGTCAGTCAGCCAATCGTCACAGACGTCTTCGTGCCGCTTGGCTGCGGGATGGATGCGATACCGAAATTAATCGCCCACTAATGGTGAACTAGTTAGCAGTGAATTCGACCAGCACGCTCGATGTAGCAGCTTACAGCGCCAGAGCCGGTGCCAATGTCCAGCACTCGCTGCGGGTTCGAGCCTATGGGCGCGAGATGCAGCCCGCCCAGGATATGCCTGACCAGCGCGTCGACAAGGTTCAGGCGCTGCATCTCCTTGTCGTCGTTGGGCAGCAGATAGCCTGCGATCCCGGTCAGCCTTCACGTGCGCATCAGCCCATTCTCTCCTCAGCGGCTGGGCTGCGGCGGGCGGAGACTCACGTCCGCGTCGATACGCGTGGTAGCGCCGGCCATGCTCCTCGGGGTAGTTCGTTACACTGGGCTCGAGCGAGAACGACGCCGACCTGCACCACACCCATCGTCAACAATGGCTAGCTATATCAACTAACCAACTCGCCAGGAGAACCTACTTGGAATCCGAAAACGCCTCATCCTCGAACTGCGACTCGCGGCGGTTAGCATGGTGCAATGACGAGGACGGAATGGCGAGCGGCCTCGGCTACCTTGGCCCACGTACCTCTTCTGTTTCGCTGTCTCGGTCCCGCGCTGCCGCCGAAGACACAAAGGCGTCTTCTTCAGCCATGGAGAGCCACTCTCGAATACGGCGCTGCAACTCGGAAAAAGAGAGCGCGCGCGACGATAGGAAATAATACAATATTCATGCAACGGGCAAATGAGGATTGCGTAGTTACTGCAGAATGCTATATACCCCCGGCCCTATTTGCCCGCTTCGCCTCCATAAACTCTTTCATTTTCCGAAGATCTTGGAAGCTGCAGGCTGAGCACTAAGACCATGGCTCCAGAAAGCTACGTGACAAAGAACTGAGTTTCGGCATAACGTGCTCCTCACACTGAACTCAACAACACTGGCTGTGCAGACGCGCGTGGGGCTCGAACGGATCCGCATATGCGACGGCGTGTTTATGGCTTTTGCCACGCGAGATAAGAAGAGCCGGCGGGGAGATTTGTCAAAAACGAAAAAACGTATAAATCTGCCGTTAAGCCAGCGGGATCTGGCTCATCCACCCTGCTGGGAATTGCCTCCTCCGTTGTCTGATAGCAAAGCTAGAGCGGAAAGCGGCGGCTGGCCTGGAAGCAATTATTTATAGATTCATTGAAATAGCAAAAAGTAGTACATGAAGCGCAAGAAAGCATCAAGACGGAAAACACCAGAGAGGATACATCGAATCTGCAGAGTGGGCAATATCGCAAGCGCTTTCGTTTCGTCCAACACATTCAATCACTAATCATATCATCGCCGACAGGCGTGAGAGGCGAGTCGCCGCGACCCTCGGCTGCCAACTCACTATCGTTTTCTGTGGCTTCTCTAGCCCGTAAATCATCGTCATCTTCCTCCTCTTCGTCGTCTTCAACTACCATTTCCGTAGATTTAACATTGCCGTTTCTCATTCCCCCGACATTGCCATTAGAGCGTTGAGCCGGTGCATTAGCATTCGGTTTCGATGCATTTTGCGACGACGCTGTCTTGTTCTGGTCTAGATAAGTTAGAATAGCCTTGTAGTTGTGACCCAGCCGTGATTTATTCCGCAGTAATTTCTCTTTGAACTTCCCAGCCTGCGGGCCCGACGAATCTAGAACATGACCAATGATAGCCAGGACGATCTTGCCAGTGTATTGGCAAAGCTCTTGCTCAGAGAGGAGTTGTGAGCGCATACGGCGCGCACTGGACTGAACCGCATCCTCGTCGTCCTCCATCTCCTCATCAGAGCTGTCTCCAATGTCAGATTGGGAATCTAAAGGCGCTTCATCGTCTGACAGCACTTCAACAGAGTGATGTATCTTTTTCGCATAAACCTTCAAGACACTGTCATGTATACGGAATATCAAGGAAGATGTGGTCGGGGGAATGTCCTGTACGAGTTCAACGATTTGCGCGACCGTTTCATCGTCAGGGTTCGTAGTTTTGGCTGAAGCTGCATAACGCAAAGTGCCAAATGCGGTTTGCAAATCCAACAAAGTTGTAGCTGCGGCTATCCTTATATGGCTGATCCCTTTCCCCTGCTGCATGATCGCCGTGAGTGTGGCAAGAAATGATTCTCGGCGTTCTGATAGAGCTTCAAAGAATTCTCCTGCTAAAGGTGATTTTCTCGAAACGCCAGCACGGAGCAACTGGACTTTCCACATGAAATAAACGAGCAGGGTCTTGAACGTACTAGTCAGTAGTTCACGTTCTAACGAAATGACCTCCTCGTCGGAACTATTTTCGCGTAGTGCTCGTTTCGTCAGAGACAATAATACATCGACAAGGGGCTGTGTTTCGAGCGTCTTTTTCCTCGTGTTCTCGGCCGATGATTCCAGTATCGATGTGCAATCTGAGATACTGACTAAATTCGAGATTCTCATAACCGTGTGGGAGAGAGAGGTAAGAGTGCTAACGGGGAGAGTGCCGTTATCCTGGACATGTTTGTTTGCCACAACTGAGCGTAGTGAATCCAGCGTATCGTCCCATAGTTCCTGTACTTTATTCTCCATCGCTTCCTTAAGCTCATCGGACGTACGAGCATGAAGGAACGCCGCAGTGGCTTCGGCGAGCACGACTCGATCGGAATGTGTCAAGAACTGCTTGTTAATGTTATTCAGGATCTCAGCATATGATGCGGCATCCTTTTGCAAGTCTTGGATGAGGTCTAGATTGACGAGATGCTCGAGTTTCAACACTGCCGACGCAGCTTCTGGGACAGCGCCAAACTTGTTCAGAAGTTGAGGTATAATCTGTGCAAGGTCGTGGGCAATAGTTTCTTGCCTAGCTTCCATCATCTCCACTGATTGCTTCGTTCTCCTGCCTTTCTTGTCTGTGTCCGATTTGGAAACCTCCTGAATGTGAAGCTTCACTGCAGCGCTTAAGACTTCTAAGAGAATCGCCTCTTGGCCCTCATCTAGCTTGAATAGTTGTTTGATGGTATTGCTGGCATCCTCACCCTCTGATTCTGCAATTTGCGAGTGATCATAAAGTAGGTATCCTGCCAAAGACTCCCATTGACTTAATTCCGGGAAATGAGAGAATATGCTCTCCGTGGCGAGCGCAAATCTAGATTCCAGATGGCTGGCAAAAAGATTTTTTCTGGTTGAGATATCCTGGTCCTCCGCCAGCTCAGACTGCTGCTCATCGTAAGCTTGGAGCATATCGACCAGGCATTTATATTTTATCCACGACTTTTTGGGAGATTTGAAATCCTCGTCATCATCTTCATCAGCAAATGACTCATTAAGTTCTTCCTCTAGACCTTCAGTTTGTGCATCGTAGACATCTTGAATGTTGGCTACAAAGAACTTGCCAGCCGCTTTACGTACGCGTGCCTCACTATCAAGAACAAGTCGCCCAACACTGTCAATGTCGTCTGGTTCTAGCAATCCGGCATCACGGATAAGGTCCGATAATTCAACGGCTGCCGCCCTAACACTGGTTTCAGCATCCCGTACGGCCATTTCCACAAGTCTAGGACGAAATCGCTCGGTGAAAGCTTTGAGTCCGGGAATATTATCCTTGTTTTGAAACAAACGGTAAAGCTGATGAACGACAACTGATCGTGTGTGAGGGACAGTATCAGACAACACCCAACCTAGGTATCGAAGGTACTGTCCTTCAAAAAATACCTGCCTGTAGGTGGCAATCCAAACACCAAGAGCGGTAATGCACTCAGCTCGAATTTTTGGATCAACGTCTCGGTATCGATGAACGAAGACGGTATCAAAAGAATCATGAAGAAATCCGTCTATTGTCTCAAGCTTTTGTTCGTTTTCCTTTATCTTTGTTTGCAAAGCCCCGATTCTACCCTTGTTGGTAGTCTTTTTCTTTTTTTCTGTCTCAAGTTGTTTCCTGGTATTCGAGAGCGTGGTTGAAACCTGTTTCGCGATATGGCACATGCTTGTAGCAATGGCGAGGGAAATTGTCGTCGCAGTATGCCTAAATGGTCGAATAGGGGCGGAGGACATTGAGGTTATCCAGGCCTGAATGTTTTCCATCAAAGCATTGTCGGTATATAGCACCGATGAGCTATGTATTGTCCGAACGAGAGAGTCGAAAAACCCGGTTAACACGGACTGGAACCCTCGAAATTTTTTAGATTTCGATACAAGGGGATATTCTGTGATGCTTTGCGACTGGTATTCTTCCTGAAGATCATTCAAGCGGCCCGCGACATTGTCTACGTCCTCTATGTCGTGTTCATCAACCTTTAAAACGGTCCCCGAGCAGCGTAGAACAAAGTTGACCAGGTCACACATCGCATCAATGTTGTGTTGTTCGTATTTTGTAAGCCATTCCGCAGCGACGGCATCGGTAGTATGGCCTCTGGCAAAAACCTCAGCTACAGCAAATGATTTAGCACGATGTTCCTAGTTTGCAATTTTTGGGGCTCTCACCATATAAACCCTCTTCGCCTGCAAATCCACTGGGTCGGACACGCGGTTTCCTCGGCCTTGAGGGAGCCTTTTTCCCACCATTGAGGAGAGGGCGAAATGCGAGTTCCGCTTCAATGCTATTTGCCATCTTTGGTTTTTTGGCTGCGCGTTTAGCCTTCGAGGGTGCATTCTTAACCCCATTCTTGACCGTTTTCTTCGAGGCCTTTTTTGTAAGTTTTCTCCTCCGTTTCATTTCTTCCTCGTCAGGCCCTTCCTCACTACTCTCTTCATCTTCTTGGTCTTCATCTCCAGATTCCTCACTGTTTGCGGCTCCTGCGTCCGATGCGCCACTCTCATCATCCCCGGCGCGTGAGCCAGTGCGCTTTCGCTTCGTCGAACTGGGAGTAAAAGTTTGCGAAGAATATAGTTCTGGCTTTCGGCGAACACGTCGAGACTGTCTCCGATTTATTTCTTCGGCGCCTTGCTCATCGGGAGCGTCGGAGAGCGGGCTTGGGTCGCGATCGCTGTCGCGCGCGGAGCCTTCCATTGGGAGTATCCTGTATGTCGGCCGTTAAATTATGCAAGAGAGGATAGCCGTCCAGGCTAGATTTCAACGCGCAGAGTCCAAGGCGGCGGCCTTGTTTGGATGGGTCGGCAAATTGGACGCGACGAGATCGGGAGTTTTCGAGACGCGTTATTAGTTTCCTGTGTGGGGTGGAAGCACAGCCTTTCGAGGCTGCCTAGGGAAGTGAAACAAACAGAACAGCACTTCAACGTCTCAAAAACAATTTCTAGCCGGGTCGCAGCGGGCAGGGCGGAGATGTGTGGGTGACAGAGAGCCGGGCGGTGCGATGCTTTCGTCGGTCTCCTTTTCTTGCTAATAAATCGTGTCACGACAGCGGAGCGGCGTATTGGCGGCGTAATGTACTGAAACATACGCCCGTTGCGCCGCAAAACTGCCGATATAGATCGAAACGCTACGTATTGGTATTCTACGGCTCCTCCTGGCAACTCCGCGATCTGTTCAAAAGGAAGACAACAGGGGAACGGCTGCCCTGACATACACTCCTCAGCACAGAACAGAAACTAGCCTTTGCCAGCTCCAACAACGTCCATGGCTGGCGGCTTCTATCTCACGGTTCAACACCATTTCTATCCGCCATGGCCTCCAATATCTTAAACTCTCCATTCTCAACCGCGATCCCTCCAGGCCATGGCAAAGTTGTGCTCTCAGTCCTCCCTCCTGGTATTCCATCTCTCAGCACCCTTTCGTACAAATACCCCCTAAAGTTGATTTCGCGTGTGTCGACCTGCAACTCTGAGACATCCACTGTTAGCCCATTACACCTATACGTGCTCTCATATGGCGGTGGATTGTTACCAGGGGACCATATCAACGTTTGCATAGAGTTGAAACCTCACAGCAAACTTGTTGTCACTACACCTCAAGGTAGTACGAAAATATTCAAGACCGAACCTCGATTATCGCAGAAAGGCAGCCCCCCTGGGGTTGCAGACAACCTAAAGTCCGATAGAAGTCAGCAGATAGTCAACGTTGATTTATGCCCTGAATCTAGCCTGTGTTATCTACCTGACCCGGCCGTACCATTTAAGAACAGCAAATATGAGCAGATTCAGCTATTTACCTTTCTCGAGGGAGAATATTGCGGCTCACAGGAACCCATAGAAAACGAACTACCGAACAGGAAATCGCGCCGACCAAGCCTGTGTATCCTCGATTGGGTGACGGAGGGACGTAGTGCCAGAGGCGAAAAATGGTCATTTGATCTATGGCATAGCCGTAATGAAGTATGGGTCAAAGATTGCAAGACAGGGCGAAAAAGACTTCTTTTTCGCGACAATTTAACATTGAGCAATGAAGCAGGACCATCTGACCCAGGCGCTGAAAATCGAGCACACCCATTAGCAATGCCTCCTTCTATTATTGCTCGGACTGCTCCACACACTGTTCTAGGCACTTTGATTCTATACGGTCCCCTGTTTGATTCACTCTCTGCATTTTTCATGAATGCCTTCTCCTCAGAACCTCGAATTGGAGCTCGTAACTGGTCTTCTAACAAATCTTCGGATGAACAAAGCGCCCAGAAGCCTCCTATTATAACATGGACAGCAGCACAGGTACGGTCGGGCTTTGTGCTGGTCAAATTTGGCGCTCCAGATTTTGAATCGGCGAAACGGTGGCTAGGTGGTATGCTCCGAGAAGAAGGCAGTATAATGAAGGAATTTGGTGATGAGGCGTTGTCTTACCTTTAACGCCATGTGGATAATACTTGCGCTGTTCATTTCAGTTGTTGGGTTGCTGAACGACCTTGCATGATTAGATGATATGTTATGATACACTTTCTATTTCTATGCAGATATGTACTTTTTCTTAGATCTTATCGGAGGAAAATTGGACCCGTGATGCCCTTCTATAAACGCCGGGCCGTATTAAGCATATTTTGCAAAGCTAAGCCACCCATTATTTGCGGCACTTTGTAAATCATCCACGTTCAAAATGTCTGCGCCTTCGCGAACAAGCTCCATCCAAATTCGATTGCGGAGAAAGTGTGGCCAGATAGGGGTATCCCAATACCGTACTTTGAGGCCGCGGTCGTGAGCACTTTTTATTTGGCGTCTTACAATGTCCCGTTGTGCTTCCGACAATCGAAAGTTCCAAGGAAAGCCAACGGACTTGAAAAAAGAGGATGATGCATAGTAGCTATTCTTAAAGTTGTAGGAACTATTGCTATTCGAGTTTTCAGTGTCAATTCCTGGAACCTTAGAGCTACTCAATTGACTTAGGGGCGCGTCGAGAAAAATATCCTGGTAAGTAGAGTTGGCCGTAACAAGTTCGAATGGAGCATTTCCAGTTGCAACAACCGTAATAGGTCTTGTCAAAACAGTCGTCCCGTTAAAATGGGTAAGATAGCCCTGGTCACGGAGCGGGAGTAGCTGTGAAATAAGGTAGGGCCAGATATCATGCCCCTTTGTCTTGAAGTCCACAAGGAGTACAATCGTCTGTTGAGGCGCCGTATCAAATACTCCCTTTGGAACTGTAGGCTTTATATGGCGAAAATGAGTAACGGAGTTTTGCTTCTCAAGAAGGTCGAGAAGTGGTTTGATATAGAGGTTCGCCAGTGTTCTGTTGTTGACAAGTGACGATTTACTATGTCCAACGTACAGGTCGTTATCAAAAAGCCAGACATCTGCCTCGACTCCAATACAGCCTGCTTGGATGGCAGAGAAAAGAGGAACTCGTCTCCAGTAGTCATTGTGTGAGTGGCAGGGCAAGGGTATTATACCAGCTGTTCGGTTTGCAGGCCATTGTACGGGATGTTCGCTAGGCTCGCCATATTTGCTCCAGTAGTCTAAGAATTTATCGATATAAATGGGGAAGAACGCTACAATCACTCCACATAGTAGGGGAACCAGCTGGGCTACGCCGCTATAACTACGAGGTCAGCAAGCTCGCAACTATAAGGGGTGAATAGGAACGAACAGCATTCCGAATAAGCCCATCATCAGACAGACGATGGATGGAGCTGGCAGTATCTAAGCTCCGTTGACAAACACACCCTATTTCCAGCTGTCTATTTCGTCAGTCTCTCCAAACGCGTTATTGCAGTCAGCCCCATTTCCATTAACTAGTTAAGCAAGCTGCAGACGGGGTTTGTAACTATCGTTGCGATGGCTGGTTAAGTAACTTAGGCACGGAGCACCCAACGACGCAACGAACTGTTGGAGACCCACTGCCCTTGGTGACATCGCAAGTTCACAACCAATCTTACATGCTCATTGAACTGCAAATGATTTACAACCTCAAGCTGCGATTGAACTGCATGCATCGGCGCATCGTTATGCCGCATCGATGGCACAACCTTCTAACTAGGCGAACTGGTTGAATTTTCCTCAAGGCAACAGAATAGCTACACATGCATATTGCCGTCGCGGAAGTTGTCTTTGTCAAAAATTTTCCATTCGGCCAAGACAGGATTCTTCCTCCATCTCCTACCGGTTTCTAATATCGGGGTTCATCTCGTGTACCAGAGGTGCTTTTCTTCAAAAGCCACATCACTTTCCTCCTCCTTGAGAGGCAAAGTAGAAGATCTCCAGGTGTTTGACACCTCGAGCGTGTCGACGACCTACGCACTCAGAGTTAACTTGTTAGTTTTAAAATAATATCCCATGGAACTCTCAAAGATTAATACCTTATTGATTCTTTTTTGGGCATCCTCGATGGCTTTCTGTAATTCATGGAGACGCTGGAGAATCGCCTCCAAGCTGCTAGTGATCTGAGTATGCTTCTCCACCCCGTCGCACGCAGCTTCTGTCTTGATACCAGTTGCCACGATACTTTTGTATCGAGTTTCATACGGGTGGTTTGCGGCGCTGGCCGCTCGTTTAAACTCAAGCTCTCTTTTTTTCAGCTCCTTTTTATACGCAGCATGTTTATCCTTGAACTGCTTTGCTTTCTTTGCCATTGCCTCCTCAATCATACCTTGAATTAAAGCATTGGGGCTCTTGTTCTTCTCATCAAGACGGCTGAATAATTCATATGCTAGCGGCCAGAGTGTCTCTGGGATCTGCTAAGTGTTAGAATAATCTCAGGGTTTTACATTGCTAGGACTTACGGCTTCACATGCTCTGAAGCGTGATCTACACAGCTCACAGCCTCCTGTTCGTCGAGGGACACATTTGTGCTCGGGGTTCTTGGGAAAGATGTGACAATAGAAAAGACGCAAGTGGTGTTCATTTTTGGAATCTGAAAACTTGTTATGGCTCTGGAAAGAAGCAAGGGTATGATGGTAGAAAAATGGTGTCTTGATATTGGAAAGACCAAAGTATTTAAATTGCAGTAATCACAGCTACTTAAGGACTAATATATATGGTGTCAATATGGTATTATACTTTATTGACATCGGATTCTGAATTGTCTATTGAAGATATATACATCCTCTGACCGTGGAACTGTATGAATGTGTGTTACTCCTGTGTTGTTTTCATAATGAAACTAAAGGCTGGTGCAACGCTAAAAAGGAATAATCATGGGCTCCTGAGGAGTGACAATGTCAAGCAAAATGACAAGATGATATTGTGGCATGCTTCAAAGGGGTATGGGGCCGCAGGTTGAATGTATCGAAATATGAATACGGGCGTAAGCTTGCTCCCTGAGGCGCCGATATTTGGGGCGACTGTTAGGCACGCCCGCGCGTAAAAATAGGGGCCGAGTGTCCGGGGCTAGGCGTGGAGACAAGCTTGTATCATATGGGACGATACTGTACTAGCGTGTCAAGCAACAACTTCTGACTAAGTTAGCCAATTGATCAATTCGAGCAGCTGTTCTTCAAACACGAAAAGCAGCTCTAACACAATGCCCCATAAACATAAGAGAAGGCGGAATGACGATGGGTAGGCTTATGAACCTCGATTTTGCGATTCTTCTCATATAGGAGAGAGTGCTGATATAGTCAACATTAGGGATCATTTTGATCTGCCACCCTCCAAAATTGCGAAGGCTCTTCCTCCGCGATTCGGCGGAAATGCAAGCGGTAAAAAGGACCAACAGGGCAAAAAGGTGAAAGAGGCAAAAAATGCGTCATATTCTGAAAATTTCGGCGACGACACCCCCCGGGAATTTGCCAGAATGATGCGAAAATATCAGGAGTCTCTCATAAAACCCTGTTCAACAAAAGTAGTCGACGAAGGCTCCACGCAGAAGCGCAAGAAACGAACGGGTGGTTCCATAAAACGAGAGGAAAAGAGCAGCTCCGATTCTGCGGGCAAGATCCCTAATGACGCAAATATCCCCAAACTCCTCCCTGGCGAAAAGCTCTCTGAATTCGCCATTCGGGTGGATCAAGCCCTCCCTCTTTCGGGAGTTTCGCGGGCGGCGGGGAATAATCGTTCTAGCAAAGTAGATGCTGATATTCGTAATATACGGGAACACCGCCAAACAAAGCACGAGAAGCGGCTCCTACGATTACAAACCCAATGGCGAAAAGATGATGCAAGGATACGGGAAAAAGAGGAAGCAGAAAGAGAAGAGCGAGAGGCGCAAAATGAGGAAGTAGATGAAACGTGGAAACAGTGGGAAATGGAAGCAGGAAATGGAAAAAGGAAAAAGAAGAAAGGGAGTAAAAAGAAGAGAAAGAAAGGTGGCGAGGACGCCGACGATGTTGGTGTTCCTGAAAGCGATGGGGATGATGACCCTTGGGCGAAGCTGAATAAGAAGAAACGTACCACACGACCCATGAATCCGTTCGATGTCGTTCAGGCGCCACCGGAGAAGTTGACAAGTGTCCGAGAGGTGTTCAAAGTACATGGAATGGCTGGTGCAAAGGTGGATGTCGCAAACGTTCCCGCTGCAGCTGGAAGCTTAAGGCGGAGAGAGGAACTGGCAACCCATCGTCAAGACATTGTTGATGAATATAGACGAGTCATGGCGGCGAAGAGAGGTCAATAGGCCCTCCTAATCTACTAGATACATACCTGCCTGCACTATTGAAGTGAAAAGCTCAATGCTGGTTACAGTGGATATACTTTAGAATAGAGAAACCAAGAAAAAATTTATTTTTAGAATGGTCAGCTTGTCGGTTGCTAGGCTTCTCCCTTAAGCGACTTGACATAGTCTGCCGCTCTCGCCTTAACCTCATCAACCATTTTGCTGTTTTCACCTGACATCTTCTCTTCAAAGGCAAGCCATTTCTTGAAGAAAAACTTGGCCTGTTTGTCCTTTAGTCGTTTTTTGTCAGACTTGGTGCCATCGATATTGATACCGTGACCAATCCCAAGAGCCCGCTCAAATATTCTTCTGACTTGTTCAGCGTCGCCGACTTTCATTTCGAGGTCAAGCAGGATGTTCCATATATCAACCCGCTTGGGGAATGCAGAGATCAGTCCTTCGAAAACAGTTCTACCACGTTCAATATCGCCGTTTGGTGATCGGAATTCCAACTGTCCAAATTTGGAGGTTAATTCAATATGTGTGTGCGCAGGAAGCGATTGAATGGCTCGGGGCAATAGAGCTCTGCCCCTGTCTGGCGCAGCCATAGTATCGAAGAGGAAGTTAGCGTAGTTCAAAAATAGATTCGGAGACTGAGAGAATTTCTTTTTGAGAGCTGATTGGAAGATCTCGTCGGCTCTCTGGCGAAGGGTTAGTATTAGAAAAGAAATATCAACAGGGAGTTTTGTACATACTTCCGGTTTGCCAGACTGGATGAAAATGCTTGCCATTCTTTCATGTATCTCCTGTGCATCATTATACTGACACGCTCGCTTGAAAACCTCGTCAAGACTATCATTGGTACCAAAGGTATTCTCTAAGTTAAGCATCGCAACCCAGACGTTGAATTTTTCTGTATCCTGTCCGATGCCGATTGACCTCAGAGCTCGTTCAGAAATTTCCCGAGCTCTGTCAACTTCTCCCAGTTCAAGATGGAAAGCCATATATTTTAACCAAAGCAAACTTGAATCAGGATCGCCTAGAAGTAGTCGTTCGTAGTCCGCCACTGTTTGGGGTCCATTTGTATCAAGATCGCCGGTTCTATCGATTTGAATCTCGGGTTTTCGGCGCTTTTTCTTCTTGAATGAACCCTCATCATCCGAGTTGAATTCTGGGAAGGCATCGTCGTTCTGGACCGGATCGGCATTCCCTGTCCAGTCGAAGGCACCAACATCCAAACCACCTTCTTCCATGGCATCATCTCTGTCAGACATGGATACGTCATTATGTTCATCTAATTCATCTTCATCTGCATTGTCCATTTCATGAGAAAAATGTCCGCCGTCCAACATGATGTCCGCATCATCATCAGAGAGGCCATCTTCACTGGCATTATCAAGAGCTACTCCACCAAATTCATCATCGCTGCTTGACTCCTCGTCGGTCTCGGCCATATCCAAATCACCATCATCGTCATCTTTGAAATATGCCGCTTTTAACCCGAGAGACATCCGGTCCTTCTCCAGGTCGATATTGAGAACTTTGGCTTTCACCAAATCGCCTTCTTCATAGAGTTTACGGGCATCTGCAACTTTATGTTCTGCCATTTCACTTCTATGACAGAGGCCACTGAGATTCGCCGACCCGTCAATTGTAATGAAAGCGCCAAATTCTTCAACTTTTCGAACCTTCCCAGTGACTATTTGTCCTTTTTTCAAATCCTTAAGCCTCATTGGAGCTTTATAATCCGGGTGAAGTACCGAGCGCTTTAAACTCATCTGAATCTTTTTGGAATCAACATCCACTAGGGTTACTCTTCCTTGAACGACTTGATCAACTTGGAATTCGTCTTGCCATTCTTTGATATAGGAATCGGATATATCCGAGACACGAACGTAGGCCGTTACGTTATGACCAAGGGCCACGAATAAACCAATATCAGCGACTCTTCTGATGAAACCACGAACAATAGTGTTGACATTAACTTGCTGAATGGACGTAATTTCTGGGTCTTCTACCGGAAGAGATGAACTAAGGATTTTAGATGGGCGGACGGAAAGAGTTATTTTTTTATTTGGCGCATCAATAGCCACAACGCAGACTCGGATAACCTCATTCTTGTAGAAATTCCCAGTATTTACTTTTGAATAGTCATCGGCCATGTCCATTAAGCCAATCACGCCCACAAGCGAGTTATTGAGCTCAACGATGACTTGGCGCTCGGTCACCTTTGTTACTCTGCCAAGAAGAATCATGCCTTTCGAAAGATCAGATATTGCCAGCACCTTCGATGACTTTCCGTCGCTAACTGTGAGGTCCAGGCGATTCTTGTCCACATCAACTGCGGTAACGATGACCTTTAGAGCAGATCCTATTGGGAACGAAGTTTTGATGTCACCTGCAAGAGCCAAGTCGTGGGGGATATCCGTAATTCTAAGCTTTCCCCGTACATTTGGGGAAACGTTCAGCCACAAACAGCCGTCGGCTATATTATTGACATATCCCAACAATAAATCTCCAACACACAGTTTTTCCAAGGTTAGAGGTTCAAAAGTTGGGCAATTCAAAGTGCTTGGTTTGGCCGAAAGCTCGAACACTGGCATTTTTCCTGACCGATGGCTGATTGGGAGAAACTTATGAGTTCGCGCATCATGAATACCCAAAATTTTGACAGGCACAATCTGTTTAGGTTTAAAAAGGCGTAAAGGCCGCTTTCGGTCTTTTATATCTTCCCATTTGTCAAATACCTCGGACACATCTATTCGACCGTGGATATTGTCTGCAAGGAGTACATTAAGCTGGGTATCCTTCACCGAAGTAATTTTCGCCTTGGTACATCTTCCAAGCTCAAAATCGCTGGATGACTGGATATCCTCGTCCACAGGATTGTTGACAGATACCGATGCTGTTTTCATTTTTTCTTGGCGAACGTCTGATTTCTCACTCTTGTTGTCTAATGGTTTTAATGTTAAGATAAATCTTCGGACATCTTGCTCGATAAAAGAAACAGAAGCAGTAATCGGTTGAGTACGCGCAAAACCAAAATCAGCCTGGTCCACAAATTCATCGGTCACCAAGCGCTTTGGAAGAAACCCTGTAAGGCCTCCTAGAAACTCAATGAATAGGCCATCTGATGTGATGTTCTTCACGAGCCCTGTTACGCTGGAGTTCAGCTGGATGTCCTCGAACTTTACGGGAAGCTTCCCCTGCTCAAGGGCCGTCTTCAGGCTTGGTTTGTTAGTAACTTGAATGAGTCGGTGGGCTTTACGGATATTCAGCACCAATAAATCTTGGAGTTTCTGTCCAACTCGAATACGGGCAAAATTGGAGGCGGATTTAGAAGTCGATAAATCCGAAAATTGGTCGACACTAAGCCTGGCTATCAAGCCATTGTTATCAAGTTTAAGAAGTAAATCGTCGCTGGACTTCTCAAATACGGTTCCTGAAACAAGAATGCCTGGGTGCACGTCGGCGAAAGCAGCCTTATAAGTTTCTGTCACTGTCGACGGGTCTTTGCATGATACCACTAATCTGTTCAGCTCTGCATCGATGCTTAACACAGTGACATTTACAACTTGGCCAACCGTAAAATGCTGGGAAGGATCTTTGATGTATGCTTCACTCATTTCCGATACTGGCAGAAAACCTCGAACAGCGCCATAGAATTGAACGACGGCACCATTCGGCTGGATACTCACGAGGGTACCCGGAGATTGATTTCCAGGGGAAATATCTTTATAGTCTTTCCAAATCGCAGCATCGCTATTCAATAGCGATTTTTTCAGTGTTAACCGTAACTGTCTCTTTTCCAAATTGGCGGACAGGACTCTGACAGTTACCTGTTGGCCTTCGCGGAACTTTTTCTCCGGATGTTGTAGCTTCGTGTCTGCCATATGCGTCGCTGGAACTAGACCACTGACGCCATCAGCCAACGTGATTATCAGCCCATCAATACCGCCAGGCCCAATCAGAAGTCTCTGTATAGTTCCTTTTGCCACTGTACCAACATCAACATCCTCAAGTCGTAGAAAAGGCTGCTCGATGACCTTCCTTTCAAAAGACAATAGATACAAATTATCCAGAGCGTTAAAACCGATGACACGGCCCTCATGGGATGACCCAATCTGGTAAGTGCCTTCGGTTGACGATAGGGCGGAAATCTTGCCATCTTTAACTCTAGAAATATGAACAAAGCCCTGATATCCGGTTGCGCCCAGCTGAACATAGAGACCTAAAGACGGATCAACTCTTGTGACCCGAACATCAGAAATTATAGCAGAAATATTCGGCCTATCGGTTGGAGGTTCGTCTGTGGAAGTTGGTGTAAGTTTGAGCACATGGTTGAGTATTGAAAATCCTAGTTTAGGAGTACCGTCTGACGGGTATGTGCATATAATCCTCCCTTGAGCTTTCATGCCAGGCCGATATTTTTGAGTAAGATCTTTTTTCTCGTCAGTTGAACCAGAATGCACGGAATCGACCACAGCATCGAGCATCCCCATAATTTTGCCTGCCATGCCGGTTGGAGTGACCTCTGTTAGCAGAATTTCTGCCGCGGTGCCTGGGAGAAAAGAGAGGATGGTAGGAGCAGAATCGAGATAACGCAATTTCTTTGAAGGTGCTATTGTCTGAGCATTGGCTGAGAGCTTTACAACGCTACCGCTAGCATTGTGGCCAATGACGATACATAAGAATACCGATCCCTCCCTAACTTGGGATATCTTTACTCCTGATGGCAGTTCCTTAGAAGACATGAAACCTCTTGCGTCCCCGTCATTGAGACCAAGGTCCATAATAAGGCCATAATCCTCAACACTGATCACTGAAGCTTGTACCATAGAGTCAACTACCATATCAGATCTTGAAAGGCCCGAATTTGCGTCTCGAGGATTTATTGATAGTTCAATACGCTTTTTAAGTTTTCCGGATTCGTTGTCGCTTGTAGTCGAAATAACGGATGTTCGAAGATATTGGCCAAGTTTGAAGTAAGTTTTGAGATCAAAGTCATCGTCGTCGTCGGAATCCTCTTCGTCGTCATTTTCCACATCTTCCAACAACTTCTCCACCTTGTTCTTTAATAAGTCTGAGATAGCGGTCCAGGATACATATCCTGTCAGGTTGTTTGGCAGTGCTAGCGATATGTCGTGAACACCTATGCTGGATATTTGACCCAGAAGTTTGGACCCCGCTTCAATTCGCTAGAAGTGGTGTCAGCACAGATTCCTCACTTTCGTATAGAGCTGATTAAATACTTTAAAGCTAAGACTCTCAATTCTGGGGCCTTCTGGTTTTACAGAAATTTCAGTCGACTTCTTACTCTTCTTTCCTTTCTGCTTCTTCCGTGAAGGTATTCTATCAACGCCGTCAGCTTCGCGAGTTTCTTTGTCGAACTCCGAGTAAAGATCGGATATATCGCCAGCTGTGCCGCCATTTTGCTCGAAAAGTACATCTCGAGTCGCCTGTATTTGGATTTGTTTTCGCTCTAACGGTGTCAAGGCGTTGTTACCGCCGCGAGGGAACGCCGGAGCTTCATCACGTAGGATAGAAACAATGGTAGGTTTTGAAGTCAAATTTGACAGCTCTTTTGACTTCTTTTTACCGTCGTTTTGTTCGGTTGCTTTGCTTTCTAGTTTCTTTCCTCCACGATTCGCAGTCTTCTTCGTCTCATGTTCCGAGACCTTGACTCTTTTTTTTGAGGGGCGAGAACTCTTCTCTTCCGGAGCATTTCCCTTTCGCTTGACGGAGCCCATTATGAATGCTCTTACTGCACCGTATCCATCGTGCCGAGTTTCAATTGCTCAAAATCGGGTTAATTCTTGCTGCCGCACGACCTCAATCGACGGTTTCGAAGAGAATTTCTGCCATTACATACCGCTTATGAAAATCGATGATTAGTCATCAAGAGCTTAAGTGGATTTAAGGTTTACGGCACGTGCCCGACCCGCGTCGCGCACCGCCACAGGAACGACACGCGAAGGTGGCTCAATCAGGCATTCGCGGGCGCGACGTGAACCTCCACGTCTCTTTTCGCTTGATTTTTGCATCTCCACGCTATTCTTCTAGCCTACAGCAGTACTTATTTTGTCTATTCAAATGTTGCTAGTATCGTCCTAATTTTAGACTTAGCTGTGGAGATGGATATGTCTAATGCTCTACGTGAAAAGCAACCCAGCAAATTGAACGAATATCCTGACGCTCTGCCGTCCTCTCCACCTGCTGCTCTCTTTGCCCCCCAAGATGCCCTACCCACATCCCCTCCATCGCTGAAACCGAAGAAGCGCCCGCCAGTGACACCTAGGTCTTTCAAGCGTTTTTTCACACCCAGGTCATCTCTCAATGGCAGTAGTTCAAGGTCCAGTGTCCGAACAAATCGGCATGCTCTGAAGAATATATTACTCTCTCCTCCGTCATCCCTGGACCGCAAAGGCCCAGCATTTCCTAAAATACCAGCCGATAGTACATTTTTATTCAGACAGCCGCGTGATTCGCCCCGCACTCCTAAGAAGAGGAAGCTCTCCTTTCTTGCTTCTAGCCCGCCCTTACAATCGTCCCCATTGAGGCGGGTTCGGATTGCTCCTGCAATCTTCATTGACCCAATTGATAGAAAAGACGATATACAGGAAGCTACTCTCTCAGGCGATATAATACCCGAAGAGCCAGTCGATAAAGAACTTATTCCAACTCCCATACCCCTGCGACGCTCACATACACTCCATAATTCAGATTCTCTTCTACTACGCAGCCTCGGCACTACGAGGCCATCGCGAGTAACTTTGACGGCATCTTCTTACGGTACAGGTTCGTTATGAATAGATGGCGCGCCACCTACCAGACGCTAACCGTTCCCTGTACAGCATGGCAAGACGAAACGGCAAATTTTTATAGTTGCCCAAAAGACATTCATCAGTGCTGGCGGGAGGATCGTCCAACCTTACCATTCTGTACAGCAGCATGTCACAGTAAGTAACAGACTTGCTCTTTCTACTCCATCCTATTCAATGTCGCCTAATGAGTGTAGCAAATTCCTTGGTTGCAATAGGTGATGAAGAAGGGGGCATACGTATTATAGACTCCGCAAAAGATGACAAGCTTGGTTTTTCCAAGACATACTTATCCTTTCAACCTCATATGAATTCTATCATGGATTTAGAATTTTCCTCTGACGATAAGCTCTTGGCAACGGCATCAGGAGATCAGAGTTCTCACATTATTGATATGCCGACTCAAACGGCAGTATACTGCTTATCAAAACATTCATCTTCTGTGAAACGGGTGCAATTTCAACCTGCGTCGAACAACAATGTTGTAGCAACCTGTGGTCGTGATGGCAGTGTTAATATTTGGGATCTCAGATGCACGGCGTTCGATAAGCCTTCACTACGGCTACGTTGCTCGCTTGCGTCTGATGATGATGATACGAGTCGATTATCCACGGCCAAAATGAAATACGCTCAAGTTTCAAATTCCATCAGGGGAGCGCATGCAGACTTAGTTCGAAGGGGCCCTTCCGAATTGCAGCACCGGGATGACATATCCGTTACATCTATATCCTTTCTTCAGCCGGGCCGGGAGCATTTATTTGTGACTGGATGCGAATCAAATGCCTGTGTCCGGCTTTGGGACATGCGGACAAGTTACTCTATACGTCGAAAAATGTCGACACCGCTCTCAATCACGCGACAGCCCGAAAGCCACTCCCGATATCGACAATTCGGCCTGACATCGATGGTGTTTAGTGGGGATGGAAATCGATTGTTCACACTGTGCCGTGATGGCACTATATACGCTCACTCTACTCCCCATCTGATCCTAGGCAACTCCGGTGAATTTTCGTCACCGACGGCACCATTGCGACGCTTTCCAGCTGATGAAGCTAAAACAGGCCTCGGCCCTCTTTATGGCTTCCGCCATCCCCGCCTTTTAGTTGCTACATTTTTCATCAAAATCGCCCTCCGTCGAGCCCATGACGACAAGACAGAACTTCTTGCAGCTGGAAGTAGCGATAACTGCGCGGTCCTCTTTCCTACTGATGAGCGTTATTTCGAAAAGTTTCCAGCAGCTCCAGAAACGCAGTCGTTACCAGCATCCCAGCCCGCTGTTCCAAAGGGATTTGCCGCACGGAGGGTAGGCTTGCGAAGAACGAACTCTGGATCAAGCCTATCAGAACGATTAGAACATGACATCCCGATATATCAGCATGGAACGCCGTTGATAGAGGGCCACCAAAAAGAAGTGTCGGCGGTTACATGGACACATAACGGTGATTTAGTTACTGTAAGCGATGATTTACATGCCAGGTGCTGGCGGGAGGGTTCCGAAGCAAGGGATTTGAGAACAGGTGGAGAGGGCGAAGGAAAACGATGGAATTGTGGGTGGGCAGAAGTGAGCGATCCGGAATACGATGAAGAAGAGTGCTGAACGATTCAAGTTTCATTTCGAGAGGCCATGCAGAAAATTCTTGATTTTCCATTTAGCGATTTTGATAAGTCTAGGGCGCAAAAAGTCCGGCGTTTGGACTGGAGTTGTTGCACTTTGGATGAGTACATGAAGCATTAACTGCTGCATATGCCGCGTGGTTGTGGTCTCCCGGCAATGAATTTTGAGCCCACGGCCGCTTCAAATCATGGCCTCAAATGAGAATAATGATTTGTAAGAGAATAAGAAGAAACGAATTTGTTCATTACCCATCCATTTCCTTTGATTCAACTAAGCCGTAAATGCAATTGCCTTTTTATTCAGTCAAACACTGGGACTAAAAATCTAATGACCATGCCCATCATCTTCCGCCTTTTGTTCCGGATCCAACTTGATAAGAGTATCAATTCTCATAATCGCAATGCACGCTTCAACCGCACTTTTAAGCTGTTTTATCTTACTCATGCTCGGCTCCAAAACACCTGCCTTGATTGAATCTGCCACTCTGCCTTTCATTAGATCAAGGCCGTAGTTTTGGTAGGCCTTTCGCTGCGCAAGAGCCTTTTCCTCTTCACCAGCCCGAGATTGAGATGCGGCGTGACGGCGGCGTAGCTGCGAAATCAATTCGGTAGAGTCCTTTGCTGCATTGACACAAAGTGTTTTGGGAATGATGAGGAGGGACTGGGCGAATTCTCCAATGGCTTGCTGCTCTCGTGAGTTCTAGAAAATATGATTAGCGCGTGATAGAGACAAGACCTCAGCTCCACTTACCACTGTGAGAGCAAAGTACTCAAGGTATATATGAAGCGCAGTTTCCACTGCACCGCCACCGGGAACAATGCTTCCGCTCTCAAGAGTTCTTTTAACAGCACAAAGTGAGTCATGAACAGACCGTTCCATCTCATCCAGCTGGAAATCATTCGATCCGCGTAGGATGATGGAGGCGGAGGTGTGTGCTTTTGTGCCTTTAACGAGAATGCATTCGTCATCGGAGATTCGTTCTTGAACCACTTCGTCGGCACGGCCCATGCTGGAGGGTTCAAATTTCTCATCACCATTGAGATCGGATAGAGTACTGAGCAGGGTAGCACCGGTGGCCTTTGCGATTCGCCGCAAGTCTTCCTTTTTACACCGTCTAACGGCCATAGCACCCCTTTCAACAAACATCTTGAGACATAAATCGTCGATTCCCTTGGTCGTGAGAATTACATTCGCACCGGCTTTTAAGATCATTTCCACACGTTCCAGAACTATTCCGGACTCCCGTTCCCGAATCTTTTCAAGCTGCGTTGGGTCTTCCACGGTAATGTGGACTCCGAGTTTCATCCTTTCCTTCTGTAAATTCATATCAAGACAAGCGATTTTCGCATCGACAATTCGCGTGGGCATGGCTTGCGAGGCCACCGTGCAATTCAAGGCATAACCGCTGACCAACATCGATTCGGTAGCACTCTTGCCATGTGCTTTGAGGATATTTACTGCTTTGACGGGATACTTGATTTCGCTCCTTGGACTCAAAGTCTTGACCGACGATATGGCATCAACGACCATATTGGCAAAGAAGTCTGCATCTGAGCCAATTATCTTGCTTGACATGGATGTCTTAGCAATGTTTATCAAGCTTTCCCTTCCAAGCGTCTCGACTTTGGTGCTTATATTCTCATTCATATATTTCACCGCCTCGCGGAGCGCTAACCGGTAGCCAGTAATGATAGTCGTTGGGTGTATTCGGTTTCTCATTAATTCGTTTCCTCGGCGAAGAAGCTCGGCAGCAATAAGGACGACAGAAGTAGTTCCATCTCCCACCTGTTGCTATCAGAAAATGTCCATTCAATGGTCTGGAAGGATCACCCCACCTCCTTGTCCTGCTGTTGTGCCAGGTCTACGAGGATCTTTCCAGCAGGATGTTCGACGTCCAGCAGGCTTAGGATGGTTGCTCCATCATTAGTTACGGTGACGTCCTAGTACTGTCAGCAACTGTGGTCTTGGTTCGCAGGGTTCAACGTACGCCGATGTCGTCGACCATCATTTTATCGAGGCCAGAGGGGCCGAAAGAGCTCTTGACGACATTTGCAATGGCTTGAGTAGCAAGTACTGCACAAAAATTAGAAAACAGAGCTCTAAAGTTTGATTCTGAAGTAGTCACAAACCATTTTGGTCACGAATATCCTGCCCTGAGAGTTTCTGACCCCCGAGAACTGCAAATGAAGATTAGCGACACGCGGGATATTCCTTAGGGACGAACTCGTAGCGTACAGAGAGTGCCAGAGTTCCGAGACTGCTCGAAAATAGCGGCCATCTTGTGCGGATTGAACGTAAGCCCTGGCGACGGTAGATGGTACGAAGCTCCCCTCCCTGTGTTGTGACGGGCGAGGGAGCTTTTTTGGGTGGTGAGCGCCAAGACATTCTGCTAAGGCGGTGAAGTGTTTTCTTTACCCCTCAGGATTGGCTGGCGGCGCGCCCTGGGGGAAGCCCTGACATGCGACCTCTGACTCCTACTGCCCCCTCCCTCCAGTGTGTGCGACTCTCTTGTTTTCTCTCTTCTGCGTCCCCGCGTGCGCCCTTGATCTAGCTTCTATGGCGAGCCAGCAACCGCAAGACGATATCGAAGCTTCTGCTGCGTCCGCCGCTCTGCCCGTCCGTACCATGGACCCCGCTGCCGAAGGGGAGACCCCTGCTGCTACGGGCGAGCTCTCTAAGAATGCAGCCAAAAAGGCCGCAAAACAGAAGAAGCAGGCCGCCGAAAAGGCGGGCAAGGCCGCCAATAAGGGGATTGGAAAATCCGAGGCGAAAACACCGGTCGTAAAGGCGCCGAAGAAGAAAATCGAAGGCGCTGCGCAAATCGGTATAGATGTAGCGAAGGAGGATGATTTTGCGGCCTGGTACCAGCAGATACTACTGAAAGGCGATATGCTGGATTATTATGATGTGTCTGGCTGTTTTGTTTTGAAGGTGAGTATAGAATGAATCGCGTCTTCTCCTTTTGGCAGCGACAGTTTGTTAACGTCTTTGCCAAAACGCAGCCCCATTCGTTCTTCATCTGGGAAGAAATACAAAACTGGTTCAACGACAAGATCAAGAAAATGGGAGTAAAAAACTGCTCGTTTCCATTGTTTGTCTCTGAAGATGTTTTAAAGAAGGAGAAGGACCATATTGAAGGATTTGCGGCCGAAGTCGCCTGGGTTACACATGCGTACGTCTATTTGGATGGATTTGGCTCACGGATATCTAAGCTAACATTTCTATTGCCTGCAGTGGAAGCAGCCCATTAGAAAAGAAAATCGCCATTCGCCCAACTTCAGAGACCGTTATGTATCCATACTATGCGAAATGGATCCGAAGCCACCGCGATCTCCCGCTGAAGCTGAACCAATGGAACTCCGTTGTGAGATGGGAGTTCAAGAACCCACAGCCTTTTCTGCGCACGCGTGAATTCCTATGGCAGGAAGGCCACACGGCTCACTTCACTGAATCCGCGGCGCGAGAGGAGGTGCTCCAAATCCTGCAGCATTATGCGCATGTCTATGAGCAGCTCCTTGCCATTCCTGTCATCCAAGGCCAGAAGACGGATAAAGAGAAGTTCGCGGGTGGCCTGTACACTACCACTGTCGAAGGCTACATCCCTGCGACCGGCCGAGGGATCCAGGGGGGTACTTCTCACGGCCTAGGGCAGAACTTTAGCAAAATGTTTGGCATCACAGTGGAGGACCCCACATCCACACAGGATGAGAAGAAGCCACCGCTTCATGTATGGCAGAATTCATGGGGCTTATCCACGCGGACCATTGGTATTATGGTGATGGTGCACAGTGACAACAACGGCTTAGTGCTTCCTCCGCGGGTTGCCGACGTTCAGACCGTCATCGTGCCGGTTGGATTAACGGCGAAGACGCCTGATGACGTGCGCACGTCGATCAACGCTGAAATCGACCATCTGGCCTCTGTTCTTGCCGCGGCGGGCGTGCGCGTCGAGGTGGACAAACGCGAGGGCTACTCCCCCGGCTGGAAGTTCAACGACTGGGAGCTCAAGGGCATTCCGCTCCGGCTCGAATTCGGGCCGGGCGAGTCGGCGGGGGGCTTCGTGACGACGTCGCGGCGCGACGTGCGCGGGAAAGACGGCAAGTCCACGATCCGCGTGGCGGAGCTGGCGACGGCGGTGCCCAAGCTGCTGGAGACCATCCAGGCGGACCTGTACGCGCGGGCGGACGCGGAGTTCCGGTCGCACGTCAAGCTGATCACGCGGTGGGAGGAGTTCTGTCCGGCGCTGAACGACAAGAACTTGTGCATGATCCCGCACTGTCTGACGGAGCAGTGCGAGGACGAGGTCAAGGAGCTGAGCGCGCGCAAGGCCGAGGAGGAGACGGGTGAGACGGTGGATGCGAAAATGCCCAGCATGGGCGCGAAGAGCCTGTGCATTCCGTTTGACCAGCCGGCGGGGATTGAGAAAGGCGTCACCAAGTGCACGAATCCGAAGTGCGCGAGGCTGGCGGAGCAGTGGTGCTTGTTCGGACGTAAGTGTGACTGGTCTCTCTGTGTCTATTGCCGGAACCTGTTGCTAACCCCCGCTTTTTTTTTTATCTTGCAGGTTCTTATTAAACACGGTTGGTGCGTTGAAGTAAATACCCTTGGAGGTGTGGTGTGTGTACGGAGTAACTAGGTAGTACGTAAGGAGTCACGGGGGCGAAGCGACGTCAGACTAGAATTAGTTGGCGATAGCGAATATACTACTACTAGCTAGCCAGCAGTGGTGTGCTGATGTTACTATTACTGCTACTGCCGAGGAGTTGATATCAAGTCACGACGTGCGCAGTCACATTCCCCGCGGATATATATATATATATATATCCTAGTTTCCCACTAAGCAGTTGACACTAGACATGGATGCGGCGTCCCAGCTGGCCGGACAGAAGCTTTTTTCCGCCAAAGGGGAAAACAAAGTCATGCATCCTATCATAATAGATTTGTCGATCCGTCAAAGACAATTAAGAAGAAAAACGTGTTTTTTTTATTTTTTTGCCACGCCCGATACCAAGCGGCGATCGATCACAATCTGACAGAAACGCCCAGAGGCGGGGAGAAAGGAACTAGCTAGTTAGTAAGTAGTTAACTAGTTAGTTGTTTTGGCGCGGAGATATTTTGTGATAGATACTATGCCAAATCGACGCAGCGAGTCCCGAGATCGCGACGATCGAGACTTGCCACACATCGTGCGATGTGTCAGATCGTGGAGCTAGAAAAAAGAGCAAGTAAGAAAAAAAAAAGAAAAGGCAGATCTCGTTGGCTGCAGGGCATGTGTGTATGCAATAATGCGTGCAGATTCACCGCACTTTACGCGAAACCGGAGGCGAAAAGCTGCACTGATCAGCGAGCTCACTAGCGAATACGTTAGTTACGTTGTCAGCTACGCCATCCTCTCAGATGCATGCATCGGTGGCAATGAAGTAGATTAGTCTAAAACTAGAGGGACTGTATGAGATGTAAATGCTCCGTATATGTATGTATGTACAATAATGCGCCGCGTGGAATACGACAAAAATTCAGATAATAAAGGGAGTGTGTGGCAGTAAAAGGCGAAAACAAAAAAAAAAAAAAAAGGGGGCGGTGGGGAAGCAATAATGGAGTATGCAGAACTCATGGACGTGCGCTTGCTAGTAGACCCGCGACCGTTGCCAGCTCGACGGGTCCTCGCCCCGGCACAGCGCTGCGGCGGGCTGGGGCGCGTTCTCGGCAGGAGGTACAGCGACGCAGGGGATTCTGTATCGCGGCGGAGAGGACACGCAGGCATTATTATTATTATTATTGTTGGCGCGGCGGTCGGGGCTGGTGGTGTGCAGGGTGTGCGACTGCGAGAGCTTGCGGCCGAGGCTGGACACGCTGCTGGGGAGGTAGGACCAGCGCGACGAATCGGGGGTGTCGACGGCCGTGGTCGTCGTCGTCGTCGTGGTGGTGGAGGTGGCTTTGGAGAGACGTTTCTGCGTGTCGAGGGAGCGCCGGCTCGGCGGCGGCGGCGGCGGGCGATGGCGAGGATGGCCAGGGTCGTAATACTGCGGCGGCTCGGCGACGACCACGACGTTGGTGGTGTCGAGGGACGGGCGGGCCAGGGGGTACGTGGTGTGGTGTGGGCGCGGGCGGGCGCGGTCGTGGTCGTAGTAGTAGGCCGGGTCCGACTCTAATCCTTTGAGAGCAGGGATGGACAGCTCGCGCGGCGTCGGCGAGTCGCGCATAAGCTTTCGTGCCCTGAACGAGAGGTGTTTTTCCTTGCGGGAGAAATTCCGGCTGGGTGGGGTGGCGATCCCGCGGTCGACAGACGGTCGGGCACGATGATCCTCCAGCAGCGACGCGGGCGAGGGCGAGGGCGAGAGCGAGGGCACGGCGGTGTCATCGTCGTCGTCGTCGTCGTCGTCGGACTGGATGTGGCGGAAGGCGTCGTGCGAGTTGATTTCGCGGATGATGGCGTCCTGCAGCGTCTCGAAGGTGGGGTGGGCGTCGAGGGAGTGCAGGGACTCGTAGGCCTGCTTGAACAGGTTCATGATCTCCTGCACCTCGGCGGCGGGCATCTTCAGCGACGGCGCGTGGCTGGCGACCGACACGGGGCTGCTGACGAGGTCGCGGTCGGCGTGGCGGCGGCGGGGGGCATCGTGCGCTGGGGCCGCGGCGGGCTGGGTGGCCAGCTTGACGAAGCCGGAGCGCGGGGCGGCGCGGTCGAGGTCGATGGAGAGGTCGTGGCGGTTCTTGCGCGCGGCAAAGGAGCGCGGGCGCGGAGGCAGCGGGAAGTCGTACTGCGTGGTGGTCTCGCGGCCGGCGGCGGGCTTCAGTGTGTCTGCGGCTTCGTCCGGGAGCTGTGGCGGCTGTCTGGTCCTGGACGCCCTGGGAGCAGCACCGGCGGGTCGCGGCTGGCGCTGGCGCTGGCGCTGGAGGTTGCGGTCGGCGATGTGCTCGTTGTACAGCACGGCGGCGGCGGCGGCGGCGGTGACGGGCGGCGCGAGGAGGGCGTCGAGCACGTCGACATGGCGGCTGGCACGGCGCGGGCAGGGTGCGGGCGGCGGGTGCTGGAGCTGGTGCTGGAGCTGGTGCTGGTGCTGGTACTGAGGCTGGGGGTGCTGGGAGAGCTGGCTGGGGCGCGGGCGACGACGGCGGCGGCAGCAGCAGCAGCGCCTGTCGAGCAGCAGGGCCGGGTCGAGGGCCGGCGGGCCGGCGGGCGCGGCGGTGGCGGCGGGAGCCAGGCACGGGGGGTGGTCGACGGCGAGGAGCTTCTTGAGGCCGCCCATAGTGACAACTAGCTAGCAGAGCAGCGCAGCGCAGCGCAGCGCAGCAGGCAGAGCCAGAGCGCGGGAGGAGAATAATAAATAAAAAAAAAAAAAAAACGAGCGGCGGGCGCGCGAGCTTAAGAGTGGGTTTGGGTTGGCTTTACGCGCCCGGCGATCCTGCGCTCGGAAGGCGTCCCGGCGGTGGCAATAGGAGTAGGCATGGCTAGGCTAGGTACCTCAACCCGCCGTAGTGCTCCGTACTATCGCTAGGTACCGACTCCGTACACTCCGTTCCCGCCGTTGCGCCCGCCACGCCCGCCCGCCACGCCTGGCCCGCCCGCGGCCTTCCTTCGCGCTGGGCATCAGCGCGCCCGTCCATGTGGCTGGCCTGTCTGCGGCCGAGAGTCGGCGATCTGTTGTATTATTATTATTAGGATGGCGAGCATGGGAGCCCTGTCCGGCCGGGCTAGTGGCAGTAAGGTAAGATTGTCAACTACTAGTTAGTTCGTTACTCCGTGCTAATAACTAACTACTACTCAATCACGATGTACTCGCGCGCCCGCCGCGGATTCTCCTCCACCGCACTCCACGGCACCGCCAGGTATCGCCGCACGGCCTCGCCCGCACGCTCACCCCTCCCTCGCTCCGGCACCCCCGCTGGCGCCCGCCGAAACGCCTGCGACCCGGGCCCAAACAGCGCCAGGTTGACCGCCTGCTCGGCCTTGCCAATCGCCGCCGCGCTGCGCGGGTTCAGCCAGTTGCGCGGCGCGTGCGGCTCCATGTCCGTGATCACGATCTGCGGCACCCGCGCCGGCCGCCACGCCGCCAGTCCCGCGTTGTTGTTGCTGTCGTCGTCGTAGGATGGCCGGTCCATCAACGACAACGACGACGACGACGTTGACGACGCCAGCGAGATTGTGTCGCCGGGCGAGCTGGCGATGGTATTCTTATTCTTGTTATTCTTCTCCGCGGGATCGCTGGCGCGGGCCAGCAGCGGGGCCCGTGGGACCGGGGGATCGCTCGACGTCACCGCGTGCTCCTGCGCCAATCTCCAGCCCTGCGTGTTCTTGTTCTTGTTCTGCTGATGGTGGCCTGGCCACGGCCGCAGGGGCAGCTCGCGGAAAAGCGTCTCGTCCCGCCCGCCCATCGTCGTGAATGCTGCCGCTCCCCAGCCGTTGCTGCTGCTGCTGCCAGACCCTGCCGCTGCCGCTGTCACGGGTGCAACCGCAATGATCTCCAGGTCGCTGGTGATCCCGCCCACCCTGCTCAGCGAACACTCGTCATCCCCTAATCCCAGTTTGCGCCGTTTACTCTCCGCCGCCAGATCCGCCGCCGCTGGCCGTTTGGTCGAGAGCGCCATCCTGCGCTTGATCGCAAGCGGGACGTCGTCGTCGTCATCGTCATTCTCATAATCACCATCGTTCTCGTGACCGTCGCACGCCTGCCGCTGAAGACTATTCTCCTTATTCGCCGTGTACTCCTCTCTTCCCGTGGCCGTCTCCAATTTCACCGATGCCTTGCGCTGTCGACACGCTGCTGCTGCTGCTGCTGCTGCATCCCCAGGGTTCCGACCCGTCGTCGTCGTCGTCGTCATCTTGCTATTATTAACTTTCGACGAGCTCTTCGCCCGCCCGCCGCTCTTGCTTGCCGCCGCCTTGCCCTTGCCGTGGCTGCCCGCCGCTGCGAGACCGCCGCCACCCTCCATCATACCCGTGAGAATCGCCCCCGTGGGAATGTTCAACGCCCCGCTCTCGATCGCCCGCTTCAGCCGCGTAAATCGCATCCGCGCCGCCGGCGGGTTGATGTTCACCGCTTGCCCGACCGCATTGAAATCAATCTGCCAGAAGCCATGTCGGTCAGTCTTGTACCACCACAATCAAAAACTATATTTCCCGTGGCCAGGGCTGGAGGCACTGCTATGGAGCGGAGCAGAGACTCACAGCCTTGTAGTCGGACTTTTGCAGGCAGATGTACAGGAACCAAAGGTTCACGTCCAGCTGCAGTTTTGAAGGCATACCTCAAAAGATAAAATGTTGTTCTTGTCTTCTCAAGTCTGTTCCTGCCAAAATCCCACGAGAGAGAGAGAAAAAAAAAAGCAAATTTTTGTGTTTTTCAAAAAAAAATATATGCTGTCTGCGTGGGTGAGGTTCGCCGAGAAACAAACAACTTTTGGAGGTATCACAGCCGCCAGGTGATCAAAAGTTAAGCGCCGGTTAACCAGGACAAGCGGCGTGTCAAAGAACATACCGGTTCAAAAAAGAACCCTTCTTCAGCTGCCCAAAGAATCCTGATGTGGAACTCCCCAGTTCCATGCCCCAATGTCTCACTCGGCGCTGCAGACAAGCGTCACACTGGTAATTTTCGCTGCCACAAGCAAAAAGGCGATAAGGAACTTCAGAAACAGGTGTTCTGATAGATGGAGAGTAAAGAGAGGGGAAGAAGCAAGCATTCCAAAAAAATGCCTGCTGGTGTTAGAATCACTTAGACCCAGAACAAGGCTTCTTTTAACCTTGCAAAAGAGAACAAATATAGAATGAATTCATGTCATAGCTGCATATCTTCACCATTATCATCACCAGGTGCTGCTGCTGCCTTGCCACCAGCATGACCATCCGCATACCGCTGCGCAGACTCCTTCACGGCTTCCACCAGCACCCCATGGGCCGCGCAGGCAGAGTCCACCGCACCATCCACCAGCGCATCATACCCCACGCCAACCACATCCCCCTTCAGCCACACCTCTGTAACTTCCTCCCGCGCCGGCATGTATCCCACCACACACAGAGAAGCAATCCCACGGTGCTCCGACGGGTCCGGGTCCAGCACAACACGCCGGCGCGGCGGTGACCCATTGGCGCCCGTCCAGCCGTCTTTCTCATCCTCCTCAACGACAACAGCAGCGGCGACTCCACCCGTCAGAAGATCCAAGCAGTCGATGCGCGCGTCGGCAATGGCCGCCGCCGCCGCCGTGATGCAGTTGGCCAGCACGCTCATCAGCCCCCAGCCGTCGACGCCGCCCAGCGGGCCGGAGCTCAGCGAGTCGCCGCCCCACCACCGGTCGTCTTCGCCCTCGAGCACGTTGATCGTCACGTCCAGCCCGCTCTTGGGCCAGCGATCGCCGATGAGCATGCCGCCCAGCGCGTTCTCCAGATGCACGGCCAGATCGCGCTCCGGCATGTCGCGCTGGTGGCCTCGCCGCTTTCGCGACGCGAACGGCGCGAATTTGATGTGTGCGGAGAGCAGCAGGTTTGGGGAAAAGGGTGCGGAGCGGGGGAGCGGTTTGGGGCCGTGGACGGTGCAGATGAGCTTGAGGGACGAGGTGGGGGGGATGAGCGTCTTCGACTTGTATGAAACGTCGCCCGGCTGCAATTCGAGGTACGCAGACCCCGACGCCGAGGGGATGACCCCGGTTCTTAAAACTGCATTTGCAAAAAGTCAGCAACATTACTACTAGGCTCTGCCGCTGCTGCGTACATATTTTCCTGAGCTCGTTTGCTTTTCGCGTCCGGCGTGGCCGCTCGAACGCGCTCGACTTTTCATTCCCGGCCGACGATAGCGACGAAGTAAAAACGGGAGCTCGAGTGCCTCCGGGGGGCCCGTTTATTCGTCTTTTATCCGCCATTCTCTGCGCTCGCTGTATGGGATCGCCGTTGTGGTTTGCGAAGGTCTAAAGGTGAGCCATGTTTGCATAGTTTGGGATAGTGATTAGTCATTTTATACCAAGCCGGAATTGGTTAGTGCCGGGGCACTGTTGTTCCGATACTGACACTTAAAAATTGCTGGTGCGATTCTTCAATTTCTCTCAACCAGGTTGACACCACCACGACTCTACGCAACGAGGCCCAAAGATGAGTATGTACACCTTTCTCCCTACTATTTTAAAGTATCCTTTGTTTCATGAGGAAACCAAACCAAAAGTTCTTTCCTGGAGACCTTCCATGATCCTTCAGAACATGCACTACCATCTGACCCTTCCTACCCACAAAATCTTCACTCGTTAACCTCAAAACATCGGGACAATGCTGATTGTGGGATCAATAGTGCTAGTCTTTGCAGCTCATGTTATGTCCTGTATTGATATTCGTAAGGTATGAACTATTTCTCCCTAGCTTATTTTCCCCATGTCACTATTATGATGAGAAACAATTTTTTTCAGTTCTGCTTCTGCAACTACATTGAAGAAAACCAAATACCAAGTAACGATCCTGATTACACATATTTATATATATGCTGGCTATATTAATTCTGCTGTTCCTTTTTTATACGATCAAGCCCTCGCTAACAAGTTAAAGACCTAAACTGTAGGAGTATTCACCGCCATATGCCACCGTTGTTATCTGGGATTACGCGAGTTGGATATGGAACAAATGGTTGGTTTACTCATGTATAATTATTCAAACTGGCAACCCGCCTACCCGCAATTGCAGCATTTTCGCCTTTCACTCTGGCCTCCCTCACTTTACCAACCTCCCCCTGGGTATATATGTCTAAAATTACTCTGTTCTTAGAGTAGGAAGTAATAGAAATTAGTAATATATACATAGTCGTCCAATCGTGGATTGAAATTGACTCTGATCAACATCAGTTCTTGTAGCAAAACCGACCAACAACCACCAATCAAAGTTGGAAAAAAAACAAAACTTTTTCTGAAGGCTTCTATAGGACTGGCGGCACAGTGCTTCGTAACTGGAAGCCCACCAAGGCCAATGTCTCTATCAGTCAGTGTATAATCATAGTTTCTGGACTGCCTTCGTGTATGAACGAGTACTCGATATCCGGTGCAAAACTCCTTAAAAAATTATATCACGTCTCTTCGTAAGGTCGATCGAGAGGCAGAGAAATAGGAACGGCGGTGATTGAGATTATGACAATGGGATCAGTCTTCTCGGGTTGGCGTGGTCGTCCCACCCGAACCAGACATGCTATAAGGAGCCTATTAAATCTGTTAACAATTTGTTCTTCAGAAGTCCCAAAAGCACACAAAGGGCCAGCGTACGAGAACTTTCTTAGCATTGCAGATGCGCCATGCCAAATTACGAACGTTGCCATCAGCACGTACTACCTCAGGAGCGAACTCGATGCCAAACCTATAAAATATCAGCCTAGAAACCCAACCATAAAGGATACGAACTTACATATGTTGCACCGCAAACACAACCCTCTTCGCGTATTTACTGTCTCTATCCACTTGGGAGCCAAAGGCTTCTTCGGGGGTTTGTGGGGCAATTTCCGGGTCTCTATCCAAACAATTCTGAACAATGGGTAGTAGAGCGCCTTCGATGGCAGGTCGAACAACGACGTAGTTGTCTAACGGAACTTCGTCCTCGGAAAACTTTGCAATGCGGATTTCAAACGGCCGGGATATTGCCATTACGTTGTGCTTCCCATTGTGATGATACCTAAATTCGAACACGCCCTGATTCCACCATAACTTGTCTCCTGAGAAAACAATTTCCCCAGAGGCAACTTCACGAGCCCTACCGTTCTTGTCTTTCACGGTTTTAATAACAATGTCACTGCTCACAAGCCCAGTTTCACTGGTTGACGAATCGAAAGCACCTTCGTTAGTGGCTATCCACCGCCCCTGTGATGAAACTTTGGTAATCTCTCGAGATGAGTTATGGGTAACCATATACAATCCAACCCAGTCCTTTTTACTATGGTTCATGGCGGCAGTCCATTTGACCCTAATCGGAGCCCCGTATTCGAGAACTAAATCTTCCGTGTTTGCAGAGCTTCGCGGCTTTTCTTTTCCCGCACCAGTCGGCTTGTCGGATTGAGACAATCGCGTACCTTCGATGGTTAGAGAATAGTCTTTCATTTCATAACCGGCAAGATCGGGTTCCAAACGCGTAACAGTGACTCTGGCTGGGTATTTGTGAAAGAGTGCTGTAGTGTCCTTCACAAGGGTGGAGACGCCAGCGGTAAGTCTGGGCCCCGCTGTATCAATAACCTCTTCCACAAATTCAATAGACTCGTCAAGAATTTTATCAACGCTTCCCTGAAGTTGCTTGAAGGAGTTTGGAAGA
The DNA here is from genome assembly GCF_022830035.1 of Ophidiomyces ophidiicola. Lineage (NCBI taxonomy): Eukaryota > Fungi > Ascomycota > Eurotiomycetes > Onygenales > Onygenaceae > Ophidiomyces > Ophidiomyces ophidiicola. The sequence goes on from NW_026054645.1 coordinate 386,731, forward strand.
GACCTTTTGATGCTTTTAACTAGTCCGGCATCACGTCGCAAGCTTCTTCCATAAAGCTTTTGCATATGAGGGCGTTCCACCAGCTGAATAAACGCAATGCTTAGAGTGTGGCTAAGTAGCGCAACAAAAATCATTGCCCGGCTGTTTGTCAACAAAACAGCGCCCCATACTCCTGCAAGTCCAAGAACGCGTTCGGGGTTATTCAAGAAGCGGTAAATACCGCTGTATGTTAACTTGGGAGATTCATCATAGAAGAAATCACCGAAGAACCAGCCGAATTCGCCCAGGGATTCATAGATGCTGATAGATGTCCATATCTGTAACGCAACTAAGCCCACACCTAGCACATGTCGCAATATCGCCAGCCCGTAGCCCCAGTCTTGGGGTAAAGTGTACATCTTCCAAGTAGCAGCGATGAAACTAGCATAGCAAGTGGTCATGCTCAAGTGGTAAACACCCTTCCATTGTCTCCAAGCTTCGTCCTGACCTTCGCCAAACTTGACAAAATGCCTGGTCCAGGATTTTCGGACTGATTGACGGTTCAAGATGTAGCCAACACCAGCGGAATACCATATTCTCCACAATGCAGCGTTGAGGACGAAAAGAAACTGGTAGACGGGGGTTGACGGGGTTAAGATCGTGAGGGCGAAGAAAAGTAATTGGATGAGGAGAACCGATAGATCAGTCACCCGATGGAGATCCATGCTGCCGATCAGAGTATGTGTTGAGCGCGGTTGCGGTGCAGACTGGAATCCAATTGGAGGAGTCATGTCGCTATTGAAGGAGTTTGATCTGGATCCATTATATTCCAGCGCAGAGTTGTCGGGGTCGACAGTGCGGCGCCTGGGGGGAGGAGCGTTGTATGTCTTTTCAATATGCGGGTTCTCCACAAGGACTAAAAAGGCAAACTGAGCCGCATGTGCTACAATTGAGATAAATAGCACCTTGTAGCTGGCAGCCATCAGCGAGATCCCATAGTATCCAGCATAGCCAACCGAATACATCGGGTGCGGTGCCATTTCAAAGACCCCATCAAAGGTCAAGTCTTGGTCGATCAGATAAAAGAAATCACCCCAATACCAAGCAAAGTCTTTCACCACACGGTGCGCATCCAGTTTAACCCATAGGTTGAATAGAACAAGACTCAGTCCAGCGAACCAACGCAGCACCATAACAAAAAACCCCTCGCCTGCAGGGCGACTTCCACAGGCGACCGCAAATAAGCAATACGAGGTGAAATCGCACATTAAAATCAAATCGACAACCCTCCTGAAAACAAGCCAAGTGTTATATTCAAGGGGCGCGTTTTCAAATGAGTAATCTTCTGGGATTTTCGTCTCAAGTTCACGCTTAATAAAACGATATATAAACGGATGAGGGTTTTCGCCAGTAGATGGATCCACAAATAGTTTCAGCTTTCGGGCCCAAAGAATGAGAGTCCGATGGTTTGATTGCATGTGTAACAGCCATCCTATGCCGACGTTGTATGCCGCCCGCCAGAAGAGAAATAAGAGTGCGAACATGGGCACGCGAAGGAATGATGGAAGGTATAACAGCAGTGAGATATGAATGGCAAGAATTGAGAGAACCAGAATATCCGAAAAGTTCTTTGGCTCCGAGGGAGAAAGTAGCTGCGACACCATATCGCGGGTATGTGGAACGGTGAACACTAGTAGCGTCGTGTCAGCTATTTGCTTCGTGCGCCGCCCGCATTTTGACATATAAGTGTAGTAAGCGCCGGGGTTGTTTTGAAAAGACCTACCAGTACCATCTGCAGTCCTCCCAAACGTCTTGTTCTCTGGCTCTTTTTCAGCCGACTCATCTGTCCGCATTTTGTTCATAACCGGCTCTAGCGTCGCCGACGACGCTTTTGCGCGAGAGGCCAGGGTTTTCCTTTCTCGGAGTCCATCGCTCGCTCCGGACACTGACTCTGCCATGATACTTCCTGCTCCTTGCGATAACAATGCGGGTTAAGCCGCAGAAATGCGGTGCTGGCGGGAGGGTCAAGTTGAATTGACTTGGACGTCGAGCCGTGTCACTCTGGTCCGGTGTATGAGGGTGTGCCGGCGGGGGTAACGGGAAAGACGAGGAAGAGTATCGACGAAAGTACTGGACATGGGGGTTTTGTGCCTGGCCGGTGCATGCAGTCTGCGCTCGCCCGTCCGTTAGTTATTGGTGGGTGTCGCAGTCGAAACCGCCGGAAGCGAGTCAACACCGCTCTTGGCAAGAACATGTGGAAGGTTACCAAGTGTCAACATCTCGCTGTCATCAACTGCGATGCCCACAGTCAGACCCATCACCCATCGCACGACGGCCTGACCACGGCATTTATCCGCACAGTCGCTCTCTGAGAGTACTCCTTACTCAGTCATCCAGTCAATTTCCATCTGCCGAATTTGAATTCTGGCTGCAGTGTCACCATCCTAGTTGCACAAGGCGGCCAGCGGACCGCAGCTGATCCCTTCGGCCGTGATCGAAATCGAAAAAGGAACGGAATCTGCGTCACCTTGGCTTCTGCTCTATCTTTGTCTGCCTACGCTGAAGCGTACGAACCCGACGCTACGCGGGTAGGGGTAAGCAAGTACTCCGATCGAGTTCCGTCGAATGGCTCTTCACCGCATCAGACTGAGTTTTGAGGCTGGTATCTTGACACCCCATCCTTGCCTTGTCCTGACTTGTGACCCCGCGAACGTAAGGCCGTGGACAACCTGGAGGCGATCATCTGAGCGGAGTGATGGATCAGTTGTAATGAGCAACTGACTGCTTTTTCTTCACAATCCCCAATGCTCCGTTTGTGCTGTTGGCCTTCTCTTCTCCATTGCCCTATTTTCTACGAGGTCTGGTACTGCTCATTGGTATCCCCCTCCTTCAAAGCGCCCCGATCTAGATCCAAAGGGAATAAATACACCGTGCTCCTTCGGTCCTTCTTTAGTTCATACAGTGGACCCTCGACAGTGGGGATTAGCAGCAAGAGCACGGAGTACTCCGTACGGCTCCATACTCCGTGCGCACTCGAGCAGCTCTTCACCAGGCGAGTGAGTTTTGCTACAAACTATTCCACTGTAATCCTCAGGCTTCTCATCGTAATGAAATATGCCGTTGATCACTTGTGCGCTTAAGCGGTTCAGTGACGACGCTAGATAGCGGGAACACCCGCGCGGCCGATTAGTTATATAATATCACGACTTGATTATCTAACATGCTTATGTAGTTAACTCAAGGAGCTCAGATGCCACCCAAAATAAACATTGAACCGCCTGCAGCCCAAGACCACAACCCGGATCGAGCAGCTATTTATTTCAAAAAGGATCCGCCACGTTGCACTCTGCGAATATTATTAATTTTGTTTCATATCTGCGGAGTATGCCCTATGGCTTATTTCAAAGCCAAGCGGCCCACGATTGCGAACATAACAGCCAAAGCCTGTGTGCATTTCCCGCTTGCTGGCGCGACCAATCTATGGAGGAACCCCATTATTTGCGGATCATATTGGAATGACGAAGCTCACTAACTAGGTACAGGTGCCCAGCCTCTCTAGGCAGATCAAAAATTTCCATTCATTGGCCTACATTGCTTGAGGTGTTGCCCTCGTTTTTAGTCTTTCTACTCCATCCGAAGTGCGGGTACGCACATCACTGGCTTCACCCAACAGACCTCAAGCGTCTTTTGCCTTTGGGCTCGGATCTTTCCACATCATCCGCCCCATAAGGGGCTAGCTATGCCTGGACGTTGCGCTTTCCAACAATAATTTCGCCCAAATTTAATTTTTTTTGCGCATAACTATCCCAGAAAATGCGTTTGCGCCAGTTTAATTTTTTCTTAGCCGGATCCCTCAGGATGCCAGAGCCTTGAAACCGGGATACTTGCAGAGTAACTACTCCATACAACAGACTCTGCGTTGCCGTACGTATGCAATTACTTGATATCAAGCTATATATGCTTTGATGTATTTTGTCGGTTAACAGACAATCACATTCTTTCGCTGAGAGCTATGAACTGACAGCATTTCCTTCTCTCTCGTACTTCATCTATTTTTTGTGCCAGGAAGAGCTTCTTCAACTCTTAGCCATGCTTTTTTCTGCCTCCATCGCAGCCTTTATTCTGAGCACGTCTGTGCTCTCATTAAGCATTCCTCGCTCATCACAGCCCTTGTCGAGACTTGATATTAAACTGACTTCAGCCGGCAATACCCGTGTCAAGGCTGTTCTTACTAACAAGGCCAGCCGCACACTTAATTTACTGAAGTATAACAATCTTTTGGATGACGGCCCCGTGAAAAAGGTCGAGTTATACAAGAATGGTACCAAAAATTGTTTGCTTTATCATCACTTTAATCTAACGTCGGATATCATCTAGGTAATCCCGTAGAATTTGATGGAATGGTTCGGCATTTTCAAACGAGAGGTCTTCCGGAGAATGTGTTTGTTTCTATTAGGCCTAACGAAAAGATCGAAGTGAACTTCGACATTGCGTCGACCGCTGATTTATCAGCGGGCGGCAGTTATTCTATCGTCTCTCGTGGCCATATTCCATTTGCCGAGCCAAGTACAACTGAGCTTACCGGAGTTGTGAGCTATGACTCTAATACATTAAAGCTTGACATTGATGGCACTGCTGCTGCCTCAGTCGTCAAGGCTATTCCACATTTTCTCGTCCCGCGGGCAAGGCTAGATCGCCCTACCTGCGGCCCCTCTTTCGGACCGGTTGTGAGGGCTGCTCTAAAAAACGCTGCCGAAATTTCTTTGAAAGCCGCTGAGGCTGCTAAAAAAAATCCCAAACTGTTTCAGGAGTATTTCCGCACCAGCAATTCAAGTGCCGTTAACACCGTGGCTCGTCGCTATCGAGCAGTTGCCAAAGAAGCAGCTTCCATAGATAGTGGAATTGTTAGATATTATTGTCAAGATTTCCTTGGTCGATGCACGACGAATATGCTTGCTTACACACTTCCTCGTCGAAACACTATCGCCAATTGCCGGGGGTTCTACCAGATCTCACCACTTTCAACCAAATGCCGCGTGGAAGATCAAGCTGCTACCGTTATTCACGAGATTACCCATGCCGTTGGCGTCTTTTCACCCCACACCATTGACCATGCATACGGGTATCAAAACCTTACGAAACTGACGACTGCACAGGCACTTCTGAATGGTGACACTTATGGTCTATTTGCCGTTGGTGAGTCTTCATAGCCTTGCTAGTTTCATATGTATGGGCCCTACTAACTTCTTTAGCTGTCCGCCTAGGATGTTAGTACGGAAGCTTTTCTTTTCCTTGTGTATATTAAAAAGGGTATTATGGACTGGCGTTTTTTATACACCCTCGGCGCCTTAGTCACTACTGAAATGGAATGATTTTCATTCTGCACTTGCTCGTATGCTTTTTTTGCAGTTACTTCATCTGATCCAACTATCACACTACCAAGTGAACTGCATGGCTCCTTACCCAATGTGCCATGCCAGTATATCATAGACTCCCGTAGTTATTACGTTTAAGTATTTATGCCTCTACACCTCACTAATAACTTTTTCAACCTGTAAAGCAGTCAATGACCTAGCATTCTAGCTTAAATCAACTATATTGCCAGTGGCCACTCTGACATCTCACACTACTATCCAAAGTAAAAGGTTCTTGCTAGTTAATGAGATGCCAATGTGGTTGTTTGCGTAATTACTAATCTGCGGATGTGGTTGGATTTAAGAGCTTAAAAGCTTAAAGCTTGTCGGCGCAGCCTGAACGCAACAGCCCATTACAAATCATCTTGAAGCAATCGCCACAACACGGTTTGATAAGAACGGGCTGAAAGCCAGTCTATCACTCCTTGCCCGACTGGCCAGGCTTGTTACGCCTCAGGGACAATGGCACCGTCATTCCAAGAAGAAGCTGCCGCTCTTTCTGGGCCCTCAGCATCAGCTCCAAAACTTGTTGCACCTGAACCTGGTTTGTGCTATCTCTCTCCTCAAATACTGTCGCTAACAGGTGAAGAACATTGCCCTGGCCCCGAATCCGAACAAGCCGGCAAAGGAGATGCTTGTGCGGGCTGCCCTAATCAAGCAATCTGCGCCTCTGCCCCCAAAGGCCCGGACCCCGATATCCCCGTCATTACCGCTCGTTTATCTTCCATACGGCATAAGATTCTCGTGCTCTCAGGTAAGGGTGGGGTTGGAAAATCAACTTTCACGTCACTTTTTGCCAATGCGTTTGCGTCGAATCCCAACTCCACGGTTGGAATAATGGACACTGATATCTGCGGCCCTTCGATACCAAAGATGATGGACGTTGAAATGGAAACAGTGCATGTCAGCAATGCTGGGTGGAATCCTGTATGGGTGTCTGATAATCTTGCAGTGATGAGCGTACAGTTCATGCTGCCAAATCGAGACGATGCTGTTATTTGGCGAGGCCCGAAGAAAAACGGGCTGATTAAACAGTTTCTGAAAGACGTTGAATGGGGCGAACTGGACTATTTAATTGTTGATACACCCCCTGGGACTTCGGATGAGCACCTATCAGTCAACTCGTTTCTCAAAGAGTCTGGTGTTGACGGTGCTGTTCTGGTTACAACCCCACAGGAGGTGTCTTTATTGGATGTCCGCAAGGAAATTGACTTCTGTCGAAAAGCCGGCATCCAGATACTAGGTCTTGTTGAAAATATGTCTGGCTTTGTCTGCCCTAAGTGCACGCATGAATCACAAATCTTTAAGCCTACGACTGGTGGGGGCAAAGGCCTGGCAGATGAAGTGGGAGTACCATTCTTGGGTGCTGTACCCTTAGACCCTCGAGTTGGCATGGCCTGCGACTATGGAGAAAATTTTATGGAGCAATATCCTGATAGCCCTGCCTCAGTTGCATTGAAAGAAGTAGTGAGGGCCGTAAGCCGCCTAATCGGAGAGGACCCTAATGATGTTCTTTCAGAAGACGGAAAACCATGAAGCAATTTAACGGCCGAACGAATTTATACTATGAAATTCTGGGGATTTTAGGACGACATTTTTGGGCGAGAACTAGGCGCTCCGTGGCATGCTTTGGAGTTTGTGTTTACTCTTGCATTTACGGCGGAAAAGCATATGACTATACCATTAAAGGCCTCAGCATATATTATCATATTAGGGGGTGTATTCCTACACGGTTGGCTAACCAGATATTCGGTAATTATTTTAATGTGATAAATAAGGAAGCCCCGCCGATTCATTCGCCATTCACCAGACGCTGAGCGTCTAACACCGTACTACAACCCATGCAGCTGTTTATACGTGCATAAGCGCCGAAGGTGAAAACTGCTAATTCGGTCTCTTATTTGCTGCAAAAATAGCTCCTGAAACGACTGCCAAGACTGGCCTCCCAAGTTTGGATTTTTCCTTTTTTTTTGTTTTCTCACCAGTCATTGACTCGACAGACATGGAATGTCAAACTTGCATATGCAAACGTGAAAACAGTACCCACTCCCTTCTATCAAATTTCGAGGCGAGACCCAATACAAATTACCCTACATACCCTTAGCCCTCGCCGGTTACCGGGGTTGGTGTCTCAAGAAGCGCCGGTTGAGTTCGAATACCCAAACCTGGTTTATATTTAGCAATGGAGAATCACTCTATTGACGATACCAGCAGGCGGCTGGATCATGTTTGTTTTAGCTTGTTGATGGTTTGCTGAGATCTATTTATTAGATCTCTGAGCCCGTTCTAGCAGCACTCCTTATAATTTCTTCTTATGCTCCTTTGGATGCATGTTGTACATCGAATAACCATCCTCTTAAGCTCCTAAGTCATGGATTATATTCTTCTGCTCTTATTCTAGGCCATGCATTGACTTGCTTTCAATCATATCGTTCTTTTCCCAGCCATATATACCTTCTTTCTTCATTTCTCTTTTCGTTTGTGCAAATACATACATAATGCATTATATACTGCTACTCTTGGGACTGGGCCTCTTTTCCTCTCAGATTCAGTCTAGTCCCACACCTAGAAGAACGACCGGTTCGTTCAAAGTCGAGCGAATACGGCAATCAAGTTATGTGGCAGATGGTCCACGTGCTCTTAAGAAAGCGTATGCGAAATTTGGGATCATCCCATCAGGTATCAACTTTGAGTCGTTCGATGACTTTAGCCCGTTTTCATCCAGCGTTGATCGAGATGCTGTATCAAAAGCCAAGCAGCCAGATGAAAGTGGTGTAGTTACAAACATGCCAACCCATAATGATGTGCAGTATCTATCTCCTGTTATAATTGGAGGGCAGCAATTTATCATGAACCTTGACACTGGGTCTTCAGATACGTATGTGTCTCAGAGCTTCTTCTCAAGTACCGTACTAACATTGGATCATTTTTAGATGGGTATTCAATACTCAATTGCCACAAAATGCTAAGGGAAACCATTCAATATTTGACCCAGCAAAGTCAAGTAGCTTCTCCAAATTGAACGGTACTACCTTTAACATTACGTACGGTGACGGCTCTTTTGCATCTGGAGGCGTGGGTATTGATAGTGTGGACATTGGCGGTGCTAAGGTTGCAAAACAAGCCATTGGCCTGCCTACCAAAGTCTCAGCGTCTTTTATACGCGATGAGGCATCTGATGGCCTGGTAGGCTTGGCATTCGATAGGCTTAACACAGCTAAACCTCAAAAGCAAAAATCATTTTTAATGAATCTTGCCGAAGGGCTGAAAGAGCCTGTTTTCACAGCACAGCTGAAAAAGGGGGCTCCAGGGTCCTACGAATTCGGCAGCATTGATAAGTCCAAGTTCAATGGCAAGCTTTCCAAAATTCCGGTAAACAATACCAGAGGTTTTTGGGAATTTGATTCATCAAAATTCAGAATCGGAAATAACAGCAAGATCCATGATATAAAAAATGGGGTGACAACTGCTATCGCTGATACAGGAACGACGTTGCTGATCGCAAACGAAGAGATCGTCAGGGCGTACTATAGCCAGGTCAAGACAGCTAAAGCGTCCACTGAGGCGGGAGGATTTATTTTCACTTGTGATGTGACTCTTCCGGATTTGTTCGTTTCTCTGGCAGATACCCATCTTGCAAAAATACCTGGTAGTCTGCTGAATTTCGCTCCAGTAGGATCCAACACCACGAGTGGTGAAAAATGTGAGTAAGAATCCTCCCACGCCTCTTCGTTTCATTGCATCCGTTAACCAATCCTTTATTTTCTAGTGTGTTTTGGAGGCCTTCAATCGAACCATGGAAGCGGACTTCAGATTTTTGGCGACGTTTTCTTCAAGGCCCTGTTTGTCGTTTTTGACCTTCGAGGGCCTTCCCTACATGTTGCTGGTCATGCATGAACCATAGCCAGTATGGTCAATGGTCTAGAAAATATTAATGTATATATATGCATAATTGGGCTCATATATCACAGCCTATCTATATGACTGAAGATAATTTGTCTCAATTGAGGAACTCGTGTGAAGTTGATTGTTTGGCTGGTTTTCCCCGGATGACTCATCACGTCTGCCAAGCACGGCACCCACCTTTCGTTTGGTGTTTGGGATTTCGAGGACCCAAAAGCGAGTAAAAACTCGAGCAATTGGTTTCGGCTTTGGGAATCTCATATCAAAGTGTACGATTGGGTTTGATTTGGGTCAGTACACTTTATTTGCACCCACAATCTTCCTCTCTTTCGCTTTGGTTCCCTATGATAGCCCCGCACCGACTCGTATCGCGGGGTCTAATATTGTCATCACAGTCACTTAAACCAGCGTTTTGTTCCAAACCGTTCGCACACGCTCACGTCCTTTCACTCACCCGAATCGCCAGCATGGCTACTGCTTCAGCTCCTGCGACATCGCTGCTTTCTTTACTCTACCGATCCTATCCCCGTGTTGTTCCCTTCAATTCGACAGAGCCCGAATTGACAACTTTATCCCCAAAGATCTTTCCAACGGCGGCATATACCGATGCTGAAAATGCGGAAATTAACTCCTGGCTATCTAAAACATCAGAGTTGGCACAGGCCTTGAAAAAGGGAGAGACTGAGAGCGCTTCATCGTTAATGGATGATGTGAATAAACACCTTGCTACTCGTACTACGATTCTTGGAGCAAAGCCGTCTATTGTAGATATCGCGCTGTATGCCCTCATTGCCCCCGAAGTCGAAAAGTGGTCTCCAGAGCAACGAACCGGGGAGAACGGGCGTCATCATATTGTACGACACGTCGATTTTGTTCAAAATGCTGCTCTCTTAAACCTGCAAATACCGGAGGAAGAAAAAATTGCAATTGATGTTAACGACGTCAGAGCTCCACCAAAAGCTATTACGCCTGCAAAAGATGAGGGAAACAAGAAGAAAAAGGAAAAGAAAAATACCGGGCAGGGCGGCGAGAAGAATATGGTCGTTGGCCGGGGGAAGAATGCAAATACACCTCCTGAAGACCAGTCGTTGGTAGATAAGAACACAGCACAAGATATTTCTGCCACTGGAACGGTGGCTGGCGCCGCCGCAGCGGTTGCACCCAAGAAAGAGAAAAAGGAGAAGAAGCCAAAACCACAAAAGGCACCTGCTGCACCTGCTGCACCTCCATCTCCCTCCCTTATCGACCTCCGAGTCGGACACATCCTCCGCGCAATCAACCATCCAAATGCAGATTCTCTCTATGTATCCACAATCGCTTGCGGCGATGCTCCAGGCTCTGATAACACCAGCCAGGACGAAGCCACCGGCCTCACTGTACGGACTGTCTGCTCTGGGTTGAACGGACTGGTGCCGCTGGAGGAAATGCAAGGGCGTAAAGTCGTGACTGTCTGCAACCTCAAGCCCGTCACAATGCGTGGGATCAAATCCGCCGCCATGGTTCTGGCCGCATCACCCAAGGATGACGATTCACACGCAGGTCCAGTAGAGTTGGTCAGCCCTCCCGCAGGCGCCGAGGCGGGTGAGCGTGTTTTCTTTGACGGCTGGGGCGATGGCGAGCCGGAGAAGGTCTTGAACCCAAAGAAAAAGATATGGGAGACGTTCCAGCCCGGCTTCACGACATCAGATTCCCTGGAGGTCGTCTTTGATAGCAGTGCGGTTCCGCAGCTCAGCAAAGAGGGCGAGGGTAGCGAGGCTTCCTCCGCGTCCCCGATCGGGAAATTGGTGACCCAATCCGGAGGCGTTTGCACAGTAAAGAGCTTGAAGGGCGCCACGGTCCGATAAGCGGTGTTTGGGTGGGTACTGGGAAATAAGGGGTCGCCACTAGCTAGTCATAAGGGGTCTTGCTACGGAGTATAGAAGAGCTATCCGCGAACTAGAGCTGATTTGTTATTCCGCTATGTCAATCATCATCATAGATGTGCTTTGACCAACACACTCGGAATCCACAAGGCTTCCCGTTAATTTTATTTTCCGTAGCCGCCGGGGTTATGTAACTACTTCGCATGCACAAAGGGCTGTCACCCAAGCACACTAGACTGGTGGGAAGGCCTTTTCCCCCCAAGTCATGGGCCAGCGAGATGTAACTTACGCGGGTGGAGCTGATGATCCTGCCACATGTTGTCGATGATGGCAGCATTATTATCGCCGCCTGCGTAGGACAATCTGCATCACCACTACTCCGGAGCAGTGAGCCACAAGCCCTCATGCCTGGGGGCCGTACTCCGTAACAGGTTCCACCATGCGAGGCTGAATGGAGTTCATCGTCCGTGCTGCGCCGAGTCGTGATCGTTGCGTTTACAAGCCCATCCCCCGCCGCATCCTCCCAGTTGGCGCGTCACCAGCCGTTTCATGATCTCGTCTCCCGTTTCACCGCGGGCGGCGTAATGGATCGGCGCTGGTTACGAAGGGGCCCTTGGCCCAGAGCGGCATAGCGGGCGGCCGTCGCTGGAAACTTTTTGCCCTGGCCCGGAAGATCGATGATGCGGGTCTGCCTTCCAACAAGTCACAAGTCGGCCTGCCTGTCCTCTTTTTCCTGCCAGCCAGCTGCCCCCGTCTCGCACGCCCTCGTCCAGCCATCTCGCCCGGTCTCGCGTCTGTGTCTGCCTTTCGTTTTGTCTGTCGTTTCTTTCGTCCCCACTAGTGCGTTCACGGCGCGGCTCCCTGGGCCTCAAGCCTTCTCGCTGCCCCGTCTGCCGGGATCGCGCTCGCCGAACTTTTGGTTGACTGGGGTACCCGCCAGGGGGTTGGAGTCCTTCAAGATTGCCTCTCCGACAGTGGAACAAGTCAATTTAAAATAGGGCGCGGATACACATGTTGGTGGCATTGGAGACATGAGCAGGCAATACGCCTTCACCAATGGCTATACCGCCTACCCCCAAGGGGAAAGCGGTACCTTTTCCATATCTCCTCACAGGTTTGTTGTCGCTCTCCACCCCGTGCGCTGTGCGTATCTGGCGCTGTGGACTGCTGCCCGTCCTGTGGAGGGCTGACTGGGTGCTTCTGAATAGATTTCAACCGCGATCGCAGCCCATCCGTCGAAGACGGCAATTCCTCCAGCGCTTGCTCCTCATTTGCGTTCTGTCGATATGTGTCCTAGCATTTCTATATCCCTCCTGGCGAGCTGCGATCATTGGCACATTGACATTTGGTTTACTCTCTGCAAGCGATGATTTTCAGCTCGAGACAGTCCGGTATTACGATCTTTCTAATGCACAAGGCACAGCCCGTGGCTGGGAGCGGGAGGAACGCATTCTACTTTGCACGCCGCTCCGTGATGCTGCTACCCATCTCCCCATGTTCTTTTCTCACCTTCGCAACTTCACCTACCCCCATCATCTGATAGACCTTGCGTTTTTGGTATCCGACTCTAAAGATGAAACATCTCCTCTCCTCACCAAAATGCTGAAGGAGCTCCAGGAAGATCCTGATCCTAACATGCCGTATGGTGAAGTTTCGGTGATAGAGAAAGATTTTGGCCAAAAAGTAAATCAGGATGTGGAGAGTAGACACGGGTTTGCTGCACAGGCTTCAAGAAGAAAACTGATGGCGCAGGCAAGAAACTGGTTGCTTAGCGCCACTTTGAGACCCACGCATAGCTGGGTTTATTGGAGAGATGCCGACGTTGAGACCGCTCCCTTTACCATTTTGGAAGACCTTATGAGGCACAATAAGGATGTCATTGTTCCGAGTCAGTAACCCTACATCAAATCACCCATGTCTTTGGCAGAGCTAACTATTCACCAGACGTATGGCGACCTTTACCTGACTGGCTGGGTGGAGAACAGCCTTATGACCTTAATTCCTGGCAAGAATCCGAGACAGCACTTGCGTTAGCAGACACTCTTGATGAAGACGCTGTTATCGTTGAAGGTTACGCGGAGTATGCCACCTGGCGCCCGCATCTTGCATATCTTCGTGATCCTTTTGGCGATCCAGATATGGAGATGGAGATTGATGGTGTGGGAGGCGTCAGTATTCTAGCAAAGGCAAGAGTATTTCGCTCCGGTGTACATTTTCCTGCTTTCAGTTTCGAGAAACATGCGGAAACCGAAGCTTTCGGCAAGGTCAGAAGGTCCCATTTTCTAGCTACCAGGTGCCTTGCTAATGTCAATACAGATGGCGAAACGAATGAAGTTCTCGGTTGTTGGCTTACCCCACTACACCATCTGGCATCTTTACGAACCTAGTCTTGACGACATACGGCATATGGAAGAAATGGAGAAAGAACGTCTGCAGCGAGAGGCTGAAGAGAAGGAGAAAGCAGAACGTGCGCAGCGGATCAAGGACGAGTTCAAGGACACAAAGGCCCAGTGGGAGAAAGACGGCGCTGCTATTCAAAACATGATTCAAAAAGATAAAAAGGACCAAAAGGATCAAAAGGAGAAGAATCAGCAGCAGAGTCAACCCGAGCAGGGCAAGAAAGACCAGGGTGGAGCCGCTCCAGACTCAAAGCAGAATCCTCAGAGCTGATGATACAGACCTCAACCCAGTCACTTGCAGACCCTGGGCCTTTGTATTTCAATTTCCCGCATACGACAGAATTCCCCAACGATACGTCAAAAATCCGTTTTTTACCCGTTGAACGGATGGGATACAGTTCTATTCCAAGTTCGGCTTATGCTCCTTCGCAAGCGTTGCTCAGTGCTTTCATCTGGAATTCCGTTTAGACGCAATGCTTTGAATCTGCAATAAAAGGAGGAAATCAAAATGGTTTTTACGATATGCTACTTTTTTCTTCTTGTGTCCAAGTATTGAGATTTTCTCGTACTGGTTCCAGTGAATCATTTACGGCGTACACTGTTTCCTTCTTCGAACTTATCCCGAGGGTTTCTCTTTTTCCTTATCCTTTTGGTGGACATGTTCTCCGTGTATTCCTATATAAATCTGTGCTCATATTCTCCTGGCTGATCCTCGGCTTGAGGAATTATGTCATTTGCTTTTGCTTTTATGTATCTACTACTCCGTACTTTACGTGATGATTGTGACTTACCGCATACCTCACCAGCGAATTTTATCTGCCCACCGTGTCCTTCATCGTCGTTCGCAGTAATATGGTGTTTCAATAACCTTGGGCCATGAATTCCGACCTTGAGGGTTCGCATCATTACTTGAAGTCCTTAACATGGAAGCGATTCCGATTTTGCACCAAATAAATGCTCCGATATATTTGCTGGTGTTGTCCTGGTTAGCTAGCTATGTAGTTATGTACATAGCTACATACCAATCTGCTGGAAGCTTGGCAGGTCAATTATGTAGCTACCCAGGCCCTGTCTACGGAATACAAAGGTGCTTCATAGCAACCCAAATAAAATACTCCAACCGAAATTCGTCTTATTCAGTCTTTCTTGCCTTGCTGCCTGCAGCAGACAACAAAATCAATACTCTCATCATTCTGCTGCGACAATGGAAACGCGTTCAGACTACACCGTTACCCTCACACACGCTACCCCTCAACCGCCGTTTCGCCTTCTCGAACTTCCTGAAGAGCTGCTGACTTTGCTGACTTCAGAGAATCCTCCAAAGTAAGCTCCTAGGTAACCCTCTGTCCGCAAACCTGTTTCAGGAGTGGTACTGGACGCTTCGTGATATCGTTGCCGCGCGTCACGCTTGAGGAATTCCACAGCCGGCGTAAGAAGTTGAGAACAGCTCCATTGACCATTTCTCAATTCTGATAGGATCTCATTCAAATCACCCCTGCCATCACCCGCAATATCCTCGGGGTCTGGCCCGTCCGTGAACCAAGGAACGGCGACCGCGTTTGTCAACCTATGCACTGATACAAAGACATACTCGCTGAGACAAGTCCACTCTTCGAATTCGATATTTGTTATGAAACCATCCCAGCTTTTACGAGATAATGAAAAGAAATATGACAATCCAGACACGGACACTGCTGGTGCAGTTACACTGATTTCCTTGTGTAAATCAACTTTGGAGTTGCAAAAGATAGAAGACGGGTTTTCAGCTCTGCCATATTTGTCGAAGATTCTGCAGCCATATGATACTTTCGATATTGAAGACGATTCTATGGACATTGATGATATGGCTACTACCTCTCGTGTCAGCGCCACAGACCGTCACAAGGCTCTTGCAGCGATATTTGCTGATGTTCCGCTATCCGCCAATGAATGCCACCGGGCATGGACAGACTTATGTGCATTTATTCATGAAGATAAAGAAGGAGTACCAATACCCTCCCAACCATCGGCTGCAGCTAAATTAGCCGCATGGAAGAAAATCCTGGAAGAATCTGTCTTACAAGGCATTGATCTAGAAAAACAATTTTTGGTTAAAGACGTGTGGACATCGGCCTCTGATGATCCCAACGAAGAGGCCGTTGCAGGTTTTCCCAAACGTCTTATTGAGGCCATTGTTCGTCGTGTGATGGAAGATTCACCTCCCGGCATTAGGAACCAAGTCTTCTCCGATCTTCAATGTATACTTTCCCAGCCCATTAACTTTTGCTGATTTTAAAATTTCTAACTATGATATAGGGGCAAGTTTGGAGAAAGAAACAACGATAGCTTGGGTTGGAAGTGTGTATCTGGAAGCCTTTGCTCCCAGTCCCCAGTACGCTATCTCTCACACTGAGTTCGTAGAAATATGGAAGGATTTAGTTCCTGAACGATGGAGAAATGAAATCACAATTGATTTAATAAAGGCAAGTCATGTTATTTGTCAATCCCCCTTTGTTCTACACGGCCTAACCGGCAAATTTGAATAAAGCATATTTCCTCCCAGCAAGTAACCCCGTCGAGCGTGTGCTCTATGCCGAATGCTGTACAGCGGAAAGATATTAAAATCTCCGGAAGGAATCAAAATCGCTAAGTGCCGCTAAAAAAGCAAGCGCAGGCGAGTCGACAATCGGCTCTATGAAATATGCCTCCGATCTATATGACGGCCGGTAAGGCTTTCGGATAACAAGTCTAACACCACCCATACTTTTCGTTCCAGACCCAGTCAACTTCCTCCCCAAGGCCCAACTCTTTGCCATTCCACTTCAGGCTTGTAATACCTTTGGATTCTCGGTGGACCAATTCTGCAGTGCTATCCAGTTGCTTGACAGCTTCTTCTATCAAGGACGTTGGATTCCAGATTTCTACCTGGCTGAGTCCCCATTCGTCAGCCTCGTACTGGGCACGGCGAAGAACTGCAGCAATTGCGTCCACTGTCGTTTGCCGCTCAGAAGGGGATGATGGCTCTTTGTACAAAGTTCGCAGGATAAACAGCGTCTGTTCCTTCGCAGTACCAAAGTTTCGGTTCCACGAGACAAACACATTTCGACTTGGAACGCCAGCACCTTTGACCTTTGGCTCGCCTTTGTCTTGAAGCAGCGTTTTGACATAGAACTCCTCTCTGGCCCAATGCCAAGTCATGTGGTTGAAATCAGGGCGGACAGCGACCTTAGCTTTTGAATCTTTGGTAGAGGCCTCTTTTAAGATAGAACGACAGCCCTCGAGAACTGCATCGGCGCACATGTATCTCTCCACATCATCCCTTGTCATATCTTTGACGAGTGTCATATCCAGACTTTCAGAGTTTGCAGATGTCTGTTTACGAATCGGAGCAAGGCTGTAATGGGACGACTGGAATGGCTTCCAACCAAGCGCCGCATAGAATGACTTGCCTATGTCAGAATAGAGTACGGAGAACACCGATTTCTTCCTAGTTGTGCTCTCCAGCTGCCAGGTGTCGAGAATATGGGCGAGCTCCAGGATCATTCGTTTGGCATAGCCTCTTCCACGATATTCTGGCCGCGAGAAGACACTCCCAATCCCATGGGCGAGTATGTCTTCCACGCTGCCGTTGTAGGCGAGAAAGGCGTCTTTCAAGAAGGTCTCGCAGCTGCTGAGGATAGGACGGGAGTCGGGTGGGGAGTTACGATCAGTCAGAATCCAGCAAGTCAAAGCGCCGTCTCTGGTCATGTCCTGGCTCATCAAATGGTTCTCTCGACCAATATACTCTTCGGGAGACATGCGCCCCCGCCACGACTGGCCATTGATTCGTAGACACTCGAGTCGTTCGTTGGGGGTGGGTACGACCAGGGTGAGGTCTGGGGAGGTTGATAGCGGAAGCACGAAATCGGCGGAACCCATGGTGGCTGGATTTCGAATTTGCTGGAAGGGAAGATAATGGCACTGGTGGTTGAAGATCTAGGTGAGGATCAGGGGTCCGATAAAATGTAGGTGGTTGGCTGCCCTACCGCCACTGGATTCCAGAGCCTCTCGGACCGCAGGACCAGGATTTATAGAAGCCGAACTCCGACACCCAGATCAATATCCCGCTAAGGGTCGAAAATGGGAGGGCTGTAGAAGGGCGTCGGCGAAACGCTGCGAGAGAGCACCCCTGCTTGGGTACCTGCGAAACCACGCCGCGCTGGACTGCCGGCAAGTCTGGGCCTCGGGAAATGTTTGTATTCGTCGACGACTCCGGGCGTGCACCAGCAGGCCGGTGGGAAGCGAGGAAACCCGCGGGCGAGTGTGGGGAAGCACAAACTAAAGGCGCGACAGAGTTCGCGTGACCGTGACCAGCCAGCCCAGATCGTCACTTCATGTCGCATCTCGCTCGAGCCAATTTCCGGAAGCCAGGCGGTTGTGCCAGAGAGGCCGTGGGGGAAGCGGGAGTACGAGCAGAGGCGTGGAGCAACGGGCAGAATTAGATATATACTACTACTCCGTGAGGAACAATAATGCCCTCCATGCGCAGGTGTCCGTCTGCCCAGCGCTGCACATTAAAAATAGCCTATTCCCGCTGGAATCCTACGTGATACTCCGTATACATAGTAGTCTTTTGCAGTCATGCTCCTACAACCCGCGCCCACGCCTGCTACGGTTGCTGCTGGTATTGTGCGCATACCGTATGCAGTGGGTGTGCTCCGTGAGCGGCGGAGGCAACGCTGAAAGCCTGAAACCCCGCGAGCCACCAACGCGCCCGCCATGACGACTTTGATGCCGCGCTGGAAAGCCAAGGTTGCCGGCGCGACCTGTTTGGGCTTAGCGCCAGCCAGGTTTCCATGTGGTTGGTATTACCTAATACGAGGTCACATGATTATCGGACAATATTCGGTCACGTGTAGTTAACTTGCAATATGACTAAGCAAGAAACTTGGCATCGGTACACGCTTTACTATAATTGGATTAGCATCATTCGTGGGGGCCCCGCTTTGTTCAACGTCGAGCATCGCTGACAGCACAAAGACGGTGGTAGATAGTGATTTTAGGCTGCAGGTCTTGCCTGCGCTCAGGAGATGCGAGTCGCATGAGACTGCAATGAATTTCCTGTGTGAATGGACAAGTCTCAGGTCCTCTTTCACTACTCGCACAATCCCTTCTTAGCCAGCTTCATCGGTTTGCGAAGTGAACATATAACCTCGCCCTTTTGAATCTTGCCTGCTAGCTGTATGAATTCTCAGCATCACCTACGTGTTCAAACCCGCTTTCTCGGTCTTCTTGAGCTTCTGCATGCAAACTTCCACTTTGACTTTCTAGAGTGGTAACCTTCCCTGGCCAAGGAAACATTGGGACTCGCTCCGTGAACGAATTGGTTCTGGGACAGGTTTGAAGGCTATCTGTAGCTTTTCTTCTTGTTGGAACGACTAAGTCTCTATGTGCATGCTACTGTACTGCCAACAATTCAAGTCAAGGGCCTAGAACTGGTAACCCCCACTCTTTTCCTTCCTATTTGCTCCTCGTTCTCCCGATTCTCTCCCTCCTCTTTCTTTTGTGTCATATTTTTAGTTGTCGTTTTAGTCTTCTATGGCAGTTTCATGCTAAGGGGTTATTTGTCTACTTACTTGATGCCGCGAGGAATTCATTTATACGCTGCTTGCATCACCCCATAACCTCTTTACTTGGTAATAATGGATCGTCTAATTCTTCAACTCAAGGATATGAAGGTCCCAGGGCACAATATGAAGCGGAGGCACGATGCTGTAAAAGAAGCCGTGACTGTCGCTTCTACCGCAGCCACCCAACGCCTAAAACTTCAAGAATCCAGCTCTAGTGGCCTCGGCATGCCACCAGAGCCTCACACCATTCCTATAATTGACCTTACTGATGATGACGGAAAAGGCTCTCTTTGGTCGTTAGTCTTCACTATCTTCCCGGATATATGCCCAGATTATGTCGAGAAGATGTACAAGAAACAAAAGAAGAAGAAGAGATTGGAAACCAATCCTGATAGCAATGTCTTGATCCATTCTATTTTAGAAGCCGGAGCGTATCCAACTATACAGGAACGCAAACGCAGAAAAATCAACAATGACACAAACAAGAAACAGCCCCATATGTGGGGCATCAACGATGGAATTAAAAGAGATAGGCGTTATTTTGATTCTGCGTGAGTGTATCCATGAAAGGCGTTCACAATCAAGCCCTGCTCTCATTTTCTGTTTCTTTAACCTGTACCAGTTGTGTCATGGTACTGGCCTCTACCGGCAACCTTTCCCCCCACTGTTAACAGATTGAGAGCTGACATTTCATAGACGGGCTTTGCTGCATATTGACTATCCACATATACCTGTGGATTTCCTGAGAAATGTGCTCTGTGCTAACGGCGTTTTGTTTGATGCGTATTTGGAGCTGGCTGACATGGACACTGACTACGATCGAACCGTTCCCCCACCATATGAACGTATACCGGGTCAAAGAACGAAACGCGGTGAAATTCCCCCTTTTGAGACGGTTCATATTTCAAGGGCACACAGAAAAAACTTAATCTCCGAGTTTCAGGATGCAAGAGCTGCACGGACTCAAAAAAAAGGTGTGCTCTTTTTCGAGGCATCTGTGTTTTGGTATATAATCGCTGACACTACCACTAGAAAAGAAGCGACAGGAGGCGGAAGCTGAAAGACTGGAAGAGGAAAATACCGCTATTCACGCCGCCACCGGCGGCCTCATAGAGTGCGGATGTTGTTTCACAGAGACCGCATTGAACCGTTTGGTCTGCTGCGCGGGTGCTGAGGCCCATTTTTTCTGCGCCTCTTGCATCAAATCAAACGTGAAAACCCAGATTGGATACATGCGATATGAAATCGACTGCATGGATATGAGTCAGTGCAATGCAGGTTTTAGTCGCGCCACTCTCGCTGAAGTCCTCGACGATTCGCTTCTGAAGAAACTTGATGAACTACGCCAGCGGGATGATATTGTAAAAGCTGGGCTTGATGGCCTCGAGGAATGCCCCTTTTGTGAATTCAAGGCTATATACCCTCCCATTGAGGAGAACCGCGAATTTCGATGTCTCAATTCGAATTGCGAGAGAGTTAGTTGCCGTTCCTGCAAGTCTGTAAGCCATATTCCGAAAACTTGTGAGGAAACGCGAAAAGAAGCCCACAACTCTGCACTCCATCAAATTGAGGAGGCGATGAGCGAGGCGGTGATTCGCAATTGTCCCAACCCCAAATGCAATACGCCTATCATCAAAGACGACGGTTGCAATAAGATGTACTGCACTAAATGCGGATCGATCATGTGTTATATCTGCAAACAGGATATTACCAAAATTGGTTACGACCATTTCCAGAATCCCAAAAATTCGTGTCCGCTGCACGATCATGACATTGATAGTCGTCACTACCAGGAGGCATCCCGCGCCAAAAAGACTGCAACGAAGCAGGCACTGAAGTCAAATCCAAACTTGAGGGCTGCTGATATTAAAGTAGAGTTGCCCGATAAAGCACCTCTAACCTCGCATTATCTTAGAGGCCCTCGCAGGTATCAAGCTATGCCTGTTATACCAAATGACCCACAACTCCACAACAATTACGATAGCCCAGAAGCGCGATTTCAGCTAGATTTACCTGAGCCGCCGGCTTTACTTATTCCTCGCCTACCAGCCCTTCAGCCTAACATCGTGGTGCAACCCAACAATAATATTTTAACCGCTCCGCGAGGAATACAGCATCAACTGCCACTGCAACTGCTGGAAGCGCAAAATTTACATCGCCACTTGATTGCAGCCCCTATCCCACCTCTTCACCCTACCCCCCCTGCGTTTCCTGAAATAAATTCTGGCCCTGTTCCAGTCTTCAATCCAAATTACGCAATTCACCCCCCTCAAGCGTTCTTGCAACAAGGTGTTCCGCATCTTTATCACAATGCATATCCACTTCAAAGTCATCCGCCTAACCATAGGCAGCCGACATACGAACCTGCCATGAATTTTCATAACCAGGATTATTAGGCGAACCTTAACAAAAGGTTGTCCTGTGACGAAACGGCAGATCGTAAACTCCACATTTGCTCTTTTCTTTTCTTCTTTGCTGACTTACAATTAGTTCTGATTCCTTTTAATCACATTTTCTTACCGCATTTTCTTGATTTATGTTCCATCATTCACTTTAACCTACAAGTTGGAAAGCTCTATCACTTATAGAGATGGATTTTTTTTTCATATCATAGCATTTTCTTTATGTTCCTATTTGACATTTTTGTCCTTCTCACATAGGTGTGGGAGACATTGCAGGAATCCTAGCCTATGAGCCCACTTCTTTTTGTTCTATTTATATTTTAAGGGGGATATTATGGCTAAGTAAATTCTTGACTCAACTACTCAACACAATGGTAGTATTTCTGCTGGAATCATTCTTTTTGCCTAATGACCTATAGCTATACATAAAAGGAAGCCAAATGCAGAATATTAGAGCAGAAAAGATGGAAAGGGAAGGAAAAAGGAAAGAAACAAACTAGCACAGCGGCATAGTCATTAAACTGGCCTGATAAGGGGCATCATTAAAGTGCAGAGGATCGTAGCGTTATCATTAATGGAAGAACAAAGGGCAAAATACAGTGATAAGAAAAAACAAAGCTGAATTTTGGAGACATACTAGAGACCATTGCCGCTAGTTTCTTATTTTGAAAAGAGAGCATTCAAGGTATCAAATTTTCCAAGCGCCTCTTCGACCCAAACCTCCATTTTCATTTCCCCAGCATCGACTCGTCGAATGGGCACCGTCTGCGGCCGTAACTGGGCAGATGTTCTGATAGCATCGAGGGTGCTGGCATCGGAGACGCCAGGGGCTGCTTTCGCTGGCTCATTCTTGCCACCTGGAGCACCGCCAGCTGCAGCGGAATTTCTTTGAGAAAATTGATTGCCGACGTCGTGAACAGGCGGGTTGGTGGGGGAGTCTGATTCTGCCGGAATCCACATCAATTCTTCGTTTGTGACTCCAACGGGGGCATCTGCGTCTTCGCGAAGTGTGATGAAGAGGGAAGGGTAGAAGTCTTCGGTTTCTGGTAACGGTGTCAATCTTGCACATGCAGAGGAAAGTCTTGCGACGACGGCCCGGAATTGAGCTTCCATATTAATGGTGGATGTGGAAAGGGTGGTTGCTGCCTGGTGCAAAGCTTCATTGTTGTCTGGAGCAATCTGGACAGAGCTGGCAAATTGAGTATGAATATCGGCTGGGGATACTCGTGGCATTTGAGAGACATCAAAATTGAAGCGTTCCAGCGGACTATTTGTTGCAGAGGAGAGAATGACAAAGGACACGGTGGCGGTAGTGCATTTCAAAAGCTCAGCCTCCACAGAGTTACAAGCATCATTAATCCAAGTACAGACCCTGGGATGGCGTGACTGCCTGACCGCATGATTATACTGGCGGACAGGAAGAAAGGCATTTTGTGGATATACAGCACGCAGATAGAGGATCTGGTGCATACACACAGCAAGGAAAGAAGAGAAGGCGGATACCAGTCTCGCATATGTGTCTGGCTCGCGGTTTGGGGCTGAAACGGCGTTGATCTGTGGGGCGGCAGTGATTCCTGGCAACACTTGAGCAGCAGCTCCGTCATTCAGAGATTTTGAGGAAGTGTCTTCATTGAATGCTGGAAGGGCACCAGCTTCTTGCATGGAGCTATGCTCAGCCATCCTAGAGAGCCAAGCACAACGGCTAATCAATCGGGCTGCTAGGCTAGGCAGAAGCACAGGAAACAATTTATTATCTCACAGCAGGCAGTTCATGTAACAGCATTGGCCTAGTTTTTCTTAATCAAGGCTGCAGACACCTGGCTCTGGATGCTCAAAACATTTCTGATATCAGATCAGGACGCGATATTGAGGGTAGGAATAAGCAAGAGACACCAACAGAGAAAGACAAGGAGCCAGCAAAGGACCTGCACTCAGAAAAGAACGCGTGCTGGCCTCCAGCACAGGGCAGGTCAAGGGGAAATGGTGTGAAGGAGAGAGTGAGAGATGGTCAGTCTGTTCAGTGAAGAAACAAATATCGCGTTTAGATACGCCATCACGTGCTGTGCTCTCACCCACGCACCAGCATCAAGCGGCAGAGAATGATGGCACTCTCTGGTGATGTTCAGCCTAGGGTTGAATAATACAGACACGCTCGGCCGTCAAGGCTGGGGGTTCAGCCTTGATAAGCTCTGCTAGCCACCCTAGACGTCGTTTAAGCTGGTCCGATCTGCATTTTAACTCCGGCCGCTCCCACGTTTCATCTGACGGGTGCATCGAAGCTTTGGGCATCCCTGCTCGGCGCCGAAGTCGCGCGCTAAACAGGCTGACCTCCAAGCACAAGTCGTCCTATAGAGTCGGGTGAGGAATTCAAGGGCCTAGGTACAGTAGTTTCTGGAAAGGTTTGCTGCAAGGTTTTACATGCCGTCGACTGACACTTTTCACTTAACTAGTTAACTAAGAAATGCAGATTCAGAGAGACTTCACAACTTCATATGTTTTAGTTTATGAGAATGCTTCGCGCGGTTAACAAAAACACCACCATTCACAAGCGACAGTATGCATGTACATTTCATACACGAGGTACAGGACGACAGCAAGAATGTGATAGAACTGGCTCTCGAACCGGCTCCATTGCCACCAACTGCTCACCATTGATGGGGAACTGGGGCCAGCTCTCAACGGCTTCTTGGCCATGATGCCCAAATCCTAGCAGTGGGCCAGGCTTTAATTCATTGAACTACGAGTTTTCCAGAAAAGTGGGCTCTGGAGCTTTTGAGTCTCTATCCGAGAAAGGGGAGTGTTGCGAGGTGCAGACGTATGGTAAATATAGATACATAGAAAGGCATTGACATAGGGTATAGTTAACTAAGGCTGGAATCATCAACTAATTTTGGGTGGAGATCACAATCCATTTGAGCTCCATGCACATATGGAGTAGTTATGTAGTTAGTTAGCTAGATGTAATCAGCAAACGGCGGACAGGCCTCACAGCAGACCCTGGACGCATCCCTGGCGTCTTGTCGCGCTGTCTGTGGCGTCGAGCCATCTTGCAGCCCGGCTTGATCCCTCGGGCAATGCGGACGAGACATGCCGTCACAACTGCACCACCAGATCCGATCCTCCACAACAGTCAACAGAGCACAGCATCGCGACAGGGTCTCCCCGCCAACAGCCACTGGGTGGTTGTGCAGGATCGCTGGGCCGCCCAACCGCTGGCGTTAGGCCGTCTTAGCCCGTCCGCCCCTCCGCGTCTGGCACACAAAACACCCCATCCCAAACCTTGAAGACATCTCGTTTGCTCCCTCCGCTTAATTCGAGAGCCCACTAAGTTTCTCGCGAGAGCCACCATGGAGCAGCAGCTCCTCCAGCTCCTCTCCGACACGCACTCCTCCGCCGCCGCAACGCGCAAGAGTGCCGAGGGACAGCTCCTTAACCTCTACACCAACGAGCATTTCCCCCTCTCGCTCGCCTCCATCGCCTCGCACAACTCCGTGCCCGTGCCTCTTCGTCAGGCCGCCCTGCTGATTCTGCGCACCTTCATCGTGTCAGCATGGTCGTCGCAGCTGGACGAGTTCAAGGGCCAGGTCTTGGTCAATGACGCGAACAAAGCCCACCTGAGACGCGTTCTACTGGACTTGGCCATCTCACCCGAAGAAGATCACCGCAAAGTGAAGTCCTCCGCGAGCTACGTCGTGAGCAAAATCGCCAGTGCAGATTTCCCCGACGAGTGGCCGGAGCTGCTGCCCACCTTGCTCCAGGTCATTCCCAGCAGCAATGACGCGCAGCTCCATGGGGCACTCAAGGTGCTCTCAGACCTCGTCGAGACCGGCTTCAGCGAGGAGCAGTTCTTCAAGGTGGCCCGAGAGCTGGTCTCGACCGTTTTTGACGTTGCAACCAACGGTTCGCGGAAGCCAATCTTGCGTGCGTTGGCAGTGTCCGTTTTCCGCGCGTGTTTTGACACGTTGGAGATGGTCTTGGAGCAGCACAAGGCGGCAGTTAAGCATTTTATGGATGAAGCGTTAAATGGATGGTCTCCGTTTTTCATTGCTACTTTGAAAGAGCCCGTCCCTGCAACGCCTAGTGAAGAGGAAGAAGCCTCAGACGCCCCTGAGCCCGAGCAATGGCGGGGTATGATAGCATTAAAATTGCAGGTAGTCAAGGTAAGCTCGGTATCTATCCCTTTGCTTTCTTGCTTCAAAGGCCTAACCACATGTTCTCTTTAGACCTTGATAAAAATCCGTGCCGTTTTCCCCACCCTCCTTACTGCCCACAGCACAGCCCTGTTTACCAATGTTTGGACCGAATTGTCTACCCTCCAAGATGTCTATCAGGATCTATATATTCGAGATGAACGGCAGAGTAGACTGGAGGATGCAGACGGGCTCCCATACACCCTTGACTTTTTGGTTCTTGAAGAGTTAGATTTGATGCAAGCCTTGATTCGTGCCCCTCCTGTTCGGGTGGAACTTCAGAATCAGTTGCAGGCAGCGGGCAGTGCAGCAACAACCTCGAGTTGGCTACCAGACGTCCTTAAACTTGCTATCACGTATGCCCAAATTTCTACTGAGGAGGAGGGGCTGTGGGATATTGATGTAAACTTATACGTTTCCGAGGAGAGCGCTGTTACTTCAAATTACACCCCCAGGACTTGCAGCGGCGATGTCGTCATCAAACTTGGCGAATGGCTTAAGAATACAGTCGTTGAAGCGCTTCATGCCTACATAACTGCCATATTTTCAGACCCAAATTCAAGGTACAAGATCTACTCGTTACTTCTTGTGAGAATGCTAACTGTCGCGCCTCAGTTGGAAACTGCGTGAAGCAGCTCTTTTTGTGCTTAACCAACTTCTTCAAGACTTCCACGAAGTTGATACAAGTATTCCCTTGACCATCGCCAATGGCTTCAATGATTTCATCCAATTTTGCATCACTCAGGGAAATGTCTTTCTGCGCGCCCGCGGATATCTTCTGGCTGGAAAAATAGCAACAACTGCCGGAGAAGGCTTCCAGCAGACTGCTGTGTCTTACCTAGACGCTGTCATTAAAGCGATTTCGAATGATACTGCGGAAGTTGTTCAAGTTGCTTGCATTTGTGCCCTGCAAGACTTTTTGCCCAGCCTCCCAACCGCGTTGACGAGGCCGTTCCAACTCCAGATGATTACTACATTATCTGACTCCATTGCCTCCTTTGATTTCAGAGACATGACTGAAGGTGATGATCTTATGTTTACTTTGGCTGACACAATTCGGTATGCCATCATGGTCGATCCTGCAGTTGTGCTTTCTTCGGTCGCCCTCGACCTCCTTTTCAATATTGCCAGTAATGGAGCAAACAACTTTCAACTAGGAATGATGGTGACGGAAACTTTTGAAGACGTGGTACAGCATATTGCTGAATCGGGCTCTGATTCCTATATCCGGCTGTGTGAAAAGGTCCTGCCATCGCTGACTGGAGCCATTGACGTTGGTAATTTAACACAGGAAAACTCTTTAACCAACCTAGCAGTTGAGCTTTTACGTGCTCTGACCGAGAATGGTCTTGAGCCGCTTCCGCAGGGTCTCATCGCCACAATAATGCCAAAGTTGAACCGTTTGCTACTCACGTCAACGGAGCCAGACTTACTCCCTCCTGCTACACTGGCCGTCAAACACATGCTTGAGCATGATCCCAATCAGTTTTTTGCTTGGCATGACTCGCAAACAGGTAAGGACGCCGTTGAGAGCGTCTTGATTATAATTGACCGCCTTCTTGGCCAAGCCGTGGAAGATAGCGCGGCAGCTGAGGTTGGAGGGTTGGCAGCCGAACTTGTCGAAAAGGCAGGCTCTGATAAGTTAGGACCATTCTTGCCCCAGCTTCTTCGCGCAGTGGCACAGCGCCTCGCCACGGCGGAGAAAGCTCAATTCATTCAAAGCCTTATTCTAGTATTTGCGCGTCTCTCCTTGGTTAGTGCTCGAGAGGTTATTGATTTCCTTGCGCAAGTGGACGTCAACGGGCACTGCGGCATCAATGTTGTTATTGGCAAGTGGCTTGAAAACGCCGTTAACTTTGCTGGATACGACGAAATTCGACAAAATGTGATCGCGCTATCTAAGATCTACGAGCTCGAAGATCCTCGTGTTTCTCAAGTCCAAGTCAAAGGCGACCTTATCATCCAGGATACTGGCCGGATCAAGACGCGTTCCCAGTCGCGACTCAACCCAGACCAATACACCATCATCCCAGCTCCGCTCAAAATCATCAAAGTGTTGGTGGAAGAATTGTCGTCCGCCGCTGGAGTAAGGGGTATCCACGGTCCCGGCTCACAAAACTTTGAAGATGTTGAGAGTGATGACGAGAATGCTGACTGGGAAGATATGCCCTCTGGAACCCTTGACCTGGGGCTCGGTATCACGAAACAGGAACTCATGGGGTTTGCAGAACCTGACACAGGAGTGCGACAGCGTGATGATGAGACCCAGGCCTACTTGTCCCATTTCTTCCACGAACAGGCGGCTAAACCCGGATTCCAGGAGATCTTTTCGGCACTGAAGCCAGGGGAGCAGGACCAGTTACGAAGTTTAGGCCAATGATTTGATTTGATGATGAAAAACAAATTTGACCATATTGGTCATGGGTAGGAGTATGAAAAATGATGATTAAAACGTGGCAATACCCATCGTAGTTAGCCAATAGAAATTCCAAGCACATCCATTTTTGATAAACAGCCGTTGCTCTCAGTCCTTCATATCCAGGACGGCCGTCACCAGTCACCACCAGCCACCACAATCCCGGTAGGGCTGAGAGCGTTGCCAGCTTGCCGTCTCTTCAGGCCGGGGCTTCAGCCACCACAGCGCTTGGCTATGATGTATCCAGACGCAGCCAAGTCAGTCATGGCATTCGCTGTACGACAGGCCTGGCGATGTGAAGCGAGGAGGAGAGGGGCATTCCCGGCAAAATAGTCACCGGCAACAAGATCCGATCCCTCACGCGCTTTGTAATAGTTTGTTGTGTTGCTATAAAATCACCCCGCGTCAACAGCCCACCACAGACCCTCAACATCCTACAAACAACACCTTCATCTTCCTAACGATTTCAAGACCAAGTGGATCGTGTTTGGAAAACGCCTAGCGACGCCAGAACGCCATCATGGGTTCTCTGGATACCAGATTTGTGCTTCTTGTCTGCGCAGTGCTTGTGCTGCTTCCGCTGCAAGTCAATGCTTTTGGTGCAGGAAGTGAGTGTTGCAATAATTATCCCTACACTATGGAATACCATATGACAATCACCTTTTGAGCTCGATCCCACTGACGATTGGCTAGACATTGCATCTATTTCTGCGGTTGAGGGTAAAAATTGGCGACATGGAGACATTGAAGATTTGCTCAAGACACTTGCCTTTATCAAAGGCCACAAGTGGACATCAAGCATGGTCCAGAGAGTATACTTTGGAAACTGGCTCAGAGACTAGTACGTATAGTTACTGATGTCATATAACTATCCCACTAGCTAACGGTGCCTTTGTGTCTAGCTCCCAAGCAATGGATGTCGGCACATTACAGAAATTGCAGCCAGAAATTATTCGTATTTTGGTATGGATTCTCTCGATTATGAGTTTCGGCTACGCCACGGGCGAATTCGAGGTCACTGCAGAAAGATTGGGAGTGTATCGACCCGAGGAACACATTGAGTATGGAAACAATGCTGCCGATATCTTCCACTCAGCTTTGCTAATGATAACTGAAGTAACCCAAAAGATTACGCCGATAATAAGGATGCACGGCAGTATGATCAGCGCCTGCGTGGCCCTGTAAGGGCAATTGAATTGGAAATCGACCCAGAAACCGGCATGAAAAATTACATCGCCAATGAACAAGGAGATTGGGCGACGAGTGCAGGCTATGTGAGGTATAGCTTTACTCGAAGCATCCATTTTGGGAGAGTTTACAATCAGGAAGGCCGCGAAGAAGATTTGTTTGAGGCATTACGTTGTCTTGGTCAGGGATTGCATACTCTAGAAGACTTCGGCGCCCACACAAATTATTGCGAACTTGTGCTGCGTGAAATGGGGATGTCGAATGTCTTCCCGCATACAGGCGAAGGAACGATGATAGATGTTCGAGGGCAACATATTTTTCCATTGGTGACGGGCACCTTTGGCATGGTCGACTTCTTTCACTCGGTCATTGGCGAAGCCACAGATCATTTCACCCAATCGGAGATTGAGGGTGCAAACAACGCTCTTGGAAATGCTGAAGCTAATGGGTCAGCAGGACCTTTGGACGGATTATCAGGCATGCTGGGAAACGTCCCTGGGATGGGAGATCTTATCGCTGAAGCACATCAATTGCAACAGCAATCTCAAGCCCAGGCTAGTCAGCAACAACATAGCGCATCTCGGGGGTTTGGCCATGAAAATTACGATGAACCATATGAGCAATACAGAGCATCTGGTGATACCAGTTCGAATGCTCCCGGAATGGCAGGCTTTGACCCACAGAAAACAATCGAACAGATCTATCCCATTCTTGCTTTCAGGGACAAAGTCATTCGAAGAATCAACTCCATAGTGGAGAAGATCCCTGGGCTTGAATCGTTGATGGAAAAAATCTCAGAAACGTTAACTATCTTTGTCTATTCTCTCCTGGCGCCATTTGTCCGGCCACTGATTACTTTTGCATCGCAACAACTACAGCAAGGCTCTTCAGAAGTCCTCAACACCTCTGCACAGCATCAATTCGAGCCATGGACTGACCCTACTTGCACAGATCCTACACACTCGCTGCTTTCGAAAGATCATTTTTCGAACATTCTCAACGACCCTGCTGGAAATGTGGCTGCAACTATTCTGAAATACGTCGTCCCACGAGTTCTCTATGCTTGGCAAGATTCAGACTTCTCCGTCGACCAGGTTGTGCATGATTGTTTAACCGTTTTCCATCACCCTGCGTTGCGAGATACGAATAATGAGGCTCACCAGGCTATGTTCGATGTTGTCCAACAATGGGCACAGTCTAAACAAGATCAAGGAGTGAACCTAGACGAGATTTTAGGCGCTGACAGCGTAAGGGCGGGAAATAACCATACAGGTGGCGGGGGTAATCCCCATACCCACGGACATGGACCTCAACAAAATCAGCCACATGATAGTTCTGCAAGTAATGCAGGCGGTAATGAGGCCAATCCATTCGCCAATATCCCAGGCTTTTCTGCTCTTGCAGGACTCACTGGTAGTTCGCAAAATAATCAGTCCAACTCTGGGTCATCTTCGATGCCATGGGACAAGCTTTCCAACCTCTCTGGGATGTCTCAAAAATTCTCCAAATTCTTCTCCTAGGACGATTTCAATGTACAGAACTATGTATTTGAAGATACTTCGAATGATCTCGTACCGTATCTCAATGTCGTACATCCGCTCGGTGCTGTGTCTATCATCATTCTAGCGGCTATAACCAGAGCTCAATTGGTGATTTCTCGGGGGATTCCCTGATGTAAATATCAATGAACTTTTTTTTTCTCTCTATGCTTTTTCTCTGTTGCTCCTTCTCACAAGGCGTTCTGGCATTGAGTTCATTGAAGCGATTAGGGGATAGTTAAGCTAGTAAGCTGGTTTGAGGTCGACGCCGATCCTCTTTCGAGCTCGCTTTGGGAAGTTTGTTTAAAACATTTGCAATCAATCACGATGGACGTTAATTGTTGGCCTCCGAAATATGCCATATGAAGTAAACATGGCTGAAGTTCATCATTTCTTTTCAAGTGCATTGATTATTTTATGTGCTGTTGATACCCCAATGCATGCCATAATTCCCATTGCAAATAGCCATCTGAGCCCAAAATACGTAACTGTTCAGTGACTTTGTGTTTTCTAGAAAGTCATACTCAGCAATCTATTTTGAAATATGCCCTTTCTCAAAGCTACCAGAACCCACAGAAACGCTGAAGCTATAGCTTCCAGGGATCGCTACTACTTCTTAACATTTTTGCTCTTGACGTTCCGATTTTGGGCATATTGACCAGGAAACCCATATCATACCCTACAACATGTGTCATGCGGGAGTAAGCCTAGAGTTCTGCAAAAGACGGATAATTCCTGGCTCAAGGTGACCATACCTTCGAATTAACAAAAGAAGGCCTCCCCAGCACGTAAGTTTCTTAGTTTCATGATGCTATATGAGGATATTTTTTGGCTGGTATTTGCTCTTAGGCAAACAAAAATGCCAGAACAAGGTTTGCACATTTATGGTGACAATGAATGGGGGCGTACATGCAACTGTCTCAGCCGCCTCAGGTATCACTGTGACTCCGGTTCCTGCTGTTACAGGGTCCATTAGCAAGGGTTCCTCTGTGCTTGGTGGAGGTATGGCTGGGAAAGTGGGAAGTGCAAGTTTGCATACAGTATTCTCTAGGTATGCAATATCCATGCTCTTCAGGACGTTGATAGTTAATTGCGTGATTTGTAGTGTTGGTAGAAAATAATTATCTGTCCCTGGAATCTTTCTCTGCATTTAACCAGCACGCCCGCAAGTGAACCCATTGGGTTCTATAGTTAGTTAACTAACTAGATAGTCAATGCAAGTATCTTGTCAGTTGCCTCTTTATCATCAGCCATCAAGTACGGAGCACTCAGCTTCAGCCCTGCTTAATATCAGTTGATGCTTTAATGGTAATAAGAATCCACGATCTGCGACGGCTTCGGTTCGTATACTTTTAAGCTTCGCCTGCCCCTTGCGCGACCCGAAATTAATGCAGCTGGAAGCTCCAGTAACAGCCGTTATGTCGTGTTTAAGATTGTCGCTAAACGTCACAGATCGTCAATGCGTTCGCGGTTTGGGCGCATCGAAAGGGGCCCATTCTTAGTCGAGTGCCACCATCGCCAGAGAATTTCGCACATGATGAGTGTCATCTGGGGTGGCTGCGGTTCGTATAATAATCATCGCGATGGCCAGAGAAGGTCGTTTTGCTTCTTTGAAATAGTCTCCTTCTCTAGAAAACTGCCACTCTCTGGATTTACATTCTCCCAATACTTCTTTAATCTTAATAGTATAACTACGTGCTACGGCTGAGCCGCAGCTATATTCGAACCTGCAGAGTAACGCCCTGAATAAAACAAGGGAAAGAGGAATTAAAAAAAAGGAACACACAAAGATGGTTTCCAAATCGATATCACTCTTGTCGGCCTGCCTTTTTGGTGCCTTGACTGCTGCAAACCCTCAAAACCCCACAGAACCCACGCCTACAGTATCCTTATGGCTGCCCCAATTCGGCGATGGCGAAGAAAAGATGTCTCTGGGGGCGTCTGTGATTGCAGCTGTGAGATATCCGGCCATAGTAGGCATGCATGAAGCTAACCCAGCGTCCTATGCGTGGAATAGAGGCCAGACATCACATCCTACGCTCTCTGCCCACTTAGTGTCGATCAAAATGTATGCCAGCAGTCTGGAATAACGATTGCCCAAGGCCCGAAGACATATGAAATGACCAACACGATCGTTGACAATAATATGTATGCATTCGTATAATCTTTCCGTGTCTGCTAAAAGTCCTCAAATGTCAAACTAGCGCTAACTTGAATCCAAGCAATGGGAAAAATGAAGTGCGCTGTGAACTCTTTGGTACCAGTAGTGCATCCTGTGTCGCCTCAGTTTCTGCCAGTGCCAGTGGCTCGGCTGAAGCTACTATGACGTCCGCCGTTTTCAGTGACCCTTCGAACATGGTTTTCGTACCTGTCGCCATCACCGCGGGCGCCGATAAGCTCAAAAACATCGCTGCTGCAGCAGAGCCAACTGGTGCCGGAGCAAACGCGGCTTCAGCCAACGGTAGTGGGGGCGCGGCGGCTGCTAGCACAGGCGGTGCACCAAAAGTGACAGGAACAGCAAGATGGCTGATGGGTGGTGCTGCTGCGATGATAGTAGTTGCTGCGTTGTGAAGGGACCTTGGGCGGATGGGCAATGTAAAACTTTTTGGTATTTTACGTTCGATGAAAAATGATCGCCTTTTAAACTTCCTTGATAAAGTAGTTATATAAACTCAACAATAGACCGAAACATGGTTTATATCTGTAAAATTCCAAGACCTATCGGTCTGTATAAACCTATTAGATCTCCCTTAGTAGAAGAGCTGCAGTGTGTGTAGGTACGCCGTTAATTGACTTGATGGGATCAAGAAGCCCAGAGTCCAGCGTGTACATGTTTTGAAAATTTGTCCAAGATCCCAATTCCTACCACTTTTTAGACTGTTGCACTTCCGAGAGAAGCTTGTGGTAGGAGAATGATGTTTTAGAAGAGAGATGTAAAATGAATAGGAAAGAGAGGAAGAAGATGAGGAAGTAGAAGGAAAGGAAGGAGAAGGAAACCAAAAAGAGGGGGTATTCCAAACTCTCCACAAGGAAAAATAAAAGTAAAAGAAAAGAAATCATAATTTCGTGCCCTCGCGACTGTCGCTGAGTCTCCTGGGTCTGGGTTGGGAATCTGGCTCGACTCGATCTTGGCCAGTAGCGGTCGACGGCCCGGGGATATCTATTTCATTGGTCCCTCCATTACCAGCAGGTGGGGCGGGTCGCGGAGTCATCGCCCTTTGTTGCCCTTGATGTAGGCGAGAATTAATGAGCATATGTACCTGCATTCGGACTGTATTCAACCCTGCGCTTATATGGGCCATGTCTTCCCGAAGGCGAATATTTTCATTCATGATAGACATATTTGTACGAGCATCTAAGTCGGATAAAGCGCTGCTGAGTTGAGCAACGTCATCGCGGAGGGACTCGTGGATGGAGAGGAGGTAGGTGGTGGGGTTTGTATTGCCGACAGGAGCGGCTGGCTCTGGCCGCACATCTGGCTCTGGCAGCACGTCTGGCTCGGTCTGAAACTCCGAAATGGATGGAGGTGGTGCGTCTTCAACTACTGGTTCTGGTGGGTCTGGCGCACCCTCTGACGTTGGCAATATAGGAGGGTTTATTTGTAGAGAAGAGCGGATGGCGGCGATACCTTCTTCGAGAACTTCGTTACGTTGCTGAAGCTGCCTAATTGTAGCTTCCATGGATGCAATACGTGTTGACTGCTTTTCAAAATACGGTCCAAGGACAATAATCGGGCAGTATTCTTCATGTGCTGTGATTTCGGATTTGGAGAGCCTGACGTTGCACCCATAGGAAGCGGCGCGGCAAGGGCTTGTAGGGCAGACTTCATCATGCTCCTGAAGTTTGTTCCGACAAAATGTAGCGCCGCAGCCAGAACACTTGATTTCTGCTTGCGGGCATTCTTTCTTAAGATGTCTCTGAAATAAGAAGTTAGTCACGCATTTCACAACGATCTTTGAGTGGATTCATAAGCACATTAAGGTGAAGCTCAGCTATCATCTCGCCACAGTCCTCGCACTCGTGCAACTCATGTAGACAGCGATTATCCGAGGGGGCATCTTTGGCACGGATCATCTTTTTACAGGTCACATCAAGGCATGGGATAGGCATATAGTCACAGTATTTGTCGACATGCGCCTGTATATGGCATCGTTGCACGACTTCGTCGCACCCGTAAGCATTGTAAGGGCACTTTACGAGTATGTCATCACACATTGCTGAAATAAGTCTGGGGGCGCTCTTAATGGCGGGATCGATAGGCGATCGACAAGTGGGACAGAGAACATCGTCCAAAGTATCAAGTCCGACGCAAACATCCAGGCAGTGCTGGCAGAAGATGTGGTCACAGTTCAATTGCATGGGGTGAACGAAGGGACAGTGGCAGATAGGGCACATTAAGTGTCCATCATATTTGGAGGCGATCTCGAGGGATCGAAGATCCACGAGATTTTTGGCCATATTGTCTTATCCAGTGGTTGTAAGTCCCACGTCGATGGAATGTAAGACGTTGCAACGAGTGTGTTGTTGGCAAAAGTGCGTGGGAGGGCGGGATTCCCCTCTGCGTGGGAGACCGTTAGGACAACATCAGAGAACAAGTACAGAACGAAGAGAGAACCTACCTGTCGAGAGGGCCGACTGAACCCCAGATGGAGTTATCAGGAACAAAGCGAGAAAAGGACAGCGGTCATGACAAACCTTTCCCAACAGATGAAGAGGAAGAGAGTCGAGAAGGAGAAAGACGGGATGGGGAGGGGGGAAGTCAAGGCGGCCCAAGACGGGACGATGTATGTAATGGTGTGACGCGACAGTTAGGCAGCGAATTCGGTGAAAATACGTAATTAATACGCGTCGTTACTTACCGGGGCTCTCGCGCAGCGACCGTTTCATCGCCATCTCGACGGCCCAGACGCCGCCCGACGCATCTGGCACCCAACGCAGTGGCCTGAGCACTCTGAAATCCCCATTTCGACGGAACTCGGCCTGTGAAGCTGCAGTGTTTCCCGAGCCTAACCCCCCACGTCTCCTTTTATTCGTCTAACCTGCTGCAACTGCAAATATGAGTGCCCCGGCTCAGCTTTCCCTCCTGGCAGACCATATCAAATTATGTCTCCTAGAGCGACAGAGGGCCATCTCTCTGAACCTTGAACCTAACTCCCAAGATGGAGAGATCTCTCGTTTCTTAGTCTCGCTACGCGAGGGTGTCGAAGGCGTTGAGAAAAAGGCCAGGAGCCTTGAAGAAGAGGGTGACGCGTAAGACTCCTTCCCAGCTGATGAATACCAATGTATCGACTCGGATACTGTCGTTTTTATCTTGAGCATGGAACTAATATTTGATCCGAGACGCAGATCTTTCGGTGATTTTAAAGAAGAAGCCATTAGCATCCGGCAACAGTTGCAGGACCTTGAATTCGAATTCTACGGTGCAGACAATCCTTCTCCACCCTCTAACGAGCAAGTACAAGGCTCCTCATTAACAGGAGGCTTTGTTAATACCAGCAGTGCATCTGCCTCAACTACCCTTGAACATCCCACCCCACAACATCCAATAGCAAAATCTGTCAGATTCACCGATACTCTGACTGCACAGGCCGAAGAGGAAGATCCCAACCGCGAAGCCCTCCTACAACCATATCGGGACTCTCCATCCCCCTCGCTTGACCATTCTGACCTCTCTAATGAGCAAATCCACAGCCAGCATGCCCAGATCATGCAAGAGCAGGATGATCAGCTCGACCGCTTAGGAGAATCAATTGGCAGGCAACACCAGCTCAGCATACAAATCGGGGATGAGCTAGAGAACCAAGTCGCACTTCTCGATGAAGTAGACGGCCATGTTGAGCGCCACACAGGCAGACTGGACGGTGCGCGGCGAAGACTCGGCCGGTTCAAACGCAACGCGAGGGGCAGTCAAGGAATCATGTGGATTATCGGACTGATAATTCTCCTGGTAATCTTGATTGTGATTTTTAAATGATCCAACAACACCCTAGCATCATGGCAGCTTTAACGAAATATAACGCTCCGTTTATTAGGACTGGATCTCGCTTTTTATGCTCCTTGTCAGTCCACCTACCCGCTGGACAAGGAATTTCTTGTCGTTCTTGTATTTTCCTGTATAGGGTTGGACTTTTGGGAGGTTTCCGTTTGGTATGGCGATATTCTTGATTTGGCGTTTCAGGTGCAAAAGGTGCTGTGAAGCACAGATCAGACCCAGATATATACTCTTGCATTTTATTTTGTTCTACTAATGCTTCCCAGCATATATATGATATTCCATAGCCACGTTCCTATCGGACATATTCTTTCCAACCCCAACTAGGCTTTGCTACTTGGCCAGCATGACTTCAGGTCCTTCTCTACACGGGACAGCCTACTTCAGTAAGATTTTGGATTGTTTGATTTCAATTGTTAAATCGTATGTCACATAACTGACATAAGCGAGGTGTCAACAGTAGGTGCCATCAATTTATTTTGCAATACGGTGGGTTACAGTCAAACTAGGAGCAATGGAAAATATCAAACTTCGCAAATCGACAAGTACCCTTCAGGTTAACGCTTCGTTTCCGTTCATGATCTCTTCGCCTTCCCTTTCCCCTCCTTAACCTTTTCTTGAATTTTGTCGAAAGTAGCATCGTGGATTTCTCCCCTATCTGCTTTAACCTACGACACAAGACCCCATATTTAGCTCAGTCGAGGCCTTGTATGGCGGTTGGGGAAACATACATTCTCCTCACTAGAACTTGCCAGCTCTTCTACCCACCCAGCGTTTCCCTTACCTTCCCTTTGACGCCTGATTTGAGCTTGTTTATGCTTTTCAATTTCGTTGGCCATGTTTGGGTGTTCGTCACGATCTTCGAATATCCGGATCATGTCAGCACTGGCTTCCCTGCTTTGGGATTGCTGCTACTTACGTCTGTCTGACTCTTTCAGAACGCTTCGTGGCCCCGAAGAGTGGAAGGACTGGGAGGATATTCCAAGGATAAATTGCCTCCATGGTTGGACAGACGTCCGGGAAAGTTGATATCTGGATATCGGAAGAAATGGCATATCTGGAATTCTAATCCGTCGAGATGTATGGAGTATCTTGTGCTATTAGACAGGTATTGTAAGAATTCCGGTCACAATAAGCACGTAGAAAGGTGGCCCTAAGAGCTACGAACCAGCAAAAAGCCCTGAAATGTAACAAAGCAGGTTCTCCGGTTCTGTTATGACCCCAACAAAAGTCAATTCGTCTGCGTTTGAAAAGACGATATTAAGATGCAAGTCTATACGGAGTACTTACTGCCGCGCTATGTACGCGCTTAGGATATGTTTGTATGGGGGAATCACTTAGAGCTGTATTTATTTACCGAATATTATCAGAAACTACTTTTATTGCATTAGCTTTATGTTATATACCTCTTCAAAGCAAGAAAACCATAAATATGTATGGAAGCTATGATGTCATTGGCGGTATGCTCTCGACAAATGATGCGTCAATGGCGAAGATCTAGGGTCCCCAGGTGCCCACATGGGTGGTGTGTCTTAACTGGTAATTACTGGTTTTAAATATGGATGTTACCAGTGCACAACTGGAATGATGTAGAGTGGCAAGCCTAATAGATAGGCGGTAAAGAACAATGTATCAAGCCTACAGTGCAAGACAGAAAGTATTGTGCACTTATAGTATTAATATACTACAGTAAGAGAAGAACTTACAGTGCCTCGTCAAAAGTGTTGGCACCCCCACCAAAAAGTACATCTGCCAATGTAGTTAGATGATTTTCAAATTTTATTATCTCAACAACTAGATGTCAGAATACATTAAAATTAATAGAAAATGTAGAGAATTACAAGTAGATATACATATTAAAAGAATATAAAAAAATAACAAGATTTAGTATTTGATTTGGTACTCTTTAGCTTTGATCACAGCTTCAACACATTGTGAGATACTGTCAATCACAGACTCAAGATAACTTACTGAAAAAGTCTTTCATATCTTTTTAATTGTTGCAAACATTACTTCTTTGATTACTTCAGAGCTTTTAGATAGTTTTTAAGATATACTTATTTCTTCAGTCTTTTTTAGTAGTATTCCATGATATTGAGACCTGGACTACTCCGTATAGAGTGATCCTTTCAGGGTTTTTATGTCATATGCACTGAGTTAAAGTCCGTTTAGGGGGTTTCAGCAACTGACTTTTGAACAAACAACAATCCCCTTGCACTTTGTCTTACCATGACATCTCAATCATGAATTCACATGATAAGATTACACCCCTATAACCCCTAGGATCAAAACTCCGTACGGAGTACATGGAGACCTCTAGTAGGCAGGATCTACAGAAAATTGTATTGTTGTTCGTTCAAAAAACCAGTTGCAGAAACCCCCTGTTAACCTACAAAATGAGATTTTACTAAAGTCTGTGCAAAGAGATAAAAAGTTCAAAGGCAGGACATCAAGCGCCATGGCTATAATACCTCAAAATCTATACTCTCAAACTGAACGTGTTCTGAAAATAGCAGTCCGCCTTATTATCCTGCTCTCCGATAACCTCCTTTGCATCTCATGCACGGATTTTTCCAAAACTTCGTTCCAAGCATATTTATTATGTGCCGATTTCTCGAAAGAGTGCACCGTTGTAGCCATTACCATAAGGTCCTAAGCAATACTTGCGCCGAAGCGAATGTAATACTCCGTAGAAGAGGTATGCACGGTAGGAGCCTCAACACAAGCCGTCACAACTGGTTTAGCCGGATGTGTGGTCTTCAGGGGTGTGATGGCAAGGCTTCCCCTATGCGTGAAGGACCTGGTCAGTGAAACCCATCTCAGCTAACGAGACTGCTTCTAAATTAGACTTCTGATATGCGGCTGGAGTGATGGCGGGTTTGATGAGGCAGATGTCGACTGGAGCGACTATTGACTGATGTATTGTCAACCCGTCGCTCATAGTTAAGGGTGCCAGCCACAATTGATCTACGGTCTCTAGCCTTCGTGAAAAGTAGTGGTGTGGTGGGAGGCTGAGACGATCCGACTTTGATATCACACTAGCTTTGGTTTAGCGAAAAGCGGCTTCAGTTTCGCAATGATGCACGATAAATCCAGCCGCAAGCCAGGGTTTTTCGCTGTTGCAGCGGCTGCAACGCTCTCCATTAGTTTCTCCTCTCGTTTGTTGTCGTTAAACTCTGCCATGGCCGATATTAATTGACCGTAAGCCCAAACATCATTTTTCCGGCGCATTTCAAATGGTAAAGAGAGAGGATCTAATGCTTCCTGCATTTCCGGCGCCAGCCATCCATGAGTGACCCCTCCGATACCGCTTATATCAATTAGAACGGCATTCCCTTGGTGATCAATCACAATGTTCGAAGGTTTCAGATCCATGTGCGTAATATTGCTGAGATGTAGCTGGTTAAGGGCTTCAGCAATCTGTAGCGCCCATCTGCACCACGGGCGATTGCGTCCGTCCGTCTCCATCAGAGCCTGCTCCAATGTTCCTCCTGAATGGTAATCCAAGAGGATACCTCGCATGACAGATGGGCTATAATCCTGATCGGCTGTCAAGTACGGGTTTTTCGAGATAACAACAGCAACTAGTTGTACGACACTTGATATACCGCGAAAGAGTTTAAGATTCTGTAGTTCTTGCCGAAGTACCACACTGTCTCTTGGGGAGTGGAAAGGCCCGTCGATCTCCTTGTAGATGTACCAGTTTTTGTCATTTTTAAGCTGAACTTGAGAGATCCAGGGTACTGCATGTTGAATTTCTCTCTTTGTCTGGATATCCGATACCCATCTTGTTGACACCGATAATTCCTCAAGATGAGGATATGTCACTCTCAAAGGATCCTCTCGAATTTTGTAACTTAATTTGCTGGCGATCTCAGCAAATCTGTTTCCTGAAGTTGGAAGAGTATTTACATCTGACTTCAAGGGAAGCATATTTGGATGAGGACCTGGGAAGCTCGGTTTTGTCACAACTGCCAACTCTATCTCTGTAACAGTGTTGTCGAGGAGGGGCGGAAGTGAGCCGTAATCAATGTGTGAAATGAAACGTTCAAACTCTAAACGTCTCTCAGATTTCCTCTTCTTTGGCTGGCCGGGCGTCCATCTGGAGGTGACTTTGATGTGCCATTTGTTATGACCCGAGCGAACAATGGCGTTTAGTGAGCAGTGAGAAGGCCGGGACCCTCCAACGCAGCGGTATGACTCATCTTCTTGGTACGTCCGGGGAACAACTTCGACACTGCGTAAATCCATCCACATGAGCACTTCAGATCGTTAGCTCAAGCATAAATGTTGGCAGGAGTGCGAGCGGCAGAAAAGAAAGGATCATTTAGTAAACCACCCTCTGCGGAATGAATCCTATAAGCGAAGTCTCTGTCTGCCGGCTCAAAATAGACTTGAATCTCAAGAAAGAGACGCAGGAAGCTCCCTGAGTTGTGGATATTCTTCATAGGTAGTACTGCTGTAGGAAAACCATTCAGCTGGGGCCATTGAAAGCTGGGAGATGATAAGAAGCTTGGTCTCCACCCGCTAGTTCAAGGTTCTCGGAGTAACCATGTTCCGGTACTCTAACCAAACTTTTGTTAGATGGAGGGTGGAGAATGATAAAAATACACTATGAGAATCAGCAAAGAGTCAAAGGGGTTAAGGAACAGAATTGTTAATTTATCTCAAGCCACATTCAGAATGTGTTTCTTTTCACTGTAGAAAAATAGAATCAGAATCCTCCAGAATAGTGAAATGGTAGTAAATAAACGAGAGTATAAAAAAATGGACATATTTTCTTCAAGATATCCAAGGGAAAAGCTGCGTCGGCTGACCGGAATAAATAGCGAAGGCAATGCACCCATACATCATTTCTGTCTATAACAGACAACAAACAAAGAAACAAATAGCAGAAAAAGATCAAAAAATGAAATTATAACCAAAGATCAAGTAGAGTCCTATCTCACTCCAGTTCAGCCAGAGCCCAAAAATAATATGATCCTGGATATCACGCAAGATTTCGCCCACACATAAGTACCCCACCGTTATCCCAACCATGTAAAAATGTATAAATGTGGTCAACAAGAAAATTCGCTTGCTTGGGGAAGAAAAGAAAAACAAACTCCACAATCGAGTTATACAGCCTTTTTTCAAAAGGTAAACACAGTCGCCGCTCTTTCTATATTTCATCGTTTGGGTAAGACCAAGAGAAAAGTTCTTTTGTTTTGTTTTCCAATAAAAAGAAGAAAGTTTAAGAGAACCACCACATATCAAATGACGGCAGAAACGAAAATCAATGGTGGAAATG
Source organism: Ophidiomyces ophidiicola (assembly GCF_022830035.1). NCBI lineage: Eukaryota > Fungi > Ascomycota > Eurotiomycetes > Onygenales > Onygenaceae > Ophidiomyces > Ophidiomyces ophidiicola. Next base: position 428,892 of record NW_026054645.1, read on the forward strand.
CACCGTTTGCTTTCAGTAAATGACTAAAACGTCTCTTCGTATAAAACATTGGATCACCGACGGGAAGGACAGGGGCGGAGCGAAGGTCGAGGAAAGATTGTATTTACAGGTCGAAAGTATTAAGAAGTCGAACGAACGGTGATCCACGAATCGTACTCGAACTTTAAAGGATATAAACCGAAGAAACGGGGACAAAAGGATGGTCGACCCAGCAGATGCAGAAAGGCACCGAACGACATGGCGGAAAAAAAGTGTATACCTGACTGGAAAGAAGTTCTTCTTTCAAATTTCCCCAAGTCATGTTTACCATCGACGTTGGTCAGTCTGCATCATGCCGGGGGAAATGGAGGATGGGGGACTGGATACACGCATTCCAGTACTCGGATTGACAATAGGAATGGCGTTTCGTGTCCGAACGGCAGAAGGTTGATGGAGTTTCATATGATTAAAATTATTTGGGTTGAAGGAACTCAAAGCGGCAGAAGATAAGGAAATAGCGGGAGTAATCTGGTGGGCCGGCTGAATCTGGTGCTGGAGCGGGGAGGAATCCGGAGAAACGCTGGCAAGGGACGAGCGATCTGAAGCAGAAGAAGCAATAGAATGGAGCTACACGATGGCGGGTTAATTGGATAATGCTATTTTCCCCAAGTAGTCAAAAGAAACATACGTCGTCTTCCGTCAAAAGATTGGGACAAAATTCCAGATCATCATCCAGGTCAAAAGACCGGCCAGCTTCAAAACGAGCACGAAAGGCAGTGATAGCAGGGGCTTCAGCCAATTCTCGCATGCTCTTCACCCCACGAAATTGCCTTTGAGCATTCTGGCCACCAACTTTCTGGGTGCGGCGAGATCGGCCGCCGTGGTGGGTGTGGACAGCATGCTGGGCAATATGGGTTGGAGGAGCCGGATGTTGCTGTTGCTGAAGTTGCTGCTGCTGCTGCTGTTGCTGCTGTTGCTGCTGCTGATGTTGCTGTGGGACCTGATGCTGGTGTTGCTGGTGTTGGTGTTGGCTTCCGTGGTGCGGATGGTGCGCAGAAAAAAAGTAGGAAGACATGGGGGGCTAGAATGCGAGGCTCAACGGACACTCAGGAAGTGGGTTGCTCATTCACGATATACTGGTTGCGGCCTGCTTGCGTGGTCGATGGAATTACGGCAGCGGCGGGCGAATCGGAGGGCCGGTGAGGGGGCGGGATCAATAATGGCCACTTGGTCGTGAATAACCGGATCAGGACAGCGAGACGGCTAGAAGCAAGGCAGAACACCAAAGTTAAAAGGGAATAAGGTGAAGAGGACGAGGAATTGAAGGCAAAGAGGACCGGGAGAGCGATGAAGAGGACTGAAGAGACGAAGGAGATGGAAATGGACGGAAGTGAGGGTGTAAAGTGGGATGTTGTTTGAGGAGGCGAAGGCAACGAGCGGGAAGAGGGAGGGAAAGAGTCGGTGTGGTGGACGGCGAGACGGGCGAAGCGCTGGGAGCGGGCGGCGCGGCAGGTTTAGCCGGGGCGCCAAGCATACGCAGCGCTAGCGCAAGTCAAGTGACAACACACGAAAACGCTAATTTGCGGCGTGTTTGGTGGCGGGCGGCCGCGTGCTGATTGGCGGGCAGGGGCAGGCCATGCCGGCAGCTGGCGAATCACGGCACGGTAGGGCAGCGCACTAGGCCGGACCCGGCAGGCCTGGTGGGGGGTGGGGCGCATCCAGACCGGCGAGTGGCGATGCTGGAGCTCTGGCCCCGTTATGGCGTCACCAGCGGGCCAATCAGCGGCGGCCGCCGACAGGGTTTCAGGCCTGGTCGATAGTGCGGGCGTCCGAAAAGCCTCTCTTGGCAAGCGCGATTTGGGCCTAGCGCAGACGATCGTCGGTGACATAAGCAGCGCCGCTCCCCCTCTCCGGCACGTTGCCTGCCAGGCACACCGACGACTCGCGCTGCCTGCCGCCCGCCGTTGCGAACTTGCGGCCGCCGCCCAATCATACGCCCTGGCTCGCTACGGGGGCCGCCGCAGCCTTGCGCGCAGCGACGGCGTGCCTCTCACCCGCAGCAGCAGGATCAGCCCCGAGTCGTCGCCGTGCGTCGCGCAGGCCCGGGGTGCTGGCCGGCCTCCCCCGCTCGTGCTCCTTATCTTATCACCGTCGTACCCGCCGCGAAACAAGATTCTAGGGTGAGCAGGTTCATGAGGCACTGCCCGCCGGCCCTGACGCCGGATTGTGCTTGTTAGTCACACCAGGATGGAGGATGCGCTAAATTGCCCAGTCTTGGTGAAGGCTTCCTGCCAGCCACGCTGGTTCTGCCGAAACTCAGATCCCCGAAAATGCGGAGAATCCTTCCTGGCACCGTAGGCCACCAATCACCTCGACACCGCAATTCGCGCCCTGCTCCGGGTATCAAAAAGACTACTGGCATTTGCACCGCGTCCTGTGCACGCAAAACGAGCCAGGGTCCGTTGTTTGCTTGCTGATGTGGGGGGCTGGATGTCCGGAGTACCTGATACATGGAACATCGCCTTCTAATCACCCGCCTGCAGGTGCCGTATGACGAAGGAGGTAGCACTTCCTCCTAGCCCCGTTTCATGCTTATTATTCGGGCGCGCCCAATTTCAAACATACCAGCCTGGACGCCAGCTAGTTTTCTGCATGGCTCGGCTATTAATAGAAGACCATTATTTGTTCGCGAAAAAAACCTTCAATTCCCCCCAACAAACGTGCGCTTCGACCTCAGAAAAGTAGTACTCCATCAGACCCGCCAACGGTCCTCTCGCTCCCCACGTATGCACGTATGCACGTATGCACTCCATTCTATACTCAGTTTCAAGACCAGATCAGCGGCAAGTCTTCCTTCTTGCTCTGCTTTAGCTGGCATGAATGTGACGAGTCATTTCTGGGCCCAACACTTGGAAGCCGCCCTGTGATAGGCTCTCTGCAAGCCGCTGTGTTTTCTGTCGCGCATCCGAGACAACCATTTGGACAAGAAACCCCGTTTCCGTTCAAGGGTGCTGTTAACCAAGAATAATAATACCGAGTTTCTGGAAAATAATGACTGGGAGTCGATTTGTTCCCGTTCGTCCTACCCCAGCCCCCTGATATAGGGGCCAGGAAGAAATATCCGTAGAAGCTATCATTGTTCGGAACGGAGTTATAATTAATAATGGCTCCAGCTAAGAATTGAGGGTTGTAACTGATCTTCATTAGCCGGCATTCCCGCTTTATGTGGGTAGCGATCTGGCCATCATTTATCCAATCCACGACTCTTCACAAATCTTCCCACCTGCTCCCTACACAACTTATCGCTGTACTGTTCCCACACCTCATATAGAGAAACGATTTCTTGTGTACATTCAACAACTGCTTCGATGTCCACTTCACTATTCGCGATCCAGTCAACCGTACTTTGTATACGGGCCGGCATACTACCGCTCGGCCTGTCTGTCATCGCTGATAAAACGTTGGTGCATCCTTCTCTTAATGCTCCCGTAACCGAAGAAGGCCCCGAGGGAATGAGAACGGGCTGCTGGCCTACCTTGAATATCACGGCGATACACAATGCTGTCACCGCTATCACGTGTGGAGGATGTAGCAGCGGCAGGTCGGTGAGATAATGGTCGTTGATGATAGACCATGCTAATCCTAACTCCTCCGATGTCATTGGAATGGCGCTCTGAAGCTCTGAAAGCGTTCGGTACGGATGATGCAATATCAGCTGCGAGTTCAATTCGGATATAAGCCAGAACTCGCATTCGCCGATCTTTGCGCCGTCAGGGACAATGAATTCTAACCAACGTAAGCCGGGTTTTCCCCATATATCGTCCTAGGCCTCCAGTGATAAAGAATAAAAGGGGGATACGAACCTGGCCAGAGCCCCCTTGCCTCTCCCAGAACCAGCCTTATATGCTGAGGGCATTCCTCAATTTTACACGCAAGGTAGAATGCCGTCGTAAGTAAAAGATATGGATTTGTCCGTCGTATTTCCACCTTGGTGTAGAACCTTTTTACATAAACTTGAGCAGTAGCGACTGCTTGTTGCCGTACTGTCAGTCGTTTCGATAGCTTGTTCAACTCTAATCGCAAAGGTTTAGGTCAGTACCAAGCGACAATGAATCTTCTGGGTATTCACAGCATATGGCTCACGTTGGTGTATGTATATGTTAAAAAGTCTAAGATCGGGCAGAGGATATTGTTGAATGAATGCTCGTTCGGCGTCTGCAAGAGCCTTTCTCGCTTCGCCCAGCTCCTCACGATCAAAGAGCCAGGAGTGATACTGAGTCGAAGCCCAGTAATCAGCAGCCATTGAACTGCGACTTCTCACTGTACTAATTACGGCGATCCAAAATAGCCGTCGCGCTGTATCGGATGAAAGAGGTACGCAGGCCGATCCGGAGCCAAAAAAAAGGTATTCAGAAGCCGTTTACATCGTCGATATAGCGACGCAAGTCATGGCCACCTGACGTGAACGGGCGCCGCATGCCAGTTTGCACGCAGCAACGCAGCCAATTCGACGTCAAATACGGAGTACTCCGTACTGAGTTCTCATACTCCGCAGCCCGATCTGCTCTGTTCGCGCCCAGCGAAAAACGTCATTAGGTCTGTTTGAGTTGTTTGCCTGCTAATGCCAAGAATAGTGCCCGCCGGCCAATGAAAACGCGCAAAAAGCCATCCCACTCAGCAGCTTTACTGATGGTTCAAAAAACTCCTGCTGACCGTCAGGCTCTGAAGTCATCTGCGCTGTCTGTGGTTTGGGGATTTCCTACACGAACTGATCTAGGAAATGTTCTGAGTACTGGATATCTGATGTATGACCAACGTTTGCAACACCCAGGACGACACCCGCTTCTGTGCGGGAAACAAACTGGATGCATCAGCAAACTTGTTTTGGTCCTATAAAGAGCAATTTGTTGTGCTAAAAGATATATTTTTACCACTGCTCTCGAACAATGAGAAGGGAGTCACAGCATGAGCGCGGACAGAGGATCAATGACCTCTGGGAGATCCTCGACTCTCGTCACTCTGGGGAGGTTGACCTGAATGACCTGCAGAAGGGCTTGAAGAAGATGGATCACCGTGAGTTTTTTTCTTTCATATTTCTCCCAAGGTTGATCAGTGGACTTTGTGTTGAGATGTGTACTAACAGATAAATTCAGCTCTTAAAAATGCAGACTCCTTCGTTAAAGATATCCTGACAGCTGTTGACTCGAGTGGGGATGGTCGAATCCAGTTTAATGGTGGGCATACCAACTGCATGCAATGGTGTTTTATATTCCATCCTCTAATATATAATTCTAGAATTCGAAGCCTTTGTCGAACACGCAGAAAAGGAACTCGGGCAACTTTTTGAAAGTATTGATCGCAACCATGACGGCCATGTGAGCAAGGAGGAATTAAAATCTGCGTTTGCACGCGCCGGCTTAACAGTCCGTAACTCTAAGTTGGACCAGTTTTTTTCCGACGTGGATACAAACAACGATGGAGTCATCAGTTTTGAAGAATGGAGGTATGTGGGGTGGTCTGTTTGACTTTATAAACGTTCTGGGCCGCTCACTGTGAGCAGGGACTTCCTTCTTTTCCTTCCCGCGAATCCAGCTCATGGCTCCAATATGAGAGCCCTGTTGTCCTACTATTCGGCAACAGGAAATTTAAATCCTGAGGGTGATGTGCATATAAATGAACCATTTCAAGGCTTAGGTACAGACAAACTCCCTTAAATCTTTCCTTTATATATGCAAAAAACCGCCCTGTGGGTTTATTTCTGTTTCTCATCTTTCTATTACGTCGAGCAAACCAGTGACCATGTTAGGTCGCGATTTTTACCCAGATACCATATGTCGATATCATCCTGATGGCTCAGTGTCTCTGCTCGAAGATTCTGAGCTACAGTGGCTTTCTCTACCCTGGACTGTATCGCTGTGGCTTTATTGTCGGTATCTTGAACACATATTGACCGAAAGCACACCTCACATAGGCTACTTTCTTGCCGGTGGAGCTGCTGGTGTCGTGTCCAGAACTGCCACCGCACCGTTTGATCGACTAAAAGTATACCTGATTGCCCAGACAAAATCCCATAACATGATAGCAAATGTCGCGAAATCCGGTACTGCTATCGAAGCAGCGAGTTGGTTGACATGGCCAATTGTCCAGGCAATGAGAGACCTATGGCGTGCTGGCGGCATAAGGAGTTTGTTTGCTGGTTTGCTCTCACCCTCGATCGCACTTCGTATTCAAAACACTAACAGTCAGTAGGAAATGGTTTAAACGTTGCCAAGGTTATGCCTGAATCTGCTATCAAGTTTGGGGCATATGAAGTGAGTGCCTTGTGACTAAGATGACTCATATACCAACTTACACGTTTTCAGGCGTCCAGACGTATGTTTGCAGGAATCGAGGGCCATCATGATCCCAAGCAGCTGCTTCCAGTTTCCCAATTTTTGGCTGGCGGCATAGGCGGCATGGTTTCTCAGTAAGAGCACTAGTCATGGTCGATATACTCTATTATTCTAACCGTTTAGGTGCTTTGTTTATCCTTTAGATACCCTAAAATTGTATGTACTTACTCTATCACCATCGGTTTTGTATTTTTGGAAGCTAATTTCCTATAGTCGTATGCAATGCGAGACCGTCGAAGGTGGCCTTCGAGGAAATCGGCTCATTCTCGCAACCGCCAAAAAAATGTGGTCTTCAAATGGCATTTCTGCATACTATCGTGGACTTCAACTTGGCCTTATAGGAATGTTCCCATATGCAGCCATTGACCTCATGACATTTGAATACCTGAAATCAACTCTGATTAGCCGCAAGGCCCGTCTTCTTCATTGCCATGAAGAGGATGCACCACTTAGCAACTTTACCACAGGCGCCATAGGAGCCTTCAGTGGTGCTCTCAGTGCATCGATGGTATACCCGCTGAATGTTTTACGTACCCGTTTACAAGCCCAAGGAACTATTCTACACAAACCTACATACACTGGTGTCGTGGACGTGGCACGAAAAACGTTTGAAAGTGAGGGCCTGCGTGGCCTTTATCGAGGTTTGACACCGAATCTATTGAAGGTTGTGCCATCAGTCTCTATCAGTTACATCGTGTATGAGAATTCCAAGAGGATTCTTGGATTGAATTGATTAAGTGGACCCCTGGAGCTACTCGTCTCTTCAACCGCATAAAACAATTACCTCTTTTTCCACTACGGATGAAATATCGAAATCATTGAGTGACTCTCCCGCGTCCTTGTGCCCCATGCCCAGTGTGAAGAAATCACCATTTCTGTTCTGGAGTTGATATTCCTTTTCGCATTCTAGTTTTGCATAGAGCATTTTGAGCGACATTTCATACTTTTCTTATACCCCTGTACTTTAAAAATATGCACCACTGGCATATTGGTGCTGAGACTTGATATCGTACATAATTTCATGATGTTCTTCTAGAACTTGCAGTGCAATCAGTGCACGCCAAATCGATTCGTTGACCCTCTCGTTAGGAATAAGCCATGGAACAGCACCGCGGAAAACAGGTATTAGAGCCATTGCTCCTAGCATGCGGCCTAGCTATTTACATTATGAAATGTTGATATATGGAACAGTTTGCATTATCTGGACCAGTCATGCTGGTAAATACATCAATCGTGAATAATTTGCCCTTATTTCGTCAAAACGGCTCGAACCTCCTCATCTTTCTTCAAGATATCGGGCACAGGTCCCAAAGGGGTAATTGCAAACTGATTGATTTGCCCGTGACTTTTCGTGTAGTGTTTTTTGATATGTTCGAACTCTGTTGTCTCTCCAAACGCCGGTATATCCCAGTATAAGTGCCTCATCCAGCGGTGAATAGCGGGGTACCCAGAGCGAATGTCACGGATGTTGCATTTAAAATGCTGTACGTAGACTGGATCGAATCGAATAATTGTAGTGTAGAGACGGATATCAGCCTCAGTCACAGTGTTGCCAAAAAAGTAGATACTAGACGGATCGGCCGGATTGTATTTCGAGGCGAGATGCGATTCAATACGGTCTAGGGAGGAAAAAAGCGGGATGACGGCAGCTTCATAGGCATCTTGAGTCCTAAAATTCGGGATCGAGTAAGCATTTTGTAGTATCTCGCCCCGTCAAGCCAAAACCTACGTTGCGAACCCGCTTTTATAGACACCATTGTTAACAGTGTTATAAACCCACTCGTTTGCCTCTTCAATGCTCTTCCTCAGGGTTTCTGGGAAAAGATCTACATTTCGATACTTCTCAGGCAAAATATCGTCGAATTCATAATAGAACATGCGAATGATTTCAGCACTCTAGCGTCTTGTTATTATATAGGAGTCATTCAATGTCTGATCACTGATGCCTACCTCATTGCTCACGATCCGCTTTGCCTTCTTGTCATACAATGTTGGCACGGTAAATCTACCGGTATAATCCTTGTCTGACTCAAAATAGAGTTGTCGAAGGTGTGTGAAGTCGTGCAGCGGATCGGGGTGGGTTTCTCCCGGCAATTTCTCGTCCGCAACTGCGAAACGCCAGCCTTCGAGATTCGTATTAGCTAGGAGCCATAGTAACAAAACCAATGGCGAGTGTTGTATCTACCTTGCTCTCCCATGTGCCAGTGCACAGATGTAATGGGTATGAAGTCCTCCAAGCCTTTCAGCTTCCTGGTGACCAATGTTCGGTGCGCTGGGAATTAAGAATCAACCATTGATCATTCACAAGCTCCATAGGGCGAAAACATACCCCAAGGACATGCATAGGAGACATAAAGGTGGTAGCGATCCTTTTCCGGGGGAAATTCCGCTCCAGCTTCTCTAGATATCCAGTTCCGAAAAGCCGACGGCTTGCGTCTGAATTCTCCAGATTTATCATTGGGATCTACCCAATTAGTGATTTTACTCGCGGTCTAGCAAAATAATTAGGCCACCATCTTGTATTCTTTGCGGGCCAGTTGGGAACGCACCGACATGTTCAGTGCAAATACAGGGTTCTTGGCAGACGTAAGGGGCTTTGCGAGACGGGATGGAGACTTGAGACTGTTCAGCAGCAGAGAATGCCGAACAGCGGGTTGGAACATCAGAGAAGCTTGAAAATACGATGATAACAGCGAGTGTAATGATGGAAGACCGCACTGCAACCACCGCAACTGCTTTATAGTTGGCTTCACGGATAATCTTCGGATTTCGGCCCATCCAGCTACTGCATGGTGGCGCATGACAAATCTGCAAATAAGCATTGCGAGGGTCTGGATGTCTGGTTATGAATAACATTGCTAAGCATAGCCTCATGAACTAATAATCTACGGGCCACTGGAGAATCAAGGCTGAGGGGAACACTGCTCATTCTGGCCATGTAGTTATTTCGTTCATTACACATCAATGAGCGAAACATCTACTTGTCTAACTTCACCATCACGTAAGGAATCTCGACATCTTCTCCAGATTGATCATCCGCTGTAATCTCAAAAATGATATTCCTTTGATGCTCGGGAACCTTCGTCTTGCTGATATGTTCGAGTAAGTCGCTCATCCTGAACATAGCATATCATTAGCCAATGGGTACGTATCTAGCTCCGGCGAGGTGGGACTTACTTCATTGGCAACCGGTCCTTCACCTTACTTGGTGGGTAGAAGCTTGCGTATAGAAGGCTAACATTGGAACTAACCATGCTGATGTCTAATCCTTTCGCTTGAAATACCTTCAAAAATTCAGCGAGGGGAATATCATCAACTTCGAACCGATCCCAAAGCTTGTCGATAGTCTCGTCGCCCGTTTTCCCTTTGTATGTTCCTTTTGGACTCGCGATTGGTTCACTAAAACCGAAGAATGGAAGGGCCAAATTAATAAAGCCATTTTTGTACTTCTCAATGTCTTTCTTGCCATCGATGATCTTGTATAGTTCAAGTATCACGAGGCCAGTCACAAGTGCCGTTGTGGTGGCAATGGCAGGAATAATTTTTCCAGCAATGAATTTAGTCTTGTGCCGGTCTGCTTGTTGAATATCATAATTTTCTGCTCGAAGATTACTCGCTGCTGCTATAAAATCGATATGATGGTTGGTATCGTCGTCTTTTTCAAATTCGACAGGTACAAGTTTGAGTCCTGAGAGAGATTTAGGATTTGGAAGGGCGCTAACAATGCGCTGGAGCTCTTCTTGATCATCGGGCAGTCCTCCGGCAGGTTGGGCATTCGGGTCAGGTTCATTTTCGTCGGCCTGAATTTTAACGCCGGCGCTCGGGGCGAATTCCGGTATTATCATGTTTTCAACGATATTTAGATAATAGGCCTTATCAACGCCTGGGTTATTGATATTATAATTAAAGGCGTGAAGGTTTGCGGCAGCAATAATGAAGGCAAGATGCGTTGTGCTAGAGCCATCAAATTTTAAGGGTGTAGGAGCACGTTTGGGCCCGGACCAGAAGGGAGTACCAGAGGATGTTTTCGAATCTTTTGGAAAATTGTACAAGAGTTGTTGGATAGCGTTATTGTATTGCTTCTCAAATTGATGTCTTGCCCATATAACGCAGTCATCGAAAGTGATTGGCTTCTCAGTGACGAGGTAATCTCGTACATTCTCCAAGGTCTGTCTCTCCGCCCCAGATTTCTTTAGAGTATTTTCAATATAGTTAGGCTGAGTAAGGTAAAGATTAACTGATTCCGGAGGGCCAACGAAATATGACTGAAACAAATCTCTGGCCCAGGCAATTGTGTGCTCAATCCGGTTGGGGAAGCTTCTCAGAGTGCACATAGGAAACGACTGCTCTGGAGGATCATGAGAGCTGGAATAGGATTCCGTGACATGTGGGAGTACAACTTGGGTATTTCCTTTTGTGCCAAGGGTGCCGCTCTCAAGCAGAGGCTTCCGGAAAAATACACACCGACGATCAACGTAAGTTCTGGCATCGACATTATCCAGGGCATTCGTTACTCCGTCAAGACGTTCCCAGAACTTCTCGTCAAAAACATGCTCTGAGTCGGAGCCGACTCGTTCTCGGAGTGTAGTAATCTTTCCTCGTAGCTCTGGATTCATGGCTTGGACAGCAGCCGCCGCACAATCACTCTTGAGCTTACCAACATCATTAGTACGGAACAAGAATTGACGGTTGAGGTTACTCCGTTCAATTTGGTCCATATCGGTTACTATAATTTCACCATCCGGCCCAGTAGCTAAGCCAATCATGGCCCAATTTTTTAACATTTCACATCCAATTGCGCCGGCACCAACGAGAAACTCTTTAATATTTGCAATTTTATCCTGAAATTGTTTTCCAAAGACGGCAATTTGGCCATCATATCGTGTGCCTGTCGGTTTGCAAAGTTCCTCTGATCTCTCGACTGAGGTCGGGAGGGACTCAAGCGAGTCAAAGTACATCCATTGCACAATGGGGTGAAATTTCCCGGACACAGCTTTTAGAACTTCTTGGGCGGCTAAGCCTCCAAAGAAAGCAGCCATAGGGCATAGGTCACCACGGGCCTGATAGCTTAGCTCTTTAATAAGTTTTTCATCCAGCTCAATGCTTTCCTCACTATCCTTGGCGAGCGCCTGCGCAAGTTCAAGGACGAGGACTGCATCGCTTTCGTGATGAGGACGGGGTAACTCTCCGTTATGAGATTCTGCAAATTTATGCAAAGCTTGGATGCCAACATGCAGTTGTGGTGGGCGATCGAATTTAGCAAAGTCTGAAAAGACGAACTCTGGCTGTTTGATTTGTTCGCTGAATGGCTTGAAATCGATGAATTTTGGCATTTTCACTTGGGTATAAAGACCACCAGATTCATAAGCACCTAAGCCACTGACATCACCGACGGAGAATGTATAGGGACCTTTGACTACCACTTTGCGCGGATCAGCATTGTTGAGTCCCTCCATGCCTTTGATTTCCGTAAAGGTCACAAAATCTCCATCTTCCAATCCATGTCTCGTCTCGTCGAGAGCAGATACGAGGCCTTCTTCATTTATACCAGCAACAATACCACTAACTGGCTCCTCACCGGTGTTATCCCCTACAGTGAAGTTCTTGCCGAAGTCGGTAAACACATAGCCGAATAATCCAAAAGTGTCTGTAATAAGCACGTAAATTCCATTTTGATGGCAGTAATCAGCAATGACCCTCTGGTCTTTTAGTGAGGTCGCAGTCAGCACAACTATTTGGTATTTTTTTAACTGAGGCAAGTCTTCGGTTAAGCTGTCAGTTTCATGTATGCAGACTGGCGTATAGGAATTGAGCTCCGCTACACGAGGAACGGTCACATCTGCGCGGCGCTTGCCAACGTCCTCTGGGCGTAGAAAGAATTGTGATGATAAATCGGCAATTTGAACAGGGGTGGGATCGTAGAGGGTGAGTGATTTAACTCCAGCGAGGGCGATATTCTTAGCTAGATTGCAGGACGATTAGCTTCATTGAACAATATCACATTTAGACGACGAATACCTATTTCAACACCAAGCCCCTTGAGACCCACGATCAAGACATTTGACGAACCCATACGCTTCATAGCCTCATGGCCAAGAACGTAGCTAATAAGAAAGTGAGTAGGCAATGGAGAATGGAAACAGACAGTTAGATGGAGACCTACAGCTGCCGGCTGTACAGGGACTCATCAATTTCGCCATGCTTGATTTTTTCCACTGTAGATTCAGTATCAATATCCATCTTTGTGGCCTAGTAAAATAAATCAGTATCGAAAACGTAGTTGATGGTGGTGCAACCGCAATGCCTCGAAAACACCAAGGTAAGGTACATTGAGAGGCATTTATAAAGCACTAAGAACATTAATCATTTCGCTTTCAAACGTGAATGACTAATTCATGCCCGAAGTGAAGGAGAGGGTGCAGTGGTAGCCTACAGCCATAATTCTCTTTTCAGGCCGGCACGCTTCACCAGCAGAAGCCTTTCGTTTTTTAAGCTTCCTGGGTTTTGATATATCGGCGTGCGGGGAAATTGTGAAGTAAATATATCCGAAAGCCCTGCGAGAAGCAAGACTCTCTGCAAGGGTAGGAAGCTATGGGGTGCGAGCGGGATGGTGGGGAGGGGCGAGTGAACAGGGTTTCGAAGAGGGGGTTAGCAGCGGAGGGGCGTTCAGCAAATGAACCGGTAAGGAGGGCAGAGCGCAGATTGGAGTGCGAAGAGAGTGTCTGAGACGGCCAGGGAGAGGCGAAGATGAAGTGGAAGAGCAGCGAGTGAGCGTGAGCGAAGAGCAGGAGTTGCGATGCCTAGCGTACCCAGACATTACAGCTATTACGCCATTCAGCCAATGGAAATGCTATATTTCAGCGCCAAGTCTGTAACGCCGGTACGTCATCAACGTCCGCTGCGACTTCCGCCGCTTGATAGCATCAGATTCCCCCCCGACACGCTCTTGAGAAAGCAGCGCAGCCTGGATACCCCTTTTGACCGTGATGGAGGCAGTGACCATGCAATCTGGAGCTCTCTTCTGACCCCGCTGGGCTGTCTACGCTTCCTGAATGTGCCGACTCGAGTTGCTTGGCTGTGGTCTGTTGTTTTGGCGACATCTGCGATCGAAGCGGAGTAAAAACGACCGTGACGGCTTGCACTGTGGCAGCCAAGCTGGGCAGGACGAATTGCTACTTACAACGCGCCTGTGCAGTGTCACGCCAACACGATGCTCCACGAGATCCTTCTCTCCCTATCCGGCCAACCGTCCCCTCTGTTTTGCCAGCCAGCGGAGGAGGGCGACAGTGCCGGAGCGGGTTTCCCATTGCTCTCTCCGCCGGAAAAGGCCCTCTTAGCATCTCTGGCTAGACTGAGTGAGCTCCATCAGTTGCTTCGGACCCATACGTCGCAAATATCGTCCTCCCACGCGTCGACTATATGTCGCGCAGTTTCAACAGCCATTGCCACGGAGCATCTTGGCAAGTTTCAGCGGAAAATTCTTGAAGTAGAAAAGGCCATCCTAGCTATCGATGCTGACTACGTTGGCGGCTATGGAATAGTCCCATTATCAACGATTGTCAGCGAGTTCACACCCTGGGTGCGGAGAATGGAATGGCTCTGGGACATTGCACAATTCATGCTCCCCAGGACAGATCCTGGCAACCTCGAATATATTCCCTGCACAGCAGGAAAACTCATAAATCGTCTTAGAAAGGATGTTCAAACGGGACATGTTGACTTGGAAGAAATGGCCATGGTTCTTATCAAGGCTGCAGAAACCGCCTGGATGCGCCAACTTTCAATGTGGATTTTATATGGCCAACTTCCAGCTATTGGACGAGAAGACTTCTTTATCCAAGTCGTAGCCGCAGCCTCACATGAGACAGGGCCTCGAGGTGTGGAGTATACCCTCTGCCCAGATCTATTTCCAATGTTCTTATCTGCGCCCACAGCAGGCTCCATCCTGTTTATCGGAAAATCCCTAAACCATATTCGTATGAAGGGCGAATTCTTAGACGACTCAAATTCTCCAGCACCCAATATACTCCTACATGGAAACTACATTCGCTATCTATCAGCCCTTTCATCCCCTTTATCTCCTGTGAGTCTGAGCAGCGCCGTGTCGGAAATTCGGCTGTCACTATCGCAGACTGTCTTGTCGAAACTCTTACCTTTGCCTAAAATTGTTGAAGTTCTCTCTGTGCTTCACGACTTTCTTCTCCTTGGTCGCGGAGAGTTTGCAATGGCTTTGGTTGTATTCGCTGATGAGCGATTACTTTCAAAACACAGAAGGACTATTGCTAAAGAAGCACCCACAGAATCACAGCCCTTCGATTTACTTAGGGTTCAAAACGGAGATGCCTCTGCAGTTCTATCTCAGGCATGGGCTGAACTCTATCTGCTCCAGAATGAAGAAGACCCTATTGACGACGAACTGGACCTTGCGAGAGAACTGTTGCGGTTGACTGTCGAAACCAAAGCCGAAGAAGGCGCTCAGTCTGAAAAGGAACCCCCGGTTACCAATTTGGTGATCGATATTTCAAATACCTCCTTTGACGACCTCCTTTTCGGCGGTACACCTACTAAGTTGTCTCTCAATGTGAAATCCCCTTTAGATTTATTTTTAGCCCCATCAGACATGTTGATATATTCCAAAATATACGCATATTTGCTCGGGATTCGACGAGCACAGATACGTCTAAGTAGCCTGTGGAAATGCACCTCCATTCGGAGAATTCATCCGGCACCCTGGGGCCCTCCTCTGAGTAACAAACGCGGTAGCCAGGAACAGCTTCGTTTGCGACGTGAAAGAGATCGCAAAAGGTGTACGTCAATGCGTGGAATTTGGGCAATTTGCAACGCTGCTCGTTTCGTTCTCTCAGAGTTAGGAAGTTATGTGCAGGGAGAAGTAATAAGCGGATCCTGGCTTCATTTCAGGCGATGGTTGGATGGGACAAAGCCACTTACGACACCAGGTCATTCCCGTCCAGCAACAGCGAACAAGAAGCAAGCAGATGACCAACTTCCTCCTTCGTATCCCCAACACGACCCCGAAACCATAAATCTTGCCCATCGCATGTATTTGAGTTGTATTGCCCAATCGGTTTTTCTTACAGATGCTGCTTTCACTCGCTCTTTACGAACTCTTCTAAACGAGGTAGATCGGTTTATTCTTCTAATTACTCAACTTCAGTCCGTTCAAAAGCACGTTGATCTAGAAAATGACGAAGGCGTGTACGATTCACTTGCAGACCACCACAGTGATGAACAAAAAATATGGTCCGAGTTATGCCACTCAAGAGCCGAACTTGAAACTCTTATTACGGAGCTTATTTCTCGATTAAGAGATATTGATGACGGACGACTTGCGGAAGGCGTACGGATGTTTGATTTTGGAAGTACCACGGCTGTAAATTCGGCTCATGCTGATGTGCCTCCCTCGTTGTCTGGCCCCACGAATCCATACGTTCCGTGGAGGCCTGCGGGAGTTGACCGGCTGTTAATGAAGTTGGATTTCGGAGCATCGAAAAATTCACCTGGCAGCTTCGATTTTAAGGAAGAGTTTATTGATTGAACTCGTCGTTTAGAATGATTAGTGTACATCAGAACTTACGGCCTCGCGTATGTATGTAATGTCTTAAATGGAAGAAACGAATTATGAAACCCTGTGGCTATGGTTAGAAAACACCAATCTAGAATGGATTAATGAAAATATAGGTATGTGCATGTAGTGTATCTCTGATACATACGTGCTGATCGGATACGACATACTATTAGCTCAGGACAGCTCTCGGGTGTCATAAGCAGCATATTTGCTCTAATGAATAGCAATGAAGGGAAACGCAATGCCTAAATATCGCCGCACGCAAAGGGGGTATCATGTCCGAAAGAAGACGAAGCTTGACAACGCTGAATCTCGCAGAAAACATCAAATGATGTAAACAAACCTGCCGTTGCCCGTTTTCTCTACACCCCCAAAAGCAGCAGACGATGAGTCGGGGGCTATTAAGCCCTCTTCCTCGGCTATGGTATGGGTTTCTTCTCCTCTATTTCGGCCTACCGATCGTGATCCAGACCGCATGTTCTCTTTCTGCAGCAATACCCGCAATGAATATGCCAACAGTGCAGCAAAAACCATGAACATAGAGCACAACGCCATCCCTCGAACATATAACGGCGCATCCTCGGCAGGGTAGAGTCTGGTTCCAACCAGAGGCCCGCATTGTCCGATGACGTTTAGGATTGCCATCCCTGTTCCTTTACCTTCTTTTGCAGGTTGATTATCCATTGTCCAGGTAATAATGAGGGTGATAGCAGAAAAGAAACCTGCCGCAGCAGGATATATACAGATGTAGCGGACGAGAATGTGCACAGGCTCTGGAAGATATGCGTGAAAATAACCACTCAAGGCAATCAGCAGGTAAGCTGTTGCTGAGATAAGGGCGTGCATAATGATGTACGGGCTACGGCTGCGATTGCGGTCGGAGATAGAAGCCGTTAAGAGAACTATGAGAAAGGCGAACAAATACGGTGGTGCGGAGAGTGCTTGAGCTGTAAGCCTAGAGTAGCCCATACTATTGAAGCCATATCAGCTGGGGTGCCATAGAGAGACACAGAGCATACTCACTCATTCAAAATAGTTGGTAGAAACACGGGTAAGGAACTGAATGCAACATTGCAGCTGAACGCCATGAACTTCATACCAAGTTAGTGATATACATTAAAAAAAATAGGAGTAGAACTGACAGCAGTAAGGTATGCCTTGGGATCGCAAATAGTTCGAACGACTTCACGCCAATTGAACACGCGATCCTGGGGCTCATGCTTCTTTTGCTTATCGCCAGCTTCAAGAAGTCGCCATTTTGCAACTTTTCTTTCACGACGGGTAAGGTATCTGGCTTTGCCAGGCGAGTCTGGGATATATGCCCAGATAATTGAAGCCACTACCACGCTTGGAAATCCCTCGACGAGAAATAGGGCGCGCCATGGTGCCAGCGGCCCGTCTTTGTTGAACCAGACAATTACCCAGGCTAGGCTGCCAGCAAACGAGGTAGCTAGAGGAGCAGCACAAAGGAACATGCCAGTTCTAAATGCTAGTTCTTCGCGTCTATAGAAGAACGACAGATAAAAAGGCAGACCCGGTCCAAACCCAGCTTCAAAAATCCCCAGGAGGGCCCTCAGCGCTAACAGTCCGGAGAAGGAGGTCACAAGCGCTTGAAATGATGCAACCAAGCCCCAGCCGAGAACACACAGAGGGATGTAGATATGTGCCGGAACAATCTTATACATGAGAGTCATCCATTCGAACAAGATGTATGTAATGTAAAAGGCCGTGAGGACCCACTCGTACTGCGAAGAGGATAGGTTCAGATCGTCCATCAAACCGGCGATTTTGGCATTTCCAATATCTATTCCCATCATCCACGACAAACCGCTTGCTCAGCACACTGCTCCACATATGCGGGCATGTATACGGGGAGAGTAGTAGCGAAATAAAAAGAAACACCTACTTGACCGGTCTAGAAAGGAGAGCATGTACAGGAACGCCATCAACAGCGTCAGTCGCGTGTCAAACTTCCTCACCACGCGCTTCTCCTCCTCCGCCGTGTACGCCCGGGACACCGAGTGTGCCGGCTCGGGCTCGTCGCCAACGACGTCTCGGAAGCGGTTGGCGACGCCCTCGATCGAGGCGGATTCCGCGGACGTCGGCCATGAGGTCACGTCGCCGTCCTCCGCCCCCAACACAGTAGTCTGGAGCTTCTGAAGGTCCGGCCCACGACGGATCGCGTTCCTCGCGGTGTCTCCATCTCTCGACGCCGGAACGCTGGACTCGGGGGTGAACTGGCTCGTGGACGGGGTGAAATCGATGTTGGCAAGAGGTCGTGGACCGTTCTCCTCGGATGGACGGGCTGGATGAGGGCCTGGGTTGGTAGTGGTCATGGTTAGAGCATCGTGCTGTGGATCATACTCCAGACCGCCAGAGAGCGTCCGCCCGCCTGTTCATATGTAGTTAAGTACGCGGTGACGATGTTGGAGTGGAGGAAGACCAGCTGATCTCCCCGGCTGCTCACCACGTTACTTAGTTAGCCGTAGCTGATCATGCGGGCAACGGGCTTGCTTTCCCCGGGTAGTCGGCGTGAGTTTGCTAGTCGCGTCTTGTCGCGATTGCTTGTACCGCATCCCACGCATGGACTTGGCCCGTTTCGAATGACTACTGCTTGCAATGAAGGGATGTGTTTTAGTTACAGAGTACATAGTAGTTAGTTAGTGATTTGAGATTTCTGCTTTCTATTCCGTGCGGAGGCGGGTACTTCGAACAAAGCGAGGGCCCTTCGTTTCCCAACAACTCTCTCCCTCAAGGCTGTCAGCCAGGAAAAAGCTTTACGCACACGAGCGGTTACGCGTGCCGGGGATAGCGGGATCTTGATTTGCCAGATGAGTAAGAATACCCCCTAGTTCCCGGCCGGTAGCAGCCAGAGCGCCCAGCATTGAGACGAGAATCGCGCAGGCGCCGCGCCCGAATACCATAGTCCTCCGTCCCCATTTCAAACGGGCGGGCTCTTCCAGTGTCTTCAAGCGTCTTGTTGTGGCCAAGCCAGTACGCTGCCTTAATATGCGGGATCATCTCGTGGTCATGGATGCCCATGTCGCGGAAATACGTAAGGGTGTTCTCTGCCGTGTCTCGCAGGAATTTTGCCGCGAGGTATTTGCTGCCTTTGTCGCTGTTGCGGATTGAGTGAAACTCGGATTTTGCTTTACTGAATGTCTTGAGCATCCTGGCGATGCGAGGGTCACTGTCTTCAACGGCCGTTGGAGGCTCTCTTTGTTCCGTATCCTTTTTTATGTTGATATTCGTCTGTCCATTTTGCTCTTTGCCATGTTGCTCAGAGACATGCTCTTCCTGTGGGTGCATGACTACGGATAGTGGGTCAGTTGGATATCCATATACCCTCTTCTAGTAACATACCCTGCGACACAATGGATCTGAGCGCGATATTCTTTTGAATAATCTGCGCTACATCTTCAGCGTTGGAGTTCTTTTTCACTCCCAGAATCTCATCAAGGAACAGCTCTATGGCTCCAAGGTTATGCATATTTTTCCCATTACTAGTAAGAATCAACAAGGCTCTGTCGTACAGGGTGATCTGGCCATCTTCAAAAGCTTGAGAACGCGTCGTGACCAAAGCAATATGGTTCTCAAAGACTCCCATGAGCAAGGCCAGATACTCTGGTAGCTTTGCGAGCTCGGCCACGTCGGGTCTCATTGCGTTAACGGCTGCGTATTCACGTATAATGCTTGCCAGATTTTTGTTCAGGTGGGAGTATTGTGGTGGATCCATCTTCAACAAGATATCTCGACTCTGGCTTCGCCTGGTCAGCTCTGGCTCCTATATAAATATGCTGGCTGGGAGTTGCAGGGTACCTTAAGGAGTGTTAATTCTGGTTTCTGCCCATATAATGATAATTTAGCTCTGATAATTCTCCAAGGGAACACAAAAAAAGAACAATAGTGGAGAGGGATTGCAACAGTGAGAGATTGGATGCTGTTCTGTCGCCTAGTTTCTTACGATGAGACGGCATTCTGCACAATACTGTTTACATACGATATCAGACAACCCCTCATACTTTTCTTCCATAAGCTCTACTGCCATTAAATAATTTTACACACAAGCTGAAGTACACAAACAATAGGGCTCACACCCAGTATCTCGAATGCTTGAGACAGCTGCAGTCATCCGGTAGTGCCCAATCCCTAATGTCAAAGCATCCGCAAATTACCTGCAAGACACAGAAAGTCGGTAGTACGGGTTTTCCACTCTCACCGCCAATCGAGTTGTAACCGACATGAAGCTCAAAGTATGAATATTTTGGAACCAATTATTGACTCATACATTCCTAGATTTTATACTCCATAATATCGTTACATTCCTAAATAGTGCATATTGTAACAGCCGAACATGAAAATGCTGCAGGAACACACGCATAATTGGCATGCCGAAGGGTTTGTCGAAGAAAAAAAATGGAAGAAGGGAAATATCAAACCCTAGAATGGGCCATAGCAAGTGGGCGGATTGGAGTGGTTCAGGGGCCCATTGCCCAAGCTGATGACCCAAAAAAACTTTCCTGGTCCTTGCAGAAACTGACGTTAATTTTTCTCTTTATACAGACGTTCTATCTCTTTCACAAGCCCACCGACGGTCTCAGCACCCTCCTTCTGGCACTCCTTCCAGTCGCCGCCATCCAGAACACACCACTTTTTCTCATCAACTCTCACAGTGCAGCTCTTGACAGCGCCGACCTGCTGGCTTCGGCGACAGCTTTCCCTCAGCAAGGCCAGGCCGCTGAGCTCTCCGTCTTTCTGGTCGCTCTGGCTGCTTGCACACTTGTTGAGCTCCTTGAAGTCAATGCCATGCTCCAGGGCGCAGCCTTCGACCAGGTCGCGGTCGGGAATGTTTTTATAGTCGCGCAGCAAACAGTTGGCGAAGCCAAGAGAGCGGATGGTGGGGGTTTTGCAGTCGGATTTGGTTTTTTGGTCGCAAGGGAAGGGCAGGTTGGCAGCGCAGAGCATTAACATGTTCCCCACACATTCTTTCGGGCCGTGTTTGCACGCCACATCGGAGGTGGAGTCGGAGACGCTAAAAAAAAAAGACAGATAAGATGTCTGAGCTAACGACAACAACTCGCCAGCTTTGGGGATGGGGAACCACACGTACTTTCCAATGAACGAGAGCTTGAAGTCGACCTTGTCGTGGACCTTCTCCATGGCCGGCACAATGAGGTCCTGGAAGCAGTATTTGGCGTCAGGGCATATACTCATAATGTGCGCCTCGAGCGGCACCCTGTTGGGCTGCGGCGTGGTGGCGGGAACATCGTCCGATGGGCGCGGCGAGCGACGATCATAGGTAGCCATTGTGAGGACACCGGACGAAAACCAGAGGGGGTTGAACGGAGGATGCAGCGTCTGGTAGAGACCGATGAAACCGACACAGAGAGCAGCGGCGAGAATCGCAATCCGAACGAGACGGTTGAAACTCCAGGTCCAGGCGTCACGTTGCTCAGGTTGCATCGCTGTGGGGCGGGGGTCGAGAGGCGGCGGTTTGCCCATGGCTAGAGTCGGAGGTCAGGACGGGGCCCTGGTCGCCGTTGGCCGGTGGGAGGGAGCGTCGCCGCAGACGGTCGGTCGACTGGGGTGATGGAACAGCAATCAGCAACACACGGGCGTCGGGAAGTATTTATTTATTTTGTCTCTGGTCGTTGATGATCGTTTCAACTTCCCGCCCGTCTGCGTTGGGCTCGACAGTCCGATGACGTTCCTGTGCCAGCTAGTTAGTTACGTTGACTAGGCCCGATCGGGGGCAACACCCGCGCCCGAAGTTCGATTTGCGCGCGCGGAGAAAAAAGAAAAACAACTCGCTGACAGCTCAGGCCCTCGACGGCTGGGCGGGCGATCGCAGCCTGTGCGCACAGCAGCTCGAGGGTTGAAGTTATATAACTAACCAGCTAGCGAGCTGCCTGCCTGCCGCCCTGTTCCTCCGCTTCTGATCGCCATGATTCATGGACGCCCGTCTTGGACAACTAATATAGTCTGACACCATCTGCATCTCCAATCACGGCTGGCTCGCGGCTGATCTTGGGCGTCACACCGCTCGCGTGACCGCTTGGGCCTATGTACATACTTACAGATGTGCTGGTCCACCGGGTTGCTTTGGCACCTGATCGTCTAGCAGTTCATGCCGTCTCTGCATCCGTATGCTGCGGCTGGGTCGTGAACCCAACCCACAGGGCCAGATACAAGGCTGGATGGCCTGTGTCTGCGTCCTCCGTGCATATGTCCATACACAGCGACTAGGTGCAGGTGGGATGGTGCAGCCGCCACCTCCAAGACCTGGGCTGAACTGTGCGCCGTCCTCCTGCGCATGCCTGGGATCTACGGAGTACTCTCCGTACAAGCCAAAAAGCTGGCAGATGCAGACCCACTGCATATGGTTCGCGGGCCAGTGAACCGACAGCTACGCGCCCTTTTTGCTGCGCCAATGCCGGACAGACTGACGCTGGCGTGCTTCCGTCTCCAAACAGGGAGGCCGTTCCAGAGGCCGCCAACTCGCCCAGCCCGGCGTGTTCCAGCAGAAGCGCTCACGGGCGTCTTGGATCTCGGAATTTGCTCGGCAGCGCGTGGATCTGCCTGCACGAGAGCTCTGGGAAGAGCGCTTTTCGCGCGCGTATGGAGAGGGAGAGCCCGCAGAGCTTGTTTCTTGGTATGACGGTGCCGGCGGGAGAGCTGTTGCTGGGTGCTCCGTAATGCCTGTTCTTGGAGTGGGCGTTCAGGGTGCAAGGCTGCGCTCGCCTAGGGACTAGGTAACTATGTGGCCTTGTTTCATGGAGGGTGTTCCGGCGGTGACAGGCTGTCCGAGATGCAGGATTGGGGCCGGGCAGAGGTCTGGATGTCGGCCTGATGCAGGCGAACCGGTGACTAGTTAACAGGTAGTTATGTATGTATGTGTAGGCATGGAGCTCGCCGTGCAGGCCCGTTCTCGCCCGCCGCACCAGCACGCACCGCTGGAGAGTTGCAGCGCAGAGTGCCCTGTGCCTGAGCCGGGTTCAGGCCCCTTTTCTGCGTCGTCGCCATTCTTCCACGGACTAGCTAGCTAGTTAGTTAGGTAGTTAATCCTTTCAGCCGCGCTCAGCACAAGCCTGGGCGGAGGGCAGTCTCGCAGCGGGCGCGAGAGCCGGGCGGCAGCGAACTTGCGCCGCCGCACCGCGTCGACACGGCGGCCCCACGGCGCGCTCAACCGTCGGCGGCGAGCTGGCCGGCTGATTTGGCATCTGACGGGGCCGGCGCCCGCCTGGCCGCCAGGGTCACATCGTTATCCAGAGCTCTGGCTTCCCCTGGCTTCGCATCTTTGTAAGGTCGTATCGGTCTGCTGACTGGCTGGCGTGCACTCTAATCATAAGACGCAGGCCAATCCGCTCCCCAATTCCCAGCCCGTTTGTTGCTCAAACTCCTCCTGCTCCAGCTGCACCTCTGCATCCTCGTCTGCGGCCCTTCGCCCGCCTCTCTCGCGCGTGCTTCGTGCCCGTCCTGTCGCTACTCCAGCGGTGTCGTGTGTACGTCTGTGTGTGTTGTGTGTGTGTCTCCCCTGCGTCCTGCTCCCGCCACTTCGCCCTGCGCCGCCCGCTCAGCCCGCTCGAAGCTTGCCGATGGATGCTAATCCCCGACTTGAAGGAACATAGGCACTGAGCACCACCCGGTACTCTGAACAGCCGAACTATAATATAACTAACTAGCCTGCTATTCTCCGGACACCGGTGCGCCATTGGAAAGATCTAACTACTGGCCAGCGTGTCCAACCAGGCGAGCTCCCCGCGCCAGCCCCTTCCCTTCTCCCTCAAGGAGACCAGAAACCAGGCGACATGTTGACCACCAGCATGAATGACGAAAGCCATTCTGTCGCCGTGGAGTCATACGACGAAGATGACGGTGTGCCTCAAGAGAAGGCCACGCTTCCCGACCGCCCGGTCACGCCGCTGCCCGAGGACCACGCCATCAACCACTTCCTGGAGCCCCTCGCTGTGAACGATGCGAAGCTGTACCAGCTCGCGTGCTGCTTTGCAAAGGTCTATGCAGAGCTTGCCATGACTTCAGACCAGCAGTTCCTGCCCACCCCTGTAACACGGCTACCGACAGGCCAAGAGACCGGCCGCTATCTGGCCATTGACGTAGGCGGAAGCAACCTGAGGGTTGCGTTCATCGACCTGCTGGGAGAGGCTGGCGACTCGCCCGAGTCCGGCTCCGACGAAGAGCGGTCGCGGGAGACCATACGCAAGGCGCAGCGTCACCGGGTTCGACGCACGCTCGAGAAAGCCTGGCCCATTGGCGAGCACCTGAAAAAGGACAAGGCCGAAGATCTCTTCTTGTGGATTGGCGACTGCATGGCAGAGGTGGTCGCCGATAGCCTAATGGCCGATTTCACAAGCGGCGTCAAAATCCCTGACGAGTTGGAGATGGGGATCACCTTCAGTTTTCCAATGATGTAGGCTTTAAAACAGTCCCCCCCACGAACTGATGATCCAAGCAGCTGGCCCCCGCTGTAGATCATTGTTTTGGCGCGTTTCCTGAGCTAACTTGCTTTGTTTCCTCCACCCAGGCAGGACTCCCTATCAGAAGCAACGTTGATGCCCATGGGGAAAGGGTTCAAGTGGGTAAATTCAACAGACCTCAATCTTGGAAAGATCCTTTTAGCTGGATACGATAGGCACACGAGACGGCCGTACGGTTCAGATGAGCCGTCGGCCAAACGAAGAAAGCTATTTGCTCTGCCTAAGCTAAAAATAGCTGCCATCACTAATGACACTGTCGCGACGATCGCATCCCTGGCGTACTCCGTCAAATCTCTTCCTAATAGTCGCGTTGCCATGGGCATTATCGTCGGCACGGGCTGCAACGCAACCATTCCCATGAAGCTGTCGGACCTACACGAGTCCAAGGCGAAACATGTGTCGTCGCGACACCCTCACGCGACGGAAACTATCGTCAATACCGAATGGACCATTAACGGTGCTGCTCCACCCTTAAAAGAACTGAATATTACCACCACTTGGGATTCGCTGCTAGATAGCCAATGCGCTCGCCCAGGCTTCCAGCCCTTTGAGTATATGACTGGTGGTCGCTACATCGGCGAGCTGGTCAGGCTAATTTTCTACGATTATTTAACCTCGGTGGTAGGATTATCATCGAAGGCCCTTCCTGCAAACCTAGTTCAGGGGTACGCGCTGAGCACAACGTTTCTGTCGTCGATCGTTGCACAGACACCGTCTGATCCCGTCTTAGTAGCGAAATTAAAAGCTACATTGCCTCCCCCAGAATCTAGTAGCTGGAACTGGGACTCAGGTGCTGCGCGAGCCTTCAGAAAGACTGCTCGAGTCGTACAAACCAGGTCCGCGGGACTGATCGCCGCTGCTGTTGTCGGGCTCCTGGCCTGCACAGAGGAAATCCAGCTCCGCCGCGATGGAGCGACCAACCCCAGGAGACCTTCGAACATTATAGTCCCAGAATTTAACACTTCTGCCGGTGCATTTGCCGAGATATACCGCAATAATAAACAATCGACCTTGGCGAATGATGCAAATGCCAAGAATACTACTGCTCCTGAGCCTGAAGGGTGGCGCTCTGGTCCCGAAGAGTTGGTAGTGGCGTACACTGGTGGGATTATCCAGCATTACCCTCATTTCAAGGAAACGTGCCAGAGCTTTATCGATCGTTTGGTGATTTGGGATGGACCGCAGGAGAATGGCAAGTCTGTATTCTTGAGGGAAGCGTCTGACGGCGGGATAATCGGCGCAGGAGTTTTGGCAGGGATGGTTTCGAGCGCTTGATGTTATGGACATGGCGTGTGGGTTGTAGAATCAAAATTTTTTCGAGATTGGGTCTATCTATGCTGGAGAGCTCTTTTACACCAAAACCGGACAGTGATTCTAGATCTATATTTGGGGGACATACTGCTCTAGAAGTTTTTCATTACAACTTCGATTCCTTCTTTGATCTCTCTCCATCCTGATAAACAATTCCGATAACTAACTGGCAAATTATTCCAAAATCAAATAGATCAACTTTCCACCGCTTTGTCATCTCCCTCCCCTCTGATACCCTGTCTTTCCTCCACTAACACCATTCTTGCCACCAGCTTCTTACGCAGTGCAAGCAGCAGTCTTGTAAATGGTGCTTGTCTCACAGCCCTTCCGGCATGTTGTCGCACATGGCAACATTGTTGTCACAGTCGGTGTAGCGGCACAGTGATGAGTGACACATGGCAGAGTCTCGGTTTTAACTTCAATGCACGGCAACACGACACATTGTGCGGGGTCTGGGCAAGATGTTGGATGCAGGCGCTCGGTGTGCCTATAGCATTTGGCTGGCTTGCCAATGGCTCGGTTGGTGACTTTTGCCGGAGGGTTGTTGGTTGGGTCAGAGTTTCTTTTCAGCAGTTAGTTGCTGAGCTCGCATCTTGCGCTCTTTTGAGATATATGGTGGGTGAGATATGTGCATACATATTGGAGAATGACATTGCCATGGAGGCAAGGGTGGTAGTGATTTTTGCCGGAGGGTTGATGGTTGGGTCAGAGTTTCTTTCCAACAGTTAGTTGCTGAACTCGCATCTTGCGCTCTTCTGAGATATATGGTGGGTGAGATATGTGCATACATATTGGGTAATGACATTGCCGTAGAGGCAAGGGCAGCAATCACAGCCACTGAGAAATACATTGCGGCTTGAGGAGTTGGATGTTGGAGATAGAAGAAGCTATTCGAACGAAGGACTGTTGTTCTGAGCTGATGGGTTTATTTCTACATCAGAGAGCGAGAACATGGCTTTTTATGTCTGCTCATCAAGAGACATGGCGGGTGAATATGGATTGCGACTCTATCCATGACGCCAGAGAACTGTACAACCTGCTTCGTAGTCGCGCGACCATGTGTTTGTGGCCTCGCTGTTGAATTATTATGAGAAGGCCTTGTAACTTAAGAAGTTGCGTCGAATTATCCCAGTACATAGCATTTGTATGTAGGTGATTATATAGAGCAAATATATATAACTCGAATTTAGTATGGTCTTGGTGATAATGTCTGGGAACGGATAGGAGCATATTATACTAAGTCAGTTCATGTAATGTAGGATGAATTAATGCAAGCATGCAGAGTATTGCTGGAAGAAATGATAAAGGGCAACCAGCGTAGGCGCAAGGGCTTATCAGGAAGTTATGATGAAGCTGAATGCTCTTTATTCATAAAATGTAGAGGTTGCGTAACATGTATATCATTATCCTTTGTGTGGTCTAATAGCTAAAATCTACTTCGTAAAGCAAGTAAAACATCAAAAGAAAGAACAAAGGAGTGGTTCTGATAGCCCTGCAATTTTCAAAACTTTTTGTTGGACATATTCTTGGCGCATGCAGATATACGTGCAGTAATACTCCCAATGGAGTTTGGCCTTCATCCCCACCACAATTTCACCTCAGTTGATATAGGGCGGGCCATTCATGCGAGCGTAGAGGAACAGCTGACCGTCACTGTTGGGCAGCTGGGAATGCATGCAGTCTGGCAGGGGGTGTATTGGACTTTAGTTGGAGTCTGAGGGCATCTCTTGTCCGGGCAAGGAATTGAGTGCGTTTCTGCCCGGAAACAGTTCACTGGAGGGCAAGTTGAGGTGGGGAAGGTGGCGCAACGAATATGGGGCGAAGGAAGAGTAATCGTTTCCGTATAACACGAATGCGAAGTTGGCGTCCCGGCCATTGGGGTAATGAGTGGGTGAGGCGATGCTTCCACCAGGTCAAGGAGAAGGCTTCGAACACTCAGCTCTGAAGCCACAGGTAGATGATGACGAGATTTGACTCACCTGGACCCGAAAAGGGCGAAGCTGATGGTTTTCATGAGAAACTGCATCTTGGAGGTAGGAAATGTAATGGTTTAATGGCTTGAAGGAGGATGGTTTGATTGGTTTTATGGCCTGGAGTCTTGATGATTTAGTAGCTTTGTGGCTTGGTAGTCTGATGCTGTGATGTTTTGATGCTGCTGAACTATCGAATCCAGAGAGGGGGCGTTGGGCATCTTTATATGTTTTTAGGCCAGAGCTGATCGAGCCAGAGAACGTGTTATTCAACATATGAAAGATGACTGATATCGAATAAATCTCCGAATAGATGGACAGGCATCATACATAATAATCTCAAGCCTGGGTCTTCAAGGGTCTGACCAACGGGATGCACGCTCGGAGCCTATAGAAGGAATTGGTATAGCCGGGACAAAAGAAAATTCTTCTGGTCTTTTGCACCGCAGGATTCTAGTCCGTCTGCCAGGAGAGCAGGGGTTGCGGTTGGATTGCGCTGGGTTTCTCTATAGCAGTGATTAAATATACAGAACACTGTCGATCCAGTGAATCCCAGAGTGTCGAGCACGCAGCTATGCACCTCGTAAATACGGAAGCTGCCGCATAGCCGCGCGATCAAAACGCCTCCTCACTCCTCGTCGAGAAGCCCTGCAGATGCAGCCTGTTGCGGTGAAGGCGAGAAGTTGCCGGGTGCTGATCGGTCCGTGCACGTGACCGGGATCTTGGCTGGCCCGGGTAGTTTTCAGAAGATCCGCCGCGCTGCTCTTCTCACTGTGGCCACCGTCTCGCCGTCCCTGTTCATCCTACTGACATGAGTGCGCAGGCGTATTACGAGCTCTACCGTGGCAGCAGGTACTGGATTTACGTCTTACCCGGCGCCCATGGTTTTGCGCTAACGTGTGTCGTTCTCATAGCATCGGCCTGTCGCTGACGGACACCCTGGATGACTTGATCAACGAGGGGCGGATAGAACCGCAGCTTGCCATGAAAATTCTGTCAAACTTCGACCGGGTTATCACAGAAGTTCTAGCCGAGAAGGTCAAGGCAAAGTTGTCCTTCAAGGTAGTGCAGCCCACTTCCCAACTGAGCTCAAGTGCTGATGCGTGAGACCGATATCAGGGCCATCTGGATACGTATCGCTTCTGCGATGAAGTCTGGACGTTCCTTGTCAAGGATGTGACGTTCAAGCTGGATAACCAATCCACTGTCCATGCGGACAAGATTAAAATCGTGAGCTGTAATAGCAAGCGGCCTGGCGAGACCTAAGCGCATCGGATTCCATTACGCCCCCAATCCACCTTGTGTACTATAACGGGGTTCATGGCACGGAAAGCGTCGTTGGGGTTAAGCAATTGATTTGCTACGATGGGATGACTACATGGCGTTATTTTGTTTTTGTTTTTGGCTTAGGGGGATATTGGCGCATAGGTTGATTGATACCTTCGCTGCGGAAGCGCACAGGCCTTGCCGGTAACTAGAGGAGCGGGACGGAGCGATTCCCCCCATGCAAGATATGAAGGGTTAGGGTCTAGATCCTACATACGTTTAAAACAATCCCTAGGAAAATTTGACTTCTAACACCTACATAAGAAAATCGGAAGTTTTCTGACCTAGCTGATGCCAGGGGCTGTCAACCCGTGGCTTGAAAATAGACGGGTATTAACTAGGCGATACGAGCATCGTAGAAACTCCAGGATACCAGCCCATAGCAGTGGCGAGGTCTAGGTATGTGATTATTCGCCTCAGAAATTTGCCTTTCCGAGTTTTCAATCGTGTTGGATGGGTCTGTAGACCGTGAGTATGCAAATATCAAATGCGACTAGTATTGAGAGTTGGTGATGTTTGTAGTTTAGCTGCAGACGCCAAATGCACATTTCTCCCAAGCCCCTGCAACAATTCCAGAATCAACCAATGCAGGACTCGCGTTTTGACCCGATGCCTGCATCTACTCGCCATGCCGCGGACCTTACCATGGCAAACGAACACGAAATCCCGAAAAAGCACGACGCCTGTGCCTCCCTCCCATGCACAGTCTCGAGCTTCCACGGACTTCGCGAACCATTCTGTCAAACGCGACAGAATATCGTACCGACGCTGTAAGCTTGCTTTCAATTTGTAAAAGTGAACTCGCTGACGTGTTTTCGAAGCCCGAACTCCGTCTACATCCCCGGCTCGTGAACCTCCTCCGGAAGAGTATGCAAAAGACCCACTGCAGAACGTACTTATAACTAACTAATGCACCTGACTAGGTATATGCGTGAAGGTCTACATAATGACGATATGTACATGATGGTCGAGGATGAATTCCTAGCTACCGCCCAAACCTACACCCGCCACCTTCATTTCGCAGAGTATGCACGCCGTAAGAAACAGGCGAAGCTCGCTAACCAGTCGAAGCTTTCAAGCATAACCCGACCTACAAATACGAAGATAGGGCTAAATACCGGAACAAAGAGGAGACTGCAAGTCCAGGATGCTGCAGCAAGGCATAAGGCAGCTTTAGATGATTTGTCACGGGCCGCTGGCCGACCCCCTGTTGATTCGGAGGTAGAGGATATTGATGAGAGCGGCGAGGATAGAGATGATGATCCCTGGGTTGGGACACAGCTCCATCCATTAATGGCCATACAGAGACAGCCCAAGTCACTGATGGGACTACACGCCATCAAGTCGTCTTCAAAAGCCGCGTTGGGCCGCTCCACGTCTTTCGGAAGAAAAAATAACTCCTCGACGGCGAAACCGGCTGCATGCAGCTCAAACAATAAGCAACAAGCAGCTGGTCGTATCAAACGTGAGGACTCGCTTGCTATAGGCTTCGGGGCAACACGCCTTCCTTCCGTCTCTATACAGGCTTCAGCAGCCATGAAACCGCCCACCAAGAACTCTTCGCGTCTACCTGCCGTCCCAACAAATCTTACTGAAAATTCCCTTCCTCAAGTGGCGGAAACACGAAAAGATTCTGCCTACCATAGGGCCAAAGCCGGTTCCTCCACTTGCAACACAATACCAAAATCTGCCCCTGCGACTTCGAAAGGCAGTGCAAAGTCCCAAATTCCAGCCAAGAGATCCAAACTTAGCCTCTTCTTTGATGACCTTGACGATTTAGACACCGAAATCAAAGTTGAGGGCGGTATTGACGAGCCCATGCCTAAGAAGCGGCCAGCACCAAGAGCTCCAGTTGAGCACCGTAAACTCCAAGACGAACAGCGTAAGAAGCAACGTCTTAGCGAAGTGCCAACCTTTCTATGACGCAAAGCATACGAAGGTAGTCTTACAACCGTTGGTCTTACGCCAGCAACCCGTATAGCGGGCGACAACCAGCACAGATGTCTTTTCACGGCGCCCAAGTTTCTTGTAGAGCGGCATTCAAGATCTCATAGGGTTCTACCTGGCGATCTACAATGATTCTTCATTTTCTCCTAGGAAGATAAGCAAATCGTTTAAAGTTACATTGACGTCTAATCCCACTAGGTGTGGGATGTCATAACCAAATTTCCATTATCATTTTGGATAGTCTTTCAAATGGAAGCTCTTCAATTTGACAAATTGGTCAAACCCGAACTTACTAAGTGTGACGCCGCGGCCAGAGTTCTTCCAACCAGTCCAGGCAAGATCCTATCAGCAAAGTCAGTATTCCTATCAATCTTAGATCCAGGTTAGACGGAGGTTTAGGTACCGGGCTTGGATAATCTGCACGGTTTACAAAGACCGTTCCAGCCTCGATTCTTTGGATCAACTTCTCTGCCGTCTCAACATCCTTTGTCCAGACACTGGCAGTTAGGCCCAAGTCGCTGTCATTCATCAGACGAATAGCTTCTTCGTCATCTTTCACTTTCATCACTGGGATTACGGGTCCGAAGGTTTCTTCCACCATCACGACCATGTCGTGGTTTACTCCAGTCAGAAGTGTTGGTTTAACAAAATTTCCCTCAGAGGGCATGTTTTCAAATGTCGGATTTGCAGGAGTTTCATCTTTGGCTCCCTTATCCACCGCGTCACGAATGTGTGATAAGATGCTCTCCTTGGATCTCTTGGAGATAACAGGTCCGATCTGAGTCTTCTCGTCGAAAGGATCGCCCACACGATATTTCGACAGAGCCTTCTTGACTTCCTCGACAAATGCATCGTGGACACTTTCGTGGACATAGATACGTTCCAGTGAACAACAGCTCTGTCCGCTGTTGAAAATGGCGCCATCAACAATCTCCTCGGCTGCCCAGGCTACATCAACGTCCCCGCGGATGTATGCCGGGTCATTGCCACCTAGTTCCAATCCAACACTGACGATTCTATCCGCGGCAGCTTTCTGCACTGCCAAGCCTCCGGCGACAGAGCCAGTAAAGCAAATATGATTGATCAATGGGGAGCGGATAAGTGTCTCAATGTTGGTGAGGGATCCCGAATGGAAAAATTGGATTACGCTATCTGGAAGGCCAGCCTCAAGGAATATGGAGGAGATCTGCTCGACGACGGTAGGTGTTTGGGGAGACGGTTTAAGGATAACGGCATTGCCAGCGAGCAAAGCTGGAATTAGGCTGTTGACAAGAATTAAATAGGGGTACTACAGGTGTCAAATTTTTAGTTCCAGTTCACGCCCAGTATAAGCTACACGGAGCTCTTCAGCATGCCACTTACATTCCAAGCAAAAATGACCAAAACGACACCCACTGGCTCTCTCTTAAGGTATCTTCGAAAGCCAGTCTCGCTGTCAGCATCAATCTTATCGCCTAGTACTTCCCCTGCCACACGGTTTAGATATTCCCCTCGTTTAACGGCCGTCGTGATTTCAGCCCCAGTATATGCGATAGGCCGGCCCATCTGCTCCGTAAGCTCGCGCGCCAGAACATCCTTCTTTTTTACTAGGAGCGCGAGCGCCTTGGCAACGATTTCTTGACGCTGAGCGAGAGTAGTAGACTGTGAGAATGTGCGAAAGGCAGCCTGGGCGGTCTTGGGGAGCGCAAGGAGATCCGACTCGGCGATGCCAGCGCGGGTGACCACGGGCGCATTGGTGGTGGGGGAGATAGTCGTCAGAGTTTCCGAGGACATGACAGCTTGACGATTCGATGGATGCACTTTTGAACAGCGTAGACTTATGGATAATGGAGGTGGTGAAGAGAGAGCGACAGCGGAGAGGTTTATCTAGTATGGAGCCTCGATCTCGACGTTTGCTAGTTACGGTTCCTTGGAACTGCTCCCCGTGACTGCGAACCCCATGCGCCCGCAACCCCGGCCCACCGCCGATAAACGCGATTAAATCGGCGCTGCTGGTGAGCTTTCCGTGGAAAAGCTATCGCCGCCGCCACCGGGCCCAGAGATTCTGCTCGGCCCCGCTGCGGCGCGGTTAAGTCGTTGAACTCGGCCGTTTCGCGATCTCTTTGGCCCCTCCGAAGCCACGAAAGCCCCGCGGACTCGGCGGCCCGGAACAACGTTCTGCCTGTGCCGCGCGCTTATCTAGGTAACTAGGTAGTTAGCTGCCGCGGCGCCATGAACGCGATATCAAACAGCACATCGGACATTTCCTACTACTTTTTAGCATGGTCAAGCTCTGATGGCTAGTTGCCTTCTGGAATTATCGCCAGCAAAAAGCTTCTGTCTTATAGTTGATTGCGGCCCGACCATCAAGAGTCATAATCGAGACCATCTGAGGAAGAGGTCTTTACCCAGCTCATGAAGCCATGTCTATTCTCTCGTCAACTACTTATGAACTATGTTTATTTTCTATTCTTCATTATTCCAAATCCGACTCCTCATCCTCGAACTGAATCTTCTGCCCAGTCTCCCAGTCTACCTCCTTGTTGTTTTCAACCATGTTTCGATACGCTCTCTTGTTGGCATAGAGCCAATATCCGCCAGCTCGTTTCAGTGTCTCATGGGCTTCATTCGCAAGATACTTAATGTCTAGGAAGATTGCTTCAATAATTTTGAATACTAGCACCCTTCGTTCCTTGGTCGATTTTGCAATGACCGGCTGAATGTCGAGCCTAGCTAAGGTCTCTTTAACGAACCGGAGCTTCAATCTTTCTGCTAATAATGCTTCATATTTCTGATCACCTACTGCGTCATAGCTTATCTTGATGTGTGATGTCTCACGATCGAGTCTAGTCTGTGTGGCAATGTGACCAATAAACACCTTAATAGTTTGTTCTAGGGATAAACATGCCTGTGACCTACTGATCCCATGGATTGCGTGGTTCACTTTTTCAATCTCTTCGCTTGTTATAATAATAGTTGAACAACTCATACTCTGTCGCCTGAGCGCTTTATTTACCGACTTGGCGTGTTTGAGAGCTTTCTTTTCTTCGCGTTTGATTTTAGCTAACTGCGATGGTCGGCGTCCCTTTCCAGTACTTTCAGTGTCAGTTACTGATTCAGTAATAGACATTCCTTGCGCGCCTTCGCTGCTTTCGACGACATCAAGCACTACACTGTCCTTCCACGCTGCCAGTTTTTGTGGTGTTTCGCTGCTGTTATCAATGACCTTGGTGTTTGAGTTTGATATCGGTACTGGATCGCTAGTATAAACATTGCTTAGGCCTGATGGTCTATAACTCATGCTTAGCCTATGGCTAGAACCTGCTGCTTTGTTTGACCATATGTGCGCTGGTAGCCGCTCCTGTTTTGGCCCTTCACAGACAACAGGTATTTGTTGACTATCAACAGCAAGTGATTTCGCCTCGCTGAATCCTTTTTCAGCCGATTGGGTCTTTTGCTCTAATAGATGTCTTCTAATCTGCTCCGCAGGCGTTCCTCCGAAGCTCTTCCTTGGTGCCCCAGGCACTTTTAGTACACTTGGCTTCCGGATGGGAGTTTTTGGTGATCCAGGCACCATATATGCATAATCTTCTTGGCGGAAGGCGTTTTCTTTCTCATCATCGTCTGTTGTGTCTGTCTTTAGCTCTGCGGAAAGAGGGCTACAGGCCGGCTCCCCGGCATCCAGTTGACGGAGCTTCTGAATAAGTCTGGCAACTTCTCTGTGTCTTTTGTCATGGACCTCGTTTGAGTTCCTACATCTGTAAGTGCATTGTTAGTCCATGTTTTATGCTTTTATTACTATCCCATTTCAACCTACGGATCACATTTATGGCTGTCACCTATCCAACATTGGTTAGCTAGGTGTGTATGAACTAGTCTTTCTCTTTGACCTGCCTACCTTTATGAAACATGGTCTGGTGATACCGGATGCATGGCTCGCTGTGGATACCAAAGCAGGTTCTTTTTGCTTTAGGGTTATTTAAGGATGTACCACAGACTGCACATCCATGATCTGCAGCAAGAAAAAAGAACTTAATTAGCTCTGCCCGGAAAATCTGCAAGATAGGAGAAAAAAACAAGATACTATGAAAGCGCTGTTTCTTTTATAAAAGTAAGATTATGAAATAACTTACAAAGGCCAGGGGAATCTTCCCACTTATAACCCCCAAGGTTGATGATTATTTTTCCGTCCATATGTTCTAACCGTTTGGAGGGTGCCGTTATACTGCAGCGTGTTATTGGGTTCGAGGAAGAAAGATACGTGCGAAGCAAATTCCTACAATTGAAACCTGAACAAAAAAGATATAGCGATATCCCTAGATTAATTCAACTAGGTCGATAAATGTTTATTGGAAATATAGAAGTTGAGTTACAAAAAAATTAACTATCGCCGGGTGCAGCGTTCCTAATATATCCTGACCCGATTGCGGGCTGTCGAAGGGAATATTTGAAACCACGATGCGAAAACGTCGTACTACTGCGAAGGTTGCTAATAATACCGTCAGATTCCATTAAACTGGATACTATAAGGTGCAGGACAGCTCTATCAAAGGCAAACGAAGTCGAGGTATAACTATCCTGGTGGAATGTTTTATTCATCGACTTCCCGTGAACATTCCACACTTCAACAAGAGATCTATTGTAAATATACTTTGTCTCCTTATGAAGTTTTCTACTCTAAGAACTTAAATACACAAGATGAAATACTACTCGGAGCTTTCCATGCACAATATGTACTCGGGTCCACTTATAGACGTACTTCAGACCTGGATCTAGCCTCTAATTCTCATTCAGCTCGTTTATTGCCATATTGAAAGAAAACCCAAACCACGATTCATCGTGGTAAGTATATTCATTTCCCAGAGAACTACTCTGGTTTTTAAGGTAGGAAAGTCCCCAGTCTTGGTATAACTGCGAACATTGTTGTCTTCAGTATCATCTTATTGTTTTAGGTGTTCTAAGACTGCAGATTGATGCATGCATTTCCCATTTGAACTTCAATGTTCTTCTTTCTCTCTAAATACTACTTATCTCATTTTATAGAAACAGATCTATAGCCATAGAAATATTGCTATCAGGTGGCCATGGCAAGAGAAAAAATATCGTGTGCTGCAAAATGTACATTCTGTATAGTACTAAATCCCCCAAGGTACCATTACAAGCCCGGTGTAGAAAATAAGCCCCAGCCCAGATATTAGGAGATGAAACAGACCCGGTAGTGATACCATAACAAGAGCAGAGCTGGCAGTCATACTTTGCACGAGTTTGGTTGGCGTCGTTAGGTCACTTGACGATGATGATGGCGGTATCTTTGTAGCCCCGATATTATTATTACTTATCTTTGTAGGTCGTCGAGTCGACAGGGTAATTCTGGGGAGTGTCTCAATGTCCCCATCGTCATCAGTCTCCGTTGGAATAGGCCTCAGAGTCGTAGTTGGAATGTTGAAGCCAACTTCAGGCCTGATTGTCTCGCAGGCTGTTTTGGAGGTATGGCAGCGATATCCGTGTGGGCAGCAGCCACCAAAAGGACATATTGTGCCGACGCAAGCAATATTACAAACCGGAAGACCAAAGGAGACCGTGCAAGCAACCCCTGATGGGCAGCAGCCGCTTCCATCGTCGCAGGGGGTTTGCGTTTCTTCCGGACACGAGCCATATTGTCGAGCAAAGATATCTTCAGGAGCGCGGGCGATGATCGAAGTTATATACACGGTAACGATACGGAGATTTTTTTCTGCGGCAAATGTTGGCGATACGGTGAAGGCTAGGGACGCTGCGAGATTTAAGATGACACTCTGGGGCTGCATCCTGACATTAAAGTTCAAAAGGTCACAATGGAGGTATTCAAAAAGAGAAGATAGTTTTAAAATATAGAATAGGAAGAAAATTGCAAAATGACAAACAGATACTCCGTTCAGTCATCCGTCTTCAACGGCAGGAAGTTACAAACGCAAAATATACGCCGCTCTGTTTCTGTTCGGTCGGAAGCACTGCTAATTAGTTAAACGAGCCCCTGTAAAGATGGGCATCAGTGAAACCAAGCGATAGCCAATAGCATCGATGAAGTAGTAGGCCACTGCAAGACTTTTGCGCATCCGATTGATCGGCTTAGTGACTTGCTGTTGTGCCACATCTCAAAGCCAATTGTAGGCTAGTCTTCTTGATATACAAACGGCGGTCCCAATCAAGAAAATTAACGGAACACTGCGTTCCTTAAAATAGGGTGTTGCTTCTATAGGGTTCGAAATCTTGGAAGTATACTGATCCTGGGCGAATTCTAAGGTATCTAGGCCAGGAACCCTTGAGAGATAATTAACGATATTAACCCTTTTCAAAATGATAATTTGCAAATGGCAGGTCAGATTAGACATTATATCAAAGTATACACACATTAAGTGCTCTGCATATTATACCATCATCAAGCCAAAGTATTCATTCGGTCCTCTCCCATTGATACTCTGTGTGCAAGGAAAATAACGGCTGGTCAATCCAGATTTGTTGATGACCCCAATGATAGGTTACAGCTGAGAATTAAATATCTTCTTTTTGAGTACTCCGTAATAGCTTAGGCATCGCGAACCAGACGCGCGCCAGCCCATACATAGGGGTAATTTCGCTGATACCAGTTGACACTATAATATCACCTAATTAGCAGAACTTCACAAATAGGACTCTAGTGGAAGAATGCATACAATGTTGTACGGCCGGCAATTCGAGGATGGGTAGCCCATGACCCTCCAAGAATGATGTTGTGTTTTCCGTCAAAAAAATCAGCTGTATAGGTGAAGAAAAGGGAGTATTAGTGAGAATTCTAAAATCTAGGGTAGAGGTGAATGGAAATTTAGTGACATATCATGCCGTACCAGTATAGGCAGGGTACAAATCCATAGCCTTGAAGCCTTCGTAAACTTCTAAGGCCGAACTTGTCCACTCCCACACGCCACCCATATCGCCTTGTCCGGAGAGCTTGTTTCCGTTCTGGGTGACAGGAGTGGGGTGCCAGTGCTTAAATCCGACATTGTATCCGTCGAGATCAAGGTACACTGGCGGGGGCCTCACGGAATTCTGTAAAACCGGTTGGTGGTCTGGCGCACGGGGTTTGCCATTTTGGTGTACGTTGGCTCCATTAGTATGGGCCATGTTGGAGTGTTGACTACAGCTAATCAATCCAAATGTGTCGTGAAAGCGATGGGTTGCCACCATCTCAGGACATACCTTTTTTCTTCCAATCCCTGATATCTAAGGAATGTTGAATATTGATAAATACTTCGCGCTTCCTCAAGGGTGGGTATTCTACAATTCACCCACTGAGCATAGCCATTGAGTTCATCATAGGAAGCCAGGACAGGCCAATCGAGTGCAAATCGGAGAGGTACCGGCCCAAATACCGTCCGCACACAAAATTTCTTTATGTAATCAAGAGAAGCGCTACTCTCATTGTGATTTGTGCCGTTGGTGTAACCAGTAGTCTGGTTACCAGATTTCATAGCCGTATCAGTTTGTTTGATCCATGAGGCCGGGGAAGTGCGTACTCCTTTCGATTCGAGATATATCGAATATTCACCATTTGTGATCGGTCGGCCCTTAGCCATAAATGAAGTCACATTCGCTACACGAGAAGGCTGCTCGTTGTCCCAGGCGAACGACTGTGGTGGAATCTGGGATGGGTCGGGATCGTCTAATCCGATGGTGATAGTTTGTTCTGGAATGATGAACCATTCATTGGGAACGGATTCTTGAGAAGATCGGATCGCTAGATATTCAAAGTCTGGTCTAGGCACCCCAGGTGGAGGACGAATTCTGTCGCTTTGTAGTAACATGTAGAGAAATGTTTCTAAGTGCATCGCCTCATGCTCGAATCCGATCCATAAAGCTTCATGAATCCGTCTATCATTCGCTCCTTGTAGGTTGGCAAATAATGCCCTGACTTTATTGCGCACGGTGGCTTGAAACTGTAGAATATCTTGTATCGGAGGCCACTGTGAAGGAATTTCACTGTGGGCATGGCATTTTGCCGGGTTGTCCACGTCGGGATCTATTCCACGCTCAAACATAGTTGCATATGATTTAGGTTCAGCAGGTTTGCATCCGGTGGCGTTGCAGATGTGCGTATCTAGGAACGAAAGTTAATGTAGAGCAATCTCATACTTGGCATAACATACCCAGAAAGACCGGAATATGTCCTAGATAGAATACTAAGGCGTTTCGGAGACTGATTGGCTTAGAGAGTAGCTCATTTTGAGGAACCATCTCGGTGGTGACTGTGTCCCAAAGCTTCCAAAGAGCCTCATAGCTTTTTAAAGACGGTGTTAAGGTAGGCGCGTACTCTGCTGGCTGTGTAGGTATAATGTACGGTGATGAAGAAAGGAGATGGATATCTAGGTAATACGTCTGGTTAGATAGGCCATAGACCGGTGGTATCAAGCAATATAGGCAAGTAAGCTTACTGTAGTTGCCAGCGCTACCATTGAACCTGGCAGTTGGCGTGACGCCAGACTGCTCCCATAGCGAGTCATACTCCTGCCTATCATACTTGAAGGCCTGTTCGAAAAAAACCCTTTCTCCCTTTTCAAGGGGCAACCCATTGATAACAACATTTTTTGTTGGGGTGTAATACGCTTTATGGCATCCGTCTTCTTCGTGATATACGCCAATGACATCCCATTCATCTCGTTTGAAAGCTTCAGAGCCAAGGATGGAGTTTGCATTGGCTAATCCATTGAGATAAAATTCTCGGGTCACATTTTTCCTGTCATTGTAAGCGCGAAAGACTTTTTGAGGGTTCTTACAGGAATCCAGTCCAATGAGTAAAGAGTCCTCTGGGCCCAATGTTTTGGCAAATCCTGATAAAAAGTGTGCCGCTTCTGACCGGGAAAAATTTCCGATAGAAGAACCTAAAGACATAATCCAGGTGGGCTTACGCCTGTTTTCAGACTGCCTCAGCCAGGTAAGTGCATCGTCATACGTCCCTAGTAAGCCTCCACACTTGACGTATTTGTAGCTTTTAGATGGAATTTCCGCAAAGGTTCTTTGCAGCTCCTCCAGAGAAACATCAAGTGCCAAATACTCCACGGATTTTTTCTTCCGCTCAAACTCATTCAGCAGAATCTCGATTTTTCGAAGATTCCTATAGTAAGGTCAAAATGAGGGTTCAGCCACGAGGTTAACGCGTAGATTTTTTTCATGATGTTGATACTGGGTAAGAGAAGACAAACCCGCTTCCCAACTCGAGCAATTGTGCGTTTTCTGGGGCCCGCTCAACGATGTTGGTTGCATTTGTAGTTAGAACATCAATTTCGGCATTCGTAAGATAATAGTCTTCCAGATAGGTGATCTCTTCGAATAATCGAAGGCCCTCGGCGTTGTACAGAAGTAAGGTGGGCAGGCATTTCTGAACGCCATCCTTCGCTTCGAGGCCCTGCAGGATACCTTCGGCCAGCGAATTGATCAAGTCATTGCGGCGGATGTCGGTTATCGCAACTGTAGCGTTTGACAGAGGCATGGTGAAGAAAGGAGATCGAGTGGATAGAATAGTATGAATGGGAAAATGCAGTCCAAATGTTACGCAATTTCATTTGACTTTTTGTCTGTCGCTGGGAAGAGAAGAAGGCATTTATTCCGCGCGCGAGGCCAGTTGTATAGTTATACTTCAGGAATCGTAAGATGACAGGATACACTTTTAACCTTCGGGTTTGCTGGAAGTATGGTTGAGGGGAGAATCTCCGTAGTGGAGTAGAAATCTGGGTAAATAGCCGGCAGCCGACAGATCACAGGGGAATGTGCACTATGTTTAATAGTAGCATGCATCACTGGGCCGATTCTGTCCACAATCTAGGGGAATCCGTACTGAATACCTACCGATATCACCCGGGGTTACATGATTGGGATGGTAGAGAAGGCTCTTCAGAGACGGCGGCACAACGGAACGTACTCCTCCACACGCCTATTTACGGCATGTCCTGGGGAGCCTGGCCTGTGCTGGGTTCGCGAGATCTGATTTGTATCGGTGGTCATGGCTTCGGCCGTCTGGCGGTTTGAAAGGGAACCTTGATCTCCACAGAACTTGGCGAGCAACAAAGCCAGCCCGATATCATGACGTACACATGCCAAGTGGTTGGGAGTATTTTGTGGGCGCAATACGATGGTCTGTTCTCGCCTTCGAAATACTGGGTTGGGTCGATCAATAATGATGGAATCGCCTGCTGGTTGTTGGCAACAGAGTGCCGTGTTTGCCTTGTTTGCAAGAAGGCAAAACCAATACGGGAGTAAAGAACTGGCCAATGATCAACTAGTGAATTAAGTAGTTAGTCATATTTGCACTGTTTGACAATACAGCACAGAAAGCAAACATGGCCAATACGCCATTTTGACCAACAAGCAAACAGAACAGCATGTCAAGGAGGCATGAGATGTTGAGTTCTGTGAATATTTGCTAGTGAGAATTTCTTGTGTTTGTGCTTTGGAATAACGGTCTGCTTCTCCTGTAACTAGTTATAGGTGTAGATGGGAGCCAATGCCTGTTGTTCCCAACATGAAAGCAATCCGAAAGAACATATCAGCCCCGTCTCAAGTGTACATATACCAAAGGCAGGCTTTCACTCTGATGGCCAATGCTATCATACCTTGGTCCTGACTATCCCTTTCACCCCGAAAATGGAGAATACCCTCTCGGATTCAGCCATGAGAGACTGGACATTCGACATAACAGGCTTAAAGAACCGACAAAGGCACCATCAAGATGCAGCTGTGAAAGAGACAAGGCCGCCGATATGAATCCGGTGTTGGCTCTCCCGAGGTGGCCGGTGTTGAGTGAATCGGACGGCAATCACGGTCCTTACCCAAAATGGAATTCGAGAGACCTCACTTCGATGACCCCGCACTCACCATCTTTTCTAGCCTTATGAAACAACATAAGGCCGATACAAGTATGGAGATCCCATGCCATCCTTTGCTCGGTGATCTCAGTGTGTATCGGGAGCATTCCGATTGCGCAAGTAGTAGTTTGGTTGGAACGGCTTCTTCTCTGTGCAGAGCCGCAGAAGATACCAGGGAATCCTGTTTCCACAGTGATAGCGACAGCGATGTGGATTCTTTTCCTGATACGCCTAATGGGTTGCAGGTAATACACTATTTTTTGATGCCGACAAGTCTTTACTTTTTCTAACTATTGTCCGCATTCTATTCTAGGTCACGTCCATAGTTGGTTGCCATATGTCTGACCTGATGATGTCAAGGGAGAATGTTCTAAAACTTGACTGCCGTTATAAAAATCAACTATCTGCCATTCGCAATGAAAGGGATCAGGCCATTGATCGCTGGCGCCAGGAAAATGTCATAAATCGGCGTCTGATTGAAGCGTTGCAGTTTGAAAAGCAAAAGCTTGCCTCAGTGAAAAAATACTTAAAGCTTTGCGTATCCACTGAAATCGTGCACATTCCAGCGTGGCCTCCGTGTACTCCCCTTACTCCACCCCCATCTGTCGGGAGATCCACTGCGCCTAGCAATGAGCACATGTCTGAAGATCAACATATCCGATTTCTTTACGATAACCCACTTTACCAGGGCTATGAGCTTAATGTTAACATCCTCCTCCTTCGGGTGAAAACCCTTGTTGAGAATAATTACCCCGTCAAGGCTTTAACACTTATCGAGGAGGCTCTTGAGAAAGCGAGCAAGCTCAACTATACTCCTATCTATGCAAAATGCTTGTACTGGAAAGGGAGGATTTTATATTTAAAAGGCTGCCAATCTGACGCTATCAAGTTATTCAGAGATGCAATGCCTTGCATTGGAATATATAAGGAAGGAGAAGATCTTAAACGCTGGTTGCTGAAGCTCGACGATTACCGTCACTCCTATTGCGATAATCAAAGCGGATCAGACGCAGAGAGCCCACTATGCTCAAGGAGAAGAAATTACAAAAACACCTGCGTGCCTG
Organism: Ophidiomyces ophidiicola; assembly: GCF_022830035.1. Classification (NCBI taxonomy): domain Eukaryota; kingdom Fungi; phylum Ascomycota; class Eurotiomycetes; order Onygenales; family Onygenaceae; genus Ophidiomyces; species Ophidiomyces ophidiicola. Next base: position 471,815 of record NW_026054645.1, read on the forward strand.
CTGCTGAGTTACCGTTAACTCCCTGAACGCAAGAGCCTGGCATACTAATTAATATACAATTTCATATTTTAGTTGAATTCAAACATTGATATCAGATGTAGCAGCCCAATTCGATATCCTTGTGATGAAAAAAGTCTTCTGAATTTGAAAATATCTTTCTGAAAAATGCTATCAGCAGTCTCCTAAAAACTATACTAAAGTAGTATATTCGTTACAGGCATATCCCATATATACGCAGCAAGGATAATAGCCCCAAAACTCATAATTGCTGCCATTAACACGTTGATTGCATTGTTATCAAGGATGTCGTGCCCAGTCTCAATCTTTCGGCTCTCCTGCGTCACATCCGAGTGTCCGATAGGCTCGTCCGCCACTTCACGCTTGAATTTTCGAAGTGTGGTCGCACTACCCAAGTTTTCCGCTCCTCGCGGCTTACTGCCTTGTAGCACAGTTTTGTTGTCGAAACCTACAGGTTTCACGACTCCAGAGTAAACGAGGACCTAGAGTAAATGAAGAGTCAGATCCAATAACAGTCAAAAACCTTGGGAAAAAGAAATAAAAAAATAAAAAAATAACAGCAGCCTTACTGCTTCCAGAGCAGATACATACTTTCCTGCCTCCTACACCCTCTATTACTTTGCCCGTTCGTTTATCAACGACGGTTGCTTGCAACATGCCACCTAGTATGCTATCCAATAAGCTACCCAAAGTTCCCCATATAGTCACTGCCAGAACCCAGAGAGATTTCTCTCTTGCACCCCATGCGCGACCGCCATCAAGCCCTGTGGTAGAAAACCCTGGTAGCGGGCCTAAGGGGCAGAACGAAAGTAGTAGCAGGGAAGTGATTGCAATTGTAGAAGCCCCCAGTGCTCCTGCAGCAAGGCCAGTAAGCGTGACACCGCCATTCGTTCCACGGGGGACTTTGCGCAATCGGAGGGATGTTATTAGGCGAGGCGAAGAATTGGATAGAATACCAAGTTCACTAGAGTAGGTATCAGCGGCTACGGCGGCATAATTCCTATCTCGACAAAGACAAGAATCGTTAGCACAGGTCTGGTTTGATCCCGAATTCCAAACAAGTAGTCGGAGTAACAGTGAGACCTACGCAACGATCCCCACGGTCAAAAGATCTTCCCCGTACGCGAAGCATGAAGGGCTACTCTGCTGTTTCCGATAGAGCTGCAGGGTATAAAGCAGTATCAAAACCGACGCGACAGCGGAGTTTGCCAGCACCTGCACATGGGTTCTTGGGCCATCACCGCCAGCCGCCCCAGAGGCTGCGACCGTTAATTTAGCTTTGATACTGTGCTTGACCTATAGATATCATATGGAGGAGTCAGTGATTTTCCTTTAGCATGCGATGGCAACGTCGTTACGTGCAAGAAAAGAACTTGCTGACCTTGGTCACGGTGGTCCCTCCGAGAAAAAAAACAACGAGACATGCAAACGGCGCTGGGGAGGGATACAGTGCATGGACAATAGCAGTGATTGTGGCGAAGACGATTCCCGTGGGGGTCAACGATTTCCTGGACCACGCGCGGTAGACCAGCAGGGCTGTGGCTGGGACTGCAATTATTGGTTTCATCGTCAAAAGCCTGTCGATTCCGCTCCAACAACACTACTCCGTATTCTTGCGTCTTTGACAAGATGGCCGCATCCAGGGTCGTAAAAAGCTTGTTTTTCCATAAATGTGCACGCAGCGTGGACCTCAAATAAAAGCGTGCTGCGGGAGGAACCGAGTCTTGCGAAGGAACCGTGCAGTAACGGCAAATAGCTAGTTAGTTGTAGTTGACTACTATACGGAGTAGCTATATAACTACCGAGTCGTTAACTAACTACCTGTTATGTACTCCATGTTTCAATTGATCGCACGCTAGGAAGAGCACTCGGCCACAGCATTGACTAAATGAAGAAACTTAAATACATAGTTATATCATCCTGCATCTCATTAGAGCAATTCTATATATGGGTGTTTATATGGATTCGCCCCCCCCCCCCCCCTCAAATGGATATTTCCATAAGGGAGCGGCTTTCCGGAGGTGAATTTCTGCTTCTTATGCCATATTGGTATTTCTTCGCCTCTTGTTGTTATGACTTCTGGTTTGCCATCTTCAAGAGGTCAATTGAGACATCTCTATCCATGTCTATAGCCATGGGAATAGGCGAGAGCTGATTGAACACGTCTGAATTTACCAAGCATAAGCCTAATTTCAGCTAGTTGTGAAATCCGCCATGCTCCGTAGGCTCACAAAGCCTCCATAGGCCTGCTGCCCTTGCTGCACTTTGGACAGCGCCAACTTCTTTCAAATCAACATGCCGATTGATGTCAGCATATCGCACTTCTTCCTTGTTGCTGCCTTTCCCACCGTCACCGCGCTTCTTTTTGCCAACGTGGGCATCGGGACGATATTGTTCCATGATATGCACATATATATCTTTTGAGACGTTTTGTGCTAGCCATTTTACGATTTCCTTACCTTCATCCTCGCGCCCGGGCATAACAAGGTGTCTGACCAAAACACCACTTTTTGCGACACCATCGGCAGTGAAGCACAAGTCACCAACCTGGGTATGCATGGTCTTGATACTTTCCATGGCCGTTTCGGTGTAGTTTTTCGCTTTAAGTAGCCTCACCGAGGATCTATTGTTCCATACCTTGAAATCCGGTAGGTATATATCGATGAGGCCGTCTAGAAGTTCGAGCGATTCAAGAGAATCGAACGCAGACGTATTATAGATGATGGGGATCTTTAGTCCAAGGTCCCGGGCATGAAGAATCGATAAGACCACCTGCGGAACAACATGTTCTGGTGTGATGAGATTAATATTATGGACATTTCCGACATCTTGTAATTTCATATACCATTCCGCAAGCTCCTCAGGAGTCAAATCAAATCCATTGCGTTGGTGCGAAATTTCCTATAGCCAGGCGCCTGAATCAGCCATATATACACGGCACAAAACGATCCCATAAGCAAAACCCACATGATTCTGGCAAAATACGCATCGCAAGTTGCACCCTGAGAAGAAGACCGACCCGCTTCCATTCCAGCCCTGTACACATGGTTCTTCACCAAAATGTGGCGCAATGACATTGACCTTAACTTTCTCCGCCCCAATCAAACAGTATCCGGTCTTCTCGTAACGATTGACACCGCATAGCCTTGGGCATAGGTTACAGTTTGCCAGGTGAGACTGTGCAAGGAGCCGCTTTGTAGATGCGTCGGCTGAAGAGAGGAGTTGGTAACGGGGTATGTAGGTATCAAGAAGAAAAGGAGGGGCGAGGTGAACAGAGCGAGTTTGAGATAAAGCTACTCGAGTAGCCTCTAGGCCAGGTGTTGATACTCTTCGTGCAACAGACGTGAGCGTGGTCAGCATCGCGGCCGTCTTGTCAACGGTGTTGAAGGCCGGAATTAGCAAGACGGGCCGACAGCCGTCAAGCAGCTTATATAATTAACACTCACGGTTCTCATCTAGAAGCCTCAAAGTATTGTACATATAAACTGCAGCATTGCGTACTACCTCACACATGAATAGCATCAACTATGTGGAATAAAAACCACGTAGTCTTGGCTAAGCCCGGTATTTCCAAACATCAACCCCTAAAAAGGACTACATACACACATCAGAGTATTAAGCCGAGATCTCTCACAAAAATGTAACAGGGAATATGTTAACACAAGAATATAGAAGTTCGATCCGAGACGCAGTCCAAGACACAAACGAATAAAACACGGAGATACCGGAGGGGAGTGGTGGTGCGAGGGAATGCAACAGAATCCAAACACCTGAGGTTATGCTTTTTCGAAAGTGGGCGTAGTCGTAGTTCGAAAGAAAGAAATGTACAAGGTCAAAAGATGTGCTGTAATAGTCACGATACGCAATGGGGAAAAATAAGTAGAACGCCGGCCTTCCCCTCTTTTTGAACGCCTGCTGTAATGCATTAACAAAAGGTGATTAAAAAGGCAATTTTAAGAAGCAATGGTATAAGTGTTGCACCCGCAATGCGATGCTATGAGAAGAAATATTGACTGTTTTTCAATCGTTGGACGTCAAACTCGCCCTAGAATCTAGGTTAGCATGTTGAAACTCTCCTGTAGATGAAAAGATAAATTGTACCTTAGACGGAACAGGACGGAACGTTACCGGTAGCCAGAGCCAGGTGTATGCATTCCCTTTTTTCTTGGGTTTGCCGGCGACAGCTTCCGGGGCCTCCACTGTCTCAAAGAGATCCACTTCGTCATCAAACAACTCGGCCAGCGAGCTCGTCTGCTCTTCGACACCCACTGAACATTTGGCAGTCTCGGCGGCTTCCTCGGGGGAGATCTGTCCCATTGCGGCAACGCCAAGAGACTGTACTGAAATTAGAGAAGCATCGCCGTTTTTGGAGGCAGCGAAGATGCTTCCGGGGGTGGTCATTGCTTCTCCTTCTTTCCTCTCCGCTTCGTTCTCCGATCGAAGTAACTTAGAACGCTTCTGCTCAAGTATCAATTCGTCGGCTTGATGTTCTTTGCCTTTGCCTCTTCCGTTCTTCTTGCGCCAGGCATTTATTTTCTTAGCCACTGCAGCACTTGGCTTTAGTTTGGCAAGGTAGAAGTTGTTTGAATATCGAGCTTTGAACTCTGCGGCTAATCGACCTACAATGTCTTCAGAATGCATTCGGACAAATGCATCGCGTAAGACACCGTTCATTGTATCAATATCGCCGGCATGCGTCCAAAACGAATCGTGGACAGCCGAAAAAGAAAGGCCAAGCTCGTCACATTTAATTGCAGAGAGCATCATATGAGTCGCATCAAGAGAATGAATGAAATTGGGAGGAAAAGCTTGAAGTTGTTTGCGTCGGCTAACAACGTCGGAAGAGTGAGGTTCTTTAATGCTCAGCGTCTGTATTGCAGTAGGGATGCGTCGAGTTTTGGCTTCTCGATAAGGTTGAACCACGGGCAATTTAAGCGGAGTTGTCCAGATTACCGTAGACCTAAAGTTAGAGGACAAAAGATCCTTTGCAACTTTCTTCTTTGATTTTGATTTTGATTTTGATTTTGAAGCTGCGGGGCTCGGGCTTTCTATTTCTGTTCGGATAGCTTCAGCTTGCTCTGGGGATAGGGATTGAGTAATGCGATTGGCACAATCACCGAGCCAGAACTGAATATCATGTGCTCCAGTAAACATCGAGCTCAAGGCGGCAAAAATCTTTTTCGTCACATACGTTGCAGGCTTCACTGCCAAATCTTTTCCGATAAGTTCTGGGTAAAATTCGTCGAGTTGTTTTTGGACCTGCCGTATAGCCCCAAGAAAGGTAACACCATAGACATTTGTCATTACTGTCTGTTTGACAATTTTTCGATTAATTTTGTCCTGAAGCATCTTCGCAAGATCGTCACCAGCAGCGGCATCTTGAACAATCGACTCATGAACATGGTCTGCGACGGCAGAGTAGATATCCGACGGACGGTCTGATGGTTCAAGATTCACCTGGCGGGCACCGATTACGTCGCCTCCGAGGGCAGCGTAATGCTGCAGTCCGTTGCACGAACCATCTTGGTGAATGGGCAACCGAGACACGAACTTTGTTGGATCGGGGGAAGCGAGAGCGTTTCTCAATTCAATACAAGCTGCTAAACACTGGAATGGATCAGCAGCCTTAAGCCACCATCTCTGCCCATGAAGGCCCTTTTCTGCAGAATCGGTGACATCATCGAAATGGTCCATAGCAAACTGGGCTCTCTCGTCAAAACTGGCTTTATCGAATCCGAAAACATTTGCAAGATGGATTTTAAGCCATCGCAAGCCCCGTTCACCAAGTTCCCGGCCTTCGTCAAAAAGTAAAAGCCCACGACACATGTCAGAGCCCATCTGGTTGAAATACGGAGGAAGCGGGTAAGCTCTACCACGGAAATCTAAATTATGTGGTAGATAGAATGTTTCGCCAATGTATGAGCGGGCAATTTCTAACTGGAGGTTTTGAAAGCATCTTTGGGAATGAAACCCCGATCGCTGATTATCAGCAATCATCTTGGAACGGTAGTACTGTTTCAGGACACTTGAATCGCCAGTCTCTGGTTTAATCGGATCGGGAATTTTGGGGTCAGCAGGAGGAATATCAGCCACTTTAACACCGGAGTTCCAGGCTTCAAGCATCACGTCAAAGACCGCTTTGTTAATGCGCCAGCCTGTCTTTCCGAGAACATTCAGCCCAGTATAGATTTCATTGAGATCACCACGATTCGCCGCTGCTTTGACATACTGCAGCTGCAATGGGCTACCCGATTGGGTACGGATGATAGATGTAGGCTGACCCAGAAAACCACCGTCACAAAACGAGTTCCAAGGCCGCGGAGGAGCAACCATGGGCAAATGCTTTGCTAGGACGTGGTCGGCGGGTTCTTTACGAAATTTTTCCACGACACTGTTATGGAGCTGCACAAATCCAATATTGTGCCCCCTTTCCAACTGGTAGACGTGGCGAAAAGCAGGCTGTGTAGTAAAAGTAACCTCACCAGTATCGGAGTTTCGATGTTTAACGGAGACTTTTGTAGAGGAAAAAAGCATTGATGCCAGTAATGCGCCAACCTTCGCTTCAATTGCCGTAGTCCAAGTTGTATGTTCGTGGTTCTCTTTGTACTTTTTCACCATATGTCTCCATTTAGAATTTCCCTGTTTGGTGTTTTTCGATGAGATTAACTTCTCCATGTACTTTGCCCTCTTGGCATTATTTCCGTCCGAAGACGAAACGGCCGATTCACGCATGCGATCAGCAATGTATTCCTCCTGCACTGCGCGACCCAGAAGCATGATGAGATGAGTAAGCCTTATGCCCTTATCCATTCCTGACCTCCCTAGCGCATTCATTGTTGCGAGAATGGTGACTGCCGCCAGTTTCTCTCCACCTATGGCAAGCATAAACGGCGCATATTCACATCGCTCGTTATCTTCCGAGGTCTTTTTTTCACTGACTTGGGCTTTGGAAATGGACCCCATCTCCATTTGAATGTTCGCGATGAGATGCTGATGCCAGTCCCAAAGAAGTGAACCCATTTTTGCTTCCGAAGTGGCTGTTCCGACGCCCTTTGAGCTCATTGCCTCGTTTTCCTTTCGCCAACGTTCGACTGCTGCAGTCAAGGAGTCTCGCTCTAGCCGTCGCTGCCTCTCTGTTGCAGAGTCCTGGCACTGCTCAAATCCCGAGCTCAGTTTCGACTTGTTAAAGAGTGACAACGTTTCTTTCAAGGAGCTAAGTCCCAACCCTTTTTGGGCGGTGCCTTTGACTTCAGGGACTAACGCCAAATCCTCCAATGGAGAAATCAAATCTTCCTTGGCGGGTTCAGTAATGTCTGAAAGATCACCAAGGTCACCGAGTGCAGCGGCCTGAAGGTCGGACGAACATATCTCAGAGAGTATCCCGAGATCGCCTTCTGAAAGTATGGGTAGGCCTAACACGTCCTCTTCAACATTCGCCACTTTAGCCATTTCCCAATAGCGACGCACGGTCCGGTCACGCTTTGGGCCAAGGAGCATTCTCAAAGACATGCGCAGCATCAAGGCGTAGGAAGTCGCATCTGGCTCGACATTTCCCAATTGCCTCATGTCCACCTCAAACCATTTCTGTACCGCCCATACCATACCTGGCCGCCGGTTTAGAATCATATGGGATACTATCATTCGGATATATTTGTTGTGCAACTCCAGGATCTGGGGAGACCCAGGGGGATAAAGGGTCGACAGGCGGCGAACAAGAAGAGCGGCACGGTCGAACATGCCAACAGCCAAGCTTACGTCGAGATTTGCTAGCATTTCGTCAGAATGACCGCCGATGCTCTTTTCTCTGCGAACTGTTTTCGGCCTTGTGGCTAGGTAATCCTTGATGACAATGAGGGACGACGCATCTCGCTCTGCGGGATCAGACGGATCTGAGAACGGAAGAGGCGATGCAAACGAGGGAAAAGAATTTGGCTCTGATCCGATATTACTTGTGTACGACTCTCCACCTTCGAAGGGTATGTAATGGTCCGAAGTTGCCGTTGCAAAAGCGCGGGATGACTGCAAGCTGGCGAAGAGCGAGACGTGCGACGGTATTGATGCAGACCGGGAGGAACGTGCTCGGGCGAGGGAGGATTGGCATCGTGAAAGAGCTGGACAGAGCCATGGAAGTGCTAACTGATCATATGATCGCTGCAGCTGGTGGAAGGCATATTTTTGGCGAGCAGCGCGAGATAGCATCTCTGAAGGTCTAAAACACGCTCAATGAACAAAGGGAGGGAAAAATCACTGCAAACAACATAGAAGGAAAGAGACGTAAAGAATAAGACAAACAAGACACTTCGAGGAGAGCGAGAGAGCGAGCGCCAGAAGCAATCTGTTCCTGTTTCTCCCCTTCAGCGTCTGTGGCGAAGAAATCTCTCGAGACAAAATTTCGCTGAATCGGATTGGATTGGAAAAAGACGGGAGTCACGTGCTACGGCGGCCGGGCGAAGGTTTCTAGCGCGAACACTAATAAATACTTCTCATGAAGCTATTCCATTAGACTTCTTTTGTATCTAACCCGTCTCCATCACCATATCGCCGTCGCCCATCTGCGACCTAGCAGATCCGCGCCGGGCATTGCTTGACGACCTTCTTTTTTTCTGCCGCATCTTCAGCGCCCACCCACTCATATCTGGCTGAGTAGGGTCCACCCTCGGCGCACTCATGCCATCAATGTAATCATCAGGTTCAATCGCAGATTCAAGTGGGAGGGGCGGTTCTATTGTTCGATTGAACATGTACTCATCATATTTGTCCCATGATTCTTCGTCCTACAAAGCGTGTCAATACGAAAGGAAATGTAGATATGAAGAATGAGCCTTGCTCAGGCGAACTTGCATTTTCATCAATCCACCAATACTTTTCCCATTTCTCATCTTGCATTCGTTTTAGAAGTTCATTGTTGCGTTGTCCGCCTGTTGGTTCTGCTTCCGCTGACTTTACTTTAACGTCGATTGCTCGAGCTTCGGGCGCATTTCGAGGACCGCCCTCCTCCTCCTCTTTTTTTGCTCTCGTCGTTGATTTCCCTTTAGCTGAGATTTCGTCGTACGCATCGAGATGATGTAATTGGGGTCGCAGTTGTACTATAGCCGAGAGAGGAGCAAGATGGAGCTCATCTATATAACGTTAACCTCAAAAAGTTGTTGTTGATAATATATGGTGCAAGCGAGACATCTCTACCTTCTTTAAAAGCTCCCAGCATATATATTGGATCGCCGTTGGCCGGTTCTTGTATCCTACCCCCCAATGTCTGGGTTGCCATAATATGTCCCCCTTTTAGCTCCTCGTCTTCCAGGTCTTCATAGCCTCCGCCATCCTCGTCGTCCCAGTATCCTTTCCCGACCGAATCTCCTTCAATTTTCATTCTCCCAGAGCCAGCACCGCCGGTGTTAAATCCGCCAGCAACACCGTGTGTCCCTCCTTCCTGAATAATGCGGCTCTTTTTGAGCGCATTTCCATACCGAAGACCCTTGCGTTCGTCATAATTAATGCGAGTATTGATCGGAATATCGACTTCAACGAGCCCAGTGTTCGGTTTCAGGCGAAGCTCGGTGGGCTTCTGAAGGCTAAGATCGTTATAGGGATGTGACGAAGAACGGTCAGGGTATTGTAGAAGAAAGCGGCGCACTTGGGCATCAGTGATAAAGATGTCATAGGAGGCGATTACTGGGTCGTCGGAGTCACCACCGGCAGAGGTAGGACCTTGGATACAGAATTAGTTTGCATGCGCATACAAACAATGAAAATTTGGTAGAAGTATGGACCAGGCATTATCATATGGAGCAACTCAGCGTATAGCAAGGTGTTGCTGGTGTATGTATTTTTGTACTAGATCATCGGGAGAGCTTGGTAGGTGATATGTAACTATGTAATCGGTTTTTTGAGGGAGGAATTGTGAGAAAGGCAAACTTTGTGAGAGCACAACGACAAACCTTCTTCCATACATACATAGTACACCATATGTATATGCACAAAGGAAGATTGAATTCAATGAAAAAGCCTTTTCTAGCCAGACACAGATCTGACATACCTACTCTGTACCAGCTGCTCATCAGCTGGCTTTAGAGGAAGAGGGGTTCGTGCTACAGGGGTGAGCTGTGATCAAGATACATAGGGAACTAACTATGACTCAACGGCAGCCTTCAGGCACTTTTGCTTCACAACACCCAGTCTTCCTATATAACCATATCAGGACAGCTCTTCTCTTCCACAGTCCTTTTCATCTTGACCCTCTACCAAAAGGATGCCCTCCCCTGTTAAAATGCCCAAACGGAAGCCAACCGCGGAACTCCTGCAAACTCGACAAGTCAAGGCCAACGACCCGGATCAGATGTTCGAATCCGGATTCTTAGCAGATGTTTACATACAGGGCAGGGTGTTGATAAAGTTGTAACCCGTTTCCCTCCCGAGCCCAACGGTTATCTGCATATCGGCCATTCCAAAGCGATAGCTATAAATTTCGGCTTTGCAAAGTACCACGGAGGGGAGTGCTATTTGCGAATGGATGATACTCATCCAAAATGTGAGGAGGAAATATATACCGAGAGTATCGAGAATATAGTCAGGTGGCTGGGGTTTAAACCTCTCCGCACCACGTATTCAAGCGACTACTTTGATCAGCTATACAAACTCGCAGAGGATTTGATCAGAAAAGATCGAGCATACGTGTGCCACTGCACAGGTGATTTGTTTTTTGTTGCTGGCCTTTCCGGCGCCCCTGATATTTCAGTTGAACGAGACCTCTAGATTCTCAAGAATCGTTTCTGACCTATTTATAGAGAGTGAAATCCAGGCTCAACGTGGCTTAGATATGACTACGGGAGCAAAAGGTAAGGTTAGATATGCTTGTGTGCATCGCAACCGCCCGATTTCCGAGTCCATGGCCGAATTCCATGCCATGCGAGACGGCAAATACCACGCTCATGAAGCTGCCCTCCGGATGAAGCAAGACCTGGACAGCAATAACCCACAAATGTGGGACATATTTGCTTATAGAATAATTGAGGATGACAAAAACGATTTTTGCAAGCACATACGGACTGGTAACAAGTGGAAAATTTATCCCACCTATGATTTTACCCATTGTCTTTGCGACAGCTTTGAAGGAATCACGCATTCTCTATGTACGACAGAATTCGAGCAATCAAGGGAGTCATATGAATGGCTTTGTGACGAACTGGGAGTTTATAAACCTATGCAGAGAGAGTATGAACCTACGCTTTTCCCTTTTAGACGTGAATGACCTAATGCAACCGAATAGATACGGCCGATTGAATGTTAGCGGCACGATTTTATCCAAGCGCAAGCTCATAAAATTAGTCGAGGGTGAAGAGATGACAAAGCCCAACCTTGGGAAATATGTGAGAGGCTGGGATGACCCTCGTCTGTTTACACTTGTTGGGCTTCGCAGACGCGGTATACCACCTGGTGCAATTTTGTCGTTTGTCAGCGAGCTTGGAGTGACGAAGGCAAAGACAACAATTGAGATCCCTAGATTTGAGAGTGCCGTACGCACCTACCTAGAGACTCTTGTCCCGAGGCTGATGCTTGTTCTTGACCCTATTTGCGTCATCATTGACAACCTTCCTGATGACTACATCGAAATGGTTGAAATACCATTTTCTAAAGATGCAAGCCATGGTGTATGTATCTTATACCCCCGGCCTTGTTGCACATTCTCATAAAATTGAATAGAGTCATCTTGTGCCTTTCACGAAAACAGTGTTCATTGACCGAAGTGATTTTCGAGAGGCCCCTTCCAAGGCGTTCTATCGACTTAGTCCTGGTGAATCTGTGGGTCTAATGAAAGTCCAATATCCTATTATTGCGACATCATTTGAATTGGATCCCATCACAGGCTTAGTCTGCACGATTCGCGCGCTTTATGCCAAACCGGAAGAAGATAGTGTCCTGTTCAAGAAACCCAAAGCGTAAGGACTCACACGTTCCCAGGTGACCGGCCAACAGTAAGATCTAATCTTTCTACCAATCCGATAGATATATTCATTGGGTTGGCCTTTCGCCACTCCACAATAGCCCATTAAAGGCGGAAGTACGCACTTTTAAGCCTTTATTCAATTCAGCTGATCCGGCATCCCATCCAAGCGGATTCCTGGCTGATATTAACCCTAAATCTGAGGAAGTATTCGCAAATGCCTTGCTTGATATTGGATTTAATGAAGTTAAATCCCGCGCCCCCTGGCCTGAAGACCCAGGCAGCTGTAGCGATGATGGGAACGAGGGAATTTGCGAGCCTGAGTCAGTCCGCTTCCAGGGCATGCGAGTCGCGTACTTCTGCGAAGATAAGAAAAGCACAGCTGAAAAATTGATACTGAATAGAATTGTTTCATTGACGGAAGATTCGAGCAAGGATAAATAGTGTTGCATACCATGAGAGAGTTATATATGGAATGCCCTCCTTGTCTTTTACTAGCATATATAACAGCGAAACATGGGGAACGGACAAGGAAGTTGAGCACAAAAGACGACTCTTGACTAACTAGTTTTATAAAAGGAACACAGAGAACAATCTAATCAGTGCCAACACCGCCTTCGGCCTTTCAATCTTTAAACACCACAACCCAACTATAATGTGAGTACTTGCATACGTGGGTGGACTGATGTATCAGGCTACGAGGAACGCCCTTGGGCTTCTAATAATAGTTACAGGAAAGAAATCAGCTAGCTGTGCTCCGTATACCTATAGACATCCCGCGATACTTGCGCCAGAACTGGGTTCATTTATCATTCTTCAGCTTCATCTTCCGCAACCTAGAGTAAAGCGTTGTTAGAAATAATTCGAGCTCATTGTATTCTCGAAACTCACGTTTTCGTGGAATGTTTTCCCTTCGGTTGTTTCGTTGATTATTCCTGCCCGAATACACCAGTCCCCGAATCGCTCAGGAAGTAGTCCATCCGTATACCTCTCAAGCGCGTATCGCTTGAACAAATTTTTCATTATCACCAGAATCTCTTCCTCCTTGATAGAGGCGCGATACAATTTATTCAATCGCTGCCCGTGATATCCGCCACCCAGATACATGTTGTAAGCACCGTACGCTTTGCCAACGAAAGCAACTTCGGCAAGCCAAGGGCGCGCACAACCATTAGGGCACCCAGTCATACGCATGACTATACTGTCTCGCGCAATACCATTTTCTTCTAAGCTTGACTCAAGCTTTGTGATAAGAATTGGGAGGTATCGCTCGGACTCGGCCATTGCAAGGCCACAGGTTGGGAATGCCACACAAGCCGAGGAAGAGAGACGGAGTCCAGAGAACGCAGTGTTATCCAGCTTATACTGAGCCATGAGTTTTTTGACAGCCTGAAGATCCGCGTCCTCGACATTTGATAAGATCAGGTGCTGGTTTCCAGTGAGACGAAATTCGCCTTTGCCGAGGCCAGCAAGTTCGCGCAATCCGGTCCTCATCTGAAAATCAGCGGTGTCTTCAATACGGCCATTTTCAATAAAAAACGTAAAGTGGTTGAAATCCCTGTCATCTTTTTGCCAACCAAATGTATCGACATTGGAATCGAATTTGAATGGGCGTGGTCTCTCGAAGCGAAGACCAGGGGGAAGAAGCTCCTCAACCTTGGCCTTGAAAACATCAACTCCCATATCATCCATAGTATACTTCAAGCGAGCATGCTTGCGGTTCTTTCGATCACCATGATCCCGTTGTACCAACATGATCTTTTCACAAATTATGTGAGCTTCACGGGCAGGAACGTAGCCCAGCATACTTCCAGTTCTAGGATATGTTTTCTTGTTATTGTGCGTCATTCCCATACCTCCACCAGCCAAAACATTAAATCCTTCAAGATGCCCACTATCCCCCTTGATAGCAATGAGACCAATATCGTGAGCATAAACATCTGTATCATTGTGAGGAGGAATTGCGATTGTAATTTTGAATTTACGAGGGAGGTATGTTGGGCCATACAATGGCTCGTGATCAACAATTGCGTCACCAGCAACTTGGATTTTTTTGTCGTTCTCATCTTTCAACCAAATTTCATGGTACGCGGTCGTAGACGGAAGAAGGTGATCGCTGATCTTTTTTGAGACTTCATGTACTTCATGATGATATGTAGACATTTCTGGAAGACTACTACACATAACATTGCGGTTAACGTCACCACATGCAGCAATGGTAGTCATCAAAGCCTTGTTGATAGCTTGCATGGCGGGTCGAAGCCTTCCTTTAACAACGCCGTGAAACTGGAACGTCTGTCGAGTTGTGAGCTTCATCGTCTCATTACCGTATGCGCTGCTGATAGCGTCCATTTGTAACCACTGTGAAGGCGTAGCCACTCCTCCCGGCAAACGACAACGAATCATGAAACTGTATGCTGGTTCCAATCCCTGGGCTTTCCTTTCGTCCCGGATGTCACGATCATCTTGCATGTAGGTACCATGAAATTTTGTCAGCTGTTGATCAGACGCGGAAATCGCACCCGTGGAGGTATCTCGGAGACCCTCTTCAATTGTTCCGCGCAAGAAATTTGATTGTATCTTGATATCCTCGTTCGTAATAGGCGCTGGCTCCTCAGGCAGCCCTTCAACTTTGTCAACCCCGAGCGCCCGCCAGAGACTGGGCTCCCATTTTTGATATCCTGTTTGATAACTATCAGGATCCTGGTCATCACCTAGTCCGATATCTACCAATTTCTTTCCACCAAGGAAAGAGATACGATTATCCAGATCTTTTCCTGGTTTATTATAGTAAATTTTATCTTCTTTTCGTGGCCAGTAGTGACTATCACCGAGAGCGAAGACTGAATAATGAATTGAAGACAGATCGAGATCAGCAGAATTCTTGATAGTTTCCCAGAAGTTGCGGCCGTTTTGGGGGAATTCTCCCTGCCCAGCAGTACTCGAAATAAAAACAATATTTTCTTCCGTGGGTAAATCTTCGGCCGGATAATCATCCATAGCCAAAACAGCAGTCTTCAAACCTCGAGCTTTGCCCCGGTTGCCCAGCCTCTTAGCCAAGCTTTCAGCGTTGCCATTGTCTGAAGCAAAGAGAATGGTAAGAGGAGCCCCAGACAATCCTTCTAGAAGTTTGTCATAAGCATCTTTCGCTGCACGCTTTTGTAGAGTGCGAACCTCAGAGCCATATGACTCAGAGAGAGCAGCTGAGAATTTAGGGTGACGATTCATTATCTGGGTGAGCTGGTTATCTCTGCGTAAGAATGCTTCCAGCTCTCGTTTGATGCGTTCAGAATCCAATGAGAAATTAGGCACACCCTTCTCGGCATTATTTGGGTTCCACCTATATAATGGCCAATAACCCAAGTCAACAGCTTTCTTAGTTTCCTGTAGAATAGTTAAGGGAGAATCATCTTCCTTGTTATATGGAAGATAAGCAACAACAACCGAAGGTCCGTCGAACTGGTCTGCCTCAGTAATTGCCTGCAAAACCTGCGTATACGAACTATAAACAGCAACAGAGGCAACATATGCATTGCCATAATTCATAGCGTACAGCCCAATGTCTTTCTTTCTCCGGAGAGCATCGGCCGCAGCACCCTCGGAATATGGCTGAGAATCAATAACAAGCATGTTTATATTCGCACCAGAGGCAAGAACATGATGAACTCCTGAATTGCCGAGATCATATGCCCAGGCGTCAGAGCCAATCAGCCACTGTGATTCCACGAAAAAGGAATGTTTCGACGCAAGAAGTTCCATTGAAAGGTTGGAACCGTCTATTAAAAGCTGCGCAATTACGTCAGGGGCAAGCTTATTAGTTCTAGTATGGTCCGCAGCGCTCAGCACCCATTTGGACAGCCACTGTTTTGGGACATCTGTGGTAAATTCGTTCGACTTGGCGGCTCGTTGAACCTCTGAGATGAAATTTTGTCTTCGATCCATCCTAGCAATTAACGAACCAAAGCCATATTCTGGATTGGAAGCAAGTGCTGCCGAAACACCCGCATTTTGCGAGCCAAGTTGGTTTGCGACGTGGAGGCGACCATCAAAAAGCTGGTTCAAAATTTTAGTGTATGCATTCTCATTTGCCGGTTGCTCCAGGTGTAGATTTGTTCCAAGCTCTGATAGATCTTTGTCAACACCAATCCCCAGGTTTTGGATTGGGGAAGAGGCAGTTAAGTTTTGGAAAATCCCACGAAGCGCCTGGCCCACGGTAGACGGCTCCACATACCCCAGCTTATAGCCGACAAGAAGAGAACCTTGTCCAGAAGCACCTTGAGCGGGCAAACTGGACAAAAGGTCCAGAAATGACGGTCCCCATTTCGTTGTTTTGCGCACTTGTTCTAACACAGCGATCCGCTCGACAGACCTTGGAATTGCGCGTGATATTTGACTACCAATCCAAGGGCGATACAAACGAGCCTTTATGATTCCAAAATTTTCGTAATCCTCGTTTCCATTACCGTTCCTTATAGCATCAATAAAAATACTGGTAGACCCAAAGATAAAAAGAGCGATTTTTGCGGTTTCAGAGCCGATGTACTCGATAGCATGATAGGCTCTTCCCGTTCGTGCCACCAGAGTATCCCAAATGTGGGTTGTGATTTGAAAAATGTCAAAAGCGTCCACGGGTCTACGCATCGGGGCTTCAACCGTTGTGGCGGCGGAGCTAGGCTCGGAGGCGCCGGACCCGCTGCCTCTGCGTGACGACGCAATTGAAGAAACCTCTGTGCTGGGAACACCTTTTGACACAACTGGAAGCTCAGGGGCGGATGGCAAGGCTTGGCTTTGTACAGAACCTAGGCCGTGTTCCTCAACGGTCGCAACACGGCCCGACTTTACATAGAGGGTTTGCGGTGTAGTCGACTCATGAATGGCTTTTGTACCGTTTACGTCGAGTATATCCCTGACAAGGTCCGGGTCTTCCTCTGCAATAGTATGATCGCCGCCCAAATTACTGGGGCCGAAAAAGTGAATAACTCCTTTGCCAGACTTTATCGCCAAGGCATGGGCTGTTAAAGCAATATCTTGCGCCTCTTGGAGGGTTTCCGAATGGAGGAACGAAAAGCCACACTGACGTATTGAGCTGATGACTGAGAAATCAGGAAGTAGAGCGGGCTCCAAGACGACGTGGAGCACTATCGGGTATTGTACAAGTCTATAGAGATGCGGAATCGATGAGAGAAGAATGGAAGACGAAGTCGTAACGGATACATATTTTCCGGTTTGAAGGGCGGGGACTGCGGAGAGGAGAGGGTCCTCGTTGCGTCTGATTGCGCGAATCTAATAAAATAAATTAGGCACCCATAGGTAAAGAGAAGAATGCATGCACAGATCACGGATGAACCATGGTGTTTTCACTAACCTCGGGCAGTCCAGAAGCAACTATTCCTCGCACTTTATCGGCAGATAATTGGCTCAGTTGATGAGAGAATATAGAGTCCTCTCTGAGTGATGGCTGCACTGATATCACTAAATCACTTGATAAATAGGCAATTCGAGCAGCTATAATATCGTGCTCTCATTAGAAATGTCCCTCATCCTATATTATTTCAAATCTAGGAGGATGGTTACCTGCTTCTCCAGCTGTCTTGACACCCATCGCAGCGAAAATCGTGGGGTGAGTCTAGATCTATAGAAAGACGTGAATGTGTGACGTCGCCACAGAAATCACCACGAAGTCATGAAAAGCTGAGAAAAAAACGCGCCTCAACAGCCATACACCTTTGATAGAAAAATGAAATAAATTGGCTCCCTTTTAATATCGAGAAATGCGCTGACCGGCTGAATGCGACTGACCAACAGTGGATCCCCAATTGGCTCACGATCACGACATCGATGCAAACTTCAGGTGCTACCGATGCAAACTCTCCAAACAGTGCAAACTCTCGGCTTGTCGGATTTAAGATCCGCCGGTGCGGAAATTGCCCTCAATCTGGAAAAGCGTAGACGGCAAGTATCAGCAAGAAAACAATTGTGCTCGTCCCGGGGGAATGGCGTACAGGTCTCGGGCGAAGCGGCGGTGAAATTGGGAATGCACACCTTTGTTGCAATCAATGCGGGCTACCTAATTAGTAAGATGCACCGCATACAGTAGTCACACGGATGGCGTGATC
The DNA here is from genome assembly GCF_022830035.1 of Ophidiomyces ophidiicola. Lineage (NCBI taxonomy): Eukaryota > Fungi > Ascomycota > Eurotiomycetes > Onygenales > Onygenaceae > Ophidiomyces > Ophidiomyces ophidiicola. The sequence goes on from NW_026054645.1 coordinate 489,887, forward strand.
TGACTGCAAAATGCCGCGAGCCCTTGGCCGGAATGTCAAAAAATGGTAGCACATGAGCAAACATAAGAGAATCGACACTCCAAAACGAGTAAGCCAGTTGATGTTATATCTCCATTCATAGAAAAATGGCGCATCGAGGCATGCGTGAAGCCGCCTGCTGCCACGGACAAAGTATTGCCAGGTTCAAGCCTCAACGCCTCATCCGCCCCGTTAGAACCGAAGCCCACCAGGGTTCGTCCCAATCCAATAATAATGATCACTCCATACCCTCCATGTGTAGCACACGCAATGTTAAATCGAATATGCCGGAGGCTCCCCGCTCCAATGCCCACGCCAAATTGCCTGTTATTGATACAGTGACGGGTTTAGACAAGAAATCTAATCTTGGTTAAGTATACGCCCGGGTGACGATGCGCTACTGCTGTTACACAAAAGCCACCCATTTATCTTCTGCTCTAGCGACGTAGAGAAGGGCCTGGGAACCATAGCCTCCAATATTGAAACAGGAAAATAACACGTCCAGTAAATCGCACAGATTGATTGATGGAGTAATTCGCTCCATAGCCGCGGAAAGTTGCGCCTCCTAATGCAGAAAAAGATATATATATATAATAGTAACAGTAATATGCCGAAGTGTTTGGAACCAAGTATGAATAACGTTTTCATGTTGACCGGGAAATCATGGAGACTGAGTATCACCAAGGGTGTCCTTCTGGAGTACCGTGAGTTTTAGGTGATGCCACGCTCCCGGGAGCAGGCGAAGGAAGCTTGTTGCCATCTAGAGGTGCAGGGCTCTGTTGTAATGATGTGAATTGTTGGAGCATAGTGTGTGATGGAGCTGGTGGGCCAGTTCCTGACCTTCGTCTTCGCTCACGCTCGCCGAGTCCACCGTCCGAAGAGTTGAAAAACCCATTGTTGTTGTTCCGATGAAACTTCCGGCTCATCCCAAACATCCAATTATCATCGTCATCCCCATCGAGCCAGTAACCTCGGCCAACTGAAATCATTGCACGGCCAAGCCTTCCTTTCCAGCCTTGTCCGTCCGGTAGCCTGGGCAAGAAAGGGTTTGGTTCCAGGTCCACGTTACTCACAGTGGATGTATTGCGACTATGAGCGACGGATCCGTGATGAGAAAAAGGGGCCTTAGGGCTAAAAGCATACTGTCGCAGGCATTGCCTGGCAAAAGCCATCATGATGAGTACAAAGTATACGCGAATGGTCCACAGCGTACAGATAACTCCGATACTCTGAAGACTCTCCGGCTGCAGCACACCGTTTCCAAGGCTCGGCTTTCCACTGGTGGTGCCTGCAAGGGAAGTCGCAGGTTCAGTAGAGGCGACACCATCTCCAGGAGAGACGCGAACAGATGAGACATTGTACTTTGGTTTAGTGAATCCAGCAGCGTCGCCAATAGTCGAACTACCCAATCCAGAGGCGGGCGTATGGCGGTGCTGTGACATGACGAGAAACCATGATACCGCAAAAGCAGCTGTATAGGCTGCGTTGACAATACTATCAATGAGATAAAACCAAGCTAATGCAAGGCAATAGAGAGGGGTCTGTTTCCGAATGTGGGGCGTTAAGAAAGCGGTCAGAATGAGGGCAAAGACAGAGTAGATGTACATCGATAACTGGAAAGGCGAAAGCCTAACTCCCGTAAAGATTGCAAGCAGGCCATAGATCCCACTGATTTTGTTAAGTAGGAGGGAAAGGGTAATGAGCGATGCGCCTGTTTGTAGGCTCATAAGATATAGGAAAGTCTGTGGCATGGCTTCACCATCAGCTTCACAAACCACATTGAGACTGGTCTCTCCCACCATGCCAAAAAAAAAAGGAGGGTAAGCATAATACCTTTGGCCGAGGGGTGCGGAGAAACCGGATTGAACGCCCCATATTGCTGTCATACAACAGAGGGTCAGATGAGACGTGGCACGAGGTGGATATCAGTGATTTGCCGTTTTTTGTCGCCTGAAATATGAAATGCAAAAAGAAATATGCTGGTTTTTATGTGTAAACGATTGGAAATCGAGGAAACGAGGTTGAAAAATGGGCATTTGGCGTCGGTTGTAATAATCGTGCTGGCTGAACGGCGCTGGCACTGATTGGATGAGCGCCAAGTGATTGGCGGATCGTCTCGGCTGAATACTGATCCGACACCGATATCCGACTTCCAACTTAGAACTTCTTTCGACTTGAATATTCAGATTAGCAAAGCCGAACTTATGCTGAATATTTGTTTAGCATGAGCGATTACATATGTCTTTAAGCTGACAGATTATGCCATAAATGTGGTGAAAATGGTACTCCATGGAAAATTACTCTTTACCTTGCCACCTCAATATCGACCTGGGAGGTCCCTTTTCTGCATTCTATCAATAACATGCCTCTGAATGGGTATATTAAGATTAAATACAACGGAACTGTTGCATATGAGCTTGCTCTCCGCAAAAATGCGAGCAAAAGGCTAGTACAGTTGTATTCGACAATACGAAAAGCAGCTATGCAAAAAGAATTAAACGGAATGCCGAACAATGAAATATAGTGATGTATGTATAAAGGCCGTCTGCAATAGATACTGTCAAATATAATCAGACGAGTGAGGACAGTAAGCCCAAATTAGCTGAAGCCATAAATCAAGAGTAGCATTTGCTATTAGCAAGCACAGCCATCATTACTGACAGGTTGGGCTGGGTTGATGTTTACATCGATCACTATAGAGAATTTGGCTTAGCTTTTGGAAATTGATGACCAACAGGATGATGTGATGGAACATACTCTGGTTATCTCCTCTTCCTGCCTCGCCCTCCATTCCTGGGAGAGCTTGTGCTATTCTTCGAAACAGCTGTTTCACATTATAGCCAACCTTTGCACTGGTCTCAATGAACATTAAGCCGTTCTTTTTTGCTTCCTCCTCCCCCTGGGCTGTGGTGACTTCTCGCTTGTCATTCAAATCTGTTTTATTTCCAACCAACACGATTATAACATCATTTCCTCGTTCCCCACGAACATCGTCCACCCACTTTCGTGTATTTTGAAATGATTTTGCATTCGAAATATCATATACCACAACAGCGACACTGGAGTCACGAATATAGGAGGGTATTAAGGATCTGAAACGCTCTTGCCCGGCAGTATCCCAAAGTTGTAGTCGTACGGTGCGGTCTTCCAGATACATTGTCTGCAGGCCGGAGAGTGTCAGCAGGTCCCTGTAACTAAATTCAAGAAAGGACTTGTCGCATGGGGGTATTTGTCAATTACTGGCGGGTCACGCGGCGCACCTTCGACAAGAAATCTATACCGATAGTCGCCTGATATGTGTTGTCAAACGAGTCGTACATAAATCTAGTAATCAACGATGTTTTGCCGACTGATACAATCGACGGAATGTTAGTTTGCGTCTGTTTTAGAATAGCGATGATATTACATGCCACTTTGCTCTCCCAGGAAGACCAATCTATCGCCTTACGTTAGAAAGTTTCGACAATACGGTGAACAGAGGGAGAATTAACTTGAACTTCTTCAGGGGGTTCGAATACGACCCTACTGCAGCTTGGGAGGCCATATCGGAGTAATGATGGATAAAGGGGGTGGATAAAAGAAGCGCTTGATACAGCACACAAGCCTCACTTCAAAAACCTAGAGGAGGGTCATGAGTTCATATCAAAAAGAATACAGTCAGAAATCAACAAGAAAGAAGTTGAGAAACTGAGAAGAGACTTATGAAGCTGGAGTTGAAAGATTACCATTCCATGGGGAGTAACGGAAAGGCGAAGGTTTAGGTAGCTACTCAACTAACTACCTAGCCTGCGCCAAGTTCCGGTTTCTGCCTCCAAGCAACTTTCGCCGCCTTTAGCCACCCTGACACTTCTGAGAGACGGGTAGTTCATTTCCGCAGCCAAACGGTCTGCCCACTCACACACCTCGTTTCTCATTCCGGATCGTTTCGATCGCTCTATTTGATACGTTTAGTGGGAGTCCCAGGCAACGATGGGCCTCCTCTACCCTGCTGGAGGCGCTCTGGCTGCCTTAACAGTAGTTGGGGCGTGTAAGCTCCCGATGATGGATCTCATTCGTCGCGAGCTCTGCTAATTAGATTCTAGATATGCTTTTTAATGGCGAGGGCGAAGCGTTTAATGTATGCTCTATTCGCCCCCTAATGCCATTTCTGCTCACCGTTTGCTGAACAGGTCGGGCAATTCCTCGAAGCCATATCCCCGTATGCTTGGGCAAATATCGGTATCGGACTTTGCGTCGGTTTGTCTGTAGTTGGAGCAGCATGGTTAGCCTCGTACTCATGAAATTCGTGTTACTTGGATGAATCTAATTTTCCCGCGTTCCCGCAGGGGTATCTTCATTACTGGCTCATCGATTATCGGCGGCGGTGTGAAAGCACCAAGAATTCGAACGAAGAACCTGATATCGATTATCTTCTGCGAAGTTGTTGCTATATACGGGGTTATCATGTCGATAATATTCTCTTCGAAGCTATTTTATGTATCCGGTGAAGGCTTATACACCGGAGACAACTACTATACAGGATTTGCCCTATTTTGGGGCGGATTAACGGTCGGGGCTTGTAATATGATCTGCGGTATCGCAGTTGGAATCAACGGAAGCAGTGCTGCGCTAGCAGACGCGTCTGACCCGAGTTTGTATGTGAGCAACCATGACATTGCTTTGATGCATTCACTAACACCGATGTACCAGATTTGTCAAAATCCTTGTCATCGAAATCTTTAGCTCCATCCTTGGGCTTTTTGGGCTGATAGTTGGCCTCCTAGTTGCCTCGAAAGCGAAGGATTTTTCGTGAAAGTTATATCCCTTACAGTTGGCAATGGGTCGTGTGAAGAGTACACAACTGGTGCATTTAACGTCTCCTTCTCGACGAGGGGAGCTACCTTTAAATTATTAGTTTGCAAACGGTCTGGGAGTTTTGGCTTTATTTTCCGCAGCTTGTTCAGCCGTCAAATAGATCGTTTCCCTCAAGCGACATCCGCGTGGCCTTTGGGCTGCGGAAGTGCGTGTATATTAGCGCGGATGCCCGCATGTTAAATTGGTTTCTGTAATAGAACTCATGGAGAAGTGCATTGTGCAAGAACACGCAATCCACCGGTCTTGATAGCAAGTGTTTGTGTACTCTCTTGGCCAAGTGTGCGCTGGCGACATTCACATGCCTGCTGTGGAACGATGACATAACCAGACCATCCGCGCCCTCCAGAATCACCTCACTCCCAACAACTTAAGCTAAAACCCAACGACCTCCATCGACACGGATCTTCAGGTTGCAAGAAAATTGTCTCCTGTGTTGACAATGGCGCAGTTTAGGCTAAGACCTGCTGTTTTGGTGGTGTCCGATACCGCATTTCATGATCCCAGCACCGACAAGGCGGGGGTCGCCCTTACCGAAGTATTCGCTAGAGAGGGTAGTAAATGGGAGCGTCCAGCTGTGAAGATTGTTCCTGATGAAAAGGTACACATCCAGCGGCAGATCTGTCAATGGACGGATTCCGAAGATGAGTACGTCAACCTTGTGGTTACGACTGGTGGGACCGGGTTTGCTCTCCGGGATGAGACGCCGGAGGTAAGCTTTGAGCCACAGCTGTCCGGAGTTCGACGTATTTATTAATGGATTCCATGTATAGGCTATCCTGCCATTAATTCATCGCCAAGCTCCTGGACTTGTGTATGCGTGGCAGTTCTCATTGAAGTGCGCGGAAGGCTAATGGTTCCGTAGGCATGGAATGCTGACGGCCTCGTTGAGCGTCACGCCATGTAGGGTGTTCTGTACCATTTTTCCTCTCCTATATGCTGACAATATCTTGCAGTTGCGATGATGTCTCGTCCAGTTGCCGGAATGCGACATAGGACTGTGATAATAACCCTGCCAGGATCTCCTAAGGGTGCAAGAGAGAATCTGGAAGCTATCATTAAGCTCCTCCCCCATGCTTGCGTTCAATCTTCCGGGGCAAGTTCGCGATTCATTCATGCTGGTGGAATACAACAGCTTGAGCAAGAGGCCGGTATAACCGATGGCCAACAAGAAGAACACCATCATGTCTTCTCCTTCTTACACAATCACAACTGCCCCAAAGCCCACCCATCAAATGACCCGACTTTGGGGGCGTCTAAACGCCACCGCACATCTCCATACCCGATGACATCCGTGGATGAAGCCCTTGCCTTGATTTCCAAAAATACTCCAAATCCCGTGGTGATTGAATTACCTGTTGACGCTTCACTTGTAGGTTGTGTACTTGCTGAAGATGTATATGCGTGCGAGGAAGTTCCGGCGTATCGTGCAAGTACTGTTGATGGATATGCAGTTATTGCCCCTGAACCAAACCAAGAGGGCACCACCAAAGGCAGGTATCCTGTTGTTTCAGTATCCCACGCGCAGGCTCTATCCATGCCTCCGCCGTTGGAAAAGAAGACAATTGCTCGCATCACTACTGGAGCTCCTCTACCACCCAATGCCACCGCCGTTATAATGGTTGAGGATACAATTCTAATTTCCTCGACTCCTGATGGAAGCGAGGAAGCTGTTGTGGAAATTCTAGTGGGAGACATAAAAGCAGGCGAGAATATTCGCGAGCCGGGTAGCGATATTTCTCTAGCTGCTCGAATTCTCCAAAAAGGCCAGCTCATCACTGCAGTTGGGGGCGAGATCGGTCTTCTCGCAGCTACTGGAACTGCAACTGTTAGAGTCTATAGGAAACCACGAGTGGGAGTTCTGAGCACTGGCGATGAGCTGATAGATCATGCGAACCCCAAGATTTTGACTGGTGGACAGATCCGTGATTCTAACCGCCCGTCACTCATTTCCTGCCTCTCTGCATGGGGATTTCCCACGAAAGACCTGGGTATTGCGAAAGATACTTCATACGAGCTCGAAGATCGTCTCCGTAATGCTCTCCGGGACGAAATAGACGTGATAATCACTACAGGAGGCGTATCTATGGGCGAGCTGGACCTCCTCAAACCCACAATCGAACGTAAACTTGGCGGGACAATCCATTTTGGGCGCGTGGCTATGAAGCCTGGAAAGCCCACCACCTTTGCCAGTATCCCGTTCAAGCCCTCAGGCTCAAAAGATACGAGACAAAGCGAGAGGACTAATCGAATCATGTTCTCGCTCCCAGGTAATCCGGCTTCTGCCCTCGTCACTCTCAACCTCTTCGTCCTCCCCTGCCTCCATAAATTCATGGGCATGTCCACCACTAAAGCCGCCTTGGCTGCTCCGCGTCATAACCATGGACTTGGCCTTCCACTGGTGAATGTGACTCTAACACATTCCATCCGTGCTGACCCGTCCCGGGACGAGTATCATAGAGCGACGGTGTCTTTTTCGAAAACCGGGTGTTTGTCTGCAACCAGTACCGGAACAGCCGGGGCAGGACAGCGCAGCTCCCGAGTTGGTAGCTTGGCCGGTGCCAATGCCTTGTTAGTTCTCAGTGCTGGAAAAAAAAAGGACTTTGTGCAGGGAGATGTAGTCCCAGCTTTGCTAATGAGTCAGATTCTTGGAATGTAGTTGTTAGATGATACTCGCAGAGGAGGAACTGCAGACGTATGCTCGGGTCTCATAATGATTTATTAGTCTTTTAACATTAGCTAATGCAAACCAAAATTTTCTAAATACCGACCAATTCCCATCCTATTTATCAAGGAGACCCAAGACTCCTCCAATTACACACAGTCTATCTTCGCTAGAAAACATAAACCAAAGCGTCTGTAGCACTAGCACCTTACTTCTTTTTCCATCCTTTCTTTTTCTCTGCTCTCAAAGCCAGTAAAGTTCCACTCCTGCCCGCCTTCCTTCCAATCTCTACGACAATAAACCTCACGAAGTCTGGCAATATCCAATAGCTGCTATGTGCACTCAACATATTCAAGTATTGGATATTTAACGGACCTCCGCCACCAGAAATATAGTAGTCAACCTGGCCGTTATCATTCACCAAGAACATCCGTTTTTCGGCTATTTCTTCCCTGGTAAAATCGTGGGTATCCATTTCAATGGTGGAAGGCAATTTTTGAATAGTATTGGGCCGTTGAGATTGATAGAGTTGGTGATTAGCAGTAGAGGGGCCAGCGGCGGAGTGAGAGGGAATGTCAATCTTAGTTGGCTGAGGCTTTGAGGACCAGCGAAAAACACTGCCAATTGATTGGAAAAATGAGGTTGAAGAAGTAGGAACAGAAGCGGGTTTTAAAGAATTTGCAAGATCACTGTCAATAGCAGCGTTAAGGCGATAGGCAATTGCTAGGCACCATTAATCATATTATCAGTAACAAGGAGTGATTTGCTTACGGTCTGTTTCATGTAAAATATTATAGAGGTTGTCGACAGCTAAACAGCCATAGGTGCCGGTTCTGCCAGTCAGCCACGGGTCCGAAGCATCATGTTCATCGCAATCAGGCTTGTTTCTACCTTTACGAGGTAGGATGCTTGCTGCTTCGTGTTAGTTCTGTTGCGGGATGGACAGGATATGCGGGGTACGAACATTTGTGAAGTAGTAAGAACAACCCGACAGGGCTCCCACAGAAGAATGCGTTTGTGGTGTCGAATTCAAATATAGCTTCACTAATTTCACATTTGGAAAAATCGATTGTAGGTAGTTTTGTCGGCTGTTGACTCAGGATATCCGTCGCCATGACACTTCCAAGAGAGTGGGCGATAAGATGCACCCTTCCATTATTTTGAAATCCCGGGTTATTCTGGCACCAAAGTCGGTATATCCTGTTAGCCTCCCTGATTACTGCTCGTATCATCTTGGGCTTGTGATGCGAAAGATAGTACGGAATATCAAGGATGACGTCACTGATAAGATTGCGAACTGAGGGTATTGTTTCTGGCGTAATGTCTTTTAAACCAAAATGATTTGAGTTTGTTTGGTCTTCTATGGCTTCCCCGACATCTGTATCTTCCAGAGAGAGTGTGGACCGCCAATTCACAGGAAGTACCATGATGTTTTCAAGATCAGGGCGCATGTTTGGCCAAACAGAATTGCTCCCAAGCTCAAGATTAACCTGCCTTCGGAACGAATTGATGGAATGTGTGAAATGAAAGCTTTCAACACGTTCTGATAGCTTTTGGCCTATACCATGGATCACAAGCACCAAGTCACCAACTTCCGGTTTCCTCTCCTCCATCTGACATGCATAGCATATTTGGCGTCGCGAGTTAGCTTCTCTCATCGCTGCTTTCTGCATCTTGACAAAGTTCATTACATTAGCCGAGACAGGTTTTGGAGGATGTAGTTCGTCCCAAGAGCGACGGTCAAATCCTCGTACAACTAATATACCAATCTGCCTACCCTTCCGGATAGCGCCTAGTGGTCGTCTGTTGCTTGCAACTGATGGTAGCAAGCTTGGTCGAAGTATTTGCGCTTCACTAGAATCGACATAAATCACACTTGAGCTTTGGTATAACTTTGTTGCAGCTTCGCGGCCGTATGATGCACCAGCGGCAAAATTTTCCTCAAAAGTCAGACGGCCTCCGTTTATGGAACCGGAAGCAGGACCATCCACTCCAGGGTCAGGCCTGGTCTCAGACCTTTTTGCAGCCTTTGTATTATCTACGGGCCAAAGCTTATGGGCAATTTTCAATTCTGCTGCAGCTCCACTTTCCACACAGCTATTTAGCTCGTCCTGCCATGTCTCGGTCCATGGTTTTAAATATGTATAACCAGCTTCCAGTTGGTTTGCTACTTCTGGCTCGACAGGAAGCATCGAGTTTTTGTAAAACCAAGTTCCTCTGATCACCGGTGAAATATCTTGGACTGGGTTCCAATAAATAGGTTTCATCTACCCCCCGTGATTAGTTCACATCTCTAAGAGTAATGTCGTAAAATTACCTGAAGCTTGGGGAACTCAACCATGTGAAGCCGAGATGCTCCAACGGTCACTGTAGCATCCGGCGCATCACCATCACCATCATCAGTGGTATCATTTTCGGATAATTCATTCTCTATATTGGTAGGAGAAGTAGAGAAGCCACCGGATTGGTCCATGGCCATTGTATCCTTACTTATCTTTAATGGTTTTGGCCGACGATCTTCACGATCTCTGATCGGGGCTCGAATGAAGGGAGAGCCGCTAATATTTGTGTCGTCTAAATTCCGCATCAGGAGGGGGGTGGAGCGACCACTGTCCTCAGAGGCATCCTCTTCTCCGTCTGGAAAAGAATTTCTATTCATTTGCGGAGGTGTTGACAGGGAAGCAAAATCTTGCGTAGTCCGCTCACAAGAGAGAAGGTTATCACTGCTGAGGCTTGGCCCGTTAGCAGAAGTTATAAAGCCACCCTGATTATTCCTATAAAATTCCCCATCAAGGGGCAGTCGTGTCAAAGGTTTCGAATGCGGTCCAGACCGGTTCTCGGGGAATGCTCCTAGGCTTTGACGCCCGGAAACATCATTTTCTTTTCCGCGAGGTAGTATATACCTTAAAGGTAATCGACCCGAGGCTTCTCTTAAATATTCGCCCGAGCCCGGTTCCCCGCCAGCACTGTTGCGTAGCGCTTGCCATGCCTGTTCCAAAGCAATGTTATCACGCGCTGAAAAGGGCCTAGAAGGTAACTTCGAAATATCTAGGCTGCCCGACGGAGGGGGGATTGCGGTTAATGGATCATCAATGGGTAAAGATGATATATAAAAGTATTGTGCCCGGACTTTTGGCGGAGGCGGAACTGCTGTGTTTAGGTCTGGGCCAGCTTGCTCATGCTCTGGTGGTTCGTAGAGCAGGCATGTTGGGCCGTACGTATGCGCTACACTGGCCATTCTGGCATTTAGGTTAGCATAATGTGCAAAAGGATATTGACGTAGAAGGGTTGATGTTCTCGCAAAGCTGTTCAGCCTCAGTCACAATGCAGGGTGGCCTGTTCGGCTCAACAAAGAGCACAAGGAATCATCTCAAAACCCGCGAGTTGATCGAAGAGGGGGCAGAAATAGCATTAACCTCTCACTTAAAAGCCTCTTAGAGCGCCGTGAGGTAGACAGATGAGAGTACCAGGATAACCAAGGGTATTTCTCCAATGCAGCTCCACAAGGTCGGGCCGCGGCCTTGATGACACCGTTGAACCTTCGAAAAGCTTCGATAGTGTGCTGGACGTGAAGTTAAGCTCAGGCTTGGCGCCTGCTGGTCAGCAGATATTCTTGGCGATGACGTAACTAGTTAGTGGGTCAAATGGCGGTTGTTACGGTGATGTGATGGAGTCTGTCAACTGGAAAAAGCAAAAGCGAAACTGATCGTTCGGCAAAAAGTATGTACAAGACTTCTGAGGACCGGGGTACAGTCACTTGACTATACAAACACCAACCTTCTGTAATGACGCATGTTTGTGGGAAATAATGCACTCTGAAGCCAGAACTAATACGAAGAACAAACAGTGCTAATTTCCGAGCAAGGCCTATTCTTCCCGAGAAAGTGTACGTGGTCGATGCGCCTTTGTAATGCCATGCTCCCTGTGGGTGTTTACCTTCCTTTCCTGTTCCTGCTTCATCAGAGACAGCGCATTCACTTGAAGTTCCTGGAAAGCAAGAAAGGTGACACAAGGAGCACCTAGCATTTCAAGTAACTTATGCGTATCGTGCATATGCTTCCTAATCACGCTATCTGGATAGCAAAAGGTACGGACATTCATCTCCTTCGCAATGATTTTCCAGTTATACAGCGTGGCATTCAGTACAACGGAGTCGCGCGCACACTCCCCGTGGAATCCAAAATTCTTGATGTTATAAAGGATAAGATCCCTTTGGGTTGCCTGGTCGAACTGGAACTGAACAACCTGTGGTCGATTCTTAGATGTCCAGAAGCTAATTACTTTTGTCACAGATTCAGAGGACATTCGCCCGTCCCGATATTGGTCCATGAGAAATTTATTTGCAGTGACACATATCATGAGCTCCATTTCGGAATAGAGCTTGGCTTGTGTTGGAGGATCCAGGGAAATTGGGCAGGTTGACATTGTTGGCGCAGACCTGGACTGAAATGCCGTACTGGTAGTTTTCATAACATCCCCAGTCTTTATTAGAGAAATTAGCTAAATCCATAATGAATTGTCACACAAACCATGGCACATACCATATCCTCGACGCGCTGTTTTATTTTCTCGCCGAGCGCTTTGAGCACAGGTTTTTTTTGTTTATCAATGGTGGGTGTCTTTCCCAGCCAACCGTTTTCCCCAAAGAGCTTCTTGTGCGGGGAGCGAGATCGAGGGGGAGGAGTCGATGTATAAGCAAGCTCTTCATATTCGTCAACGTCTTCGAGGACCTTTACCGGAGAAGTCGATCTGTGACGACCTCGCGCGCTCTCCATATTTTCATATTGGTCTTCATGATGCTCTGGGTAGTAGCTGGCGCTCGGGTACCACTGATGGAAGTAGTTACCAGCAAAACTTTCACTGTCGCGTCCAGAGGTGTCTAAAGACCTGACATTGCCTTCGGAGCGAGACTGAGGTAGTCTTGTTGATGATTGATTGGGCCCGGTATGAAAACGAAACGCGTTCGGACCGGGAACCGTGACCATTTCAGGGGCATGCTGCCATAGGGTGTGTCGACCTGCCGACCCGCTCGAGTCGGTATTACTGCTGAAGGAAGAGTGGCCACTGAACATATTAGTTAGAGTTTATAACAAGCAGGTAAACAGTCAGAGAGCATACAGATTATACATGATTGGAATTTCCATCGATAAAGGATCAAATTTGGAGGGCTCAAGTGTTCGGTCTGAAGTTTCAGCAGAATCAACAGAGGGCTCGGTTAAATTCAAAATTTCACGCGTTAGTTTTGAAAAGGTACTCCTTGAGGGGCTAGTAGAGGGAGAACATGGCAGAGAACATTTGTTATAGGGACCTGCTAGTGGTATGCATGCTGAAGGTTCTCTGCAGTTCTTCTGTTGTAATCCATAAGCTGCCGTTGCTGGGCAGGTATTTGAGGGAAACAATAGGGTAAATACCTGCACACAATTGTGAACCGTGGCGGGAAATGCACCTTCATGCCTTTCATTACAGACACCGTTTACACCTATAAAGGCCATGCCACTAAAGCCCCTTGACAGTCAATTCTTCAATAAAGAAAGATTCACTATTGATAAACAACCAATAGCTTAGAGATGGACTTTGATGAAAAAAAAAGAGTTTAAAAATGAGGTGCGCCCGTTAACTCAATATGCAGCACTGGTAGATATTATAGGAAGTATGAAAAAACAAGCAGCATCCACATAGAAGCCACAAATGACCTGGCAAATATGTATAACAGCAGCATCTAGAATATTACTTGAAGAGCCATTCACCTCAACTTTAGGAGATGTCCCACTATAATTGCAGCGCCATAGGAGTGACAATCACCAGAAACTGGTAGAAAACATAGCGAAAAAAAAGTACCGTGTCTTCACTATATTCAAGAGAATATATTAAGCTCCTGTACTTCTCAATAGGAGACAAGAAGGCACTACTGCACCAAAACTCCAGTAGATTCTCCCCCATAATATAGATATAATGCTTCTAAGTCTTTCTAACCAAAAAATCGAGGTAGAAGAAGACACGACCACTCTTGTATGTACCTGGAATGTGGTGAAACATGGTGTTTTACACTACTACGTCAGCTTTTAAAGTAGAATTTGATGTTGGGGGTGGTATATCATGGCTCCCATTGCGGGGGAAAGACAAGTACTCCATAAATGCTTTCAAAAGGCTGACTTCAAGCAGTCGTAATGGATGGATATCAAATATTTCCACGTGACCTTCGCTAGTCTTATCACGGGACCCCGGCAATCGGCGAATAGCTTAATCCGACGGGCTTAGTCAGCGTCGTCTCCCGAGTTTCAGTCCGAGAAGTCAGCCCGGCGACGATCCCCGCCCGATTCTCCGGTCAAGTGCCGGCTTTGGTCGTACAATGCGCCGAACGCACAAGGAGCCAGCACAGACTGTGGCTTCACACACCATCATGGATGCCTCCCGGGACCGTTGCCGTTGCCGTGTTTTGAACACCGGCGAATTTGTCCCCAACAACCTTTATCCTCGGCCCCTACTATAATTATTCTCTGTCGCTGTATTGGGGTGCCTCTTTCTAGTATTTATCTAGAGATTGGCCTGGTAGAATAGTTGGCGATTATTGTTTTAACCTAATATATACCCACAATGTCGCAAGACAGATTCGACATCGTGATAGTTGGAGCCGGTCCCGTCGGCCTGCTTCTCTCGCTGTGCCTCTCGCGATGGGGTTACAAAGTGAAGCACATCGACAATCGATCCGTGCCCACTAAGACCGGTCGTGCAGATGGGATCCAGCCAAGGTCCCTGGAGATTCTGCGCAATCTCGGCCTAAAGCGCCAGATCATGGCTTACGCGCCCGCCAAAGTATACGACGTCGCGTTCTGGGACCCGTTGCCCAATGGGAGAGGCATTGGCCGTACTGGAAATTGGCCTAGCTGCCCGGACTTCATCGACACCCGGTATCCATTCACAACTCTCCTCCACCAAGGGAAGATAGAACGGGTGTTTCTGGACGAGATTGAAAAGGCCGGGACGATAGTTGAGCGCCCTACAACTATCGTTGGGTTTAAAAATGACGGAAAAAATCCAGAATACCCAGTTGAAGTGGAATTAAAGGATATAGATACAAATGTTTGTACTAAGGTACGGACCAAATACCTCTTTGGTGGCGAAGGCGCTCGAAGTTTTATTCGAGAACAGCAGAACATCAAAATCCGCCATAAAGATCCCATTGCACATGTTTGGGGTGTAATGGATAGTGTTGTGAGGACAGACTTCCCTGATATCAAGGTAATAATCCTATAGTATTTGATATGCATGCTTTGACTAATTGATGACCATCAGACGAAATGCACTATTCATTCTGACCATGGCTCCATCATGGTGATTCCTCGCGAGGATGACATGGTCCGTCTCTATGTTCAACTTGCCTCGTCGACAGATAAGGATTGGGATCCTAGAATGACCGCAACTGTGGATCAAGTAAAAGCAGCTGCAATCAAGGTCTTTAAACCCTTTAATATCTATTGGGATCGTGTTGAATGGTACTCGGTCTATCCTATCGGCCAAGGGATTTCCGAAAAGTATACCTTGGATCATCGAGTATTTATTGGCGGCGATGCTTGCCATACTCATAGCGTAGGTGTCAATTTCCTTTATAAAGGGACCTATAGCTGATTATTTACTAGCCAAAGGCAGGCCAGGGTATGAACACGGCGTTTCATGACGCTTTGAACCTCGCTTGGAAAATTCATCTAGTGGAAGCAGGCATGGCTAAGCGCGACATCTTAACAACATACGAGTCCGAAAGAAAACTGATTGCTGAGACCCTTCTTGATTTTGATGCCAAATATGCCAAGTTGTTCTCCACTCGCATTCCGTCTGTGAGCGAAGTCGATTCCGCCCTCGGTCGTACTGAAATGGACGACACAAACGAATTCGTCAAGGCTTTCAAATCCGGCTGCGAATTTACAAGTGGCTACGGCGTTGTCTACCCCCCCAATATCTTCACCTGGTCGCCCTCACACGCTGCCCAATCTCCCCTATTCAACCCAAGTGGCGTCAAACTCTCTCCCGGGCGTGCCTTGCCGACATGCACCGTCACTCGAGTTCTCGATGCAAACCGAGTCGCGCTCGAGCAAGAAGTCCCTGCCAACGGGTCTTTCCGGATATTTGTCTTCGCTGGTGATCTCAAACAAACGAACGTCGCGCTCGCAGATTTCAACGCCCAGCTCCGGAAGCCTCGCTCCTTTTATTCCACGTACTCGAGGCCCGTAGACCAACCGGTATCGTACTTTGAGCGCCACAACCCGCACTCTCGTTTCTTCAGCCTTCTTCTTATTTTTGCTAACCGCAAGAACGAGATCAAAATATCTACCCTGCCCAGTACCTTCCAAGCATACCCCCATCATATATATGCAGATGACCTCGCCGATCAATGTGTTGCTGGTGCCAAAGCTCCAGCACACGACAAGATGGGGTTCAAGGACGATAAGGGTGGAGTCGTGGTTGTTAGGCCTGATGGACACATTGCTTGCTCTGTAGGGCTGGTAGAAGGTCCAGGGACCGTTGATGCGCTGAATAAGTTCTTTGGCTCCTTTTGTGAAAGAGCGCTTGGCGAAGCAGGTGGACAGTCGAGGCTCTAGCTACAGCAAGAATTCACGAGGTGCTAAAGTTACTCCATACATGTATAGACTATTCATATTCGTGTAGACCTACTGTGCTCTCTTCAACTCATATCTGCCCGAAATTCGCTGTCTTCGCCTCCGTTTGTACACGCCTCCCCTCCATACTCCGAGTGGAGACCATCCATGCTGCTCACTTCATAAATATACATACAGTAGGAACTACACTCTCTCATACTTCCTTCTAGACTCTCTTGACTTCCCAATTCAGGCCGGTAATACTCACTTCCTCGCCGGCTTTCTCGTCGTAGTCATACCATTCCCCGTCCTGCAGGTCGATGTTGGCAAACTTAGTGTTCGACTCTGCGCCTTTAGCTTGCCATTCGCCCTGGGCATACTTTTTAGCATTTTCCTTCGGCTCCCAACTTGCAGTGAGTTTATTCGAGAGGCGAAAACATCAAAAAAAGGGGGGGGAATGGCCCCTTACATCTGGCTGGAAGTCGGTCAGTTCGAGACCGCGGCAATCAATGTGCACGATCGACTGCTGAGTTTGGGACTCGGTATACGCTGTGGGGGCGGTGGTGAACGAAGCGGAGTTTTCACGCTGGGGTCAGAATATGGCCACTTAGCTCATGTCTCCCCGATAGCCACACGGATCGGGGCCCGGCTCGATGGTAGAAGCCGCGTCGCGATACAGAAAAGCAGGAGCCTAATCGCACACCCCAAAAATAGCAAAAGAAGGGAGGGTATGCGTCATCGCGTTTTGCGTGACAGAGTTCGTTGCAGCGATGAAGTTTTTTTGCAAGAGAGCTCCACCGGGCAACGCAGCCTCCCCCCGTCAACTTACATTGCAAAAGCCACACTTCCAGACAAAATTCGCCTCGCCTCTGCTTCCGGACAGAGTGTGCTTTTCCTGCAACGCGCGTCAGCCAGGCTGGGTCTCGAGTGAAGAGTGTAAGAATACAGGGATATGGGAGGTTAACTAAGCTCGGGAGGACTAGTTTACTCACCCATCTATGGAAGCTCACCATCTTGGGGTGCTCTTCGCGGCATGACGTGCAGAGGACTTTGAAGGTGTAGTGGTACGGAGCGTCTTCGGAGTCCGTGGGCTCTAAGCCTGTAACTCTGCAGGTTTGTAGTTAGTTAATTAATTAATTAACAGAGCCCGGCGTGCCAAAGCAGACGCTGGAGGAGAGTCCGCGCTGGTGTTTAGTTCGTTATGTAGATTGGTGGGCACCACACACGCACCCAGTGAGAATGGCGGAAACGGTGAGAGCAAACATGGCGTCAAACAACTCAATGCCAGAAACCGGATGCAAACCCTTTCAATGCGAATTACCGTTTTCTTTTCGGGGAAATGTGTTGTTTGGCGAAAAAGAAAAACCGGGCGCGGGGGCGTTGCGAATCGCGATCCTTTCTTGGGTCGATGGCGGGGTTTTTCTGGTCGGTGGTTTGATGCCGGGTGTGTCGCGTGTGGCAGGCCCGGGGTAAGGTTCGCACGGCCGCCCACCACTGTTACACACGTCGGCTCGCCTCCTCGGCGCAGTGTGTTGGAGAAGACGCATAGCCGGCAGCGGCGATACTGCGAACCCTTGCGCCCGCCAGCAAGCTTCCGAGAGCCTGGTTGCCCGCAACGGGTGGCGGTGAGAAGTATGAATATGCATACGCGTTGGGCGCCGCGGCCAGGCAACAGACAAATTAACTACGGTCTAGTATCGGCTATGCGATTGTCCGATTGGGGGACTTGGTGAATCTATTTGCATTTGAAATAATAGCGATAAACTTGAATTGCCAACCGTAACTACATGTTACATACTTCGAATGTGAAGTTCGGCCCCAACCCAGACGCCCAACAGCTCCCATACACCCATGTAGCCCACCCAGTATAACCGCATGACATAAAAAACATAGTATCAATCAAGGAGGGTATCATTAATCATTGGAAAAGGAAAGTAGTATTAACAAAAGCGCTGCGTTGAAAAGTTCGTTGTGTCAGGTGTCGTTAGAAGCCGCGGATCGAGAGAATGATGGAGAATCGAGGATAAGAGATAACTAGTCGTTGGTTTGTTTGGAGAGCGAGGAAGATGGCTCTTCGGGATCAGCGGCCCAGCTGGCCCATCTTGAGCTTTACCTTCCAGCCCAGCTTCTTGAAGGCGGGCTCGGGGCGTTCCTTGTCCAGGCTGTCTTTGCCGGACGAGGTCGACGAGCAGGAGCTGCGGATGCGGTGGTCTTGTTCGGCGAGGATCTCCTCCAGTCGCACGTCGGCGTCCGAGAAAGTCCACGGCATCTCGGGGTCGAAGTGCTCGATGAACCGCGACCGCACGCCGGGCATGTTTGGAGCGAGATGGGGTCTATATATTGTTGTTTGTTCAGGGATGTCGAGGATCGGCGTCGACTCCTTTGAGATGGGAGGGCGGAGATCTCTGGGGTAGCTGGGACTTGATCAGTCCTGCGAGGAGACAGGGCTCCGGTGTGTGTGGTCAATGAGCGATGGAGTGCCGTTCTCGGAGAGCTGGTGGTGCAAGATTCATTGGGAATATGGGGTATCGGGGTAGTCAAGTAGGCAGCACGACGGATAGGCAGCCCGAGGAACGACACGCTGGCTGGTCTCGCAGGGCAACGGGGAGCAACGGAGGCGTAGTGTGTGAGAGTTGTATATATGTGCGTGTACGTGTCAGGCAAGGAGAAGTATACAGAGAGACGCAGGCGGGCAGCGGGCACAACCAAGCATGATAAGACACGGGAGCGAGGGCTTGGGAAGGGGCCTGCAGGGCCTTTTGTATGCGGCAGCCGGGGCCAAAGCATCTTGGCCGCGGGCCCTGCAGCGCGCGGGCAGCAACAGCGGCGCGAGGTGGGCGCGGAGTAATAATCCTTCAGCGGCGTGTTTTCCCTGGCGCGGCGTCAAGTGGGAGAGACTTCGGATCGGCAGGGTTAGCGGGCAGCCCGCCCAGCCAGCACGCAGCCGCGGGCGTGCAGCCGGGCCGCCCACAGCAGCAGCGAGAGCGAGCGGCGCTGTGTGGCGCTGGGT
The DNA here is from genome assembly GCF_022830035.1 of Ophidiomyces ophidiicola. Lineage (NCBI taxonomy): Eukaryota > Fungi > Ascomycota > Eurotiomycetes > Onygenales > Onygenaceae > Ophidiomyces > Ophidiomyces ophidiicola. The sequence continues at coordinate 509,022 of NW_026054645.1, forward strand.
GCGCTGCGAGCGATGATGACCGGGTCACACGCCGCCGCAGAGCACACGTCTCCAGCCCAAGAACGCGACGCCGCACATTTTCGCCGTCGCCGGTGGATCACCAGCTTTGGTTGTGATTATTATTTATTATTCTTATTCTTATTCTTATTCTCGTGCTGCGACGCCGGCTAGCGCTGCCTGCGCTGGGCCAGACCGCCCGCCCCGCGCGTGACCGTAGCGTTACGGTGCTTACGCACCCGCGCCTCGGCCGGCTGCGCGCCGGTCTGGCCAGCGGCGGATCCGACCAGCCAGCGCCCTGCCCGCCGCCTGTCTGACTATGAAGCGGTTTGTTATGATTCGAGTCGCCGGGCTGGTGTGCGCGCGGCGCTGGTAGCCCGTGTTTCGAACCTCGACGGCCTACTCGCGAGCCAGGCACCGCCTGCTCGCCCGGCCAGAATCCTGAGCCTCCGTCGTCCTTCTGGACCGAAGTCGCCCGCCCCGGCAAATGTGGGAGCCTGAAACTCCGCCCTGGCCCCCAGGATTCTGGCAAATCTACTGCCCGCGATCCTGCCCGATGATCAACAACAACAACGTAGCAGAATCACGTAAAAGATCCATCCATATTCAACTGCCAGTATGCAATCCTTCTAATGCACTTGCATACCGCGACACCGGCTAAACGGGCCTCGATATTAATTACCTATTATATGCTCCCCTCCGCCGCTGTCTCGTGGAGGCAATAATGCATCACCAGCCCCATCCATCTGCCGCCCCTCCCGGCGTATGTGTATGCATCGAGCAGCTGTCCGCCCCCACGAGCCTTGTGCAGGCCACTTCGTAACCATCCGAGGCCCATCGCCGCCAATCCGGACAGATGCTTGCTGTTGGCGCCGTCCCTCCCGCTTCTCTCCCTCCCGGGGTTATTACTGAACAAAAAAAGAGAGATGCCCCAGCGAAAATGTTAATCGGCCATTTCTACATCCTTCATGACCACCCCTTTGGCGGATGATATCCACAGAACGTTGTTGCACCTGAGCGCACCGTATCAGCCCGCAAACTCAAATCACACAAACGAAAACGGGCGCTTCAGGGCCAGGAGAACGCACCGTATTAGCACTTGCCCGAGAGTGCCTGTATTCTTTCCGTCAATGAACTCCTCTGTATTCGACAGCTGCAGGTTCATGTATGAATCCACACTGATCAATTGCCCCTTGTATTCCGTCTGCCCCCATTTTAAATGAACAACGACATCCTCGTTGATTCTAAGACCGCGCGGATACCGACTCATATTAGCATCTGCCCGACTGCGCCTGCCAAGAGGGTGGGTTGCGACCTACAGAGATTGTAGCATAGGCCTGGGGTTCAAAGGTACGAACTAGAGAGCAAGTTAGCGGCTGTATTCATGTAGGACGGCAATGGGCGCAAAGTCTTTCATGGGCCAAACTGACACTCATTTTGCAAAGCGTGCTAGAACTTGTAGGGATTAGGACAGGCGGGCCCAGAACGGAGGAAATATCAACAACTACCGGAGTAAAATAGTAGTAGCAAAGAAAGTATGAGTAGAGCAGGCAACAGAGCTCCGCGTCGAGGGATTTCTTGTGTGAGAATTTGCTGCCCTCATTCCCATTCCTCGTCTGAAGCTGTCGACGCGATCTCTGCTTAGTCATCGGTCTAGTTATACGCGGATCATCGCAAAACAAAACCGACTCGTGCTCTACAAAATACCAAATTGAAGCTTCATAACCAAAGCCGGCCTTTGGAAATTCCTGCTTAGATATATCTACTGTCCTTAAATACATAAATCCGCGTCGTGCACGGAGTGCGCTGATACTCAACGATGTCTACTCTCCAGCCCCCCACGCACAGCTCCTATTTTGAGCAACAGCGTGCAGAGCTGCTGAGAGATATTTCTTTGGTGAGATTTCTGCCTATTATGTACTAAGGGGGATTTCTGGCCCTCCTCCTGTATAATTAGTTAAATGCGCGTTGATGTCCCGACGTTTCCGCGACGTTCCAACACTCTATTCTCCGACCAGTCCTAACAACTTCACCTATATCCCAGAGCTTTGAGCAAGTCCTCCAAAATATTAATCGGCTGAATCGTAATTTAGAAAGTGTAATTACTGTATGTTTTGCACCTACACGATCTTTACCCCGTGGACTGGCTCACATGGCGCTTCTTGACAGGTTGGCAACGAGTTTTCTTCTGTAGAGGCCTTATGGTCGCAGTTCGAAAATGTCATGGGAAAGGACTCCGAGGAGCCTGCGGATACCCAGGAAAGCCATCACCGTGAGGAAGGAAGTGGTAAGAAGACTCAGGAGCAAGAAGGTCGTGGTCGGGACGATGAAAAGCAAGGCAGATAGACGAGCAGCATGCTTTTTTGTTTTTCACGATTCTACGAATTCACGGACTTTTCAGGGGTTTTTTCTGCATGGGATAATTGCATTTGTCTCTCTCTCTCTCTCGGCTCCGAAATATCTTATACCGAAAAAGCGGTTAAACTCGTTTTTATCAATACACATGCTAAATTATTCTGATTGATACAAAACGTACATGAACTGGTCCCAAAAACACCTAAGCCATGCAAAAAGATCCTCCGGAAACATCAAGTGCCCCCACAAAAAAGGTTGAAGATATTGGAACAGCAAACGAGATAAAAAGGGTAAGGGAAATTTTTTAAAAGGTAGGTGACACTAGGATACATGGTGGAGGGTGCACCACAAACAAACGAGTACAGATGAACCGAAGGTATGGCATTCAAATAAAAGGAGAGGAAAGCAATGAAGGTAATCTGAGTAGAATAAGAAAAATGTAACGGAGAATGCATATGCCGGCAGCGGATATGCCAGCATCCAATACTCACCATATGTCGTCGTCAATTTGTAGTTTCGTGTCCGGGTCATGGTTCACGTTCGCAAGATGCCGCAAAAAAAACCGCAACACTCGGTTGAAAAAGTATCTGCCATGCTGCCAACTTCAAAGAATCTTGCAACTTCGTTTCTTGATTTTCTTTGCGCCGTTCCCATTCGGCTGGGCGCCACTGTCACGGGCACTCCAATGGTTGTCTTCAATGCCAACGGCTGTGTTTACCGCGAGCTCGAAGACCTCGTCGACGCCTCGCATTTGTTTACTACTGCACTCCACATATTGCGCTCCCATTCGCTGAGCGACGGCCCTTCCCTGTTCAGGGGTTACTGGCGTCAACCCTTGACTCTTGAGCAGTTCGATGCAGGTACGTTTCGATCGGAGATCGGATTTGAGACCGACGAGGATTAGGGGGGTTGTGGGGCAGAAGTGTAGTACTTCAGGGTACCACTGCAATTAACTGTTAGTTAATCTCAACTAAAGCCTAAATTGCTATAAGTATGAACACACCTTATCCATGACATTTTCGAGCGATACCGGGCAGTCAATCGCAAAACACACGAAGAGAAGGTCTGTTTCTGGGTAGGAAAGAGGACGGAGTCTATCGTATTCCTCTTGTCCGGCTGTATCCCAGAGTGCTAGCTCAACGGTTTTACCAGACGGATTATGCGTGGTCTGGGTGATGTAATTTTCAAAAACGGTTGGAACATATTTCTAAACGACATTAGTTTCGGGTTCATGCAGATATCAAGACAACCATTCATACCTCCGGAAAATAGCCTTGGGAGTAGCTGATCAGTAAACAAGTTTTGCCACAGCCTCCGTCGCCCACAACCACAAACTTCTTTGAATACGATGGAGGGTGCGTGATATTGGTTGCCTGGGACATTCTGCCAGTCGAGACGCTCATAGTTGTGCTCACGGTGCCATTACTTGCCCGCGTACTCTGGCTGCGGACCGGCTTGCGACGGGGCGTCAAGGGCGCGGGGATCTTCTCATGCAGCACAGACGAATGGCGCCGAACGTGCCCGCCGTGGCCGTAGTGATCCTCGAAACCTCGAGCGGACATCGTGGGCGCGTCTTTGGAGCAGGCGCGGGGGGAGAATCAAGGGAAACAAAGACTGTTAGCTTCCAGACTGCCTCTCTTGCGGGTGCCGGCAGCACTCTATGCAAAGACAGCACGCGGCGTCGGCTTGGATACTCCCTCCACAAAAAAAAGGGGGTAGCAGGGAAAGGGATGCGATGGAGACAATTTCGACAACGAGATGAGATTCTGGATAAGATGTAACTATTTGAAAGAGAGGTGTCTAAGCGGGAGGGAAAAGCCCGGACGGCGTCGCCGGGCTGGCTGCCCTGTAGGGCCTGGCAGACCTGTGTTTACACTGCGGCGCTGCCATGGCAACGGCGGGCTGCGCCTGGTTGGTGCCGCCCTACGATTGGTGGCCGCCTGCGAACCCGGAGGAAATGCAGCAAACCCGCGGTCTCAGAGCTGCAAGTCGGAGGATTAGGAGAATTCGGTCAGAAACCGCGGAAGAGAGCGTTGTTGGTTTCGTCACCCATGCAGCTACTTATGTACAGAAGCACCTGTGTGTGTACGGAGTATAACAGACCCGTTCGAAGGCATTGTGAGATGCCCGATTTTGCTAGGTAACATTGGGTCTAGTATATTGGAGCTGCCAGAAAGACTGTTCAATCCTGATGCCTTTAAATCACTCCAATGCATGAATACGGAGTACACGGTACACACTCCGGACAGCGTAGATACTTCAAAGTATGCTTCATGGAGTGTCGTTCCGTCGGGCAAGGAGGGCAACCAGGAACAAGCCCATCCTTCGCAAGGATTTAGGTTGATTTCTGCTGTCTATCTGGAAAGCCTTCACCTGCGCACGTTCGTGTTTGCTGCCGGGATCATTGACGGGAGCTGAAACCTGGATGCAATCAAACCCAACCCGAAGCCAGATCACGCCGTCTAATAATGCCCAGCTGCTCGGCTATTGTTGCTGCACCTGGCGTCGCCCGGCAGTTCCTGGCAGACTTCAAACGTCCTCCCAGTCTGGCTGTTTGCTTCAAGCGCGCGGCATCTCACGTGTTTCGCCCGCGATAAGCACAACCTCCGAGGTTGTGGGCTTCTTATCGGTTGTTAATGCAACATCTGCTGCCAAAGATTGCTACTTGCTCGTCATGCTTTGTTCCTGACGTGTTTGCGCCCCGGTCTCAATAGCCATATGGCTGGGTTGGTTGCTTAGTTATTGAAGACCATCTGGCAGCTTTCAGCAACTGTCGCAAAAGCTCGGACGAGTCTAGGCCATGGATAAGAATAACCCCCAACCAGATGCTGGTTTGAAAAGTCTGGATCATTGTATGTACGCCCAGCGAACTCGTGCGTGATTGACACGAAGTTTCTGGCCAGGATCTGCTGCTGATATCAACCTGCCCGTTCAACTCTCAGATCAAAGAAAGCTCCCACCATGGAGACACTGGGTCCGCCAGAAGATCCTTCCCCTTGTCCGATGGGAGACTCCATACCTTGCATGGCTTCAGGAACGAATGCGCACTCCCGCCCTTGATACCTGGTTTGCCGTTAGTGCAAATCTAGGCACTCACACATTTTACATGGTAATGCTGCCGATATTGTTCTGGTGCGGGCATACTTGGCTTGGGCGCGGGTTAGATCCACACTTCAGGTGGTTATATTGGGCCGCCATTCACTAACATCATTTTATAGCATGGTTCACCTCCTTGCGAGCGGTGTGTTTTTTAGTGGGTTTTTGAAAGATTTACTATGTCTGCCTCGACCGCTCTCTCCTCCCCTCCAGCGAATCACAATGTCCGGCTCTGCAGCTTTGGAGTACGGATTTCCCTCCACCCATTCTACGAATGCCGTCTCCGTTGTTGTGTATGCCATTCATAACCTGAGCTCAATGGACTCAGATCTCTCGCCATTCTCAAAGGGGCTTTTCCAGCTTCTATTATTTGTGTATGGGACGTCTATCGTTCTGGGACGGCTATATTGTGGTATGCATGGCTTTTTGGATGTGATTTGGGGATGTCTTCTGGGTGCTCTCTTGGGATTCGTACAATGTGCGTACGGTACCTCAATAGATGACTTCGTGCTTTCCGGATCCATTCGAGGCCCACTCATCGTACTCTTAATCATCCTTGTATTGGTTCGAATACATCCAGAACCGGCGGACTCTTGCCCGTGTTTCGATGACAGTGTTGCCTTTGCCGGCGTGCTAATTGGGATTGAGGCCGGCGGTTGGCACTTCGGCAAGACCGGGTTTGGAAACGCACATCCAATTCCGGGCAGTGTTATCTTTGATTTCCAGAAAATCGGCTGGCTGAAAACCATCTTGCGGGTTTTGCTGGGCATCGGCACTATCTTTGTTTGGCGAGAGGTTATGAAACCATCCCTACTTCGCTTTCTCCCACCGCTATTCCGGATTATCGAGAAGCTGGGCTTCAGTCTTCCAAGAAGATTCTTTACTCAAGCTTCGTATGTCTAATTTAATGCTACACAAGGTAATGGCAGGTGCAGGTGACTAACTCATTGGACTTACAGGGAATATCAACGCGTTCCAGAACACTTGAAGGACAACGATGTAATTCCCAATGTCTCGGAGATTCCTTCTATGCTTACATCAATCCGCCATCCACGCCGTCGTGCCGTTTCCATTGGGCCCCAATCCGAAGCCGATGCCTATGAAACCCTCGCATATCGTGAACACCGCAGACGACAAAGTTTATCTTCCCAAGCAAAACCTCAGGTCGCTGGATCATCAACCACTGGCCGCAACAGTAATGCCTCTATTTCAAACCCCAGCCCTCCCGCGCGCTACCAATCCCCAAGGCCAGCGAACAGGAGCCCTTTACGAATTGACGATTATGAACATATGATGGGAACAGGAACCCCGACGTACGAGCAAAACGAGTCTAATACTGTTGGGGAAATAGCAACCCAAGCTGCAGACTATACTCTTCGGCCACAAGGAGAAAAGGAGATGTTCTCCATGATAACCAAACCACGCGTACGATATGACGTCGAAGTTGTGACGAAGCTGATTGTTTATTCCGGTAAGGACCATAATACTTCAAGTGTGAGATCAGGACATCTTGCTCATAAGTATTTTAGGCATTGGCTTGTTAGCTGCAGAAGTCAACCCAATCTTATTTTATTTGCTTGGGCTTGACGGCCAATAATGATCAAATGAACCCTAAATACTAAACTGGTGCTAGTATTACATCGACTAGGCTTCTTTTTCCTTTTGCCGCCTTGAATTACATACATAGATCCCAATACCAGAATCCCCCAGTCGATCTGGTGAGTACATACAGTACACGATACAAATGTAGAGTACGTTCATATTGATTTTGCCTCCTGGTATTCCCTCGACGATTGCAACAAGCGAAGGATGCTCGAGAGGTGCTACTTTGACTGCATTTATTAACTAGTTATATAATAATAATCCCATTGTATCTGAATGTCAAATATTCCGTAGTCGGCAAGGTTCTCCCTATCTGTCAACAGGCCAACGGGGGCCTAGCTAGCCCGCCCCGCCTGCATTAGGGACCCGGCTCCAGCTGTTAGTTAAGGACTGCGCTAGACTCAAATTGGTCAAGCGCTAACTAGCTAATTTCCACGTGACGACGCGGCCAATCCGTGCCTGGCTGGACAGCGGCGCCTTCCGTTTTCAGCGGGCAAGGAAGCGATGTACTGCATTGCTGTATCGGGTATCCTCGACGACCGCTCTGGCTCGCCAGGCTACATGTCGCCCGATACGTTCGCCGCGCCTTGTTCTTCCCTCACCACCTCTCTCAGCAATCCTCCCTCTCTTTCTTTCTTCGACTTCGCGTTTGACAGCAGCAGCCGCCCGGATATCTGACGCTCAACAATACGCCGGGTCTACCCAGTTGCTTTCTGTCATTCTTTTCAGGAATAGTCGCCTGCGCCAGCCGTTGTGGTGCATCAACATCCCCTAATACGGCAACCTAGAGGAACCCATCAATATAAGACCCACGACTTCTTAACCTAACTCTTTCCATATTTGGTGATGAAACTAGTGGCAGCAGCCTGTTCACCTCGCGTCATCAGGTAAACAATCTCTCTCCTCCAAAAGAAGCTCTGTTTGTCAACCGATCATGTTGTTCTAACGCACAATAGCTAAGCCTCACCTTTTTTTTTCGCTCTTTCCAAGGATAGCACTATTCTCAGTGCTCAAAGACTGATATAAATACTATTTGCTGTCATTTGGTATGTCTGGAAATTACTTCCTCCATCCATTGCCTCTGGAAAAACCGAGCTAACTTATAACATTAAGCATCACCAGAAATGCCTGGGTCTTTTCCGCCATCCCCCGTCTCCTCTCCTACTCAGCTATCACGCCATGTCTCCCCCTCTTATCAAACTTCGAGGTCGAATACAGCTTGTAGGCCAATCCGGAATGATAGCATGGCCTTGTCCTCTGGCTCCCCGGCGTTCTTAAATAAAGTCGTTGGTGAGCGCATTACCAACCCTCGCCTTGACATCAGATACACAAAAAACCAAGTCCCCAATAATATCTGTCGGTCTACGGCATTGACAATGGTAGTCGAGCAACTTGAGGCTAGCATTATGCCATGGTTTGCCCCCCACCAAAAGTCTGATAAGACATGGATAACTCCCGCGGCCATAGTTGATCCCCCACCATCTGAACCCACAACAATTGCTGAGCCAGATTTTGAGAGAACTACTGAACAATCGACCTCACAGCCTGAGACCGGGTCTGCTGCCTCCGAAACCTCTTGCAAACCTCATGAAACATGGCCAAAATTTAAATTCATTCATTGGATAAAATCTATCGCTGGACGACCAGTCTCATCAGTCAGGTTGTTCAACCCCCTCGGTCCAATTCAGCCATCAATCGTGACAAACAAATTAAAAGATTCCAACCACTCTACAGAACTCCCAGTCACGCAGGCCTTCATTGTTCAGCCCCTTACCACCAAGTGGGAATCAAAAGTCTACACTGCACTCTCCCAGCCAGACAGCCGTCAGCTTGCTACCACCATTAGTGGAGATGGCCTCACGCGCCGTGACCTTGCAACCTGCGCAACCCCATTGGCATGGCTCAACGATGAAATAATTAATGCGTACCTTGGGGCAATTGTCGACTATGCCCGGCGGTCAAATGGCAATTCGGGACGCCACGAGCAACCCAGATACCATGCCTTCAACACGTTTTTCTACTCTAGCCTTCGAGACAAAGGCTACGAGTCCGTACGGCGATGGGCCTCTCGTGCCAAGATTGGGGGTCCAGCATTGATGAATGTGGACATGGTTTTCGCGCCCATTCATCACCATTCACATTGGACCCTCATGGTGGTCAAGCCATCAGTTCGAACAATCGAACACTTCGACTCCCTTGGAAGTAGCTCCTCCTTTCACATTGCCAATCTGAAAAAGTGGCTCAGAGGTGAGTTGGGCCATCTCTTCGTCGACGAAGAGTGGCAGGTTCTCCCGTCAAACTCTCCGCAGCAAAACAACGGCAGCGACTGTGGGGTATTTCTTTTGACCACGGCCAAGTTGGTATCCTTAGGGCAACCCTTGTCCTATGGACCAAAGAATATTCCCACAATCCGCAAGAGGATCGTTGCCGAGCTACTCAACGGAGGGTTTGATGGAGATTTCGACCCGAAAGCTGAGCTCCCTGTTAACTCGTTGCTGTAATGGCTTTGTGTTGATATAGCTTCTTCTCAAGTTGCTTTCAGTCCGGAATTACCCTGAGGTAAGTGCATGGGACGAAGGGATACCAGTTCTGTACTTTGTTTCTGCTCCTTCGGAGTTTCGTTGAGAAACCTGCGATTGCTTCCCGGATAGCCTTTTTTGGGGTCCTATGTAGCTTGCTCGCCCCACTTAGGGGTGTTTTGGATCTGTTTGCGTTTTTATTTTATGGTAACTCGCTTCGTCTATCAAGCTGGCTGGGGGAACCTGGTTTTGCTGATGATGGAGAACCGTCTTACGCATTGCAGTTGCGATGTAGGTTTTCTTTGTTCTAGTTTTGGGCTTTCTGTTTAAATCGTGTAGCCCCTCCGTCCCGTTCAACATGCACTTTTCTCCCAGTTCGAACTGACCATGGCATGTGGAAAAAAATGGGTTGTCTCGTGGCGTCTCCGACATTTCGCCAGCCAAATGGCGACAGTGTCATTTTTTACAACAATTCGGCTATTTAATATCGGAGTTTATGGGAATCTACGGGCTTAATTCTTTGGTGCATGGCTTGGAGTCTTTTGAGATGGCATTTATGGATACGGAATACCCCTTTGCTTTTGTACCCAGAAGGGTTACATAGTTTTATAACGGCAGTCAAAAAAGGACCAGATTTACGTCTCCTTGTTTGATGGTGGATTTACGAGGTGTATGGGCTGCATTTATGATACCGATCTTTGTTTGTTCATAGTTGCCCCGGCTGTTTGGGATTGCACCACCCTCAAATACTTCCGATATTGATTGCTACGTAACTAATCACGCCAAGTATTTGTATAGCTACTTACAAGTGGTCTTGTATTCACAAGGTCTTTGAGTGGAAACTGAGACTTTTTTCAACACCTAGAATTGCTAGAAAGAGAATACCGTTTTAGTAATTTCTAAAGCTGATGTTACGCATGTGGAGACCTAAATAATACATACATGTATGGGAGTGTAGGTGAGTGAGTTCAGGAAAACCCGCACGTTAAAGGGCAAGCTTTGGAATAGCTACTCCGTATGGACGCGTCCAATTCTCGAAGCTTCAATACCATCGGCTTTTCATCAAACAACCTCTGGGACATCAATGGCTCCAACATCATCGATTTGACAAGTAACGGCACATCTCTTTTTGTGGTAATAACCGTCAGTTTTCTTGCTATCCGACCTTAGCACTTGTGTTTTGACCTTCATCTTTATGGGTAGGCCGCTTCGACTTTTCTGCGGGCCTGAGTCGGCGATCTCTACCAGAGAGTCTCCAGTAGTATTATGACGAAGAAGATTTGCACTAGAAATGGAGTTGGACGTATTATACGCAAGCTGTATCCATTCGATTCCCATCTTCACTGTTTGGCCAACTGAAACGTTGCCTGACCAAAAACCACCATTGCTCCATAAATTTAACACCAGTACACTTGGCGCATCTGGGACTCCGTACTCCTTTTCAAGAACGAGCTCATCATTCAAATACCACCGACTCTTGTCTGGAAACCAATCTAGACGATGATCAGCCCACTCCGTCCAAGGAATATCATGGTCAACCTCGTCACTCGCACCGGGAATCATTTGGTCAGTAATTGGATCCCAATCTGGTTGGTTCGCATAATGAACACGATTTGGAGGGTCGTTGGTGAGGATTTCGATGTCGGATTCACTCACTTCGGAATGGTAAACAAACATTCCGGCAACAGCACCAGGAGGGGGAGGAACTATCGTATTTGAGCCATCTTTTGATATTGAATAAAGTCGCATTCGCACGCGAAAAGAACAGTATAAAACATTCTCGACTGATGTCTGGACTTCTGCAGTCGAAGTGTAGTCTTCAAATCTAGTTAAGCGAAGCACCAAATGGGTTGAATTCTCGGAGTCGCCTTCGATATTTTTAGTAGCATAAATGTTATTAAAGGAGTTAACAGTGCCAATTGGATATTTCTCAGAGCTAGGGCGCTTCCAGTTTTGAATATTCCATTCCTTTACAAACGGATGGCCATGTAAGCTTGGATGGTGACCAATAAGTTTGCTTCCTTCCATCTCATCCTCTCCATCTTTTATTTGGCCACGGTTATTGGATTTGTCGGTATCGTTTAAGGGTATCGAACGAAAATCATAGAACCGGTAATGTTCGAAATTACCTGGCTCTGGCCCGGAGACCTCGTAGCAATCGCACTCGGGCTTTTTCAGTGTGTATGGGGTTCCTAGTCGCGGCTTCGTTGCGGCATAGGAGGTTTCTAGGAGTAGCCCGAGGAGAATAAAGCAAGATAGACTTCTCATTCTTGGTAGTTTTATGGCGAAGGAAGCCTAAACAATCAAAAGATATTCATGAGCCGGCAAAATATATGCCAATTATTCAAAACGGAAAAAAAGGGAAAGGCATAGATGGCTCTTTCTATGCCGAAATGCTAGAGAAAGAGCGTTTTTCAAGTCAAAGTTGACGCATGGCAACTTCGCTCTGGGGCCAGAAAGCGGGTATCAAAGCGATTGGCATTTCTATAATGTGCGGATGATCATCAACAGCAGTATATCCAGCAAAGTCTTCTCCGGTTGAGCTCAGATACCAATACTAGTATCGTTATCCGTGTGCTGAATGATAGACGCACGTGATAGGGCGGAGCGGAGCATTATGTCCTCCGAAATCGCCGCACTTCCCAAAGGGGAAAGCGACACTTCGCGACATAAACGAAGGGATTCTGAGGCCAGATATATGGGCCATGTGCATCAGCTGAAACTGGATAGAAGCTAAACATTCTTCGTTTTTCCTGTGGTCCCGACTGATTGCCCTTAAAAAGATATGCATGCCGATGTGGGAGCACTGGATTTCTCGCTTGGGTATTCACCACAAACACAACTATTGAGATTCATATCCATGACGCTTTGAGAAAGGAGAAAAGGGTTATATGAGCATAAAAAACAAGAACGAACAATAGCGGAGCGTTTGCCTGAGGTAACTGTGCGCGTCCCTATATCCACTCACACCAGCATACCTACTATCGAGCATAGTAAGGCAGAGAGCGTCGACATCGCCATATAATCCAAAGGTGCATTTCTTACATGAAAGGCGATGTTACTTTGGACGGAGTACGGAGTACTCCAGCAATCAGCTACATACAATCATGCAAACCAGTTTCTCCTTTGCCTGCAGGCAGCACGCTGCACGTTGCTGTATCTGATATTGATGTCATGAGGCAGGTAAGAATGATTTCTCAATTCATTTCACGAGTGACAATCTAACAACTGTTAACAAACGCATTCGAGCCAATTCAGGTATTGATTTAGCGAGAGTTGTTAGAAAGCATACATTTTCAACGCCCAACTTACTCCATACTGACTGTACCCATTCACCAAATAGTCTTCACCATCAGGCCAATATTTACGGAGTAGAACGAGCCAATCCGGAATGGCTCTGAAGTTCGAAGGAAATCGATGCCGCCTATGGAGTACTCCGTACGGCTCGCGCGCGTGCCAATTCAATCAATCATGTGACACCACCTTTGTGTTTTTTTTTCTGCTTTCATTGCAAGCGAAACATACGGAGCGACAACGCTAAGTTCCTAGCGCCATACAGATTTCATTTCAGCCTGGGCGGCAAGGATGTAGCAGCTTGACAACGAGGCTGACGGTGCTAACTTGCTGACCGTCAATTTGCCAATAATTGTCTGTGGGCCTAAGGCAGCATGGCTGATCTTGTCCAATCGGGGCTGCCAACGCCCTGCATTCCGAGTACGAGAATACAGAGTTTGAGTCCAGCCCATCCCAGCACAGGCTAGCTGTTTTCGTTCTGGCGCATGCATCATCGCTCACGTTACCCAAGATCAGCCCTGCCCTCCGTTCCTCCGGGCGCTGTCTGGTAGCTCTGCTGTCTTGCGGCGTTGGTCTCGATATTGGATGTTCGGCCTTACAAAAACTGGCTTCAGAAGCGGACTACGGAGTGCTCGTTCGGCTTCCTGGGCTCGACAGCTGCTTGAACGCCTGAATATGTAACGCTGACATGGCTGTGGCGGCGGCAAAGGCGAGCAGATTGAGTGCATGACACCGCAGCGCTTGGCACGGGCTGCGAGCCCTGCATTCAGCCTAGCGCGAGTTGCGAAATACGACTGCCGCCCGATCGGGCAAGGCGTGCTGCACACACCCTGAGGTCCTTTCTGCCGGCTGCTTCCCACCTCACACCTCGCGCCCCCCAAACCCTCCTCTGCCAACTCGCTCCCTCTTGTCTGAACTCCTCGCCCACCACACCTTAGATGTCTCGCTCCCACAACGCCCTTCAGTGATTATCTATAACTATACCTGTTGTTTCTCAAGATGTCTATTTACATCTGATTATGCTGGACGATTCAGCATGATTTCCACCATCGAAAGAGGTAACCTGCTGAGCAGGTCGTCAAGCATGACGAGCCCTCTTTCATTCAAGCGCGAACTGACACCACAATCTATCTCTGACCCTGCCCTTCTTCACATTCACGACCGCCTGAGCCAACTGGACTCTCGTGTCCTTGATCTCCGTGCCAGTGTCCTGACAAAGGATGCTTACGTTGATCGACGGAATCGAGAAGACGAATCCCTTCGACGAGAGTTCGAAAGCCACCGAAGCCTGACGTCCAACATTGAAACTGTTGTTGGGAAGACGAAGGCAGATGTCAGTCAGATAAAGACTGATTTCCTACAACTCCGAACCGAAATTCTACAGTTACGAACTCATGTCGGCCAACTCGGATCGAAGGAGGCCTTCCTACACAGCGACGTCAGCCAACTCCAGAACGATGTCAATCAGATACAACTTGACGTCCAACGTCTTCACACCAATGTCTGCGCTACTAGAACTGACCTGAGCCAAATTCAGGCCATAGTGAGCCAAATTCGAATTGATTTGATGACGTTGGAACGGGAGACGTCTCGACATTTCGGTGATATTTCAGCCCGATTCTCCAAAATGGAATCACGAATGAACCACACCGAAAGGGTTCGATTCAACTCGCTAGCACACACCGTCCATGCCCCCATCACCCCTGTTCCTGTTGTCGAAACCGACGGCTCTGTTCGGTGGCCCGACTACTTCCCTCGCTCCGTATGGAAATTTTGGTGTTTAAAGCGCAGAAGTCGAAGTAAGTCCATGGTCTCAATCGTACAGCAAAGGCAAGCCAATACTGACGCCCAATCAACTGAAGTTCACCGACTCGTCGAGCTGGCGGAGTTCTACCAGCTCGAAGGCTTTCAGTACTGGGGGCGCATGCCACATCGGCATGATGCAATGATCCCAGGGGACGGCTACATGAGTGATTCGAGTGACTCTAGTGATTTACCTTCAGATCTCACCCTCGCCGAAGCAGCTCGCCTATACCCAGAAGCATGCCATCAAGCGTTGGCGGCCACCCTAGGTCTTGTGTATTATAAGATCCGAAATGAAGTTGGCGAAGGCCCCACCCAACATATCATGCCCGCTACCCAGAAGAGGCTTCGTGAAGATGTCGCTTCAAACAATTCCGCAAAACAGAAACAGCCAAAACTTTCTCGCCGACCAAACGACATCTCGCCTCCATCCCTCGCCAGAATTGTCGCACGTGGCGCTGCCATTGATGCTAAATCTATTGTTTCGGAAGGTCTCGATAAATTGGGTTGGAATGTGAATACCTCTCAAATGTCAGACGAAACTCTAACCAAGTTGAAGGACCTTGTCACCGACGAGGTAAATTCTCTTCTTCTTCGCGCGTTAGAACGTGGTAATATCCAAATCCAACCAAGTCGGATGGAGTTTCACAATAACTTCTTAAGTGGATCTGCAGGTGTCAGCGTCAAATCAAAGTCCAATGCCAGTGATGATGACATGCAGACTGTTCCAACAGAAGTCATTTCACCTATTTCTGAACAAGAAGACCCTCAGTGGGCAAACGACCAAATACTCGAAGCCGGTTGCCATTAAGACTTTACTCTACTACAATATCTTCTTCGGTGTTCAGTGGTGTTTCTCTGTGCATACTTCCGCTTCTTAACACTCTTGAACCTGGAAATCTGCATGGAAGCGGCGTTTTGTTGGTTGGGCTTATTATCAGACACCAACATTTCTATCCCTCTCTCAATTTTTGGTTCAAGGATCTTGGAACGGTTGCATTGCATGATATCCCACAACGATTGACGAATGAACGACCCAACTTATCTACCAGCCGGACTCAGTACGGAGATCCAATCTATCGGATTCCTTTTCTGTACTTGGCATCTACTAGCCTTGTCGAGATACCCATTTCATCTTGTTACTTGCATTTTTTGGCGTTGTGGTCCTATCATTTCAACTTGAAAATTCGTTGCATTTGCATATGGCTCCTGTGACTAACTTGAGCCCACTTGGAAATAGCCGTCATCTAACCATCCTCACCATATCCTTGAGAATAAGACTTGCTAGTGATACGTTATATACACCTTGACTTCCTACATATGGCGATTGCGGTCACCATCGCAGTAGAACCTTCGTAAAGCCCGTCCGCCTTCCTTTTCCTTGTGGGGGAAGCAAGTAAGTATCTTCCATATATTTCTTATCATCATTGTGGTGCCCAATCCTTCAGTGGTCCTAGTGGCTGAACGGACTGAGGTATAACTAGTGTTCCGCCCACTACCACCCGTATTTTGGTAATCAATTCGACGAATGGTCCATATCACAATCATAGGTAAGTGGGTGAGTGCTGTATCCCCAAAAGTTTGCATATTGCACCACTTTAGGTAGTTACTCTGTATCAAAATACCCTCCAATAGTAAAGAGTTCCAGACCAAACACAGGATTTGGACGATCGCCTTACTGTGGCACTATATTCAGCGCCGATGTAAGCTTGCTCCATGAGCTCAGATGTGAAAAGGCCTACTATATTTTAGAAAGATATTGGAAACGGAAGGAATTAAAGGTGATAAAGTGGTATTTTCAATATGTGAAGGCCAGTATCTACAAACATATGTAGCAACTCTGGCCAGCTAGTCAAATGACCAGTCACCTGATATCAAAGTTGAAGGTGATATAAGACAAATCTCCGTTGTACAGTTCCTTTCGACACACAAAAAGTAGAAAAAGAAATCGGGCAAGAAATTCTGTACATAGAGGGTCCGAATATATAAAAAGAAATAAGAGAAAGAGGTAACAAAGGAGAGGTAAGAAAGGAAAAATACAGAAAAATAGAAGCAAATCCCACGTATAGATACACTCCGAAATATATACCACAGGAAAGCCATGGCGAAGAAGCGAATCTACAGACCAACAAAAGTAAAGTGAATACAACCGTACAGAGCAAGGAGAACAATAGGTATTGAACAAAAAAAAATAAGGATTGAAAATTATTGGACAAATGAACAAAACAAAACGCACTTCATATAGTCCATTTTAAAAGTCGCATAGTCTAATTGACCTATGCAACAACATGGACAGTACCTGCTCTCATGGTATCATGACTGGCACTCTTTCGCGGAGCTCCGGGAGCCTGGTTTTGCTCTCGCTGGGCTTCTGCCTCGTGCATGCGCTCGCCGTCTTCTTCCAGGATTCGGGTTGGAAGGTCGCCGGGTCCATACTGCTGGCTTGAGCGCTCTGGGATGGTTGTGCTGCTCACCATCGACATAGCAGTGCTGGAGCGATTGTGTACGAGGTCCGGAGTAGGTGGGATGCTGGAAATACTCGAATCGCGTCCGTCAGGTGTGAGAAGAGTATCGCCCATCTCACTTCCTGCACGGGAAGATCGCTCGTCATTGCCATCTTCGTTGGCGTTGAGGTTGTTTTGTCGATTGTTATCATGTTTGTTGGATTCATCTTCGAGTTCCGCATCTTGAGCCAGGTAGAGGCCTTCAACAGCGGCAGCGCATTGTTCGCTGATATTGCGGATAATGTCTGCGATAGCGTCTGTCTTCGCTCGGAGGTGTCGGTCTGCAACATCGGTGATGCTAAGTTGAGAGTGGCGTTTGTGTCTTCCAAGGCCAAGCAGCTGGCTTTCCATTTCTGGGCTGACATCTTCACCGTGAGCGCTTTCAGCACGGCTGGATGCGCTGAGACGGGAAGCAAATCTACGAGACACTGCGTGGGAGCGACGGGTATCGACAGAACGTTCAGAGCGATCGTCCGCATCTGAGGTATCCTCGAAGCCCTGATCGACGTATTCTGACAATTCAGGAGCATTAGTGATGGATCGGATGATATGCTCCATATGGTGGCTCTGTCCATGGATAAGGCTGCGAAGGTGCACAACAACACGTTGCGCTTCATCTCGTTGACGAGTAAGATTGGCGGTGGTGTGCTGGAGTGCACTGATTTCTTTCTGGTTTCGTTTCCGCTCACGTTCAAGTTCCTCTGCAATCTCTTGCTGTAGAACAAGAGCTTCGAGAGCATCGTCGCGTTGTTTTTCGGTACCAGAGAGACGTAGCGTAAGACGGGCAGCATCATCCTTCTGCTGGTCAATCAGAGCAGTGAGGCGACGATTTTCACGTTTATGACCCTCAATCTTAACCTTAAGCTCAGATGTTTCTTTCGTGAGTTGTTCAGCAAAGGCTTGGAATTTGAGGAACTGGCGAGTGTGTTAGCAACGCTGAGGACGGAGAGATTAGGATGAGTCAAGTATACCTGTTGTTTCCACGTTTCGAGCTCCTCCACAAGGAAGTTGTTCCGTTTGTTGACTTTAGAAAGTTCCGTGTCCATTCTTCCCTTGAGGTTGATGAAGTCTTGCCACGCCTCAAGGGCATCTCTCGAGTATTGGTTTCGTTCTCGGACAATTTCATTGAGATGTCTCATAGATATCTTCGTCATGAGTGGCTTCTTGACAGATCCACCAAATAACGCCTTCACTCCTGTGTTGCGGCCCTGGAAATAGATGGTAAGACCGAGATATAACAAAAGGCGAACGAATTTACTTACCAATTTCTCACAAACATGGTCCATGACGGACATCACAGCATCCTGGTTCCACCAACTTGGATCCTGAATACTCTCAACTTCACCTCTCATAACAATGATCTGACCAGCGGGGATTAGTTTTCCTCCGCCGTAAGCTGATCGAAGGTGCTGAGGAACGCCGCTAGGGTTAACGTCGCCATTAAGTGCCTGGGTTAAACGGTTGATCATCTTGGTCCTTTGGCCCTGTGTTAGGATACTGGGGGGACTCGAGGTTAACACGAAATTGCGATCCAGGTCGATAACGAGAGCGTCTGAAGGAGCGGTGAACAAAGTACGACACTCAGCAGTAATACCCAGAATATATGGGCCAGGCTCCTGAACTAGTTCCTTGACGTGACGGGCATGCACAACAGGGTTGTACAGACCACTCCATTCGTAGACACGGACACAGAAACGGATAGTTTCAGCGGCAATGGTTAGGATGGCCGGGTAATGACTGACAAATATGATACGGCGAGTTGGTGACACAGCCGCTTCAACCACGCCTACAATGTTGGGAATAGAAAGACAGTTAAACAAAGGCCACATGGAAAAGTTTTGGAAGCCAGTTGGAGAAGATGGAAATTGGTAGCATAGGGCGTAGTCTTTCATGTCAATGCGAACAAGGTCATTCAACCTGGGCGCGGGGAAGCTGAGAATGCGCGATACTTCTTCGGCATGGAAAAGGTTGGTAGCCTTGTTCCAGTGAATCCACATTCCACGAAGGTAGTCTCCCAAAAGGTTGTAAAGAGGGTATCGAGAAAGAAAACTCAGGCAATACGGAATCCAATAAGTTTCATCTGGGTTGTCGTAAAAATCAGTCTCGGTCTTCTTGCGCAGTTCCCTAATGGTTTCGGCACGTTTTTCGTCGGCGCGCGACCAAACACGCAAAGCGATGCCGTAGAGAGTGTGGGTTGAATCCTGCTGGAGAACAAAAGAATGATGCACACAGTGCGGCTGACTCTTGCCTGTGCAGATTTCGACATCATGGGGAAAGCATGCCTGTGAGTCTCGGTCAGATTTGCATTCATACAAGGGCATTGTTTGGCGCTTGGGCCCAATTGTTGCTGCAGGTGTGGCCTAGCCGGCTACTCACTCTCATAGAGGCATGTAACGCTCTCGCAATCTCGTTGTCCTGTTCCAATCTCGGGCTACTCCCTAAGATTTCAGGCAGCCAAAACTGGCCGACAGCCCCCTTCATGTGGCCAATCTTTCCTTGGGCAGGAGGGGGAGCTTTGACCCACTGGGAGGGTTCACGGCCAACACCGCAGACCATGTAGGCATGGGTTAGGGTTTTGGGAGTCCTCTGGGCGGGCTTCATGTTCAAACTCGAAGGAATTGGCTGCGTGATGCGCGAGTGCAAAGAAGAGGTTCTGCTAGGAATGACGAGCGAGTTGTCTCCTTGGTCGCCGCGAGTCAGGGGGCGATCACGGGTCGGCGGGCGAACAAACGACGGGTGGTCTCTCAGCGAAGGTGCCATGTTGAAAGAAAGATAATAGAAAGCGGTTGAATAACACGTTCAGGTTTCCGAATGGCGCGCCGACGGCACTGTCTGAATACCAGTCAGATTCCCTACCACCAGGAGAGACGAGCATTGGGCTCACTCTGCTTCACAAAACTAAGGCCGGCGCTTCCCAACACCCAAAGCAGCAATTGGATTCCAACGATCGGCCACGCAGAATACAGAGTGCGCGGGAACAAAGGAGCGACACTGGGGTCGAATCAACAGGGGCTGGGAGTATGAGAACGATTCGGACGAGAGTGACGGCACAATTGCAACAAGAAGAACCAGTGCTCGCGGGAGGCGACGCGCTCCAGGCTGCAGTCAGAGCACAATGGCAGGCAGCATCTGCTCGCAGACCAGACGTCGAGCGAGAGCAAGGAGTGCGGGCAGCGAGGGAGAAGAAGAGAGCGTTCGCCGTCGTTGAGGACGTTCGGGGGGGGGGCGGCGGCGAGAACAGGGGCAGCGCGCGGCGGGCTAGGCTGCGCTGGGACTAGCGCGGGTGGGTTTCAGGCCCGCCGGAGCAAGTCAGGGGCGCACGCACAGCCAATCAGCGGGCACAGCATGGCCCACCGCCCAGGGTTCGCCGCGGCGGGCGCGCTAGCGGCGGGGGCGGAAGGTGATTGGTCACATTGCAAATGAGACTCCGCCGGTGCGTTTTGTGACAGGCGACAAGCTGAAACGCGCTGGCCACGCTGCACCGAGAGCGAGAGCGAACACACACAGAGAGAGAGAGAGAGAAGAGATGGAGAGAGGGAAGGACTGAGAGTGCTGGTCACCGCCGAATGGCACGCCGCCTGCCTCGCCGATCGCCCGTTCCATGCGAAACGCTGCCCGCCTGCGCCCAGCACATCCCTGAATCGCCGCGATCGACATGCCCGCCGCTCCCAGGTGTGCACGCGGTGGAGATCATTCGAAGAAAAAATTAAACTAGCCGTCGCTGCCAGGAGGCTCGTTCGCCGTTGCCCTGCTGTAAACAACAGAACCTTCCGACAAGCCATGGCTGAAGCCCTCGTTTCGAACACGATGGGCTGATCTCCCGTCCGTCTCCAGTTCTCCCGCAGGCTCGAAAAAGAACCCGCGGGAACGCAGCAGAACAAGCATAAAAAGAGCTTGAGGGGAAACGGGGTGTATCTCCGCCTGGTAAGGGCCGGGATCCGACAGCGACATGCCGGGTCAATTTGCAACAAGCGGAAAATAATATCGCTATTATTAATTTTTTAATGAGGGTTGCTTTCTCTACATGTGCTAAGCATGTCTTGTTGCTCGCCGGATAGAGGAATAATCTATTTGGAAGTTAATTTCTCGGCCCCCGGGAAACAAGCCTGTTACAAATCCTCCGTGCTCTGCGAGTGCAGAAATATGCCCGTTGACAGCCATCCGTGAAGCCTCTTATTGGGGTTGAGTGAGCCTGAGTGCCTAAACAAGCTCCAGAGTTGTCGTGTTGGATTTACACTGGAGTGACAGACAAGCTACAGGGCTACTGAGACAAGATAGAGCACAGCGCATGTATGTAATAGAAATGCACCCGCATCCTTCTCCTTCTCCATATTACCATTCTATAGTACGGAGTATACGGAGGCGGAGGAGGGCTCCCGACAAACCTAATAATAATATAATATAAACGGCTATGACACGCCGAGGCCCATTCTAATGTACATACTTTGAAACCCACAATAATAACCAAGAGTAGGCAGAATCGAGATCTTGACTGTGCTGGGATCCGAGCTCGAGCAGCTACGTTAGCTGCTCATGTAGCTCCAGAGAGTCAAGACGGAGCTAGGTTGAAACCTGAGAGTTCCACGCGACATGCGGCGGAAATGCCGTGCTGGTGGCAACGCAACCGGCGGACCCCACCGTGGGATCTGACGAGTGTGCCGACGCGCAACACGTAGGAGTGGACAACGATGGACTTCGCTCCAGCAGGAAACCACACGGCTTATTCTTTGCGCGCGGCGGCTTTCTTGTAGCGATCCAGCGCGCGCTCGCGGCTGCGGCCATGTTCCACGACTGGTCGCGGGTACCCATGCCTCTGCGCCGTCGCCGCCGCGCCCCTGCCATACGGATCATGCACCGCGGCGCCCTTCACCTCCCTCAGCTCCGGCACCCACCGCCGAATATACTCGCCCGTGGCGTCGAACCGCTCGCTCTGCCGCAGCGGGTTGAAAATGCGGAAATACGGCTGCGGGTCCACGCCCGTGCTGGACCCAAACCCCCACCCGCCGTGGTTCGACGCAAAGTCGCCGTCGATGAGATGCTTCATGAAGTGCTGCTCCCCCAGCCGCCAGTCAATCAGTAGGTCCTTGGAGAGGAACGACGATACTATCATCCGCGCCCGGTTGTGCATCCACGCGAGACTCTGGAGCTGCCGCATCGCTGCGTCGACTATCGGGAATCCGGTGCGGCCGGCACACCACGCCTCGAAGTGGGCGGAGTCGTATTCCCATTCGAGGTTGGTAAATTCAGGTTTGAAGCATTTATTCATGCTTTGGCGGACACAAGCGTTGTTAGGGTTACATTTCTATAAATGTGAAACACTTTGCTCGGAGAGATGATATAACTTACCAAATAAATGGCCAGTGTGCAAGCACATGCTTGTAGAAATCTCTCCACGCCACCTCGCTGATCCACGACGTATATCCTGCATTTCCGCGATCGAGACGGTTGCCGTTGCACTCATATGCCTTGTTAATTGCTGTCCTGGCACTCAAAACACCTGACGCAAAGTACGGACTCAGAATAGACGTGGTCTCGCCCGCGAGAAAATCACGCCGTTCATCATATTTCTTTCCCCTGTCTTTTAAAAACGTTTCAAGCCGCCGCATTGCCTCATGCTCCCCCTCTGGATACAGCTCTCGAAAACGACGCTGTTCAGATTCAGACAATTGCTTGTTCTCAGGTGCAGATGGGATATCGCTGTCGAACAGACCTTTGAAGTCTGTGCGAGCATGGCCTGCATTCGCGCCTGGAGCGTCCATACATTCCAAGTTTTCCGGATTTTCTTTGAGATAAGCCACCCAAGTACGGTACCAGGGTGTATACACGGCGTACTGCTTGCCTTGCTGAGTCGTGAGTACGCCCGGACGTACAACGCACGTATCATGCAACGCATCAAATTTGATTGCCTTCTCCGCACAGAGACGGATGACCTTGGCTTCCCGGCGTAACTCATCTACTTCGTACTCCAAATTTGCAAACAGATGCTGAGAGCCCCATTCCTGACACAATTCCACAATACGCTTTGGGATGTTCTTTCGACTCTCCTGCGTTTCCACGTACAAAGGGATATCCCGTTCCGCAAGCTCTCTTTGGAGCTGTGATAGCGTACGTAGTATCATATCCACGCGCGCTGGGCTAACCAGGTGCGCGTTTAAATCCTCTGGTGAGAAAAGGTACAGACATATAAGGGGCACCTTGTGCTCCTGCGCAGTGAGATACGCATTATGTAGCGCGCGATTGTCCAGCAGGCGCAAATCTGATTTGAACCAGTGTACCACAGCTTTCCCGGGCTCGGAGACGTTCTTGCGCTCGCCGGTTGTCTCTTCATAGGCGCGCTGTATTGTTTCAATCGGCCGCTCTAGCGTGCCATCCATGTACGCCTGGCAGCGCGCATTGCTCATCTCGGAAGGGTAGTAGTCGCGTAGAACGATGCCAAATTTTTCGGCGACGTCAGCCTTTGGATGAGGCTCGGAGAGGTCCGGTTTACCGCGCTTCGTGTCATTCTGTTGGGCCGAATCGGTAGAGCCTTTCCGCTTCGTGCTAGGCATGGTTGAAAGGAGACGCGTATTATGGAGAGGAGTCGGCCGAGGGCCCAGTGTAACTCGCGTAGAGGTCAGTCGAAATATTTGCAATTGGAGCTGTGATGCGTTCATTTATAGAGAAACTGGGGAATACAAAGCTTGACTTGGACGTCTGAAGCCACAAATACGGAGTACTGTGGATGGAACTTTTCATAGGCGCAGGTGACGTCATTCCGCAATGCTAAATATTGAGCTTACTCCGTACCTTTGGTCGTACTCCGTATACGGAGCATGAATCACATATAGTCAACCCTTGAGCTAGAACTAATTGAAGCTATCACAACACCTGAACAGGTAACCTATCTTGGCACTCCAGCTGGCAAATTGCTCGTATCTACTCCGCCGTTTGTTGACAGGGAAACTACTTTATGCTCTATATACGGAGTAGCTAGTTCGTACTGCTTGTACTTACAAAATTCTAACTTTGTTGGATCAGCTCAAATTATTTATGTATTAGATCTATCTCTGACGCTCGTACAGCGACATGAATACCTTAATACTATGAAATATTTTTCAAAGTACTCTTTAAAGCCTTATGCTAATTTTCCTGGAACAAACGGATGACCGGCGCTCAGGCCTCCACAAACTGCCCATGCCTGCCCATTGACATAGCTGCTCTCATCGCTTCCTAAGAACAATGCAACCCTCGCAACTTCATCTGGGACAGCCCCTCTCTGCAATGGATTCAGCTGACCAATCTTTTTCTCGGTCCCTCTTTCCCGCGCCATGTCATACATTACTTTTGTCATGCCAGTCTCAATAACACCAGGGCAAATGGCGTTGACACGAATGGCTGTGCCGGAAAGCTGGAATGAGCAGGTTTGTGCAATAGATACCACGGCAGCTTTGGAGGCGGAGTAATCCGTGGAACCAGCGTTGGAGCGGAGGCCTGCAACCGAAGATGTGAGAATGATGCTACCGGATGGGTAGGGTTTGGACGGCGAGGTGGCTTTCATAGCAAGAGCAGCATATTTAGTGGCAAGGAATGGGCTAGACAGGTATTAGTTTCAAATGGGGCCGCGATACGAATAGTAGGGAGTCGCTAACCCTTTAGCATTGGTGTCCATGGTTTTCATGAATTCCGCCCCGGAGACATCTGTAAAAAGTTTTGGTTGCCCAACCACTCCGGCATTGGCAAACATGACATCTAGCCGGCCATATTTCTCTATCGCCTCATTGACAACAGCTTTTACTTGATCTTCATCTCCAGCATCAAATTGCCGGGCATGAACGTCGACATTGGGGTACAATGACTGCAGCTCTCTCTTGTGTACATCGAGGTAAGTATCTGCGAAGTCACAGATAAAGACAGCTTTGGCGCCATTGCGGGCAAACTGATGGGCAGAAGCATGACCAATGCCAATGGGCGAATTGGCACCAGTAATTATCACGACTTTGTCTTTGCATCGGCTGCGAGGGACTGTGAGTTTAGGAGCAACAGTCAATTTGGTTAGGGTACGCACGGTCCTACAGAGTCTGGGGCAACTTCCCGGATGCGAGGTATATCTTCGAAAGCCCCGGCATCAGGAATACCCTCAACAAGCTGTTGGCTCAGGGCTCCGAGTCTTCTTTTTGCAACGGCAGTCATTTTGGAGAGTAGGAGGGATTTTGGTGTCTGCGTAGGGCCGGGGTGAGATCGGTTGCTTATATATCTGTGCTACCAACCGAGCCTTTGTATAGTAAATACGTCTCGTACGCCATCCTAAGTTTCAGCTCGCCCTTCTCCGGCTCGTCGTTGTGGGCCAACAACCAACTTCCCGAGGTTCAGCGGTCGTGTTACCGATTAGTTAGATAAGCAGCCACTGAGGCTCGGAGAAATATATATACTCTCCGGCTTGGCTGACGTTCATGTGTACCGCCACCATCCCAAAGTGGGAAAGCGCCTTCTGAGTCAGCAAATGGTCGGGCGATGACGAGATGACACACGCGACGTCCGGGAGATTTTCCTGCAATATCACAACATCATTTATTTGTTTGTGGTGGTGTTGGTTTCTACTTGGTTGTGCTGATCATCAAACATCGTGTTGCCCTGACACTGTGCGAAAACACCTTGGTTGTATTCTTGGACCTTTCATTTTTGTTTGCATCCGGGCTTCAGATGTTACTACAGCTTCAAGATTCTAGACCCTGGTACCCCCGTGTGAAATTTCCGTGCGCCCCAGAAAAGGAGATGCTTGCAAATCTCATCGAGCAGGGGGTTGACTCAATCGTCTTTCGAGATCCCTCTTCTTGAATTTGTGGAAACCCAACTCTCCATTCGTCTCTGGAGACGACATGGCCGAGCCCATCGACTCTCATTCCGATACGCAGAAACGCTCCACCTCTCAAACTTCGATCGCATCGCGAAAAAGCCAGAAAGCGAAAACCGTGAGAGCTAAACCGCCAAACCGTGTTTCCACTTGTTCGTCCTCACATACCTCTACTGACCTGACGTCATTCCCGTCCTTGTCTCCGGATAATTCTCCAGATGGCTTTTATGGCGAGCCAGCAATCAATCATGCCCTTAGCCAGGCACTGCTTCTTGAAGAGAGCGACAAGACTGGGCAGGCAGAGCGTGGACGGAAGGCCACTCTCGCTGGTCTCACATCCGTCTCACCCCAAATCTCCAGCCGCTCTGCTTTATTCGGTGACTCGGTTTCCCTTCAGGATGTCCCAGGGTCACTCCACCTCGCAAGTGACGATCACATCCAGCGCTTAGTTGCTCGCACGGGTGCAATAAAATTGGTGCGACAATTTGCTCGAGATCTTGCCCTCCGTGATGCTGAAATATCAGCACTTCGTCTTCGAGCTGATGAAAGGGAACGAGAGTTGAAAAGAATGTTGCGAGAAATGGAAGTACCGAACAAAGATATCGAAAATCGGCTTTATCTACTGGAAAATCCGGCAGAGGGGCTGGAAAACGGCACCGACAACGATCAAATCAACACCTCAACCGAGCAACAACATCACTCTAGCACTATCGACCATATGATGAATCAAGCAATGCTCGAGAATGTTGGCGCTTTCGACCTGGATGGTATTAACTATAACGGTAGAGACGACTTGCAGGCAACAATTCGACCATTCCGAGCCGATTGCGACTCAAGGTCGGGTAACTCGAGCTTGAAGTCCGTCAGGCAAAAAAACACGACCACTTCTCGAGGTTGGCAAGAATACTTTTGGGGAAGCTCAAGCCGCAAAACAAGCGGCGCCAGCAGCGTAATTAGTGAGGTCGTTGAACAAGACTGCGAGTCTTCCACATTACCCCAATCTCGTATTCCCAGTGGGCCTGGTAATCGACGAAAGGCACTAGATGCTGAGCTATTTATGCCACCTCCCCCAGAACCAGCACCCGATACGATTGCAGATACGTCAACTAAGCAAATCGGTGGCGATGATAGCAGCGTCCACTCCAGAGAATCGACCAAATCAGTATCTTCATGGGCAGTGAGATTATTTACTGGAAACTCATTACCTAGCAGAAGTTTGGAGGTAGGTCAGAGTCGAGCACGATCTGACACACCGAATACAAAAAACAGAACTTCGTCGCCGATGCTGCCGCCAAATGCAGCAGGTTCTGCTGTTGCGGCATTGAAACGTATCAATGGCGGTACTGGTGTACAGCCGTTGTCTGGAAAATCTTCTACTGCCTCTAGTATCCGGAATTCTGCGAGGGGCACGACAGCGTCGAACTCTCGCCGTAGTACAGTTCAGTCCACCCCCACAGAGCAACGAAGCTCAAGAAGTGAGTCAATGCACGTTGGGCCAGTTGAAATGGATGCCATCCTTCCCATGGAGTCACGGCCGCCAACGCTCGCGCATATATACAATAATTACAACCCAGGAGATTTACTTACTGATAGCTTTGGATTTATCTACGATCAGCGAAGGAACCGGCGACAAAGGGAAGCGAATGCTGATGCAGGGTCATCGAATGTTCGTTCCCAGAAGGCAAAACAGAGAGATTCGGAAAATACCGAAGCGAGTAGTCCGGACACAACGGAGTGGCAGAACTATCTCAAGGTGGCCACGAAGCCCACTGAACTCCTCTCCCATACGCCAGCCGCCGGCCCCATCGTTTCCGTGGAGACTTCAAAACCTCGGACTTCCTCGGTCACCATTGGCAAGAATGGCTCACTTTCAGTGGCTCATTCAACCCCGAAGGTCTCATCCGGACTTACGCCAACCGCAGTTGAAACATATGGTGAATTTGCAGGGACGCCAAACGAGTCCCAAACTGATTTGCCTGCAGCAACAGACCAAGAACCTGTGAAGATGTTGCTTCAGAGGTTAACCGATCTTCATGAATCTTCTCAGCGAGAACGCACCGTGAAATGGAACGAATTCATGCGCAAAGTGCGTGCTGAACGGCGAAAAGAGGGACAAGCCGCTGCGGCTACTGCACCTCCAGATCGCTCTGCAATGTCTCTTGATATGCCAGAGGTTGCTCTCGCGGATGGCGAGACTGTTGGTATCGCAAGCTTGGGAAATAAGGGCAAGGTTGGCCGTGCAAAGTGGCGGGAATTCAGAACTCTTGTGCTTGAGGGTATTCCTGTTGCGTATCGCGCCAAAGTTTGGGCTGAGTGTAGTGGTGCTTCGTCAATGCGGGTTCCAGGGTATTATGATGATCTAGTCAGAGGAAATACAACCAGTGACTCCGATCCGAGTATAATTGCACAGATTGACATGGACATCAATCGTACCCTCACAGACAACATATTTTTTCGCAAGGGACCCGGCGTTGCAAAACTAAAAGAGGTTCTACTAGCATATTCACGTCGGAATCCTGAAGTTGGATATTGTCAAGGAATGAATTTAATTGCTGGCTCATTGCTGCTAATAATGCCCGCAGCGGAAGATGCCTTTTGGGTCATGGCCTCCATTATTGAAAATATTTTTCCTCCTCACTACTACGACCATGGTCTGGTTGCATCTCGTGCAGATCAGCAAGTTCTTCGAGAATATGTTACCGAGCTTTTGCCCAATCTGTCGTCCCACCTCGATGATTTGGGGATAGAACTAGAAGCATTGACATTCCAGTGGTTTCTGTCTGTCTTTACAGACTGTTTATCTGCGGAAGCTTTGTACCGGGTTTGGGATGTGGTATTGTGCCTTAGTGCGCCGGCAATGTATCTTCCTCCAACTGCCCTTCAATCCCAGAAAGCGCCAACTGAGGAGTCAAATACGACTTCTATACTGCAGACACCTGCTCAAATTGCGTCTACAATTGCTACCGAAAACGAAATTTCGACAAATGACGGCGGAGGAAGTACGTTTTTGTTCCAAGTGGCGTTGGCACTTCTCAAACTGAACGAACAACAATTACTGAGTACATGTTCAAGTGCTGCCGCAGTCTATACGTATATCAACCATCAAATGACAAATCATGCCATCAGCATCGATGGGCTCATTGAGGCTAGTGAAGCCCTCCGAAATGTGGTCAAGAGAGAAGACGTACTCGCGAGACGGGTGATGGCTTTGAAGGCCATGAGAAGGGCATCCGTAAGCGGAGATACTCAAGGCAAGACGGATACCGAAAATACCTAAAACTCTTTTACCTTTCACCACTGTATTTCCTATGTCTACTATCCTGTTTTTACCAGATACCCACTCCTTTGGTTTTAGTTTTGGGATTGCATAGCGATTCTCTCTCTCATTTTTTTCCCTACTCATTATTTCATTTAATTCATTCTATTAGACCAGCATTGTGGACCTTTACATTCCTTGATTTCTTGATTTTATTAGACGTCTTTGTCTTTAGGAGTCCAAGGACGGAAATTCTTACTTGAATTCGGTGTATAGGATGCACATATGTACACTACATTGATAAAATATTGCCATCTCTAGGGACGCAGTCCACCTCAATCATGAATAAGACCCTTGTTTATTCATACTTCTGTCATGTTTTCGCCTAAACCTAGCTGCTATGGGTTAGCAACACTGCATTAAGTCCATCGTGCGTGATTTCCATTTGCTATGTGGATGAAGCTATGGGGGCAATTAGTGCTATCTAGCCAAAGAATCCCCTACTCCACATGTCTGACGCCTGCTAAATCGAAGGTACTATCATAGATATTACTGGAAAACATAAATCATCCCACCGCGATCCACGCTAACTGTCATCCCATACGGTACCTCGAGAACTGCCACATCGAGAATCATGTCTAAGTGACTCCTCAACAATTGCTGTTGCTGCACACTGATCATTGTATTACGTGACGGCCGCGTTGCTGGCACTGTTGAGCTACCTTTCTTCAAGTCGGTTGCAGGCCGTCCAGCAGAAGAATTAGACGCACCAGGGCTGGGTAACCACTCCGTTGTAATTGTTAACGAAGGCGTGGGGTGCGTGATTTCATACCGGGGTTTTGTTGACGTTCCGGGAGAATCGAATATGAAATCAGGGGCGCTAACTATTGTTGATGCATCCGGGTGGGAGGTGTCCCAAAATCGAACTATGCGGTCTGCACCCCCAGAAACAAGAAAACCACATTTGGAAGAGGAGGTATTCTCGAGTTGGGCTCCGACAGCGGCATTGGGATCAGGGACATCAAGACCCACCGTAATGGCGCAAATTCCATTTCGCTCGGAGATATTGCTGTTGGAGGATGGTTCAAGTGACGAAGTAGCAGCGAAGCGTGAAAGAAGAGACTCAGGCTTTTCATCGTCAACGCGCCATGGCTCATATGCCTTCCAAGTTGTGTCTGGGGTAAAATGGGCGTTGCGTTGTGTTGCAGTAGCTTTATTGGCGCCATTGGTACTAGGGCTATTGCCCGTTATAGCAGTACGATATACCTCTCGACATTGGGCCTTGTCTATGTCCCAGACCATAATTTCAGAGCTATTGCTTCCCCCACCGGCAACGCAGACCCATCTTCCCCGACCTTTCAAAGGATGGATAACAAGGCGGTGAATTTGCGTACCACCAGGAAGTCCCCATGACTTCATTAATATACAAAATCGGAGATCCCAAAGGTTCATTATTCCGTGCGTCGTACCAACAAGGAGCCAATTTCGCTTTCTATCCACGCAAAATGTGGTTGGAATTCCATATTGCACCGGATTTTGAAGTATAAAAATTTCTTTCATCGATTTTAGGTCCAGAGCAATGATTCTAGATCGGCTGGTGGCCATTAAGAGCATTGAATGTAGATCTGTCCGATAATGTTCCATCCAAACGGCGTATTCGCTTTCCTCCACATTGGACATGATCCTATACTCTCTGACAAGCCGGGGTTTACCATACCGAGGTGTATCGTTGATATTTTGATAATCTATCCGAATAGCATGAACGCTACCATCCGTTGCTGCGCTGATGAAAGTGTATGTATTTTCGACGAATGTCACACATTTGACTTTTGCTCCTGCATCGTGGTGATGTGTTTGGCGAGACCGCGGTGTTAGATTCTTCTCTAGGCGATTAGTATCCCATACTTTCACAGTACCGTCATCCGAAGCGGTTACGAAAAAAGCATGGTCCGGAGCTACAGCAACTCTGTTAACTGGACCAGTGTGTTCACCAAACATTGCAACTAAAGTTCCTTGTGGTCTCCAAGGCATGTTTGACGAGTGTCCACTAGCCTTTTTGATCGGGGCTTTGCTAGAAATTGACATCACAATTGGACCAAAATCAAACAGATCTGTCGGATAATTCTCTGTAAATACAGTATCTAAGAGTCTCAAAATTGTGGGGTCATTGCCTCGGTAGGTGTGGTTTGCGTGATACTGCCGACTCTGTTCTGCGGCCTGCATAGTAGGTTGCGTTTGCGATGGGCTACCCCGAAATGGGGTATCAACTTCTCCAAGGACATTGGTAGAAGTAGTTGCGGTTTCAGCATAGGCTTTATAGTTCTCCTGACGATTAAGAAGGTTGATTGCACTGTGTTTCCTCCGGATATCCTCGTTCCCAGCCTGTAAAGAAGCAGTGTCTGATCCTCGCATAGATGAACTGGTCCTGGTAACAGACGTCCCTGCTCCAATCTGGTTTCCTGTATTTCGTAGTTCGGAGTCTAAAGCTGCAGTAGATGAATTAGTGGATTCTGGCAAATCGGTCGGCAGGGTCGGCGAATGGTCTTCTAGGGAATCTTGTCCCAAACACCCTGGACTGCGCTGACGAGTCGATACTGCTTCGATACTCTGAGGCCTGGAGAGGCGATTTGGTAGATTTCTCTGGGAGACCCCACCATTTCCACCAATCGTGGTTGATGCGTCAAGTAAAGCGTCAGCAATTGTATGCGTTTTCCCCTCAGTATCGTCATCTGTCGACCGTGTCTTCCTAATAGTTGGCGAATATACAGGCTGCTTTGGCCCTTGCTTCTTATCAAATATAACGGTCTGTAGCGTCACATCATATTGGCGTAGTGGGACTATATCGATAGAGGTATTAGAAGGTTGAGGCTCCTTCCGCCGACCAACAGCTACTCTCCAGATATACTCCTTTAACGAAAGAAGCTTGAACTCGTCTTCCGGGCCCATGCCTAAATTCCTCAGGCGGCTGATCCATTGCTGATCCTCTTTGCTTGTTGCAATATTGCTCAAAGCTGACCGGCGAAGTTTTCCAAAATTCGTGACCGAACTGCCCCCTAAAATAAAGGTACTGTCTTGCGCAGCCGAGCTCCAAAAGGCACCCTTTTCGGCCTTGGTAGCCCAAACCAACGCCATGTCAAACACACTTTTTGGCAATGGCTTTTTGAGTGCATCCAAAAGTTGAGATTCGGAGATATCCGTAGTGTTGGCTTTGAGAAATGGACGCACAAGAGGTGACACAATGCAATATTTATCGGCAATAGAGAGAAAAGAGGTGGATGCAACAACAAGATGCACAGCTGCTTCGCGTATCCATGGGCTTGGGTGTACAAAAAATCGTATCGTAATGTACAAAAGGTCCCAGGTAGTTGATCTTTGAAAAAGACCAAGATTAGCCATACTAGCAAGGGACCTGAGAACACGCTCAACCACAAACTCTTCCGGGTCAGCCATTGATTGAATCATAAGTGGAAGTATAAATTCCTCGACACTGGTGCTACCAACGTATGCAGCAACACCCACAACGGCCTCAAAAAATGCACATTTCAACATCCAGTCCGCGTCATTCAAATATGTGTTTAAGTGGCTTAGAATGACTTCGTTAACTTTTGGGTTACCAAAGAAAACGCAAAGGCTAGAAACGGAGCCTAAAAACGCTCGACGAACAGAAACGTCCGGGTCAGTTAGCAAAGCCTTAACATGGAATTCAAAGAAATCCAGCAAATCCGCCCGAGCAACGTCGAACAGGTTATGGTAAGAAGCGTCATCTGCCCAGCCCAACTCTGATCCCACGGGGACTAATTTCATTAAACGTACGTCTGATCGCAGAGCCTGTACCATATCTAAAACACGAAGTGAAGATTGAGCAAGAGAAGCAATGCAAGATGCATATGCAGCCCTGACCATGGGAGCTGGATTACTACTAGGGCCCAGAATGAGCGGCCGAAGTCTTAGAAATATGTACTCCGGGTATATATATGCATTTACCGGAGATACAACCTGAACTTTATCGAGAAGTTGTGTCAAACTTTGAACGGCCGCAATCTTGACAATATCAGAGCGATCATTTAGTAAGAGTATAAGGAAGGGTAAGATCCTGTCCAACTTTGCTTCGTCTGGGACTTTGTGCGCGAATGCGAGAAGGATATCGCATGCTTTTGCCCTAGCAGACGCTTTGGCCGTATTTCGCAAGCTTGAAACTACAAGTGTTAGAAACAATAGTATACCGTCGACATCGCCAGGAGCGGACTTCGAAGATAATGTCTCGGATATAGGCAAATCTAGTTGGAGTGATTCCATTTGACTTGTCAACCGCGGGGTAGCGGTGTTTGATGTTTCAGGAAAGGTTTGGGGGTGAATTCCCAAAAAGTAAGATATTTTGTCAAAATCGAGAAAAACTCTCTCAATCCTGTTATCGGCTTCATTAATATTTGTGGTGCAAAGGTGGCCTGATGATGGATCGGTGATCATTCCCATATACTGGTGAAGAAAGCTGTAAAAGTATTCGGGAAATGTTTTCTTCCTCCAAAAGTTTAAGCATTCTTCAGCCGAGTACCGTGATTCTGGATCGATGCTTATCATGTGTAAGATAAGCTCCCTAACATCTGGATCCTGTATTTCTGCCAGACGGCCTTGCACTGGGTTATATTCACCTTTGCGATATTTATAGAGCTGGCTTAGTGTAAAGGTCGGAGATTCCAGAAATAATTCTGCGATTACGCATCCAGCACTGAAAATATCCATCGCCCAGTTGACTTGAAGACCGTCTGGACTTTCACCAACGTTCAAAAACCTCTCAGGAGCTAGGTAGCAAGTCCGGCGACCAGAAGTGTCGAAATAAAATGAGAAATCGGCTGGGTTGTCTTCAGGGAGATATGTTGGTTTGAAAGAAGATGAAAAGTCGGATAGGTAGACCCAGTTCCACGATGTAACCAAGACATTTTCGCTTTTTATGTCGCCATGAAAGATGTTTTGAGAGTGACAATCACGAAGGACAGAGAGCAATTGGAAGGATATCCACTTCTTTTCCATGTCTTCTAAAAAGGGTCGTGTGCTAGAACAACTTTAGCGGCGTGATGGTAATTTTGGGCGAAAGGCGAGTAACATATGCGTACCTGATCCGGTCATATAGAGAGCTGTGAATGTACTGACGCACCAGATACCCACTGGTTGCAGTCTCAATCACCCGCTGATATGGAAGGGCGTTTGGGATGGCAGCCAAAACTTTTCTCTCACCTATCAATGTGTGAGGTCAAACGTCAAAGTATGCAATGGGAGATTTGCTTAGAAGGTACGGACGAATTATGGCTTTGATATACGGGTCAAGCTCCAAATTTGGGTACGGCTTCATGATCACCTTAACAAACACTATCCCATTGTGTTGTCGAGCACGTATGCTTTTCATAAATCTTGCCGTTCCCAGGGATTTTTCGTATACAAGGTCGGCCAACTCTGGTATGTCGATGCCAGCAGACCCCGCAGAAAGGGTGGTAATAGAGTATCCCTGACCCATGATGAGTATCCTCCCTTAGTCCAGTCAAGTAGAGGAGAAAATGAAGAGCCAGAACATCAACTTCGACCAAGGGGTATAAATGCCAAGCCACGGTTTCCAGTGATTCTATTCATCCGGCACCCATTGCTTGCCTTGCAAGATTGTCTAGGAATTCCCCGCTCCCAACCTAAATATTAAGGTAAACGATTTCTGAGCGATTAACTATCATTATGAAAAATGCAATAAAGCATCCGAGCTAGACAAAGCTGGATCGCCTTCCTGAGATTAAGCAATCTTGCTGGAAGTTGCTTGCATTCATCGTGCTGGCCATGGAGGAAGCTACGCTGAGTAAGCACATTCTAGCCTATTTTGGCGCTCACGCGATCTGGATGACTAATAATAAGGAGCATGACTCAGCACTGGAATTTGGGCCAATCATGGGAAGCGGGGAAAGCGCCAAGTTCGTCGGCTGTCCGCCTTCCACAAATAGCTCTCAGCCCTGCGGTTTGTTTATATGAGACTGCCATTTGGCTGCCTCTCGTCTGCCGGCCAGACAGAATAGACCGACCTTAAGCCCCCTCTGATAGGCTTAGGTGTTTTGTGTGTCCTGCAAGCACGCTCGGTGGCTGAAATGATAGGCTACGGTTCCTCCTTTTTTTGCTGCACGAGACGGTCGCACTATGCGGGCTCTCTGGTCTTATTTGCAATACCAGGGGGCAGCGGGCAATTCATTGGCTCTGGCATTTAGGTTCAGCGCCGCGCTAAATTCAAGGAAAATACACCTAATTAACTAATTCCCTGACAAATTCAGACGTTTATCGCTCGTGAGATGGCGAAAGATGATGGGATACCCATGGGGATAGTATGCTATGGTTGCAACCCGTCTAGGCAGCCTCAAATGTCTTCTTGGGCTCTCCATACCGCCGGTCCCCTCCCAACCTCGCCGGCAAGCCGCTTAGAGACACCGGGAACCGACAGTTGACTGAAACAACTCATATTAAGGGAGCGCCTTGCCATTCCTGGCATCTCCCTTTGGGCAGTGTCAATTTGGCGGCTGAACTAGTACGACTGACTTGCGCATAGTATGTGCATACATATGGATCCTGTCTTGTGGCTAGTTAGCTTTTTGCCCCAAGCCCAAGGCCTGGAAATAAGACCGCGGTTCCGGAAGCCTTGAGTCTCGAACCTCACGAGGTAACGCATCGCTAAATCAGAATTTGCTGTCGAATCGATAGCACTGCCCCTTGAACAAAGCCTCACTTCTTTGCTGCAGAACTTGGAACCGGAAGCAATGTCATGCATACCCCAGGCATCACTCTGCGCAATTACGCAGTAGTACAAGCAAAGTATGACTCTATAGTCTATTGATAGTGATGTCTCATTCCTGCGGTCCAAGACTATGAGCTGTTGCCTATTTACCAGCTGTTAGATGGACAAACGTGGAATACACTTTTTTACTATATTTGACCCCCAAAACTACAACCGGACGACCACCGCCACCACACACACACACACACACAGCTATATTTTGTCTACCTACAGCCACTTTCAGAGGTAGCCGCACCAGTTACTGGAAAGTAGGCTCCTGTGATCTCCCAGTTGCGATTAGAGCGGCTCCCAGCCCATCTACTCTGTTTAAAAATACCGCCGTATACGTAGTGACATGCAGATCAAGGATCAGAGGCCGACATGCGTCGGGCCAGTACCAGACATATCCTCAGCTGGGTTTTGCCTAGAACTATAGGTGCAATGTCAGGGTTGCTAAACGCCTCACGCCTTGAGCCCCCAAATTATCCGCATAATGAAAATTGCTGCGTCCATGCCACCTAGAGCGATCACCTGGAAGCCGATCAACAGCAGCGGCCCCTACATAGCTAAAGTACGCCGATGATTAGTTAGCCAGTGAACTATCTCGATGTGAATCGCCTCGAAATGCCCACTGACATGCTCCGGGGCCCACCTGCATTCTCGCACTCTTTCGCGCTTTGCGCCAGCGGGGTCCAGAGGCATGGGCTCCGTTTCTTGTGCTTCGCGTACATTGTTTGCTTCCCAAAAACGTGCAAGGAATATCAGCAGCCAGTGCACTTCCATATGTATGTATGTACCTATACCTGCCCGGGTCCCTTCATACATACCTATACGGGGTATTCGTTGTTCCCGCCTGTTACCGAAACGAACAATACGGAGAATGGCTGTGTACTCCGTACGGGTGCCTTTTAGCGTGCGGACCAACCACACTCCGCAACGCCACAGTCGACCCAGACCGTCGGGCCCGTTTTCCCGTATTACCCTGTATGACGCCGCGTATTGATCGTACGCCCGCTCCTCCGCAGTACTTACGTCAAATCCTTTCTTTTCAGTTCCCGGGCCTGAGTTTGTAACGCTGTGCTTTCCCAAGCGACCGTGGCTGAAGCTGTCTATCGCCCACTCTTTCCGCCTCTCTAATTGCGGGTCCGGTGTTTGACTCGGTATGCTCCATCAAGCCCGTTGATTACACGCGCACTAGCTGGCCCCCTTGTCCTCTCAGCCAGATCTCCTGCTACCCAAATGCAGTATGGATTCCTGTCGTGGGTGTCTGGCCGCTAGAGCGATGCCTGATCCGCTCCCTTTCACTGCGGAACGGAGTGTGCCTTGTGGATCATGCACCCCCGTTTCCTCTAGAACTACTGCCTGCTACTTACTGCTAGCTGCAGATGAGCCCTACTTTATATACTTTGCCTCGCCAATTGGGGACCCTGCTTTGTGAAAATCCTCTGTCCACTCATACAATTTTAGTGACATAAAACTTCAATATCTGCCAGTCCTTTCTTTCTCTTTACCATTTCCTATTTCTCATATTTATACCAAAAGCATCCTTAAATAGGCCGAAATTGATCTGAGCTTAATATCTTTTTGACACCGTATCTACTCTATATATACGGCGCGGAGTGATGGATATAGGATCGTTGCCATACTCTACTGGTTCTCATCAATGCTGTCTTCCGCAGGCACCGCGTTCCGCTATGTCTACACCTCCATATCTCACGCCGCCACAAACCCGTGCTCACGTGTCACAGATGGGTGGGCTTGATCTATTACATTGCCAGTCTGATCAAAAAGTTCACGCCTTTACGCCATCACAGGGTCTACTCTCCACTGCAGTGAGCTGGCCCAGCAATACCAATTCGACCCAGAGCTATTCGAACCCCGTTGCAAAACTTGGAGAATATCTACATTTAGGAATATATGAGGGGGTTGATGCCCTACCCTCCCATACTTCACCTTTCCTAAGTCCTCACACAACCTCCACCCCGAGCACAATGGCTTCCCTCAGTTCTCCAATGATACGGGAAGAATCTGCTGGCCTGATGCGCGGGTTACAACGGAATACAGATCTTCCTCTAGCAGCAAGTTCTGAAAAAACGATTAAGACCATGCCCCATAGCAAAAACATATCGAGAACATTCCCCCAAGCCAATTCCTCTTATGAAATGCCACGTTTTGCTCCTATAGAAACCGATCCCACACCATCCAACACACTTCTTGAACTGGACAACATCATCAAAAGAGAGTGGTGTGACGGCGGAGTGGCGACCCAACCTGTGCCAGATATCACCAGCAACCCTTCCAATGTTACTGCTATGCGTATTTCGGAGGTTCCAAAACGATTTCACAAAAGTATAACTGCTATTAGTAGCAAATATGGGTGCCCGCAGTGTGGGATGCAGTTCACCAGAAAGTCCAATTGCAAGTCACATATAAAGATACATGATCCAAACCGGAAATATTCTCACCAATGCACCGTGACGTACTGTTTAAAGCAGTTCAGTCGAAAAACTGACCTTACCCGACATATTGATAGCGTGAGACCTCAGCATTTACTTTTATATTAAAGAGTATGCTAATAAAGTGGCTTTATAAGGTTCATAAGAAGATTCGGAAGTTTGGTTGCTCTCAATGTGGACATCATTTTGCACGGCAAGATACTCTAAAACGGTATGTACTCGTGTTGTTCTCTTTCATGTCTGGAATTAATCCTAACTCCATCATAGCCACTGTGCAGATGGATGTCGAAGGCAACGTAGTCAATCTGATTATGCACCGGGAGTTTCATCATACTGTAGAACTCCTCAGGTGTTGCAGAAATAAGCTCCGCTTTCCCAAAGGGTCGCAGAAACTCAACCGGAGAGATATAGCCCATGGGGCGCCGATTTTCGAAAGCGACTAACTAGATACGATTGATACATTTCGCTAGGATACACCGGATTTCTTTTTTTTTCCCTGACGAGTTATGCGAAACTGTGAAGCTAGCGTAGAAGACGGAGGACAGCTTGAAATTCTTTTGTTTTGGTTTTCAATTGGCATATTATACGGAGTAATTACGCTCATAGAACTCGTTTCCTGCTTACTATCATAATTTCCCTAAACATCAGCAAATAAAATTGTCATGTATGCATCCAATTTTGGTGTCCTTTTGTTGCGGGTTGAATCGGGTCGGGGGGCTTTGATGTCGGCATCTTCTTGCATACGGACGTCCCACAACCGGAAAAGATTCGGGACTTGAGAGTTGTTCTCCGAAACTTCGAATGTAACTAATTCCTTTTCTTTCTTTTTCTATGCCTTTTCACCCAAGCCACGCAGTTCCTTTGACGGGTTGTGGCAGAATGGGTTGTCCATTAATTTTATTTTATTTAATTTTTTTGCTTTTGGAAAGCGGATTCACAGAAGATGTGACTAACATATGGTGCAGTATTTTTGCAGTTTTTCTTTGTCTGTGGATTTTCTTTTTCTTTTTTTCTTTTGTCAGGAATAACAGCACAAAAACTAAGCATAAGGTTGAATAGACACTTGAAGTTTCACAGTGGGTTGCACTAACTAGATAATATTAATTTCTCACTGCACACCTGGCCCTTGTACACATCCACAGAACCTCAAACATGGACCCCAAGAATATTTTCTCCTTCCAAATCCCAGC
The DNA here is from genome assembly GCF_022830035.1 of Ophidiomyces ophidiicola. Lineage (NCBI taxonomy): Eukaryota > Fungi > Ascomycota > Eurotiomycetes > Onygenales > Onygenaceae > Ophidiomyces > Ophidiomyces ophidiicola. Next base: position 548,720 of record NW_026054645.1, read on the forward strand.
GCTTCTCCTCATTGTTTCTTATTGGCTGAGACTGCTCAGCCCTATGCCATTTATGACCGTTTGCGGTTTAGCGGCCGGCTGGGGCCGAAACTCAACCGCGTAGGGCTGAGCGTCCATCGCCAAAAGCGGAAAATTCGGTTGGCGAGTTGACGGGCAAGAGCCGGCCGTTTTACTTCGAGAGGATCTTACCAGTTTTCTACAGCCATCCGCTTTCACCACTTATACTACCGTGGCTTAACTCAATTAGCCGGGGTTTGTATCACCCCATCTTAGTACGGTTTGTTTTTGAAACACCATTGATGGCTGAGTTCGATACGGGTCTACCCGCGGAATAAGTTTCCCACAGTGCAACAAATCATTCCGTCAATAGCCTGCTAGCTCGGGTGTCGGATAATGCAAGGAGTTGTGATATAAGCACGCAGTCGTGCAGAATGCGGGCTGTTGACAGACGCCATGATTTATGAGCCGCCAATTAGAAGTGGGAATGTCCCACTGCTGCATAAGGTTTTTTTGGAATCGGCGACCAAAAAGCAACTTAGCGATGCTTGTTTGTTTGAACATTCAGACTAGTCTCAGGCTGTTGAGGATGGTGGGATGCATCGAATCTGAGGGCCAGGATCCTGCACCTGCGGCCCCTGCAGGGGTCCCTTAACTAGCGGGAGCTGATCATGGAACGAGCTCAGACCTTCGATGATTGTTCTACGCGTTTTCCGTTTGAAGTAACTCAACCCCCTGCTTTATAATCACTCACGATAAGGAATTCGTCGTGACTTGATATCCATATCTACTAACTAGTACCTGCGAGGCTTTCTTTCTTGAAAGCGGTCATTTGACAGAACTACCGAGGAAGTACAGAAAAAGCAGTGAAACAAGATATTGATTGGGCAGTCTCACTAGGCGCCGTACTGCCATCGTCTAGTCAATTGAGCGTAGCCACTTTGAAAAAAGATTTCCGATTTTTTTTATACCGGAACCTTGTAAGGAATGTGGGTCTACTCCGTACAACCCGAGCCATTGTACTACTGCTATAGCCTCATTTGGCAAATATTGCTGGATTGAGCCCCTTGCATGCCGATGGGCGTGATGTGGCTTTGATGCAACCTTCCTTTGCAGCTGTTCTTCAGACAACGTGTGCTTTCCCGCCATGATGCAAGTTTCTGGGGTTTTCCTTGTTTGGCGGTTAGCCATCGCTTGGTTTTGGCCCCCATCTCGGACGACCAACAGCCCCAGATTCTGCAGCCTAGTGATGGCCCATTACCGGGAATTTTGAAAGAGTTCCGTGGGCCCCAGGAGTCTGTTTTTACGGTACAAGTATCTGGCTTCGGACTAGTATTTCCATGAGTACAAGGCACATTTATGTACTGTACATCGCTCGAGGGTATATCTGCGTCTTGAAGTAGGGCAAACAGCCACTGATATGCCAGATTTTTGTAAAGTCCACCAAACCTATCAAAGGAGCTTCCAGAGTTAAACCTAGAGTTTGATACTAAGTGTACTTAGGATTCGGAGACCGATTCAGCTTGGGAGCATCATATCTGCTCAGGAGGACCTAATAGAAATGTAACCCAAAAACTTGACCACGAGAAATACGACTCATTCAAGTAATGAAGTAGTTTGACGGATATTCCTGTTGTTATGATAGCCGTCTATACTCCTGGCGATTGTGTTTCCCACGCACCGCCAGAACGGCCGTTACGCCGGCGTGGAAGAAAATTCCTAGAGCTAGAATTATATCATAGTACTTAAAGAACACAAAAGCCTGCCATGAAGCGATAAACAGCCTCAGGCTCACTTGATGGTAGAATAGCCGATGTAGGCGGCGCATAGTGCCCGGGGGCAGCAAGTATTTGCATTTCGGGTGCTGTTAAGGTTGCAGGCTTTGTGGCCGATGATTGAACCTCGGGCACGGAAGTGAGAGCCAGAAAAGGACTGGAGGAGGATGTGGGGTGCTAGCGAGTAGTTACATACTCCATATGTATCCAGCAAAGTGCGATATTGGTTACCGAGCTTCCCAGTAGTTAACTAGTTAGTAACTAACTAGGTAGTTTGAAGAAATCTCCTTCCCTGCCACAGAAAAATCCATGCATACTGAGTACGAGCCCAACTACATAAACCACCCGCAACCCCGCCTTACACGGCCAGGCTTTAAATTACTCGTTTCCGACCGCCATTCTCCAGACTATTACGCTGCGGCTTTCTCTTACCTCTGCCATTATTCGGCTCTCGACCCTTTATCATAATCAGATTTAATTGGCTACGGGCCATTCGGTCGATGGGAAAATGTCCGTTACTGCCACAGTTACAGAAGTTCAGCGCATTACAGGCGAGAATGTCTCTTCATTATTTCCAGATGTCGATACGCGCCTCGTCCTCGACTTGAACGAACTGCAGTCGAGGCAGTCCGCCAGAGCTGGTGGTGAATTGGATGGCTACGATGACGAGCAGGTCAAGCTGATGGACGAACGATGCATTGTGGTGGATGATAACGACCAACCTATTGGTAGTGGAAGCAAAAAGACCTGTACGATCTACTTCCTTGAGTAAGATCCATTGTTTTAGTGTATAATTTATTAACATCCATCTTTCTCGCCTTCCAGGCCATTTGATGACCAATATTGATCGTGGACTGCTCCACCGCGCGTTTTCTGTTTTCTTATTTGATTCTCAAAAACGCCTTCTTATTCAACAACGCGCCACAGAGAAAATTACGTTTCCCGACTGCTGGACGAATACATGCTGTTCACACCCGCTCGGAATCCCCGGTGAGACTGGCGTTGGGCTGGATGCTTCCGTTCAAGGGGTGCGGAGAGCAGCACAGAGAAAGTTGGACCATGAGCTAGGAATTAAAGCAGAACAAGTCCCGCTCGATAAATTCGACTTTTTGACGAGGATTTGTTACAAAGCTCCCAGTGATGGGAAATGGGGCGAGCATGAAAGTTAGTCATCACACCTATTATTCTTTCATCAATTTGTGCTGATCATTTCACAGTTGACTATATTCTTTTCATCCAAGCCGATGTTGATCTTGATGTCAACCCCAATGAAGCTCGCGATACAATGTATGTCACCTTGGCTGAGCTGAAAGAGTTACTCAAGCGGCCTGATTTGAAATTCACACCTTGGTTTAAACTCATATGTAACTCAATGCTTTTTGAGTGGTGGGAAAATTTTGGGACTGATTCATTTAAAAAACACCTGAATGACACAGAATTGCACAGGATGGTGTGATACCTGTTTTGTTTGTGGGACATTGATATACTCACATTGGATATATTAGATGGTATATCTGTTTTGCTCCATGTTGGAAATATCCAGAATGTATTTCGGGTTATGATTCATAAACACAAAAAGTTAAACACTGGCAAAAAGGCTTCAGCATATCATTGACATATGACTCTAATGTGCTCCATGCAGAGAAGTAGTAGATAACCGAAATTTTCATAACTCCAGAAATATGCATCATGAAAACACCAACTAACAAAGCCTAGAATTGGTAATAACAAGATCAGGATGTGAACAGCGCAAGGCTTTGTCAAACGTAGCACAACATAAAGTTTCGCAGGAAAAACGGGGCCACAATTCAAGAAAACGCCATATCGCCTATGTTGAGTATAGAACCCAAATAAATAATCCAAGCTGTCGATCCCTTCAAGTTCTTAGGCCGTCTTGTTGGTGCTAAGCAGGATCACACATGTCCCAACGATGGCAATGGCCACGATCACAAACACGGCCTGCGAGCGCCACCCACTCTGTACTAGAGCCTTGTGCCGAGTATACTTCGTCAAGGTGCTGACATATATGACAAAACCGTTCGCCAGACATACGAGTGAAAGTACCCAGAAGATGATGCCCAGCGGAAGGGCCATGCGGCGTTCAAGGGGAGTGGGCTCGGCACGGAGATGGAAGGAGAGAACGATGGCACCGGAGACAATGCACAAGTACATAGAAAGACGCAGCCATGAGAGAAAGGTGCGCTCGTTAGCGCAGTGGTCACGACAGTCGGACGCTTTGTTCTCAAGCACAAGGGTGCCGAGGAGCGGGCGGGAGAGGATGAGCGGGCGCGAGGAGGAAAGAAGGTTACTAGTAAGATGTGGGATTCAGTGACTGTGACAAGTGGGGGCGATGGGAATGGGGGGATTTGGTGGAGGTACCCGGTTACATGCACTGGCTCGACGTTGAACGGGTTGGTGAGCGGGTTGTAGTACACATGGCGTGTTGCGTCATGCTCAACGTCGGGGCTTGGTTCTCGCGGCATGGCGAAGCATTTGATGCAGCGTCCGCTTGAAGGCTCACACTGGATGAATAGCACAGTAACAACACCACAGGTCGCAGTCTGCCAGACGCTGGCGTGGTTGGTGTAGAGATGGCAGCCGCACAGCGGCTTCAGCGTCGGGAAACGATGAGCAACGCGCCAAGCATCCTCCGCCGACGCGGGCCGGCGGAACGATTTCCCGCTCCACACGAGCTCCGCGTCAGGTGACACCGTGCGCCGTTCGAGTTTGCGCTAGTATTCACGTGACACCTTGCTTTGTCGACGCGGCGGGATTGCCGGCAATGACGGCGCGGCTCCGCTGAGCCTGTGGCGACCGCCGCTGGCGTGAGAGTTTTTCGTCTGCGGAGGCGAGCCGCACTGAGTGCTGAACAACGACCTGGCTGCCAACAGCACGCGGGCTATCTAGGGACGGAACTACTAGATCCCCATTGAGCGGGATGTTTTGAGTTCGCTGCTCTTTCACCTGGCGCCCTTCGGTTCTTGGCTTTGTACAGCTTTTCCCCTCTTGTTTTCCCAGCTTTCTCTTACAGCCCCCCGTGTTGAGAGGGGTGTTACTGCTGCCGCTGTTGTTCCCTATGCCTGGGAAAACGTATAGTTAATATCTACGCTGGCGAGTGGTAGACCTCCTTCGACAAGATGAGCCCCTTCCACACACCTCTTGACCAGTCCCGGCCTCTTCGCCGTTACGACGCCGAAGATACCGATGTAGAGAACGAAGCTCTGCTTGGGACCTCTCCGATAATGCGAACCACCAGTGCGACCTCTCATTCCCTTGCTGGTTCCTACCGACGACCGAGCTTCTTCACCATGGGCGGCAGGGGGACCGTGGTCCCGCACGCAATCGACCACGATCGACTCACACAGCAAGAATGGGAAGAGGCGGTTGATGAAGAGCGTGATTTGCTCATCGACAATCACGTCCTCTCCACGGACGCTACCCCGAAAAAACACCGAAGCCTGAATGGTCTATTCAGCCAGACCCTTCGGCAGTCGCATGGTGAACCGCCGGAAGCGAGCCTGCCACACCCCACTGCCCTGCCCGTTGCGGCCGGAACAAGCGAGACAACAGCCTTGCTTGGTCCTCCATTACAGGGTGTCAAGACCAGCACCAGTATCGATGCAATCGATAAGACTTGGGAGGATGCCGTAGCCGCCGGCCTAATCCACACGACATGGCAGCGAGAAGCAAAGGTCCTGGCAAAATACACAGCTCCGTTGATGGTCACCTTTCTTCTACAGTACTCTCTTACTGTCGCCAGCATTTTCACTGTCGGCCACCTGGGGAAAGTAGAGCTTGGTGCCGTTAGCCTAGCTAGCATGACTGCCAATATCACCGGCTATGCGATATACCAAGGTCTTGCAACGAGCTTGGACACTCTTTGCTCACAGGCATACGGCTCAGGCCGGAAGGATTTGGTAGGCTTGCAGATGCAAAGAATGGTGGTCTTTCTCTGGGTCATTACCATTCCAATTGGCTTTGTCTGGTTTTTTGCGGAAAGTATCCTGAAGATGATTGTGCCGGAGAAAGAGGTTGCAGTCCTCGCCGGTCAATACCTGAAGGTAGTATTGCTGGGTGCTCCGGGTTACGCCTGTTTTGAAGCCGGGAAACGGTTTGTGCAAGCCCAGGGTCTCTTCTCAGCTTCACTCTTTGTGCTACTCATATGCGCGCCTCTTAATGCTTTCTTGAATTGGCTTTTTGTTTGGGTAAGAAGTCCTATATTTTGCTCTCCTGGGTGTAATTCTGACGTACGAGCAGCATTTTCAAATGGGCTTTGTTGGCGCCCCTTTGGCCGTGGCTATTACCGACAACCTTCTTCCTCTGCTCCTTTTCCTCTATGTGTGCTTCATTGGGGGCCGTGAGTGTTGGAATGGCTTGACCAGAAGTGCTTTTTCGAACTGGGGCCCTATGATACGTCTCGCGCTCCCAGGCTTTCTCATGGTTGAGGCGGAAGTCCTTGCATTTGAGCTACTTACTCTCGCGTCTTCCTATTTCGGAACCACGGCGCTCGCTGCCCAGTCTGTTCTTGCGACCATCTCCAGTATTGCCTTCCAGGTCCCGTTCCCGCTATCTATCGCCGGCAGTACCCGTATTGCGAATTTGATTGGTGCGACCTTGACTGACGCTGCGCGTACTACAGCCGCTGTCAATATGGCTGGCGCCGTTATTCTGGGTATAGCTAATATTACCATACTCTCCTCTCTGCGAAATTATATTCCATTCCTCTTCACTTCTGATAGCGAAGTCGCAGGCCTTGTGGCCCAGGTCCTCCCGCTTTGCGCATCATTCCAACTTGTCGATGCACTCGCAACGAATTGCAATGGTATTCTCCGTGGCCTTGGCAGACAATCCATCGGTGGTTACGTTCAGCTATTCTGTTACTATGGTGTTGCGCTTCCAATTAGTTTTGCAACGGCCTTCGGACTCCACTGGGAACTTTGGGGCCTTTGGGGTGGTGTTGCAGTGGGCTTATTGCTTGTGTCGTTGATCGAAGGCGTTTACCTGACCAGAGTGGATTGGGAACGGTCTGTCGATGACGCGAGGAAGCGAAATGCCATGACCTAAAAAAAATAAAACGATGGCAGTATTCTTTCCGTAACTGTAAGTCACTACGGTCAAGAATACGTGTGCATATTTCTTTTGGTGGATTTACAACGGCAGTGGATGTCTGATATAAGTTTATGTTTTTTTTTCGCTTTCCCTCTTGTATCTACACGTTTGTACTGTATTTTGACGATTTTTCTTGAGGGGATCCAGCGCCTAGATCTAGAACTACGATAGCTACTACTTGGTCTAATTAATTATGATGCTCAGTATTATGAATTAACTATATGACTTTGGCGCAATCTACTAAATATATCGATCGTATATCGAAATGCAGCTTGAACCATCATGCCGAATACTTAGCCAATAGAGTCACAGTCCAATGCTTTGCTAGAAGCCTCTTTAAAAAACCCCCTTGGACACAAACGCCAACTCCAAGAAGTCAGGACGGAATTGCTAGTCTCTCAACCAAGGACTTTCATTTTCTTTTTCTTCTTCCCTGGCTCCTTTTCACCCTTGCCCTTCTGCCCTTTCTGCCAGTCTCTCCAGCTCCCTATCCTACTGTCTCTGGTCTCTTCCCACGCCTTCTCGTCTTCCCTCTTTCGCTTCCTTGCTTCCAACTCCTCCTCCTCTTTCCTTCTTTCTCTTCCTTCCTCCTGTAACTTTGCTTTCAGCTGTCTCCGCCGCCTTGCCTCTTCTTCTAGAAGCACTTCCACAGTCTTTTTACGCCACTCCTTTTTAAACTCATCCGTTTTGAGCTCTGGGGAATCTAGATTGTATTTATGTTCACGTATGAGAAGCCGCCGGGCGTCGGATATGCATTCGTCTAGGTTGGCGCGAGCTTTTTCGTCAAGAAGGAGGGTTTGCGCTTTGTTGAGGCGGTCGAATGCATCAGGCGCAAGGGGATTGGAGGTCTTGTCGGGGTGGATTAGGAGCGACTTTTTCCGGTACTGAATCTTGATGTCAGATTCTGTGATGCCAGGCTGGAGGTCGAGAACAGCATATCTAGTACCACGAGTTAGAAGACCATTGATTGCATTGCATGTTTCAGCTCAGGCTTACGCATCGAGTTGGAAAGCGTTTCTAATGCGGTCAATTTCTGAATCCTAGGATGATAGCTATTAGCGCAAGCTTGTAGATAGAAGCGTAGCTCAAGCTATCAGGATAGAAAGCACACTTTTGTAAATTCCGACGCCTCTTTCTCAAGAGAATTAAGTGCCTCCAAGTCTTCATTGAGTGACATTGTGGCTGTTGCTTTCTCCTTGTTACTCTGGCCGCTGCGGAGGAGCTTATCGATAGTCGGGATTGATGACTAAGCAGAGGCTACAACAAAAAGTTTTGGGAAAAAACGCAAGACGGCAACAAAGGGAGCTCAATCGATATTCCAAGAGCAGTCCTGGCGTGCTTTCATGGCTTCGACTCGCCCACGATCTGGGAGGGCACGGCCTCCCTTGCCTCAGAATAGCAGAAACCTTAAGCGGAAGCGGAACGAAGACGATCTCAGCAACTTGAGCCAGACTGTTGAAGCCCTCGACCCTAAAACGCTTGTCGAATCTTTCTCCGAACTCCCACTTTCAGACCCCACCTCTAAAGGCCTCTCGTCCTCGCATTTCAAAACCCTGACCGATATCCAAGCCCGAGCCGTCCCTCATGCGCTCAAAGGAAGTGATATTCTGGGCGCCGCCAAAACGGGCAGCGGAAAGACACTTGCTTTCCTGGTACCCATGCTCGAAAACCTATACAGAAAACAATGGACGGAATATGACGGGCTGGGCGCACTCATTCTCTCACCGACCCGTGAATTAGCCATTCAGATTTTTGAGGTTCTCCGCAAAATCGGACGATTCCATACATTCTCCGCGGGCTTGGTGATTGGCGGTAAGAGTCTACAGGAAGAGCAGGAGCGGCTGGGCCGAATGAATATTCTTGTGTGCACGCCAGGCCGGATGCTGCAGCACATGGACCAAACCGCGGCGTTTGACACGAATCAGATCCAGATGCTCATTCTCGATGAAGCCGATCGGATCATGGATATGGGGTTTCAAAGTACGGTGGACGCGATAATTGGTCACCTGCCTCAGGAACGGCAGACAATGCTATTTAGCGCCACTCAGACGAAGCGGGTTTCCGATTTGGCGAGACTGAGCTTGAAAGACCCGCAATATATCTCTGTGCATGAAGCGGCGGTCAGTGCGACGCCGGCCAGCCTACAACAACACTATATTGTTACGCCGTTGCCAGATAAGTTGGATACCCTGTGGAGCTTTATCCGAAGCACGCTGAAATCTAAGATACTTGTATTCTTTTCGTCGAGTAAACAGGTGCGATTTGTTTACGAAGCATTTCGACACATGCAACCTGGTATTCCGCTGCTTCATCTTCATGGCCGACAAAAGCAGAGTGCAAGAATCGACATAACCACCAAATTCTCAAGATCGAAACATTCGTGTTTATTTGCTACAGATGTTGCGGCCAGAGGACTCGATTTCCCCGCTGTCGACTGGGTTATCCAGCTGGACTGTGCTGAAGACGCAGATACTTATATTCATCGGGTCGGAAGAACCGCAAGATACGAGCGGGATGGGCGGGCTGTTCTTTTTCTTGAGCCTAGCGAGGAGGAAGGAATGCTGAAACGCCTCGAACAGAAGAAGATACCCATCGAGCGGATTAATATTCGAGAGAAAAAACAACAAAGTATAAAGGACCAGCTACAAAACATGTGCTTCAAAGACCCCGCACTCAAGTACCTTGGCCAGAAGGCGTTCACGTCCTATGCAAAGTCAATACATATCCAGAAAGACAAGGAAATTTTTAATGTTAAGAATCTGCCGCTGGAAGAGTTTGCATCTAGCCTAGGCCTTCCTGGGGCACCACGAATTAAGTTCATCAAGGGCGAGGATACTAAATCTCGGAAGAACGCGCCTCGTCTTCTTTCAACCTTGATTGACAGCGATGAGGAAGGCGAAAAGAAGAGTAAGAAAGAAGATAATGTGCGTACGAAGTACGATCGCATGTTTGAGAGAAGAAACCAAGACGTTTTGACAGAGCACTATACGAATCTGATCAGGGATGAAGATGCCGATGACAAAGATAATCCAACAGCCGATGCTGACGAAGACGATGGTTTTCTTTCCGTCAAGCGACGGTTTGGCGCGGGAGATGAAAGTCTTGGTGCCGATTTTAAATCGGCAGCCGAGATTGATGACGTTAATACGGCGGTCAAAGCTGTCCAGATCAATAATAAAGAGGCGTTGCTCATCGACTCCAACCGGCGTGAGAAACTTCTCAAGTCGAAAAAGAAGCTTCTGAAGTACAAAGGCAAGGGCACTAAGCTAGTTTATGACGAGGAGGGTAACGCACATGAGCTGTATGAATTGGAGGACGAAGAGAAGTTCAAGGCCCAAGGCCCTTCGGCAGATCAGCGTGCCAAATTCTTGGAGGTGGAGGCAGAGCGGACGAGGCTAGCGGACATTCGAGACAAGGAGATAGCGAAGCAGAAGAAGAGGGAAAAGAAAGAGAAGAGAAGAGAAATGGCACGGGCTGAAAAGGAACTGGCGAGCGGCTCTGTTGCTGTTCTTGCTCCGTACCAGGAGGGCGAAGAGGTCCCTAGGACGAAGGAAGAAGTGTATCTCACCGATGATCAGCGTGCGGGTGCCACGGGTAAGAAGCAGAAAAAGTGGTTCCAGAACGACTCTGAGGACGGTATGGAGGAGGGTAGCAAAGTCAAGAGAGTACGGTTGCAGAGCCCGGCGCAGGTTGAGACTTTGGAGGATTTAGAAACTCTTGCTGCTGGGCTGCTTGGATAACACACTGCGGGTGTAGTCTCTGTGTAGAATATTTGCACCCGATTTTGGACGCGCAATCGGGCTCGCTGATTATGGCGCCCTGCAATTGCCCGCCTCTACGGAGTATAAAGCATTGGTCCGGCGTGCACTCTTTGTGTGCTCGCTGCTTAATACGGAGTCCCTGCAAGCCAGCATTGTTTTTGGCCCGCGGTTGGATCCGGGGAAGTGCCAAGAATGCGAGTCCCTTAGCTCTGCGACCCTAGACAAACAACCCGGTCCTGTTTCATGCATTGAGATGGCTGACAGTCGTTGGGAGATATGGACGACTGCAGTGGGCGGTGGCCAGCCCGTATCTGGTGAGAGGCCGGCAAGCTCGCCATCCCGGTGGCAAATCGCTCATGTGCCCACAACGCAGGAAGACGGCCAAACGGCGTTTACAAGGCCAAAAATATGGAGCTGGAATGGGGCCTTCCATTCTTCTTCGAGAAGTGGGCGTCTCAGACTGGCCGGCCGGTATGGAGCATCGATGTGACATCTGCAGAGATAGCTTGGCTGGACTCAAGACTCTTGCGCTGCCGCGTATCTACCGGGAACTCGCGGTCTCTGATGGAGCACCGTGGCTAATCCAACGGCAATAATAATAGCTGATCCCTACCCACAGGATTGTCGCCAGAGGGGAACCTGGTGACACATAAGAAATAAATATGCCCTGCTCTGCTCCCTGTCCGCTGTTGTTCCCTAGGCGCCAGACTTGCTTCACCCAGACCTCACTCACGGCCCGTGGACTTCAAGACAACGATGGTGCTTGGGCAGCTTTGCCGCTGAATTCGACCCAACACCCTAGCAAGTTCGTTTCTCTGCGCGGCATGGTCGGATCGCGCGGTTATTAGGGGAAGAAACTTTACCATCTTGTATGCGATGCGTTCTCTGCCCTTAGCCTGCACTTTTGATCTGACGCCCGCACAGGATTCACTTGGCTGCGGAGGATTTCCCCAACTTCTATCTAGCAGGCTCTCGGGTCTCTTCTCTTTTCACTGTTGGCAAAAACATTCTTAAGATACTTGTCCAAGATGGCTTCTCCTGGTGATAACATTAAGCCCCAATTCGCGCTCGATGAAAAGGCACAAGATGTCGAAAAATCGTCGACAGAGCGACACCAGATCGAAGAGGCGCAGCCCGTCGTTGTCGCTGATAAACTTGCTCGCAAGTTGTCCGCGCGGCAAGTGCAAATGATTGCCATTGCCGGCACGATTGGCACTGGTCTCTTCTTAGGATCAGGCAAGTCGCTGGCCACGGGTGGACCGGGTTCGATGCTTCTTTCATACTCCATTGTGGGAGCTATTGTATTCGTGACTATGTTGTCACTGGGAGAGATGGCGTCCTTCATGCCCATCGCGGGTTCCTTTTGCACATATGCGGGGTGAGGGCTATTCACTTGCCCGCATCGCTGTAATAGAAACTAATTTAGTTACTCTAGGCGCTTCGTTGACGATTCCGTCGGTTTTGCGCTTACTTGGATATATTGGTTCAACGATGCTATCGCGACGGCGGCTGATCTAGTTGCACTGCAACTATTATTGACCTACTGGAGCACCGGCATGCCCGCATGGGCTTTCAGTCTGATATTCCTTTTTATCCTAATTGCCCTGAATATTGTTAGTGTCCGGGTATACGGCGAGGTATAGATATCACCTGCTTCTTCAAGTAAGTGGCCAATGCTAACTGTCCCGCAACAGATGGAATACTGGATGAGTATTCTAAAGGTCGCTACTATTATTGTATGTTTGCCACTTCTGAAACACATTATCCCCTGCTTATCCTTCAATAGGTCTTCATCATACTTGGTATTGCGGTTAATTGTGGTGCCAATACCAATAGAGAATATATTGGAGGGAAGTATTGGAACATGGGAGAGGCCCCCTTTGTTGGAGGCATAGGCGGTTTCGCTTCCGTCTTTGTCACCGCTTCTTTTGCCTAGTATGTCCTCAAATATGGATAAATTCCTATGGCCGTTGCTGACATTATATAGCGGTGGTACCGAATCCATTGCCATCACTGCCGGTGAAACCCGCAACCCAACACGCAATCTTCCTCGTGTTATTCGCAATGTCTTTTGGCGCATTTTAATATTCTATATCCTCGCGGTCCTTGTTATCGGTCTCAACGTCCCGTACAATTATCCCAATCTGGCTTCAAAAAACACTCGCACTAGTCCCTTTACTATTGTCTTCCAGATGGTCGGAAGTAAAGTTGCAGGGAGTTTTATCAATGCGGTCATTATGACCAGTGTCATTTCAGCAGGAAACCATGCCTTATTTGCGGGTGCAAGATTGCTCTATACCCTTGCTGTGGACAGGCATGCCCCAGCATTTTTCGGGCTTTTAACCCGACGTAAGGTTCCGTGGGTAGCCGTTCTGGCTACCTCTGCCTTGAGCGGATTATGTTTTGGCGCGAGTTACATTGGTGCAGGACAGTTATGGACGTGGATGCAAAAGTTAGTTTTATTATTCCCCGTTTTTTCATTTCTCTTTTCGCCCACCAAATTTTGCTATGTAAGGAAACGCCAAGCTAACAAATCTCCCTTTAATCAGCATTGTTGGTGTTTCCAACCAATTATCTTGGGTCTTCATTGGCGTCGCTTCCCTCCGCTTTCGCCGCGCTATCGATGCCCAAGGTCTTACGCATCTCCTCCCTTTCAAAAACTGGACTTACCCATACGGGCCTATACTATCTATCATCTTGAATAGTGTTCTGATTCTTGTTCAAGGCTGGTCAAGCTTTTCTCCGCGTTTTAAGGGCGTGGATTTCGTGAGTTTCTATGTTCAGTTACCCATCATGGCGGGGTTGTATGTTCTGTGGAAGGTTTTGAAAAAGACGAAGTGGGTGAAGATTGAAGAGATGGATCTTGTCACTGATCGGTGGGATGGAGGTCGTTTTGGGCCAGGTAGTGGCTCCGAGGCTACTCTTGCTGCCGCCAGAGGTGATGATTGGAGAGATGAGACGACATGGACTGGCACCAGCCGCAAAAAGCCGTTCTGGAAGTTGCCCTGGAGCGAAAAGGCTAAGAGAGCAGGGCAGTGGTTGTTCCTCTAATGGGTCTAGACACTGAATGGAGCACTATAACAGTACACATTACGCTCGGCATAAAGTCCCACTGTTGAAACAGTAACGGGTTTCAGATGTCGTCCAGGCAGTATATATGTTTTTCGGCTTTTTAGACACGTCCCACCATACAAATAGAAAAATATACACGGCCACAGTGATAGTAAGTGTGATATACATTTTCAAGATCCCAGGGTAATGGGCCCGATCGTCCATGGAGGTAATTCTTGAATAAACTCGAAAGCGTCGATAGTATTTAGAAGCAACCCCAACAAAAAAACCAAGTTATCAATTTTGGATGTTATATACAGTACATAGACAAGAGTAAAAACTTAGGATTTCTTGTATTTCACAATATTGAATTGAGCCACAAATTCACAATGCTAACTAAGCCTTCGTATAGGTTCCAGCCCAAATGAAGCTTTAAAAATGAATGGCCGTCACACACGTCGCATTGCATCCAAAAAGTAAAGACAGGAGACTTCAGCCATTGACCATCTCCCCGAGTTCCATCTTTCTCCGTTTTACGGGTTGGGTTTCCTTGCACATCAAAACACCTTCGTTAACTGACATCGAAGTGATATCTCTGGAGCCGCCGGTGGCAACAGCAGACGTAGAAAAGCATCGCTGCCGCTGAAGCGGCTCTGACGGCTGCCTGAGAGGCGGAAGAGAGTAGGATGGGGAAACCAGTGCCTGTTCATGACTCCATCTCCGTTCAATCCATCCGTTCTCTTCTCGTGTTAAGGGCGAAATCGGGTACTGATGGATATCATGCGATTTCTCATTGCGCGGCTCTCCCCTCACAGACCATGGCGATGAGGTATTGCTCCGTACTTGGCTATCAAATGAGAAGTCAACCTTCAGTTTAGTGAGAAGTGGAGGAATTGGCGGCAGCCTAATCACGGAGTTGGCTCCATATTGAGTTTGTCCTGGAGCAGAAGATAATGGCGTAGAGATAATTGATTTGTATTGTCGAGGTGAGCGTGGTGGAGGAAATTGGTCCCTGGATAAAAGAGAAAGATTCGAACCATCATCTGAGGAGCGTGGAGGAACAGGGGCCCGAAGCACGGGGCTAGAAACAGAGGTATGTCGATCGACAGAAAATGGCCCACTCTCCCTCGATAGCGGACTCTGTATAAGTACAGTGCTTAGAGGCGATGACGGCGGTACAGTTGCTGATGGTGAAGGAAGCATTGAGGTGCCCCATTGGCGTGTTGCTATGTGAGCTGGGGGACTCGCCCTCATGATCTGATCTCCATTTGTATGAGCAGGGGGAGGATTGCGAAATTCGGTATTTGGGCGAATCTCTCTGGATAAAGATCCTCGTCCATGCCCATCTGGAGCAGTAGATTGATGGGAATGTGGCAAATTGGATGGTTGGTTAAACCCTGGTTCATAGCCCCGTATAGGGCCCTCCTCAGCTTTCAAAGGGGGTCTTCCTCTCCTTTTATGTGTCACATCAACACAAGAAGACTAGATAAACGTTAGTAAGTGTCGTTTTTGTTTCATGATGACCTTTATAAGGGCCGTTGGGGGTATAATATGGGGGTTACGTACTTCTTTTCCGGCGACAACACACCTTCGACATGGTCGTGCAGAATCGCACCCTAAATGCTTACGTTTGCAGTTCACGCAGGCGGAAGCAACATGGGCCTTTGCCCGGCGAGTTGATCTCGGTGGTAATGCGGCTGGTCTTGGTGGGATGGGCGCCACTGCAGTAAGAGCAGGTAGTAGCTGCGGTGGTCCAGGCGTTGCTGAGTTTACAGATAGTAATGAAGTAGCTGGAGTTCCCGTGTAAAGAGACCTTTCGCTAACAGAGCTGCTAGAAATTCCCTGGGGTTTAGAAGTATAACTGTCATACTTCACAGAGAGCTTAGAAGCTGTAGTAGGGGACTCTGAACGCTTGCGCTTTGATTGTTGGCATGGACTTGAGTGGCCTCGCAGGGAGGGAGACCCAGGCATAGGAGGGGAGGGGTAAGGGTTCTGAGAGACGTAGGCACAGAAACTATCCGACACGCTCCGATGCAATGAGAATTTGAGCGGGTCAGAGCTAGATCCGTAGGTGTGGCGGAAGGCCGTGAAGGGGAGCGGTTCAACGGGTCGTAGGGACTGCATTTGTAACGCTGGAATGAGAGATAGGTGTTCAAAATTTCCAAGAGTCAAGTGAGCGCGGTTCTCGAAGTATGACAATAGTGATCGATATGGAGTAGCGATAAGCCGTCCCTTTCAATTCCGAGTAATCAAATAGCAATCAGGAAAGCAAGTCATGGAAAATGTCGATCGCAAAGCCAATCTCGAACAAGCATTCAAAGTACAGAGATTTTCACAGGTGGAGAGACAATGGCTCACGCCCGCCGAGAAAATTCCGTCCCGCCGACCGTTGATATAGTGTTTTTTAACGCAGAGGTACTGCACCAAAACAATGGCTATTCGGATGGACTGTATAGCCAGATAAAAAGGTATGGGTGTGTTTGGAGCCGTGTATTATCCACGCACTTTTGTCGTCTTGGATCAGGTGTGCTCTCAGAGCTGGAAAATGAAGGCAGCCCGCAGTTCCTGTAGTTACAGGCTGAAAGAAAAATGACCCGATGGTGGGTCACAGATGTTGTGCAAACGCGGGCCGTGTGATGTGACAGGTGGACTATCAAGCTGGCCAGCTAGGCCTCCCTTCGATGCTATCCAGTTGGGCTCGAAACTGAATAGGGTTGAAGATCACCCAACAACTCGGGGTTCAGTGATCGACGCAATCGGGTGACAGGAGATGGGGGCCGTAAGTGCACGATGGAGGGCGGCTCTCAAAAAAAGTATGCAAGAGCAAGATGTTGAGGTATAGATATCTATATGTAAGTGGAGGGTTCTAAGAGGAGATTCGAGATGAAAGGGGGGAAATTGCAGAAGAAGAAAGCCAGAAAGCACTCCTCGTGAGGAAACGATAGAAAGGAAATCAGGAAAGATATGTAGGAAAAAATCGCGACGTAGAGTCGTACTCGGTAGAGAGGTAACCGTAGATTATGATCAGGGATGCGAGAGTTACGAGAGGGCCTGAAGGTTTTTGATCGTTGCTACATAAACTTCTGGCGCAAATCCGTTGCAGACCTTTCTTATGATCATCTTCCGTTCATAGAAGATGCGTTAATGGATTATGATAATGTATATATCCATCCCGGCGGCGGGTCCGGACCACCTGTCTCAACACTGGAGATGGGGCAAATGTCCCGGAGGCCAGGAGAACTTGTTTCGAATATCTGGAACAACCCATGCTGCTGGTCCATAATACCTTGGAAGTCGGTACTGTACCAAAAAAAAGAATTAGAAACAGTTTTCTTGTTTCATAGGAGCAAAATTATGTGTCAAGGGAGAAACAGCGTGGCTTGAATATTTCGTTTCGGCGACATCGTAGCATTCAGAGGTATTCGGGACCGATGCGTATGGCCCTGTGGCATAAGGCGGCCGATCGCTCTTTTCGAGAGAATAGTTAATTCATTTTTCGTAATATCAAGCGCAAAGAGGGCGAACTATTCCACTTGCTCCCCAGAAAACGTCGTATCGACTTGCAGAGAGCATGGCCTGTGCATTGCCAGGGAGGGATTCGTTCTTATTCAGAGATAAGAAACGGACCCATCTAAAGCTAGGGCCGGTGCGTGTTGATTAAATTCGAGGCCGTTGAAACTCAAGTGAAAGAGTTTGGCCACAGGACCAACCCATGGCGATTCGAGACACCACTGGCAACAATTGCTCCCTGATTCACGCTAATAATTCTGCTTATAATTGCCGAGCCTCTGGGCTCATGAGTATTATTCATTATTGAGTTGCCCTGATCTCCTTCATCTCGCGTCGATCACTTCAGGTACATTCCGAGCGCCAATCATGCTGGCGAGATGCGCTTTGTTTTTTTTCTTGAGTGGCTGCAATTGAATAATATTGAAGAATTTGCAGGGATAGCCAATCGGGCGTTTTTTGCCCTCTTATTTTTGTCTTGCTTGCCGAGGGCACTGACCTCTTCACCGTCACCTCGTCGGCTTGGCCGCTTAAATTTGAGTCATAGCCGAAGTAATTAGTGCTTTAGCTCATCTGGCAAATAATGATAATGGAGGGTGGAACAGAAGCAGCAGGGCATAACTATGCCTCTATGCACGAGCCAAGTGAGTAGCCGTGTTTGACTGCGCAGGGAAGAGGCAGTGTGACTGCAATACGTTCTGCGCTGAGGTTCGATGTACATGTGTATGCATACATAGTTACATGCGTGCCGCGGGAGAAGGAGGAGGACGAGGACGAGGAAGAAGAGGGGATAGAGGTGATGTTCCCATTACCCAAAACGGCAAAGGGGTCTTCTCCCCATTCCACTGACGAAGCTACCAACTACGCATCGACGCAAATTCAGGTTCCACCACGAGTGGACGCACACATTGTATCAGAATGATGCCTTCTTTGACTAACCGCTACAACCCCCTCCTGAGAGGACCAGCACTACGGCTCTTGAGGTGGAAGCCCAGCCCGTCATCAGCTCAATTATACTATGGGACCCCCGAATAGGGTAACATACTGTGCTCCGCCCCTCGAATGGTGGCAGAACTAGTGATATGATGCTAGCAACAAGGTGCGAGAAGGAAGGCTTCGATGGACAAGCGCCTCAAGACCGAACAACAAGGCGGCTGCCGAAGCGCATGCAGAGCTGTGTCTCGTAACCTTGAACTTGGGATTTCGGGCCTTGGTTTCGGCAGCCATGGCCAACGGAAGAAAGGCATTCGAGTCCCCAAGCAGATGGCTGCCGCCAGGATCAGCAAGGTTTGTTGGCGGATCACCCGTTTGTGGTTTACTAGACATCACGACTCCAGATAAAACATGGGCATCTTTGACCTCCATCTAATTTTATAACCTGATATTCGATTTTTTTTACGGAGTACGGAGTACGGAGCACACCAGGATGCACACATTATTCGCGACAAAAAAAAGCCACTTATCGAGCACAATTTCGAGCGCCCTTCTCCTTGCTGGGCAAATTACCTGCCGATCTCGAAACGGCAGAAGTCAAGCCGCCACTCTGCACGACTAACCAGTTAATCCATGCACACTCACGTTTATGGCCCCATCAAGAAACAGCGGACCCCCTTCTTAACTGTCCACTCTTATCATAACGACCTTTGACAGAGCGGCTCTTCTGTCAAGTCCTGAGCAAAACATTCTCCCTTGCTCAAGGAGTATTAATGCGATACTGGCTACTGTATACAGAGTAACTATGGGACGGTGAATCAATTGTATCGAAACAGATAATAATGGGCTCGAGTTTAACTTCGCGCCGATTACATCCCGGCATTTTCAAACCATTTCAAGCCAATAGTCAGGGTTAAAAAAAAATATTCCAACACTGATCCTCGAATAATAGTATGTGCTGATAATACTATTGCTATTATCAACCGGCCAACAAGCCAGTTATTTTCGAACATTCTCCCCGGATTCTGGAGCTGACCAATGATTTCTCCAACTTCTCTTGAAGTGCTCCTCACGGATGTTGTCGGAAGCAATCTTTTCATTGCCGCACAAGATTTCTTCAATTCCACCATCCCTTTCTACATAGCGACTGATTCTTTTATTCCGTATGTATACACATACTGTACCTACATACATATACATATATAAATCCTTACGGTGTATACTGCATGGAAAGTAGCTAAACCCCCTGAAACTTGCTAGAACAGCAAACTCGGGAGACTAGTCATCTGCTCGTTTTCTCACTTCTCTCCGACAATACGGAGTGTCAGTAGTAATGATATTATTACTCGGAAGCGCCACTCGGGGACCCTGGCGCAAGGCCCTGTTTACTCGCAACCCAACACCAAAACATGTCTTGCAGGCATTCTTCCCCAGGCCGCAAGGATAAATATCGTCGCCTGTCGCGTGTCGCAAAGGGTTACATAGCAGTGCGTCCTGGGGCCTTTGGCGCCCTCACCATGGGGAAAAACCGTTTAAGTTCAACGCCCTTGAGAATCATCTCCCCCGATAGCAGCCACGAGACCCGAAGGGCCAGGCCTACCTAGTGAGTGGGGAAAAGAGGTCTGGGGAAACATGGCCGGCTAGCCAAATAATGATCGACACTAGCACCTCGTTTCGATCCTACCTGGTGAAAAGCGCCCGAACACCGGTCATATGGGGATTAAGGCCGGCGACGGGAAGAGGCTCGCTGAAGGTAGCATTCTTAAACACCACTGCGCCAGGGGCGGCCAGTGAAGAGAATAATGACTTCACACTGCATTTGAGAAACCTTCGCATCGACCTGTCCTGCCGCGGAAAACCACGAGCATGTCATCTTAAGATATTCTTGTTCCATACGTGATACGTGCGGAACTTTATAACGTCAAGAGAGGGGGCTGGATCAAGGCTCCGCGATTCTTCTCGTCGATAGCAACCTTCTGGAAAAAGGGCCACTCCACGTTTTAAAACTGTTTCTAGTTACTTCGTACACCCTTCCTGATTGTCTGCCTGACGAGTGATAAGGTAGGGGCCCGAGCTCTTAAGAAGGACCCCACTTCACGCAATCCATTTTGTGAAGATAATCCGGGGGATCGCCAGTATGTTCTCCTGTGATTTTCCTGGAACATTTTCAACGGCCGCCGGGCCCTGATCAATGCCGCCCTAAGATTCACGGCTGCTACGGTACATATATTAGCTTGTGCTATTCGCGACTAGCCGGAACAGGCAGGTCGCCTAGACATGAAGAGTCTCAGCTGTGAGTGAAGGATCTGCCGCCGAAAGGGGTGCCGGGGAGGGAGGTATGTAGCATATTCGGCGGTTTGTTCGGCGAGAAGAAGAGGATGTTCCTGGCCTCATAATCCTTTCTTGGTTGGGAACCCGTCAACTCGAAAAACGCCACTCGAAATGAGCAAAAAACAAAAAAAAACGTAAAAAGTTACTCAGACTCGACACCGGCTGGATTCGAACCAGCGCTCCCGAAGGAACTAGATTTCTAGTCTAGCGCGTTAGACCGCTCCGCCACAGTGCCTTGGTTGCTATAACCAACCAAGCATCTGTATAAGTACTCCATATTCCTTACCCGATTCCAGATCTGTCGCCCACCACATCACTACTAACTAACTACTGGATGGACCGTCAGCTCCGTCTGTTCAATCCCAAGTACGAAACGCGGGGCCGCTGAGCACACCAGGCGGCCCCTTGCGCTCCATGCCGACCAGACATCGTGCTGTGGCGGCTCTCCTGCAGGCCAAGCATGGTTTTCGATTCACTACGAGCCTCCACGACCCAGCGTGGGCTCAGCAGCCCTCGTGCCGTGTCAAAAGCAGACGCCGAGTACGTATCCTTTGTCATTATTTTGGATTCCTGGGCATTTCCCCTTCCCGCTCCCGCATGCTGACCTGTCAGAGGTCTTTGCCTCCCAGGTAAATCATACATTCGCTCGGTCATACATACATGCCCTGCTACCACCCCTGCTGGGGTTTAATGACCACGGGTGACTTGCATATGGGCAGGACTCCGATCATATAGTAGCATCCCTGTCGATGTACTCCATCCTGTGTCCTCTCCGTTCTCCGTCCGCCGGTTTAATTTGCTGTGGCTTGGGTTAAGGGTATTTAATCTCCGTACCAACCCAACTGCATCATATCTCTCCGTATTATCGACGTGATACAAAGTCTAAAGAGCCGGGCCTATTGACAGCGCACACATTATTCTGCTACATGCGGTGCACCTTTACGCTCAAAGCCCGTGAATGCCTGACGGCCGAACAGTCGTTTCATCGACGACCCGCTTGCGGCTTGACACGCAGAGGCTCGACTAGGCAATGCGCGCAGTATGCATGTCCACATGGATAGTACACGCCCGCGAAGTCGGAATAATACCAAGCGGCATAGGCAGGCCGTCTCGTAGTTGATTGAACAGACTCGAAAACGAGAATCATGCACGACAACGATCCCTTCCCGCTATGCGTGCTTGAAACTCTTGTTTACAAAACACACTTTTTGCCATGCTGCCTTGGAATCCAGCGAGGACGGTAATCCGCTTAAGCAATGTCGCCCAGGCGGGAATCTCGGTCGTATCACTGCAATAGCGTTTTGGCCCGTATCGTCTAAAATCTTATCATAATCAAGATCTGACAAAGCTGGGGACATTTTTATTAGGCGAGATGTGATACATGAATTGGGGCGAAAATACTCGTTTGCCAACAATACAGTATAAGGTTGGCTCCCGGGGAGGATTAGTTTGCAGAATGCAGAGGAAACAAGAAAATGGTTAAGAAGTTGAGCAGACAATCGGTGGGACCGCATCTTGCTGGGTTGACCGGATACATCACCTTCTGACCTTCTGCGGAAACCAAGTCGACCTGACGGGCATATATCGGCACGAGAAACGCAGTCTCTTCGGCCGACACGGGCAAGCCGTGCTGCGCTTTCACAGTGCCAGGGTCTAATTTAATTCCTTCAAGCTCGTAAGTACTGTCGACACCGTTCATACCTAACCTACATGCTACTTCAGGCGCCTTATGCCTGCCATTATCCAATAATTATTAAATACTATTATATCCAATAATGCGGTGGCCATGCGGGAGCGCCGCAATGCTGCCCCAGACACAAACATGCACGGTAGCATTTTGGCTGACCAGGGAGTCCATGCCAATGGTGGTCAGAAGGAAATCTATGAACCCCTGTCCTCGGGGAATTCGTGGACCCTGACAGTTGAGAACTTAAATCCATATGCACCCCGTAAGTTGCACCTTTTATGTGCTCTTCTGGGCGAGTTTCTCGATCGCTCATCCCATACTCTCACAAGGCACAGAACACTCGTACTCTGTACCGTGCGCCCAGACCCCTACCACTAAGATTCTTCAAGCCGATCGTTAAGTAGCTAATGAATAAAGATTGCGTCTTGCCTAACAACACTCGCTAGGTGAGTTGATAGCCAGGACTCGAAGGGGTTTGGATCTCAACGAAAGCGGCACTGTATTTTCCGCTTGGTCGAACAGGCTTTCATTTCGCATCCGGAAGTCCGCCCGAGATTATTCAACGACGCTTCTCATAGCTGCATCCTTGCGTGAGATTTCAAGGGTTTGAACAGAGGTTGGAAGTGTTGATCATTCAATCATTGATGTGACTATTGGCGACGCTCCCCTTGCTGAAGGCCACCCTCCCCGCAGGGACCTCGTTTTCCCATTTCCACGTGCAATATGGTTCTGCGCACGGTGTGGCTTCTTATTTTGCTTTACTACTGCTTTGTTTTTCTGCCCTCGAAGACACGAACCTCTGACTTGGTAGCTGCTACAAGGGGAGCCGGGCGGAAACCACAGGGTTTGAGCCGTACCAGAAATGGCCCAAAACCAAGTGCTTTGGCTGGGCCCGCTGCCCTTGGATTGAGCTTACAATCCAGGCAATAATCCATACTTCCGCAAATGAAACTGCTGGGCCATGAACGTCACAGCCACGTTCTGATCCGGTGAAACGGATCCAACAACGCGAGCAAGGTCTCTCGAATCCCTTTTACCCAGGAATTCAGACATAGCACTCCGGTCTCGGTGCTAAATTACGAATCAGACTACGTCCATCCAGCCACATTGCGTGGCAACGGGGGAGGACGCCTTGGAGAAACAGAGCTCCAAGCAATTGTATCGCATAAAGCCACCTCCGGAACATAACCCATGACTATACGAGACATGTTGAAATAACCACAATCAATGTCGTGCTTTTGTAAACCAGAAAGCCAAGACCTATCTACACACTATTCATTTATGCGCCTTAAATACTGTAACTACATGCCCACACGGAGAGTCTAGAGTACGTCACGAACAGGTTTGAATAAGATCCAAGACCGATTGGCAACAAACAATGGAATTTCTTTCCAAGCCTCAGCTTCACTGTTCAAGACGCCCCGCTGAGCCGCGGACGGGGGTTATGGAAAAGGGCTGTAACGCCCAAGATCGCACGCCTGAGTCGCGATATCTTGGTGCTCGCTTAATAATAGCCAAGAGAGTTCCGTGTTGCATCTCAAGGCGAAGATAATGCCAGATTGTCGATCCTTCTTAACCTGAGTATACAAGCGACATGATGACAGGAGTGGCGATAGTCTATCAGCCCAAGATGTACCGTTACGGTCATTAAGAGTCGTCTGTAGTCGGAAAAGAAAGAGGTAAAATCACACGATTAAAAATCACGCAAAGCTGGCAAACAACGGCGGTCTAACCGAGGCCCACGCTCACTATTATTGAAGCTGCAAAGCTTTCTCATCACCGAGCTATTTTGAGGTTGAATGGCCATGAGAGTACCCTGCCCTTGTCCGTTAGGGTCGCGGAAGCTGGCAGTAAGCTTTGAAAAGAGCTTGGGGAGAGCGGGATCCTAGCCGCCACCTACCTTTGGCAACATTTAGGCGCGGAGATCTTCTCATAATAGAGCTGAGGTGTTGACTGCACCCGCTCGAGAAATCACAAATTTAATCCTTGACGCCCAAAAGAGGTGTGTTCGAAGGTGAAACATTGAATAAGTTGAACATGGGAGTGTGCTGCTCAAGATGAGATCACCAAATCTCCTGGCCCCTTGCAAATCAGCTGCGTGAAATGACTGGCAAGCATCATCCCCATCCATAAGGGCCACCCCTGCGCCGGACAGACAAACGGAAGATTACCCCGTCGGCATGTCATAACTAACCTCTTGAGGTGTTCAGAAATTGGTCTGCTGACTTGAAAGGGTTGGCAGTAGCTTCGCTATCTTGGTCTAATAGGGTCTGTGAGTTCTCGGCAGCTGCTTTCTGCAGCAATCATTTGCATGTATGTATGTAATATTATATTGTGCATACAGAGTACCCCCATGATTTGGTCCAAACCTTCGCGTCAATAAAATCGAGACATCCCGATAACCCAAGAATACTCCGTACAAGAAGAATCACCTGCTTTTCCCCCTTCTCGAGGGCCGCACGTTTTTTTCTCTTCTCTTTTCTTTTTGGTGCCTTGCCTTCCTCACGTCATCCACACTTCTGATTTCACTCTTCACTTTCTTTGTGCCTCCTTTGGGACCAAACTGCATCATCCCTGTTTCGGCTTGACGCTGTTGCAGATCCTGCTCTTTCCTCCTCTTCTTTTCGTAGTCACCTCTGTATTTGTCAGCCGGTTTCGCACTCTGCTCCTTTTTGTGTCTGAATCTCCTTCCTCCCGCTGGTCCCGAGGAGGCGAGACTTGGATCCTCCGTTTCGCCAACACGGGGCATCCGTCCTAGCCGTTTCGATTTCTTCCAAGCCTCAAATCGGCCACTACGAAAGCTTGCTGCAATCTTAGCGCCACTCTCGCCCTTGACAAGGAGGGATCCCTTAGATCCGTCTTCATCGTTTCGCCGTGAAACGTATTTTTTGTGCCGTTTATCCCATCTCATGATGGAACGGGGTTCTGCGAAACCACGGTTAGCCTCATCCCGCGATAGATCCATTGTAGCATCCCTTGATGCTTCCACAAAATTGCTGTTGGAACCAGAATGTACTCCATATGCACGTTCCTCAGTAAGAGAATGAGAGGTGGGCTTGTAGGACATGAAGTACTCCGGGTTTTGGAAGGTACCGGGCCCCTTCCCGTCAGCCTCTTTCTTGGGCTTGGATTTTCCGGACGAGTAAGAGAATGTCACCTCGAGCTCTGAATCAGATGCCATGCACATTTCAGCGTCATCTTTCTTGGCCATATCAGCCGCTGTATCGCAGTCTTCATCTTCAAATGTAGGAGAAGGGGGAAATTGAGATGAGGTATCTGCGCCTGCATCTGGCTGGTTGATTTTTTGTTTCTTTGCTCGCTTGGTCTCCATTGATGAACGAATCTTCCTCATAGTATCTATGGCTTCATCGTCACCAGCTTTACCACCACGTCGGCCGCTGATTTCAAATATCGTCTCCTGTGGCTTATACCCCCCTATTCGAGCTAGCATCTTCTCCCTTTGTACTTCCATGTGACTCGCTGCATCGTTAAATAGAGGGTGTAGCATCGTCCATTCGTCGGATGAAACAACGGTTTTAGACCGTTTTGCACTTTCAGAGGAGGCAGAGTTTCGTGTTCTCATATAGAGCTTTTCACCTTTCATAGCAACGTCACGCTGGCCTTGGATATCAATATCTTCATCTAACAGTTTAGAGACCCATTCGCAATTACGAGCTAGCCCATCCCTAGGTATACTACCAACGACCATATCTTCAGTATAATTCAGGTTATCTTCACCTTGCCTCCCTAAAACGAGCCGCCGACCAAGGAATAGCTGCAAATCAAGTAAATAGGGGGCGTCGGAATCTCGTATTAAACTGCAGCTCCATCCCTTCTGTCCTGCTCGAGCAGTTCGTCCCACCCGATGCACAAATATCTTTGCTTGGGAAGGGAAATCATAGTTGATAACGTTTGCAAGGACTGGAATATCGATTCCCCGGGCAGCAACATCGGTAACAACAAGAATAGTGGAAATTCCAGCTCGAAAATTGCTGACTTGCATCTTGCGAGCGGTTTGATCTAAGGAACCATAAGCGTAGGAGACGGCAAAACCAGATTCTCGTAAAAGGGAGGATATATAATCGACATGATGTTTCGTTGCGACGAAAATGATAGTAGAATGCTCGGTTGGTGACTCTTGTGGGTTCGAAATACCTTCCTGTCGCTTCCTCTTCTTTGAGCCCTTTGCTGAATCAGACTGATCTCTTGCGCGTTTTCCCGCTTCTGTTTCACCAGTAGGAACTTTTATCACTTCATGAAGGATATGGAGTAGTGCACCCTCTTTCTCGGCTGATTTCACCGAAAAAAAAGCGTTCTGGAGATCCGGTGATATTTTACTCTCAGTATCAAGACGTACAAGTGTAGGCTCTTGTAAACCTGCTCGCGCAAACTCAACTAGCGATTTTGGGAGTGTAGCAGAGAAAAGTAATGTTTGGCGCGCTTGCGGAAGTCCGTGGAGAATTTCAGTAAGTTGAGCTGCGAACCCCATTTCAAACAGCCTATCAGCTTCATCAAACACAACGTATTTGATACTCTGCAGATCCAAATTCATTTCAACTTTGAGGTGTAAAAACCGGCCGGGAGTAGCAACGATAATGTCAGGATTGCTGGCCATGTATCCAAATTGCTCTTCCAAACTATCTCCGCCAACTAACAATACGCATTTCAAATCCGTTCCTCGGCCAAGCTCTTTAATCACTTTCATTGTCTGTAGCGCCAGCTCCCTTGAAGGCGACAGTATCAAGGCTCGAGATCCAACTTTCGAGTGGTGGCTTTTCAATTTTTCGATCATTGGGATTACAAAAGCCGCTGTTTTCCCAGAACCTGTCCGTGCCATAGCAACTACGTCTTGATCTTCAAGTAATAGCGGAATAGTCTTCCGCTGAATAGGCGTAGGTACCGAAAACCCTTTGCGAGTAATAGCTTTCAAAAGATTGGCATTGAGGCCCATAACTTGAAACCCCCCCCCCTTTCTTACACTTCTGCCCTTGAGATTGGTTGCCTTGCGGTTAGCGACAGCTTGATGTGCTGCAATAAACGCGGCGTCTTCATCTGCTTCACTGTTTCCATCGTTGATCCCGTCGGCCATAACATCAAGGCTGAGCAGATTGGACGGCTTTCCCTTAGTAGGAACAGTCTCGACATCGGAGGTATCGGCATTTCCAAAAAGAGTATTTGCTATATCAAACTCCTGTTCGGACCCCGCGGGAGAGGGTGCTCGGCGAGGCATGTTTGTGCAGGTTTTTTCCGAGAAACCGTCCTGAACTGTGATGTTGGGGACTGGTGAGTACTGCGGGAGGAAGAAGCAGAAATTCCAGTCATATTAGAAACACAATTCTTCCCTTGCAGGTTCGCCCATGGCTTTTACCCTTGTGTCTTCCTATGGCAGTTTGAAATTTCCGATGTGAGTTGAATCGGATAAATATTTCACCGATACAATTAACAATTATTGGCACGTGATTTGTGTATTACATAATCCGTGTCGTCATTGAGCCGACGCGCCAAAACGCGCCAAGCATTGATGGTAAGGACCAGAAGTTCGAAAGTAACAGGGAGCAGAACACTGATTCGCATTGTCGCGGCGCACGAAGCCCAGTTACGATGAGTGAGTTATAGCCTAGGCCAGTCGGGCTACTTATTACTTATACGATATGCAGATTACGGGTATGATAATCAGTACCCCTCAGGCTCATACGGGCAGGGCGGCGGGGAAGGGGGCTACATGAATGAAGCTGGGAGCAGTCAGGGAGGAAAGGTATTTACTCTTGCAGTTTGACGTGTTTTATTCCTGTAAGATGATACTATGATTCTAAACTTCTTGTTAGAAATATGCCAAGGAGTCCCTCAGAGCTGTAACCATTAAACAAATAAACGAAGCAACACAAGCATACCCGGAGGCGGATTTTAAAATTGACGACACGGAAATCACTCAGATATCGTTTGTTGGACAAGTACGCAACATCTCGCAGTTGACCACCTTCGTCACGTACAAAATAGACGATGGAACGGGGGACATTGAGGTGAAAAGATGGTTAGACAATGCAGATCGTAACGACGGCATGGAGGATCCCATGGATACATCGGAAGCTGCGACGCGTCGTTCCAGCAAGAAGGAGATTGTGGTCAATGGGTATGCCAAAGTATGGGGGAAGCTGGGAGTCTATAACAACCGCCGTTCGGTCACAGCACACGTAATCCGGCCGCTCACGAACATGGATGAATACCACTGCCATTTCCTCGAGGCTACAGCCATGCACCTTTACTTTACGCGCGGGCCTCCACCAAGCAAAGATGGAGCAGCAGCGACAAAGGATCAGGGGGGGATGGGAGCAGGAAACACTGCCGGGAACATGGCTATCACCGGCAAACCCCTTCCGCATATGTCCCCCATTGCGAGGAAATTATACGATACGTTGAGTAATACCATGCAAAGCCGAGAGGGATTGCATGCACAACATCTGGCTGGTCTTATGCACATGCCTCTGAGTGACGTGTATAAAGCCAGTGAAGAGCTGCAGAGTCACAGCTTGATATTCCCAACTGTGGACGATAACACTTGGGCTATTTTGGAAATCTGAGGTCCTGATTGGAAACATGACCATGGCTATGAGCTATTGCGATATGGTTATTGACTACGCTTCATATAGTTTTTGGCTTCGCATTCGCAGCTCTGCCGCAGAAGGCTTGATGAAACCGTCAAACACAATTGGGGTTCCTAAATTTTGATATTTACTCAAGGCAGCACGGGTGAGTGAAACGGAAGCAGGCATTGGCATAGGAAGAGTCGTTAAGAATTTTTATTAAGAGCTATTCAGCCAGCGTCTGGGCTTTGTTCGTGTCAGGGGCTTGACTTTTTGTATTTTGAAAATCTTAGATTTGGCTACAGTAAATAACTGCGAGATATCAGCAATGCGCCTGGAAGCGACCACCACACCCTGAACCCGTTCAGTTACATAAGTAGTTAGTTGCTCGATCTGCTTTCATTCTTCAAAGCTGTCGTGGCGAACTGGCATGCCAGTAATCCGTACCTAGGCCCGCCACATTCCTGCTGGACAAAAAAAAATTAACTTCGGCCCGCGGGGCGAGAATCGAGACGAAGTCCATGGACCATCAGAGAAGAAGACCGCCGGGATCTCGCGCAGGTCCGACACAGTGAAAAGGGACCGAGGGCCTCCTGCATTCCCAGACGGGCACGGCGCTGCCAACACGATAGAAAGAGATCTGCACGTCCCGCCATGGCCGATATCGTGTCCTCAAGTGTGCCGAACGGTGAGAGCAGCATCAACAGCACTGGGCCGCCGTCGCGGGCTGCAAAAGAACACCCAGCATCCCGTTACTCAGACACCCATGATCGCGCTGTTGATGAGCCCTTGCTGCCATCCCTCGCCAGCGTCTCCGCCTCTCTCCACGCGAAAATCGAGGCGTTCCTCTCCGAGTCTCATCCCCCGTCTTCCCGCCTCCACCTTGTCCAGCAAAAGACCACCGGCTCTCTTGAAGTGATCCAGGAGGCCCTGTCCAAGTTTAAGCTCCGTGAGCTGTCCCTCTCCTACAACGGCGGCAAGGATTGCCTCGTCCTTCTTGTCCTATTCCTCTCCTGTCTCCACCCTTTGCCAGAGCCTTCCTCTGTGCCCGGCAATAAAGGTGAACAGCGGGCATTTGCCAACCCCTCCGACAACTCGCTGCTCACGCAGAAAGAATTAGAAGTTAAGAATGATTCGGAGCCCCCAACCTCTATTCCCGCCATATACGCCCGCCCATCTCACCCATTTCCTTCCGTCGAAGCTTTTGTCGACTCCTCCTCTCGCATCTATCACCTCTCTCTTACCCGCTACACCCCCACTCCCCATGTCACTCTCCGCGACACTTTCGCTTCCTATCTGGAAAAATACCCTGGAATAAAAGCTATTTTTGTTGGCACTCGTCGAACTGATCCTTACGGCGAGAATCTGACACCTTTCAAGCGCACCGATCAAGGATGGCCAGATTTTGTGCGTATACACCCTGTCCTCCATTGGAATTACCGTGATATCTGGACTTTCATACGTCACTTGGGCGTAGAATACTGCTCTTTGTACGACGAAGGCTATACGAGCTTGGGGGGCACGGACAACACCCGCCCTAACCCCACGTTACGGGTATCAAGCTCACCAAACGAGAACCCAACCTACCGACCTGCCTATAACCTGCTTGAAGATGCACTGGAGAGACTTGGACGTGATTAACAGGGTTGACAGGCCTGTCGGGCATCCAAGGCATTTACCTTATATACCCCCCTACATTCATGCGTGATACAATAGAAAACTCGACCAAATGCTCTATCTTTGTCTCTTTGGTTCAACTTACCTAGACCGCTAGAAATCCAGAGTCACGGATGATCCTAACGTAGCGGAATAAATTATATCATACTTTCGGGTAGATTTGGATTATCGGTTCAATATTTAACGAGTTAAAAGGAATGGATTATTCTATCACTGTTAAAAGCGCAATAATAAGACATAAATCATCACCAGCTCGCTACCATGAGCGAGCCGTAGTTTAGTTATAAGATGTGTCATCGCTAAGCATCATAGACCCTTTCGTCGTTAGACTTTTTTTTTAATATTTCCCTTTGGAGATAAACATGCATATAGTTAGGTATGTAGCCATAGATTGTCTGAGTAGAAAAGCCGGACAGGGCGGTCTATGCCTCGAGAAATGCAAATAGTAAAGGAAAGTGCCGTTATAAAGCGTACTAGGTGTTGCTAGGAATACTCAGGAATACGACGTTCGTCACGAGTAATATTACCGTGAAGAAATCTTTAATTGCAGGATTTTGGAGTTGAGAAGTTTATCTCCTTCGCTGAAGGGGTTGGAGACATAGAACCGGACGTCGCTTTTCCCTTTTTTGGGCTTGAATTTTCAGATCTGCTGCCCTGGAGAGAAGCAATAGGCATGACGGTCTTCGTGGAACCGGCAGACAAAGAACTTCTGCTAATAGAAACTAGCCGTCCCCGGGCACTGGGGGTATTCTCAATATTGGACAGTACGCGTGATGGCCATGAAGTGGCGCGTAAACTGTTAACAGATCTATTTAATAGTGGGCCTCTAGACCTTCAATTAGCTGCATATAGCCAGTGTATGCCCTCATAGTCCAACTTACGGGGGGGAGATCGAAGTTGCCGGAGTCCAAACTTGGCCGACTCCGATAGGAGAGGCATAGCTGCTTTGAGAATTTGGACTGAAGTGAGATGCGGCTTGTTGTAGACGATGAAGGCTAGGCGACGGAGTTGAGCCCTGTACCATCTCAACAGAGTAACTATATTCCCCGGCACGATAAGCACGTCGCTCGTTACTCTGATGTTTAAGTTGCTTTTGTGCTTTGGTGTCAGCAAAACGAAGCATAAGCTTTACACCATCTTTGGCAGTGATATTATGAAACTCCGCAAGCACATTCTCAGCTATATCGCGAGTTTCAAACCTACGCAATTGTGAGATTAGTAGGGAATTTTCAAAGTTCAAAAGAAAAAAGTCACCTTGCAAACCCGACTTCCTTGCTAATCCCAGTATTCTCATCGCGGCTAATCTTTTCAGATATTACTCGATACGGCTCAAAATGACGGCGAAGATCCTGAAAAGTTTTTTTAGTAAAAGGTGTAATTCTATTTATAAAAATCCGAGAAACATATTGTAGGTATAGAGTGCTTACAGCTTCAACCCACTCTATGGGGACATTGGTGCAATAAATGTTTGTAGAAGACTTATCCTCCAAATCCTTAAGTCGAGAGTTTCGAGATTTCTATACATATCAGAGTCATATTATCTTATTTCATGGAGCTGACGAGACCTACCTGTGCAAAGCTTGCTTGATACCCGAGATGGAAAAAACCGCGGATACAATTTTCACACGCTTCAAAACTAAAGAACTGTACAAACCCAAATCTTGATGATGATTAGGGTATATCATTCAATAGTTATGTGTTTGACAGACTCACCCTTTACAAAGACCACTGTCCAAATCAACTATTGCCTTGCATCTGTCAATTTTCCCAAATCTTGCAGCATAAGCGTATAACATTTCGTCCGTTGTCTCTGGGAGAAATCCACGAATGTAAACGTTTGTTATACCTTCACGGTTCTCCAGACATTTTGCAAGCGTGAGTTCAGAAGGGTTAGTCCACATTGCTGGGACAGCGGGTGGAATTGGGGGATCTTGCTTCACCAACGCATCAAGATCTTGAAGAACATAACCTCCAGCACCTCTCATCATCTGATATGGGAGGCAAGGACCTGGGGTCTGAGGTGTGCCGTTGTAGATTGGAGCCGTTGGTTGAGGGTGATCAACCGGTCCAGCAACAGGGTAATATTCAGTTTGATTTGGATGTGCGGCACCGTCAATAACAACATTAGCCGCGGTTTTATCTTCAACTGGCGACCAGTCGCAATGGTGTTTTGCAGGATCCTGATCAGGGCTCAGCGCGTATGGCCAAGGATATCCAGGATAGGAGGTAGGGGAATACGAAGCCTTGGTAACGAAGCCGGGATAAATGCTAGTAGGTACATACTGGAAAGAACCACCTTGATCGGGTGGAATTTGACCGAAATGGGGGGGTGGTATCATCCCACTTCGAAACATGGGGGGGCTCGAAACCACTACAAATGGTCCTTGCTGAGGATGGTGCATTTCGCTATTTGCCCCGGAAGTAACTGGAATGCTACCTTTGACTGGTGCATAATTTGGACGCTGCCCATGAATACCCAAGGTAGCAAAAGTTTGATTGAGGCTCCCGTTAGCATCCCGTGTATGACCACCCGGGTGAATAGGAGGGCCGTAGCACTGTGGAGGCATGTACTGGTGCCCCATCGGATTCTCGTGGCCCAAGTAATGAGCATCTTCAGTGGTACTGGTTTGAATTTGGGTTGGCTGGCTCATGGCGTCTCGTTTCTTTCTCGAATAAAAGAAAATACTATTAGCGTAAGATCAATTTCTTTGCATTCGTAGGAGAATGGAATGGAAAGTTGTCACGAGAGGCAAAAGTAGCATACCCTATACGCGTCAATTGTGTAGCTTTCTGGAATTGAGCTCCTGACGAGATCCGAAAGCTTTTCAAAAGAACCCATGTTAGCTACGGTATCCGAGTTCCTGTGGGTACATGGAAAACATCATATAGGGACATACAAAGGGGTATTGAGCACAAAAATGCAGCGAGCGGGTAAGAGTAGATGTAAAGGAAAAAGAGTCCGGGAAGGCTGATGAAACAGAGATAGATATGGATGGAAAAGGCTGGGTACTAGCGAGTGTGAAATAGATGTAGAAAAAAAGCGATAAAAAGCGAACCAGTGGAGTAGACAGTAGAGAAATAACGCGGATAACAGCGAAAATTGAGAGAATAAGTCGACTTGTGATGGGAAACAAGAAAGAAGAGTAAAAACGAGATGGCGGGATGTTGAAATAAGCTCTAGTTCTGAGCAAAAAACGGAAGGAGGTAGGGTGAGGCTTCAGCACCCTAGGCAGGGACAACATGCAGGCCAGGCCAAGGCCCAACAAGTGAAGCAGGATGCAACGGAGAGCAGAAAAGAAAGGGCAATGGGAAGGGAGAGAAAGGAGGATGCATCAGATGCAGGTGAATAGAGAAAAGTGTTACTCGTGTCTATCCTGTATCGGAAAAAGAGCGCTTGGTGGTTGATCGTCAAGAAAGGACCAAACTCGCAGCGGCGATACACTGGCGGAGCACTGTTACCGTCACAAATTGCTGGTGTTGTCCAAATAGAAACAGAACAGAAACTCCAATATCCTAGATTCATTTAGTGAAAGCATTCAATTTCCACAAGCTCTATGTCTGGCCAACGACATTTTAGCCCAACACCCGAGTTTCTGCCCTGAGGCAATCGCTAACAACAGCAAGAACGCAAATGCCCTTCCTATAGAGAAGCTATGGTGATCCCGGCTGCTGAAGCATTCTACAGGGATGGGCTTCCTTTTCCTGCAGAATAAATTCCAATAAACATCACGACAGAAGAGGAATGTGAACTCTGGGGTGGATCTAACGTAGGATATTCAAGCAATTGAAAAATAGAGAGTACTCCGTACACCCTCACACTTTCAGTGAGTGACAACCAGTACTGCTGCTTGCAGAAATCATTGTTTAAACAACATGTATGCCACTGATGCTTAAGTAGATTTAAAAACAGTTTTAGGCATAACCTAAAACTCAGGAGTATGGAGTTTTTCATGGAGCCAATGGAGCATGTGCCTAGAGAATATTCAGATGTGGTTAATAGTAGCTTTTCATATTAACTCCTTTGATTATTGCTAAACTTTTTACTCCAGCACGCCAAGCCTTGATATGCCCGAAATCCTTGTAACTAGGTAACGGAGCTATGACCTGCGCATGATGAATGCGTAAAGTTGTTCGTATATGCAACTTTCTGTTGAATTAATTGTGCGAGGCCTTAAAGGCCGCTGCAACATTTCGTATAACACCTTCCCACTGTTTATATTGGGCATCATCAAGAAATCATAACAGAAGTCTATATTAGGTACAAGTACATTCATACATACATTTAGACGTGCATATCAAAATGGCCTTTGTTTACGCTCTTCATCAATCATAGATAGTCTAATTAAACACCAAAATAGTGGCATGGTGGACGCAAAGTGCCCAAGCAGTGCATGAACAAAAAGGAGAGGATTCTTGCGCTTCAACAAAGAGAAGTAATTTGAGGTACGGAGTCTTTTTAGTCAAATTGAAAAAGCGGAGCCATATAGGGGTCTCACAGCCTTATGAGGCAGATGAGCAGAGAAATAGGAGAGCGGATAGAAAAAGGGGGATATATACTTGCCCTAAGTTCCATTACGACCAGACGTCTTCTTGGTACAACCCCTTGTTCCGCATGTTCTTAACCAGCTCTTCACCCTTCTCCACCGGAAGTCCACGCTGCTCGGCGATGATCTGGCCAAGAATATTGTTCACGTCACGAGCCATGTTGGCAGCATCACCACAGACATAAAAAGTGGCTTTGTCCCTGAGCAGCTGATCGACCAAGGCGGCGTTTTCTCGGAGTCGGTGCTGCACGTACACCTTCTTGTCAGTTTCTCGAGAAAACGCCGTGAAGAACTTGAAGTTATCGCCGAGCTTTTCTGAGACGGCCTGCGAAAAGAAAGCTAGTTAGCCGGCTGCTGGGAGTGCGGAATTGTGCCTTTCGGCGGGGCAGAGAGTCACGTGACAACTTACCTCCCACTCCTTCTCGTACAAGAAATCTTCGCTCCGCTTTCGGCAGCCGAAGAAAAGAACCGTCGGGCCCACTTTTTCTCCTCGCTCGGCCAACGCAGCGCGTTCCTGGACGAAGCCACGGAATGGTGCAACGCCAGTACCAGGGCCTACCATGATAATCGGTTTGGCTGGATCGGATGGCAGCTTGAAGTTGGAGTGCCGAACGTGCACCGGGACATGAATGCCGTCGTATTTGTTTCTTGGGCCAGTGATCGCATACGTCAAGCCATGGGGGTCCGGTTTGGGGTCGCCGTGTTGCTTTTGTTTTAAGGCAAACAAGTAGTTGGTGGTGACACCTTTCATGATGTGGCCAGCCCCTGGTATACGAATGGACTCAACGACAGCCGTAATGCTAATCTTTTCCTTCTGAACCACCGACGATGACGAGATGGAATAGTACCGTGGCTGAAGCTTAGAGATACCTTCGATAAGCAGCGAGAAAGGAACGGCTGTGAACGGCTCCGAGGTCAGGCTCTGGAGAGCTTGCGCGATGTTGAAGAATTGGGTAGAGATCTTGCTGTGAAATTGATCTTTATCGTCACCAAGACGCTTCATCTTCATTTTGGTGTCTTCGTCGGGAGCGAACTGAGCCAGGGTCGCAATAAATTGTCGAGAAACAGGACCACAGATTTCCATATAGTACCTAGCAGCTGAGTCGTAGGTAGTAGGCGTTGGGAACGGTACCTTCGCGGTCACATCAATAGGCTTGATTTTGACAACAGTGTCACGTTTTTCCTCTAAGCCGAACACTCGTAAGAAACGGTCGACTTCCTTGCCAGAGTTGGTAGGCCAGACCGCAAGATGGTCGCCGGTTTGGTAATTCAAGGTGCTTCCTGAAATTCCGATTTCCATATGCAGGCAGTTCCTATCTTTGACCGTGAATAGTTCTCTAGACTCAACAATAGGTGCGATGAAAGGGTTATGGGCATTGTGAGAGCCGGAAGTTTTCCCGTCGAGGTGGTTCTGGTTGGGTTCGCCGACGTAAACGGTTTCTGACTCTGGCGACAAGGCTGGTTCTTCCGTGATGGAAAACGTCGGTTCGTATACAGCTTCCCGCTCCTCCAGACCCATCTCTTCAGCCAAAGCCACCCACATGGGCTCTTTCCAGGCAAGGTAGTCTTCTTCCATAGTGCCCGCACCATCATCTCCCTCGCCAGCGGTACCAATTCTCTTCGCGCCTAGCTTAGTCAATGCAATATCGACTTGCCGTACCATGGCATTGTAATGTTCGTAAGTATTATTTCCCAAGCCGAATGCAATGTACTTCAAAGTGGAGAGTGGTTTCTCTTCAGCGCTAGCTCCCCCTTCAAACGAAACATCTTCTCCAGTCATGAACTGGTAAAAGTCTACTGCATTATCTGTAGGTTCTCCCTCACCGTACGTAGCTAGAACGAAGATAGCAACTTTATCTTCGGGAAACTGGTCCAGGTTTTCAAAATCATAGTCCTCCAGATCGGCAACCATTGTCTTTAAACCAAACCGCTGACTTCCTTCCTTTGCAAGCCTCGATGCATAATCTTCCGCTGTCCCCGTTTGAGATCCAAAGAATACAACACAGTTTTTTCCAGTCTCGTTCATCTTCTCTATGATGTTTCGCGTCTTGCCCTCTTTTGGCATTCCGTTCGTAGCGCCGAAGGTAGTCACGGCAGGAGATTTGGGGACTGCCCAGTATGTCCCTTTTGTAAAATAAGCTACACTGCCCACGAGCAGCACGGCAAGGACCACAAGGTCCAGGGAGTCAACTTGTGCCATCTTTTGAACGTATCGGGCACTTGATCACGGCAGCTAGTGACAGGGGGCCGAGATAACGTGCACCCCAGCAGCACTCAAATAAGTACGGTAAGGTGAGAGGTCAATATGCCACGACAAGGCAAACGAACAGGTTCTATAAGGTCGATCGTTCGTCCACGAATTTCTAGTTTTTGGAGTCCGGACCAGAGGAGTATGCGGGAAAGGAGCGAGAAAGGAAAGGGAATAAAAATTCCCAGCAGACCTCCAGGAGCACCCAAGGCAATCGACAAGCTGTTGCTCAAAGGGGAGAGGGAGAGGGAGAGGGAGAGCGAGTGCTGGTAGCAAGCACAGGAGGACCTGAATGATTGCCGACTGAGGACAAAGAAACGAAAACGAGGTGAGAAGCAGCGCTTCCAGCCGGTGCGGCGCGGGCTTTCACCAGCTTGGCCTAGTGTGCAGCCGGCAGCTGAACGGGCGGGCCGGAACCTCGATGTTCCGAAGGCTGGCTAGACCAAGGGCAGCCTAGCGCCGACCTTCGGTGCGGAATACAGCCAACACATGCACAGTCGAGATCCCGCGGCTTCCAGATGGTTCCACCCTCGCACCGCAAAAAGAACAGATTGCGCTTCGTGACTCCGTGCCTCCCCGGCCAGTTCGTTATTATTATTTGCCCGACCGGCGAAACGGAACCACAGAACGCGACGGAGCCGCTTTAGTCACCAGTACTTCAACACCATAGGTATTTATTTAGCCAGTACGGAGTACGGAGTAGTTCGTGATATTAATGACTCCCACCAGAGATCCCATTCCTCCATGGATGAAGATAGTGTTGTCTTGTTCTCCGTCTACTTATCTAATTCTTCCTTTTTACAGATGCTGTGGTAGAGTTGATAATGTCATGGGCTAGTAGCTGTCTCGGACCTTGGCTTTGAGCTGTCCAAAATACTCAAGAACGTTCAGGTAGGAGTGATACTCTGTACGGAGTACTCCGTACGCACGGGGTATACTTACGCGCGGTTATAAGGGGTAGATACGGAGGCGTGGTCCGCAGCGCCTATTATTGCATGTCTGTGTTGGTTATATGAATACCTACTCCGTACGGAGTATACACACTCGTTATGAGCAGGTAGGCAGTACGGAGTATGGTTTGGCATTTACGTTGACCACAGGATATCGCTCCGAAAGCCAAATAACCAACTGAAGTATTACATAAGCACGTGGCGATGGCTATATCACGTGAAATATTCCCTCAGCATTTGCACTAGACCAAGGGCGGTTTAGCGGGCGCGGCCGTCCAGGGGCCGCAACCTCAAGCTGCAGACTTGGGATCTGACCTGGACAACCAACTTCAATTTGCAAGGATCTGGAAAAAGCGACGGCCGATAGACGACGTCGCTATGGGCATACTGCTGGCCTCAACTGGCAGACATGGTTTGGTTTGTTTCCGGCTTCACTATCGCCAGTAGGACCCTGAGTCGATAATGATGAGGAAGACTAGAACACCACTCCTGCATTCCCCGTGAGAATATGCTACACACTTGTGAGTTGAAGCTTTCCAGGCGGGGCCGTCTAGTCTCACCATCCGACAAACTGTCCATCAAAGCATCATGACTCTCAGGGCAACCCCTGCGAATCAAACCGGACGCTAACTTGTTCCACCCTATTCAGCTAGCCCTCAGTCAATGCGTCAGACAGGTCATGGTCAGCAGCTCCCGCTTATCCCTGACGCTGTTATGGCCTCGCCGCCAAATACCCAAACATCTCCCGACCGCCTCCCTTCTAGAACTCCTCTACCTCCCGGAGCTCATAGCCGTGACATCTCCATCGTCCGAGGCCGGCCCGTTGACCCACCTGGCCCTGGCGCCCATCCCACTTTACAGCCGCAATCTCAGGTTCGATCTCAATCAACCTCAAAAAGCCCAGAACCTGGAATTGGTCGGCCCGTGATAGACGAAGATGTCGTAGAGAGACGACCCTCAAACTCCTATGGTCATCACCGCCAAGCGTCAATCGTACACGGAAGCATTCAGCATACTCGGAGCCCCAGTCTTGCTCCTCCTAGCACGACTGGTCCGCTGAATCCAGAAGCGATGTCTACCGCTAGCTTTTGCTCTACAAATAATGGGGAACCCAAACAGAACGGAAAGCGAGAAAATAGCCCCTTGTCTACAGTGCAAGATTTCAACCAGTTGGACCCCGGCAGTGAAATAGCTTTGCACCGAAAGAGCACGCTATCTGGGAAATCACGGCGCGAGCATACTCACCATGCATCCCGCTCGGGGAGTTATGTCCAGGAGGCAAAAACGGTTGAGGAATATGCTCTTCATCATCTGTTCAACTCGGTCTGTGTCTTCTATCGTTGATGCAATAAAACTATGCTAACCAGCATATAAATAGTTTGTTGGCCAAGCGGACGAAAAAATCAACCAATGCATCCTAAGTATGGCAGATCTAGAGACACCGGTAGAACATGTGTGTGGTCCTGGTGCGGATTTGGCATTCGATCAGCTTATTGCTGCACTGGGACATATAGCAAAACAAAAACCAAAACCCCTTATAGACACCATTATGTTCTGGAGAAAGTCGAAAGGCGAGGCGGCTGCAATCGCGAAGCAAAGGGCTACCCAAGTCAGTTCTCAACTTGCTATTTTCAAATCCCGCACTAACATGACACGGTTAGCCAACTATGCTACCTATCGGGATGACTGTTATTCGACGTAACACTGAACCCGTACCGCCTGGCCTTGACGTCTCTGATACTTCCCCAATGGGCAGCACTACGTCTATCTCACTTCCGCCTCGTCAAGATGATGCTGTTCTGGCCGAAAGGCGGGCAA
The DNA here is from genome assembly GCF_022830035.1 of Ophidiomyces ophidiicola. Lineage (NCBI taxonomy): Eukaryota > Fungi > Ascomycota > Eurotiomycetes > Onygenales > Onygenaceae > Ophidiomyces > Ophidiomyces ophidiicola. Next base: position 588,689 of record NW_026054645.1, read on the forward strand.
CAGTATCCGTCTATCTTGTTTGTCGGGTTTTAATTGAAATCTTCAATCAAAGTAGTATGGATGCTATTACGTTTGAGATGGCAGATCGGCTGGAAGATATCGTCTTTGGACAGCTTAAGACCGTGGATCCTGACCAAATTGCAGCTTCTTCTCTTCGAATGGCCAACTGGCGTATATATAGCCAGTTGCTGGGAATCATGAGTGAAAATAATTTTGCTAGTGTGACCATCAGATTCCTCACAGAGCTTAATCAATATCAAAAGGAAGAAGGGCGGTTATTATCCATTAAAGACGCCGAAGCGAGAGCCGAACTGCTTATATATGGAATGAGGCACCTACGGCTTCGCATCCTTCCAGAAGATGCCTGGGATCGAACTTGTGATTTTTTATACTCCCTTGCCAAGCTCCTTGTCGATGCTCACGGTCAACGGCTGAAGCAGGCATATTGTCAAATGCTTGAAATATTTGTTTTACCAATCGCAGCAAATCCTGTTTGCAACCTGTCGTCACTAAAATGGAAGGAATTTCTCGATCTCATCGGTCCGCGATTGGGGCAAATCCTTGTGAAGCCTAGGCACTGGAATATTGCTTTCCCGTTCCAAGTCTTACTTTTATGTGCATCCCCTAGAGATATATTTCTAGCTCAATGGATGTCGGTCATTCACAGTCTTCCTCCAAAGCTAAAGGATCGGCCCACACGAGCAACTGCCCTACAGGCTATATGCCGGCTTTTATGGACGTATCTCTATCGTCATTCAGACACTCTTAGCAACCCTTTGCGTAAGATTGAGGAAATAATTCGCATCGTTTTGCCAGGGGGGAAAAAGACCTATATCACTACAGATAACTATGTGGTAGAGCCGATTACCCATCTTGTGCGCACGATTGGACATAGATATCCAGAGCTATGTTTCAAGATGATAATATTCCCTTTGGTTAGTTCAGATCAGATTATGTCCGGCAAGGAGTTTAGAATAGAGCAGATGGAACCCGAGAAAATGGTCATTGGCATTCGCTCGTTTCTTGCCATTATGGCTGACCTCGATGGCGAGCTCCAAACCCCACCGCCATTTCCGCAAGATTTTGGCAATGAGGTTTTGCTTTCTCCCTTTCCTGTTCAAGACTTCCGTAACTTAACTGACCAAGCTACTTCAAACTATTTTCGGTACACCTGTCGTCCCGTCAATGCTTCGAAACTCAGTGAAAATACGCGGAAATGTTATTTCAGGTTTTGCGAGGTTCTTGGAAAGCTAACACTCTTATGTGATAACACTTTTGGCGGCCAGGCTGCCTTAGATGAAAAGTTCGGCGGGGTTACACCGAAAACACCGATTACTGAACATTTCAGTTTTGGTAGACGGGATGATCATATCAATACGCCGGATCAGAAACAAGCATTTTATGACCTTCTTCATGTCGCCGTTCAAGCTCTCCCCCGCTGTCTTTCTGATCACATTCCTTTCAATTCCCTAATCAACTTGCTGTGCACCGGAACAGCACATGTGCAGAATAATATTGCGGCATCTTCCGCAGAATCTCTGAAGTCCATTGCTCGTCAATCCCATGCCCAACATGTTGCTATTGGTTTCGCTCGCTTTATTTTCAATTTTGACGCCAGGTATTCAACAATGTCAGACGAAGGCATGCTTGGACCAGGCCACATTGAATCGACCCTGAAACTGTATGTGGAACTTATCCGAATCTGGATCGAGGAAATTCGACAAAAAACGAGAGAAGCTTCAGCGGAGAATTTGGATAAGAATATATCTGGGAGTCGAGGGTTGCAGCTGGATCTTTCGAGTGTGTTGGCTCACGTGGAAGAAATCGAATCGCATGGGCTCTTTTTCTTATGCTCACAGTCAAGGCGGGTCCGTGCCTTCGCTATTACCGTTCTCCGTCTTGTGACAGAATTCGATAGTGCACTCGGGAAGAATAATACTAGGATTATCAGAATTCTAGAAGGCGATTCTGATAAAGTTCTGGATCTGAAAGACGATCTTTTGACGGTCGCCGAACGGAGCAGATTGCAAAAAGGAAGACAAGGCAAAGGCCCCCATAATACACTCATTGAACTGTGCAGCAGTGAGGTGTCCTACGACTCGACTCTGTGGTCGAAACTGTTTCCGAATCTCATTCGAATCAGCTTTGATATGTGTCCCTTTGCTGTAACCCTAGGCCGTGAAATCGTCTGCGCTAGGCTGGTTCAAATGCATAGGTATATTACTGCGATTGCAGAGGGCTCGCAGGCGTTTCAGTATGCGTCCTTGGACTATATTGCATCTCGTCAAATCACGCGAAGTCCTAGCACCTCGCCTGAAGTTACCATCGAGCAATGGAAATTATATCTCATTATGGCTTGTACTACGCTTAATAGTGCTGGTGCTCAATCCCAGAGTCAGCTCGCAAATGCGCAGCATGCTCGCAAAACCTCGAAAGGGGGCCAGCAGTCACAGGATAAAATAAGTTCGGCAAGATCGCTGTTTGCATTCGTTATTCCGCTTCTCTCCGCAAGCCACGAATCAATTCGCACAGCCATTGTCGTCGCCCTTGGCTCTATTAACATTAATCTATACAGAACGTTGCTCGAATCACTCCAATACGCCGTGACGACTTGCAATGAAGAGGCTCGGGTTCGCATCGGAAACCATCACCGTTCCCCCAGTAGCCCTAGAAGGAATAGGCAAACTGATCGTCTTCGAACAGAGGTAACAAATGTGTACAAAGCAACCGCGCATTTCTTAAAAGAACCCGAAATATATCACGATGACTGGATCCTTAACAATCTGGTTACGTATACAAGAGACCTAAGAATTTTCCTTAGCGATGTGGAGGTTCAAAACGACCTAGAGTTTCAAAGCCTCCGCTTCCACTATTGCGGTCTAGTAGAACAATTGTTTGAAGGCATTAAACGGTCCAAAGATCCTTTGCGTTGGATGCCATTTGAATCTAGGAAGTCTGCCTTTTCTCTCATGGAAGATTGGTGTGGATATTCCCCCAACCAACCTCAGATAAACATTCGAGAAGAGAATATGCGTAAGCTTGTGCTGGCAAGGCAAATAGACCATGGTGAGCTTCGGAGCACGGCCGCTATGGAAATAGAAAAAAGAAATCTACGGACGGCTGCATTGAGTGCAATGGCTTCACTTTGCGTACGTATTACATATCTTAGTCCTGTATTGTGAGCTAAAAAAGTTAAAATAGGGTGGTCCTATTCGGATTATGACTGAGAGTAGGGCGGTTCTTCAATTCGATGTTAGGAGAATGCTTGCTTGGATTGACATCATTTTGAAAACTGTCAGCGACAAGCTACATGCCATCGGCCGGCGAGCGCTCAAAAATCTGATTGTTTACAACAAAGATTTGCCTTACCTCTTGGAGCAGTGTATTGAGATGTGTTATTTGTCTGAGCGCCCCAAGGCACTTGAGAGCTATTTTGAAGTCTTTTCAGAAGTTTTGATTGAACATATTGACTACCCTATCGCATTCTGGAGAGTTCTTGGCGCGGTTCTCTTTACTCTCGGCAACTCAAAACGCGAGATTAGAATGAAATCCGCTCGTTTACTAAGGACAATTGAAGAGCGACAGCAGAAGAACTCGAGGCTACAAGATTTCGACATTAGCATCTCAGATAAAACAACTGCTGTGTATAAGCTGGCACAATTCGAAACCTCAAAGAGGCTAGCTCAACAACATTCCGACCTCGCGTTCATAATTTTTTCTGAGTTCTCGTTGCATTTCCGAAATATCCGGCCAGATACACAGCGAAACATGGTTGCTGCTATATTACCCTGGGTGCAAGTGCTTGAGCTCCAGCTCGATCCAAATGGTGGCCCAACAGCGAAATCTTATATGCTTCTTGCGAATCTGTTTGAGATTACTATTCAGTCAGGGAATATCTTACCAAATGAGGTGCAGGCTCTTTGGCAAGCTCTTGCCACGGGCCCGCATGGAGGCAACGTCCAACTTGTACTTGATTTTATAATCAACCTCTGTTTGGAGCGCAAGGAGCAAAATTTCGTGGATTACGCGAAACAAATCGTGGTCTTTCTGGCGTCTACTCCGGCTGGCTCAAAAGTTATAGATTTTTTCCTGATGCAGCTAACCCCCAAAAATATGGTTCATGAACGAAGAGAACCGTTGGCGCCACCGCCTGATATAGCTAGCCTGCCTTATGTTGCAGATCTAGGAACTGTTTTGCCAGTTGGCAATAAACAGGTTTGTCCATCAGACTTTCAACATGAGTTTACTCCTTGCTTACAGTTCAATAGGCCGGACTATCATTAGGGCAAGTTGCTCTGATATTTCTCGTTGATTTAATGGTTGGCCCTGTTACACTCGATTTCGACAGCGTCATCAAACTTATTCATATTGCGCTGATTTTCTGGGATCATTATATCTTGGCTGTTCAGGAGCAGGCTCGTGAAATGTTAGTTCATTTGATTCATGAACTTGTTGCCTCGAAACTAGACAATGATTCCCAGGATAAAAAGAGAGAAGCCATTGAAGATTTGGTTGACTGTATTCGTCAAAGTGATCCTACTGTGATATGGGACTATGATGACAACAATGGAAAGGAAGTAGAGCAGAACAATAGTCGGGTTCCTGAATCTATGCTGCATGTAACCCACAGCGTTGCAAGCATATTCAATGCAGTCTATGAGGGCGTGGGCGACGCATGGTCAAAGGAGGCGTTGAACTGGGCAACGTCCTGCCCTGTCAGACACCTGGCCTGCCGGTCATTTCAAGTATACAGGTGTATATCCACATCTTTGGACTCAAGAATGTTAGCCGATATGCTAGCACGGTTGTCCAACACAATTGCTGAGGAAGAAACTGACTATCAAACGTTTTCGATGGAGATTTTAACAACGTTAAAAATAATTATTAATTCGCTGACGACCCAGGACCTAATGAGGTATCCTCAATTATTTTGGACGACGTGTGCGTGTCTAAATACCATCCATGAACGGGAGTTTATGGAAAGTATGGCGATGCTTGAGACATACATTGAAAAGGTTGACCTATCCGACGATTCCATTATTGCCAAACTCAAAGAGAGCAAACCTACCAAGTGGGAAGGCGAATTCGAAGGCATACAGGCGTTGGCTTATAAGGGCCTTAAGTCATCGGATTCCTTGGAGAGAACCCTTCGTTTACTTCACAGACTAACGCCGTTACCTGGTAGTGATCTGGTAGGCGATGGAAATCGCCTCCTGTTTGCTATTTGGGCTAACTTACCATGTTTTCTTCATCATTTTGATTCTCCTAGCACCTCTGGAGAGCTTCAATCTCGCGCCAGCTTGCTTGCAACGGTGGCCGAAAATCAAGGCTGTGCCCAGCTAGCGGACTGTCTTTCATGCTTCGCCAAGGGTGGGTATCATAGTAGCCAGGATTTACTCAATGAGATGGCAACGTCAATCTCGGCATATTACTTCCCTAATCAAGATGTTCAGAGCCTAGTGTTTATCATGGGCCTATTGACAAACAACACTCGATGGTTTCGCATACACACCATGAGAATACTTGGAATCCTCATAACGACAATCGATATACGCAGATCCGACATTGCTTGCCATGGACCGGATCTGATTTCTCCTCTCTTGCGGTTACTCCATACCGACTTATGCCCCCAAGCACTTGAAGTACTTGATCAGATTATGACGGTTTCTGGAAATCCGATGGAACGACACCATTTGCGTATGAGCATGGCCTCCTCTTCATCGTCTCGGGCAATCAGGAAAGAATTCGAGCGCATTCAAAGTTTGTATGGGATTCCTGAACCCACTGGCTGGTCAATCGCTGTTCCTGCTGCCCAGTCTGGCCTCACAAGAAATAACGTCCACGCCGTATTTTACACGTGTGCGGACGTCGAAGATGCTGAAGGCCCACCTCCCCCAACACCGGAGATGGAGTTCCAAATCGAAGATTATGGGGATTCTTTCTTCCCAATTCGTGCCGACACAATGAAGTCATTCGATACTCAAAACGAAAACATGGGTGATCTGCTGCAAAAATTGGACAGTCTTGATGATTTCTTTGACGAGACAGAAGCCAGTTCTACGATGACTTCCATTGGTGGTTCAACGCTTCGAAGTTTTACTGCTGGTGATTTCCATGACGCCAGTACCCATTTATACGACCAACAAACCGCACCTCTACTCCGAAAATCCCTTGCTAGAACTGCGTCGACATCATTCCAAAATGGATTTGCCGAGTCCCGGCCATCCACTGCCCAGCGCTCCGAGGCCGCTCAAGTACACTCGTCGCCTTTAGCAGCTTCTACAAGTAGCCTAACGGCTGCGCCTCCTCGGTCTTCCCTACATGTCCGATCAGTGACTTCGCCAAATAATTTCCCGTCCATCAATACCTCCTCTTCAAGCCTTCAACCTATGCCCGACATTAAATCTCCAGACCTGTCGGATGATTATTTCGAGGATGCTCTGTCGGACTCAGAAGATCGCTTAAGCATGCACCATCCGTCATCTGCTAGCCCACGCACCGGGCAGGACGGGCCCTTTTCTCTAGAAGCCATCATACGTAGTGGTGTCCGGCGTTTGACCGGTGGCAATGCGGGCCGAGAAAAAGAGCGACAGAGAGACCTGCTCCGGGCCCAGCATCGTGCACTGGCCCACTCGCCGCGGGTGCCGAAAGTTCCGGTTGAGTATCTTGCCGGAAGTGACAGCACGCCTGCATCACCTGGTCGCCCAGGCTAAGCACATACTATCTCCCCCGCATTTTTCAACTTTATTATATCTTTGATTTCACTGTTTATGGTTTGACTTCGGTTACATATGTCATCATGTTCGAATATACCCCATTGGTTCTGGTCTGTTCGATTACCTGCACAGCGCTTCCCACCCGGCGTCGAGAGCTCAATGATATATATTCTTTGTGGACTTTTAGCTACCTCTTTCCGCCGCGCCTCGAGCCTGGGCAGCTCCGCAGTATAACGGTTGTTGTTTCCTCTCCGAATCCCTCTACTTTCTTTTCCGCACGTATATAGAAGCCACCTACATACATAAGCATAATGTACATGAAACACGATTTCTCAGCATTCATTTCGGCTCTTTGCCCCTCCGTCTCTCCAGCAATCGATCGCGGTTATCGCCACGTGACTCGGCTCCCGCAAACACCGGCGGGCTCCTTTTGCCCGGCGCGAGTCGTATAGTTAGTTAACTAACTACCCGCGGTGTGAGGCCATGCCGACCGCGGGTGACTAGCGGAGCCGAATCGCCCAGCCGCGGGGTTGGTCGAGAACGCGTCGTCTTTCCCCTTTGGTCGAACGAGGCCCGTCTCCAGCCGTTAGCTAGCCGCCCGCATACAAAGTGCTGCGGAGAAAAGAGTTGACGGGCTCGGTTACCCCACACCCCGCGAGTCAAGCCGTGTCCCTCAGCCGGCTGCGAGGCTAATCGGCTCTGTTCCAGGGGACAAACCTTGCGCAGGGGTGCTAGGTCTAGCATTTGCCGCGATTCACCAATACTACTGCTACTACTACTCCAACGACGGTCTCTTTGCCAGCATTTGCTTCCGCTCCTTTGGCCCGCAGCCCCTGTCTCCCCAACCCTCCCCTCCCGCCCCTCGTCTTGTATTCTGCGGCCTGCCTCACCGTCTCTTGCCTGCGTTTCTTCACCGAGCTAATCGCCGTTCACGTGGTATGTTTGCCAATATGGCAAACAGACCCACTGCTCTGGACCGTTTCGGGAGCGCGCCTTTCCCGTTACGGCAGTCCCTCCCGAAATCGCTCCGCCAGCCAATCGGCAGCCGCCAATCGCTTATTGCCCGATTCGGCGCGATGATGGCTTTCGTGACGCCGACTGCTGGCCTTCAAATACGGCCTCGTCCGCTCGCTCTCTTTTTGATATCACCCTTGGGAGACCATCTCTTCTTATATTGTATTTTCCTTCTCTTATACCCGTTAGGGACCATACCAATTTCGCTATGTCACTTCATCCCTTTGACCCGTTGACCCCAGATGAGATTCGCCTGGCGGTGAGGGTCCTTGAGGCCTCATTTCCTGGCGTTCCTCTTCGCCACAAGGTCATCGAGGTCCAGGAGCCCATCAAGAGGGATACCGTGCCTTACCTCGAGGCTGAGCGCCTAGGCCACCTCCTCCCTGCGAAACCAGCTCGTATTCTTACGGCGTTATTCCACCGTATGGACACAAAAGTGTTTCTAAAGGCCCTAATTAATGCGGATAAAAAATCTCTTCTACAATGCAAGGAACTTCCAAATGGCGTCCAGGTGAGAATATTCTAGGATACCCGTTACCATAAGAAGAGAGCTAAGACAAGGCCACAAGGGTCCCACTGATGTCGATGAAATGATCGAAATGGAGAAAGTATGCAATGATCACCCTGCTGTTAAGGCTGAAATTGCGAAGATGAATCTGCCCCCCAATATTATTGTCTGCAATGACCCCTGGATTTATGGCACCGACAACCAGGCCGAGACACGTCGTTTATTCCAGCATTATATGTACATCTGTGAAACAGATCACCCGCAGACCAATCATTATTCCCTCCCATGCACATTCTCTCCAGTCTTCGACGGCACTACCAAAGAACTTGTCCGCATGGACTACCTTCCAACAGGCACTGATCACACTACGTCACCCACCAAACCATGGAAGCAAGTCAAGACTGTTCAGTACGCGCATGATCTTCTGGAAGAGCCACTTCGAACGGACTTAAAGCCGTACATCGTCCAGCAGCCAGAAGGGCCTTCTTTCAAGGTCAATGGAAACCATGTCTATTGGCAGAAGTGGAGATTCAGAGTTGGGTTTAACTACCGTGACGGCCTAGTGATTTACAATACGACATACGACGGTCGCAACGTCTTCTATCGGCTATCCCTGTGTGAGATGACTGTTCCCTATGGTGGTGAGTATCGTAATAGTCTCCAAACGATAAATTTGCTGCTGACCATTATTTCAGATCCACGCGCTCCTTATCACCGCAAACAAGCGTTTGACGTTGGAGATGTCGGTTTTGGAAATACAGCCAACCAACTCTCCCTCGGATGCGATTGTCTCGGTCATATCAAATACTTCGATGGGTTCAGGACTGACTCCAAAGGAAACCCTGTCCACCTTAAGAATGTGATCTGTTTGCACGAACAAGACGCTGGTCTGCAACACAAACACACCAACTACAGAACAAATGCCGCTACGGTAGTCCGCAACAGACAACTTGTTGTTCAAATGATCTGCACTGTGTCTAACTACGAGTATATCTTTGCCTGGATCTTCGATCAAGCCGGTGGCATTGAGCTTGAGGTTCGCGCAACTGGTATCCTCTCCACTATGCCCATTGACAACGCAGATGGCACCAAAGTACCATGGGGAACCAATGTTGGTCCCGGTGTCATGGCTGGATACCATCAACATGTTTTCAGCATGCGTGTTGATCCCGCTATCGATGGTCATAACAACACTGTTGTCTACCAAGATAGTGTCCCGCTTCCTGATGAACCAACAATGAACCCATACGGTGTCGGCTACATCCAGGATACCACTGTTCTCAAGACATCCGGTACGGCTGAGCTCAGCATTGAAAAAGCACGCTCGTTCAAGATCAGAAATGACAATGTGATTAATCCAACCTCTGGAAACCCTGTTGCTTATAAACTTGGTGCCATGCCTACTCAGCTTATGATCATGTCAGAACGAAGCTTCAACCGTCGCCGCGCAGTGTTTGCCACAAAACCCATCTGGGTTACCAAGTATCAAGACGGGGAGCTGTATTCGGCTGGTGAATTCACCAATCAAAGCAAGCAGTCGACTGGCGTGGAAGTATGGACTGCACGCAATGACAATATTGAGAACACAGATATTGTCTTGTGGCATTGTAAGTTTCTCACATTCTAATGTAGCCGAATTACTCTAACGTGCAATTTCAATGTAGCGTTCGCATTAACACACAATCCACGGCCAGAGGACTTCCCTGTCATGCCTGTCGAGAGAATCAATATTACCCTTAGGCCCGACGGATTTTTCGAAAAGAATCCAGCACTGGATGTCCCACCATCATCTCAGACATTTAATAAGTCCTCATTACATGAGGATACCGCACAAGGATGTGGTGGATGCCCGGGAAGCTCGAAGCTGTGAAATCTGGAATTTAACGCTTGATGATTTAGAAACACTCTTACGCAGACGACTAGCCCATGAAGTATGTATGTATAAGGTCTCCACACTAGTAGGCGCTTTAATGTTTTGCACATATTACCTCTTTTGTTCTTGAAATTACTCTCAGATTAAAATATATTCTTGAATATAAAGTCATTTCATAGTTGTAGCATCGAAAATTTCTATTTCTTTAGAGCGAAGCAAAGTGGGCATTAACTTCCTGAAAATAAAAGTAAATTAAGTCTCAGACATCTTCCTCCACCTTGATTTCCATCTGTTCGTTCATCATAACGTTCTCCTTCTTTATGACTTTCTTGCCCTTAACCTCCCCTTTACACAACCCCGTACCCGCTAACGCACAGTCTCCACACCTCTTGCCGACCGGCAAACAGACCGTCTGCCCCAGTCCCACCAGCAACCAATTAATCTCTCTCCACTTCTCCTTCGGCAGCCACGCCTCGAGTAGCACCCGCGTCTCCTCTGGCGCTTTTGTCTTCACCCATCCCCACATATTCGTAATTCGATGTACATGTACGTCTACACCGATCCCATCATCTACACCCCACGCGGAGCTCATACAGAGGTACGCCATCTTCGGGCCCACACCCGGCAACGTCATGAGTTCAGCGGCAGTGCGTGGGATATCCGATCCGTAATTAGCCTGTAGGAGAGATGCGGTAGTCTGGATGTATTTGGTCTTTTGGTTGTGAAAGCCCACGGTGCGAATGAGTTGATTTAAGCGGGTAGGGGAGACACGGAGGATATTGGCAATGGTGAGAGTGGAGTGGGCACCGGAATGGGTGGCAGCATCCCATCGTAGGGCTGGTGTCTGCTCCTTTGTATCGTGTTCGCTGTTGTCATGCTCTGGGCCGAGCTGTGTGTGCAGGCGTTGCATTGCAACGGCGGTTACCGTATCTTTTGTCTGGGAAGACAGCATTAGAGCAACAAGGATGTGGAAGCGCCGTTCTTGCTCAGAGGAGTTGCGCCAATAGAGTTCCGCACAGCCCATGGTATCAACGGGCGCTGTGGGATTTCGTAGACGCATCTCCTTGACGGTATTATACATCTTCTCCCAGTTTGCCGGGGCAGGGATAGATCCGGGCGGGGGGATTGCTTTCCGAGATTTCGCAGCCTTTTTCTTTGGAAAGATAGGCTGACCCGGCTCTTCTTCTTTTACAATAACCTTTTGTGGTTTTCGCAGTAAAGAACCCCCATTTTTCGCAGGCCCGTGTTCCCACTTTCGCTTACGGGAGCTTGGTCCAGGACTCGTTTCTGGTTTAAAAAGGTCCTCGATATCAGTTGTATTAGTCTCTGAAAGAGCAGGGCTCCCTTCCTCGCCGCTTAGATCTCCATTTTCGGATTTAATTCGCACACAGTCCTCCTGCTGCTCTTCGTCCTTGAGCGTTCTGGTATCCCGAGTCGTACTGGACCTCGTGGTTCCTCTGGCGCCCAAGTAGTTCGACTTTGTTACACTTTGTCGTGTGATACGACGGCCTGTGGACAAGGCATTCACCAAGCGGGATGTCTCCTGGGAGACCCGTGAAGTGCGCATCGCAAATGAACAGCAGTTGGCGGAGTTGACGTATGACCGTGTTCGATGCCGTTGGAGGCCGCACCGCCACACCTCAGTGGCGCATTCCTAACATGGCCAAAGCAAACAAAACAAACATTGGAAAGGCGAAAGCCAGATTTAGAGAAATGTCAACAGTCCGAGGTAAGGAACTGTCTTTGAGGTTATTGTGATGGTAATCGCAAAGATAAAATATCCTGTTAGCTATATAATCTTTACAGAGCTATTTGTTATTTCGAGAATCATCAATTTCCATCCAGAAGTAGCAGGTATGTAATGAGAGTAAACCACTCCAGAAAAAGGAGAGAAGAAATATGGAGAAGCAGGAAATATCCTAGCCCAATGGGTGAAGGGGAGAGGAATTAACATTGGGGGATTAGAATCAATAGAAGGAGAGACATAAACAGGCGCCGCAAAATGCAATGGACCCGCTTGCGCATAAAACAGACTCAGACTTCATAAACTAAAAGCTCAATTTTTCACAGCCAAATAGTATTGCTGAGCACCTAGAGCGCAATTGCAACCACCACAGCTCCTCCCAGCATTGCAAACATCTCTTTCTTCATGCCAGATGGAGCAGACACTCCGTTGGTCTGCAGACCTGGACGTCCAGCAGTGGAAGTAGGGCCTCTCGTGGGAGTTGTGCGGGACGGCTGAACGAGAACGACGGAGGTATAGGTGATCAGGTCACCCTTATCATTGGTGGTGGTGCCGACAAGGGTGGAGCTGAAGGCAGAAGTGGAAGATGGCTGCTGCGTAACCTGAGGAGAAGAAGTCGATGATGGCGACGATGGTCTGTCCGACGGCGTGCTGGAAGCGGATGCTGGCGAGCTAGTCTGAGCGGGAGAAGAAGGCGCAGATGATTGAGGTGTGGAAGGCGAGCTGGGAGAACTCGACGGGGAGCTTGAAGCATTGGGAGTGGTCGACGCTGGCTGGTTCGTGGAAGTCTGCTGGGGGGTAGACGATGGCGTGGGCGTCGGCGTGGGCGGGGTCACAGAGGGCGTAGAATTAGTGACGATGCCGCTTCCACCTTGCCTCTTGATCAATTGATAACGAAGGTCATGCTGGGCGGGAGCACCGAGATCGGGTCTGATATCCGGCGACCGCTCGGAGACGGAGTTCCAGAACTTGGAAGAGAGAGCGTGGAACGCAGCAGCTACAGTTGGGTCATCCTGAGAATCCCGAGGCTCGCGGTACGGGCGTCGATGGATGGGTTCTGCATGGACAAGGGTGCAGCAGAAGAGCAACAAGGCTGCGCAGATGGCCCTGTGAAAGAAAGCGTGGACCATTTTGGGCGAAGAGAGCTGAGGACAGTCAGCAGGCAGCAAGAAAGAGCTGCTGGATGGAGGTAGAGAGAGAGAGAGAGAGAGAGAGAGAGAGAGAGAGGGTTGATGAGGGAGAGTATGTGTGTGAGAGTGAGAGAGTGAGAGTATTAAGAGCGAGAGCGAGCGAAGTGGCTGAGAAAGACAAAGAAAGAAACGAAAAAGACGGAAAACAAGGCAGAAACCGGGAATACGCGTACTGGTACCTGAAACAAGCACCTCGCAAAGTATTCTCTGGCGAGGGACTGGGCGGAGTGGTACTTGCGGCGGAGAGCGGTGGCGAGGTTGGCTGCAGCAGGCCGTACGGAGTACAGTACGGTACGGTACGGACAGCGAACGTAAGATCGGTGCGAGAACAGCGACGACCACGACGAGCGGACGACGAGAAGACAAAGACGCGAGGCGAGGATGAAGAGAAGAGCAGAAATAAGAAGAGCTTATGAGGGTGAAGCCGCCAGGCTATATTTAGCCTGGCAGATAAGGCTCTCTGGTTTGCTCGCCGTCGATTCGGCTAACCAGCCCGGGCCAAAGCTAGCGAACCCTGCACAGCCTCGAAGCCGCGAGATCACCGAGACAACGCTGACGCCGATGATGATGATGCACAGGCTCTGGTTCTGTCCAGGAACACGCCGCACTCCTCCCACGTTTGCCAGTAACTCTCCGACGCGTGTGTTTTGCCCGTTCCAGGGTTCAGCCCCAAACCTACTCGCCCCCGGCTGCCCGAAACGCCGCCCAAGCATTGCCTGCCTGGGTACGGAGCACTTAACGACTGTTGCTTATACACTGCGCTGTGGGCATTAATATTGGCAGGATGCAAAGGATTATAAAAAAAATTTTTTTTGAACGAAGCCAGCGCCGCGCACTGTCCCGGCGGCTGTATTCTTTGGCGCCCTCTCGTGTTGGCCTTGTTCGCGACCGAGGCCTGCGCCGACAGACCGGACGTCCGAAAAGCTTGAAACAGTGGGTCATTGACGAATTTGATGGCGTAAGACTTGAGGCCAGCCACGCGCTCGAATGGCTGTCTGCTCCTAATCGCCGAAGCGCGGCGCGTACGGAGTATGGCGCCTACATACTAGCCGCAAGGATTGCAATCATACATATATTAGGGGGCAGCGGGAAAGTCCACGATGCTACCTTTGTATTCCGTAGACGCGGTTGCCTAAATATGAACAATCCCAGGTTTTTAAATTTGCGTTTCCTTGTTTTTCCCCTTGGATATTTGCCTCCTTCTGCTCTTAAGCCTCTGTCAGTAGCACATAGCCCCAAGATATGCAAACCCACGCTCAATATAGCACCAAACGTGGCCCAAAATTGCTAGAAATTTGCATAAAATTATTTTTAAGAAAAGTAGTGGTAATAGGCTCCCTTGTGGCTTACCACAATCACCCGATTAAATGCTGTTGAAAGAATCCCAATATTCTCTGCCTTATAGCTTCCAATTTCTCGTGGCGTATGGCTTGTGTCGGTCCACGAAATAAAGCACAGGGCAATACAGAGTACAAAGGCCAAAACTTATGCAGAGCACATTGTGTTAATCGGACTCCGGTCGCAAGACAGTCTCTATGTCCTGATAGACCAAATGAAACCGTTCAAACGCCATTCAAAGCCGCGCGTTTCTATCGTAACCAACTAACAGGACCGACATCCATTCTCAAAGCTCGATAGGATGATGCGACAGAGGACTCGAGAAACTAAACAGACAGTATGTGTGACTTATCTAAAGAAAACGAGAGCTCGACTGAGAAACAAGACCTTAAGAGAACGCAAAGAACGTCAGCCCGCCAAGATTCCATATTCAGAGAGGTTAAGGTGAAAAGAAAGACGAGAATAGCTGTCCGCTTGCCATTTTCCAAGACACACAAAGGCGGTTTTCTCACCGACTTAGCTCAGGCCGCTTAATATCATCGTTGTTATGGATGGAGCCCACGACGCTCACCTGGCAAACAGACCGTAGATATGGAGATATCTACAGTGGCGGGTGCTGGGAATATGGGCCATTTATGAGGGTGGCCATGGTGCGCAGGCAAAAAATTAGAAAAAAGAAAAGAGGGAGAGGCCCATGTCCTGGTTTGTCCAACAACTTCCAGTTTTTCGCCACACGCGGGATTATGCCCACGACCAAAAGAGCATGACCTGTCCTGGAATGTGGACATCCTGTCCTGTGTCGTCTTCCGGCTCTTTGGTCTCTCTTTTTTCTTGGTCATATAAGTACCAGCCAGACATGCTCCAGCTGACCGTCTGTCTAGGCACCCTGCACGAGAGTGGTGTACACTGGCTCCATGCCATGGCAAATGGTGGGAACAGGACTCCACTGGACATTTGCGACCCTTGTATAGCGTGTAACACCAATACAGCAACCGAATGGGACGAGGCCACCGTATTCCTGGTGCTGCCAGGTGTTCTGCCACACGCACTCTATGTCTATTGGCAAACGGCCCAGGTCAGCTTTCCAACATTCCCTGTTGGCCCCGACTATTACGCATCTTACTCTTCCTGTACCACCCGAGCACCTTCAAGTATGCCCCTGATTCTGGTAGCCATGTGGCACAACAGAAAAGGCGAAAAAATAGGCAAATTATGGGGCTCTTCTTCTGAACAAACTGCTTGAACGCCGTTGTCTAACCGTATTAAGCTTTGTTGGCTGCATTGTCATGTCCACTTAAGCACACTGAACACGCACACATGCATACATTTATGCACAAGATACCACACATACCCATGGCCCCTTCAAAAACCTTCTTCCGCACCTTATTCCATCATTCAACAAGGCAGTAAGAGCCCCAAAGCTAGGGTAGCATCCCGATTCATACCAAGCATCCAGGACCTGTTGAATACAAGCAGATGTATGGATGATTCCGGCACATCGTGTTCGTAAACTGGATAGTAGGTGCAACTTAATACAGGGCATCCGGAAATATTTGGCTGTGGATAGTTATATTGGGGCTAATCCAATTGCTGTTGCTGGTATTTGTTTTTCAGGCCGCGGTTAGGCGGGGATTTAGACCTGCCTAGATCTCAGGGCCGCATTAGGCCATTTCGGCTTCTTATCAATAGTGCCATGCCGCGTCTTCTTTTTACGGAATTTTGTTGCGCTACACATGTGGAATCGGGGAACCAAGCCTAATGGTCTGGAATGGACCCTTTTTTTTAAAGAGAAAATTTCGAGTTGACCACATAAGGCGGCAAGCAAGGAAAGTAGGTAATAGCGAGAAATTTTAAAACTCCGCCATGCACGTTTCTTTCTGAAAAGGCACCCGTGAAAGAAATCGAACTTGGGAAATAGGATGGTGAGAAAATTCCAATTCCCCTTATCCAAAGTGCCAGTTGAACATCAAATGAGACTCGGTATCACGTCGACTCTTGGCCCCCTCTAGAGACCAAACTTCTTTTCTGATTATCGATTTCTGGTACGCTGATCCACTGTAATAGTGCCCGGGCGAGATCCTTTCGGTGAATGGGCTTAGGAAGGTAGTCATTCATCCCTTTTGCAATATACGAGTCAAAATTCTCCCTGAGAGTATTGCATGTCACCGCGATAATAGGAGCTTCGTTTTTCATCCCACGAATGATCCTGGTGGCTTCAAGTCCATCCATCATTGGCATACTGATGTCCATGAGTATGACGTCGTACGCAAGGGGTTTCTTCCGTACCAGGCTCACAGCTTCCACTCCATCCCAAGCGGCGTCAATGCGCTGGAAGTTGAGAGTTTTGAGCATCTTCATCAGTATCACCTGGTTTACTATATTATCCTCCACAACCAGAAGATGTTTACTTCGAGCAACTTTTTTGATGTCCTCACATGGGTTGGATGATGGGAAAATGGCTGTTCTGATCGCAGGAGGATCGATGCGACCAAGATGAATTTTAAGCCAAAATACACTGCCTTGACCATCAGGATTCACGGCATACCCTACCGTACCGCCCATGAGTTCTGCCAAGCTTTTGCAGATTGATAGTCCAAGTCCAGTGCCTTGGTATCGTTTTGTGGTGGAATCTGCCGAACGAGTAAATGGAGAGAACAAGGTGCTCATAGCTTCTTCCGTAACGCCGATGCCAGAATCGATAACTTCCACTGTCACCAAAAAATCATCACTGTCTTCTTCGAATTTCGTCTTGACGTGGACGTAACCTCGTTCTGTGAACTTGACTGCATTGTCAACTAGGTGTTGAAGGACTTGGCGGAAGCGTAAGGGGTCTCCTCGGACGTGTCGAGGGAAGGACGGGTCAATTATACTCTTTAACTCGATTTCTGAATTGCTAGATTTGTATTTCCGAATAACAGCATCGACTGTCTCTTCAACATTGAAGACGTCAGTAGTCAGAGAGAAAGAGCCCGAGGACAATTTTGAATAATCAAGAATATCGTTAATTATCTGTAATAGAATCGATGTCGAATTTTCAATAATCTCCGTACATTCACGTTGCTGCTCGGAGAGATCTGTGCTATTTAATACCGACAGGGCTCCAAGGACTCCGTTCATGGGGGTGCGTATCTCATGGCTCATGTGGGCGAGGAAGTCATTCTTCAGTTTTGAAGTTTCCTCGTATGCGGCAATTAGGCGAGCCTCAGCAGTCCTTCTCTCAGTCAGGTCTCTGGTAATCTTGACGAAGCCAATGTGGTGGCCAGCTTCATATACCGGGGTGATAGTGACGTTCGCCCAGAATTTAGAACCATTCTTACGATAACGCCAGCCTTCATCTTCCACTTTGCCGTTACGTAATGAAAAAACCAATTCTTTCCCCGGCTTATCCTTTTGACGATCCTCTTCACCATAGAACAGAGAAAAATGTTTGCCAATGGCTTCAACGGCAGAATAACCTTTAAGAATAGCCGCGCCTGCATTCCAAGTGGTAACAATGCCTTTGGTATCCAACATAAAGATTGCGTAATCGCTCACCGTGTCAACAAGCACGCGATACGTTTCAGTGGCGTAGGCATGCTCGTGGATTTTGGACCGTAGCTCCGGACTGGACACGTTGAGGGCTTCAAGAATCACGTAAAGGAGACTGTTGGCCTCGAATATCGGAGTAACCCGCAATTTACAATTCAAGGGAGACCCACTGTCTCCAGTATCGGGTATCATCTGGATATTGTGAGTTGAAATAGCAGTCTGAATCACATCAAGGAGAGTTTTGATATCTGGTATTGGGACTGTTGTGGGCTCCACGCTGGCGATGTGTCGACCAAGATACTCGGGCTTGTGCGGTTCGAAAATCGCGAGGTAGCTGTCCGACAGGTGGATGATATGTAGGTCAGAGTTGAGAATGATCGTGGGAATAGGGGTTGCGACAAGAATTTTCGCCAAGTCTTCCGCTTTGGGTCTGTCCAACTCTGCGTTGTTAACTGCCGTGATACCCAGTGGTTCCGCTGTGGCCTGTCGTTGCGCGTTGCACGATTCCTGGCAGGGAGTCTGGTACTCTGGCGATGAATCCGTGGCGTTGCGGATCCGGATATCTGCCAGTTGTGCCTGAATAGTGGCTGAGACCTTGTCGCTGGTATCTAGAGAGAGCTCGTCGGATGTCTGATCCTGCTCACATTCACGTAGCCGGGCTTGTGCCTGTGCCTGGTTGTGAGCCTGCTCTGTTGGCGGCTGCGACTGTGCGCCTGGGGCCAGCGGTTCTTTGGGAATCAAAAGGTCGGTGTAGTGATTGCAGCCGGTCCTACCATCCCGCTCGTTCGAATTCAGAGACTGGCGATCTTCGGACATCGGAGCATGGTTTATGGAACAGTCCTCGAGAGCAGGAAGACGCAGAAGGGGGAGTCGTCACGCACACTAAGACGCGCTGGGCGAGGGGGGTAGAAAAAGCGACCGGCTGGGGCAGCGAGGGGCCAGGCGTGGAGCAGCGGCGCGCAAAGGTTGAAATAAGAAAACGCTAGCGGGTGACTGGCGCTCTGGGTTGGACGGTGGCATCCCACCCACGGCTGACTCATGGGCGCTAACCTGCATCGGGGCCGGGCCGGCGCATCTCCGGTATCACCCTCGTCCAGTCGCGCTGCCGGCTGTGAGAGGCTGCGGTACGAGAGAGACGGTACGTCTTCTTCGCTGTGTACCCTCTAGCCCAAGCGTACCGGAAGATAGCATATCGCGACGCCATGGCTGTCGAAGGATTGTGTGCATATCAACGGCTGCTTGCCCCCCGTATCTGCATAGTTCCCCGCGAACATTCAGGTCAAGCGCCCGCTAGTCAACGATTGACATCATCCACAACGGCTCCGGTAGCCCTCTTGCTGCTTAGGCGTGGAGACTGGAGCGGTGTTTCGAAACCCAGCGCTCACCGCCGTTTCGCCCACCCCTTTCGGATTTCGTGCGTGCGATAGTTACTCACCGCGTTCAAGCCTGCTTGGCGTACAAACTTCTGTTTTGTGTACTTCGTACCGGCGTGATGGCCCGACGCAGCGGCAGCTGCCCCCGATTGGCCAAGACCGTTCGGTTTGCAGTGTTTTTATCGGTGTTACAATGTTCCGTTCCGCTGCTTTTTCCGCTCAAGTTGGACCGACGTCGCACAGTCTCGCCCTCACGCACAACAGAAGCCGACTACATCGCCATTATTGAGCGTGCTGCTTGGACCTCAGCGATCGGCTACTCCATAGTGCAGCAAATAGTGTGCCTATCTTTGTGCTTTTATGACTGGGAACAAATCACTTGACTCAATGACGAGCCGTCCTGCCCCCCACTTCAGCTAACTATTCCCAGCCAGTCGCTACCAGGTGGAATTTTTGCAGTGAAACTATCCCAGCATCCCCGCATGAACGCGCAATGCTCCTTTTGGATTCCGTGAACTGGTTCCGCGAAACCCCGACTTCCCGCTCCAGTGCCATGCCATCCGTCTCCATCACATCTTTTGCCCAATCCCAACAGGCGCAACTCCTAGCTGAGCACGAAGCGGAAATAGCCTCATCGGCCCTAACTTTCTCATCCAGCGGAGGCAATGCCGCGCTATCCTTCGCGTCGCCAGCCACGCGTCGTGCCCTCCAGGCTGCGGGACATGCCCTAACTGGATTGGTCCTCACCAATTGCCGCACAGGGTTGGGCGGACGAGAGGTCGGCGAATTTGGAGTTGACGCTGCATTGAATAGTGGCAAGGGCAAAAAGGGTGCAAGTGACTCGCGGAGTGCAGATTCCGATCGGGCTAGCCTGCCAGCACATGGGGTGCGCGTAGGAGATGTTGTAAGAGTCGAGGCTACTGTATCCGGGGCAAGGGGTGGTACCGCAAGCAAGAGCTCAAAACGAAAGGTAGGCAAAGAAGATGGGAACGGAGTGAAAGGGTTTGAAGGTGTTGTGACGAGAGTTGGAGAAAAAAGTCTATGGATTGCGTTTGATGATCGTAATCGGCCTGGGGCGCAAGACGACGAGGGAATTGATGGCTTATGGGCACAAAAGCTATGGTTGTGAGGATTGCCTTGTTAATTATAGTTGCCATAGTTTCTGACACGCTTTCTCAGGGTAAAGCTGGCAAATGATATCACATATCGCCGGTGAGTCCTATCAACGTTCGCGAACGTTTGAGCTAAGGCTAAGCTAGAACGGCTATAGAATGCGACAAGTCATGACTAAGATGGAGAAAATGACCGATTCCGACTACACATCCTTTATGAGAGTTCTTTTTGGGCATAGTTCTCCTTCCAGTCCAGACTGGGATTCTGTATCTACAATTGACTTCATCAATCCAAATCTGAATGATTCGCAGAAGGAAGCAATTCGGTTTGCTCTTGCGTGTCGTGAAATAGCGCTCATCCACGGGCCACCGGGCACCGGGAAGACCCACACGCTCATTGAATTGATACTTCAGCTTCTCCGCCAAAACCTACGCATCCTCGTTTGCGGACCGTCCAACATCTCAGTCGACAATATCGTCGAACGATTAGCCCCACATAAAATCCCACTCGTACGAATTGGCCATCCCGCACGTCTACTATCATCGGTGGTTGACCGGTCTCTGGAGGCACTCACGCAGACATCTGATGCCGCTGCTATTGTTCAAGACGTGAGGCGAGAGATCGAACAGAAACAGGCAAGTATTTGGAAAACAAGGAGTGGGAGGGAAAGAAGAGATATATACAAAGACCTAAAGGAGCTTCGCAAAGAGTTTCGAGAACGAGAGTCCAAGTGTGTTGACACCCTCGTGGGTGGGAGCAGGGTTGTTTTGACTACATTGCACGGAGCAGGTGGATATCAGCTCCGGAACCAGAAATTCGATATTGTTATTATTGACGAGGCCAGTCAGGCACTGGAAGCACAATGTTGGGTGCCGTTGTTGTCGGCGTCTAAGGCAATCCTTGCCGGTGACCATCTCCAGTTGCCTCCGACGATCAAGTCTATTAGTGCAGTAAGCCAACAAAAAAGCGTGAAAAATCACAAAGACAAGGAAGGTTCCAACAGTTTAACCACACGCCTTGATACGACGTTATTTGACCGCCTTCTGGCTCTTCATGGCTCTACCATCAAGCGAATGCTGACCACCCAATACCGCATGCATGAAAAGATCATGAAGTTTCCTTCTCAGGAACTCTATGAGTCGAATCTGATAGCTGCAGAACATGTCAAAACTCGTCTACTCACAGACTTGTCTTATACTGTCCAGGACACGGACGACACTCGCGAACCACTTATCTTCTATGACACCCAGGGGGGAGAGTTCCCTGAACGCACAGAAGACGCCGAGTTGCTATTAGCGGACAGCAAAAGCAATGATCTTGAGGCGGCCATCGTAGCACAGCATGTTGAGAGGCTCATCACGGCAGGCCTGGCGGAAGAAGATGTGGCCGTCATCACACCGTACAATGCGCAGGTTGCACTCCTGTCACAGCTCCTGAAGGAAAAGTACCCCAAGCTGGAGATCGGAAGCGTGGACGGCTTTCAGGGTCGCGAGAAAGAAGCGATCGTGGTGAGCCTGGTGCGAAGCAACGCCGAGCGCGAGGTCGGGTTCCTGAGCGAGAAAAGGAGATTAAATGGTTTGGTACCCCCGCGCATGTCTCGCCGTGCTCTTCGGCTTCGAATTGGCGACTTCTCTTCTCTTCTGCGACATGCTGAAATTTGGCCTGCTATAATTAGTTGCGATGACACGTCCGCGAAGACACTTATGCGTGTGCGGGGATTCTGAAACAATCCGCCGGTATGTAACGTGGCCATGCCCTCCCATGCCCTCCCCTCCGTTCCCCCTCTCCACGCCAGGGTCGTCTCTGCCACGCCGGGCGCCAGACGAGCCTCGAACGCGAGGACTCTACGTTAGCTACGTGACTAGCAGGGATGGCGCTGACGCTCGAGACAGCGGCAGTTCGTTCCTCAAACGGTGGATGGACTTCCTCGAAGAAAACGCCGACCTGCGGTACCCCGATGCAACGGACGTCATGCAGGGGGCGTGAGAGGAGGATCCGTTTGGCCCGCGCAGCTGTCGTCGCCCGGAACGACAATAATGCAATGCGAAGCGGTGCGATGCGATGCGGCGGTAGGCGTGTAGTAGAGACACTGTACAGTACACATCCATCCCATAGACCATGCATGCAGCCCGGCACCCCGGACGACCAGCCGTAACTAAGACGGGATGACTCGACTTGTCGGATCAAGCATAACTAGTCAAGGGCCCAGTGCAGCTCAAAGCGAAAAACAGCCGGCATACGGCCGAACACACGACTGTTGCACCTCGCAGCCGGGTGTTTTGGGCGCATCCACGGTTGACGGCGTCTCAGAGCGGCGGTTTGGCGGCGCCGCCTCGAACGAACAATCTGACCCGAGTCCTTTGTCTGCGATGCGCCAGCGCTTCTGGAAGGCCTCCCCATCAGCCCGTCCGTCCCGAGCAAGCCCTGAGGGGGCGTGGAGCATGGATAATGCCCGTCGCAGACTGGACTAGCTGGTGGAGATAAGCCCCTGGGCCGCCAACTCCCCCGCCGGCTCTCGCGCTGGTGGCGGCGGTCAGGCCTTAGTTAACGCTGCTGCTGCTCTTCGCCTGCGTCTTATGCTCGTGCTGGCCCGCCTCGTCTGCGTCTTTGTCGCCGCGTTCTTTGTCTGCTTGTCTGCGGTCTTTCTTGCGCCAACCCCGGCCTCTCCGACCGGCTGATAACTAACTAACCTACGCGGCATGCTCATCGCTCTGCGCACTTGACAGCCTGACTATCTACTATTATTATTGACGAGACCCGCAGACGCATGGCCCTGCGCTCCTAAGCCGCTCTCGCCGACGACAGCGGCTCACGACCTGCAGCATCTCGCTCTCCAGCGCCGCTTGCGCTCTCTGCGCCGTATTATTAACTACACCCGCAGGACAGCCGATCATCCACCAACTTCCGGCTCCACAGACTGGTTGGCTCAGCGCCGCCCACGCTCGCTCGCCATCGCCAGGAACGCTGCGGCCTTGTCGCGGTCGCCAGCCAGCTGCGTCTTTAGCGCGCCCAAGCCTTGTCCATCAAAGCACCAGCAAGCCCGCCCAGATCGTGATATGCGCCTCTTCGCCTGTCATTCGCCTGCTGCCTCTGGGATTGTGAGACAATATCTTGCCCGAGGGATTTTGCGGGACCGCGGGGGAAAATAACAAATCAGACTCTCCGCATTCCGTTCTTTTGTCCTTCGCTCTCTTCTAGAAGATCCGCATTTACCCTTTCCCTGCTCTCGTTCAGTGACTCTGTCCTGAACGCGGCCCGGTCTGGCTCGCGACCATGGCTCCCCGTCTTATCGACCTAAAGATTTCCGCTCCCCTAAGCAACCCGGCCTTGAGAAATGACCGCGGCAGCGATGGGCCCAACACCACTGCCTTCATGCCGCTCTCCCCGATCGTGAATTCGAACCCCCGGCGCGTGACCCATGCCTCTTATCCGCCCATGCATAACTCCTTACCCTTCGACGGCACACAGCGGATTTCGTACCATAGCCGGCTTGTCTCCCAAAATCCTCAGAGAGCGACCCTAACCCCAAGTGCGACGATGCAGCCTCGCAGAGCTAGCACAATCAAAACAGTCATGCGCAAACTATTTGGTCGCAAGAGGAAGAGCGATCCCGTCGTGCAGGAACTGGACTGCGAGGACAACCAGAATATGGCGAACGACCCGCAGGCATTCAGCCGCCTCAGAAACACCGAGCCCGAGTTCCTCACCATCGCCGACGCCGGCAAACAATCTCTCAAGTCGGTATCATCCCGGGACCATATCTCCCACATACCGACCCCCACGGAGCCCGAACTCGTTGACATCCCACCCGTCCCAGCGGGGAATAAGGACAAAGAAGAAGACGCGCTGGCTACTCGTCGCAGGCGTCCTCGTCGACGAGCAACACTGCCGAGCCTGGTGTTGTCGTCGGAAGAAGGTCGAGAGATAGCGACCAAGATTGCCCGTCAAGGTTCGCGGAGTGTGAGTATCGGGTCGGTTGCGGAACAAAGGACTGCAGATAACGCATCGAGGGCATCAGACACGCAATTCAAACGCCGTTCGCGGAGTGCTTATGCACTTAGGGAACTAGCCAGGTCGCACCGTATGTCACCGATACAATGGCGTCGACGCAGCGATGAAATAAGATTTTTGGAAAAAACTCTAGATCCGGAGGACGATTCTGCACCCATCCGTGATACCGTGGTGGGTGATACGAGCAAAGAAGAGGAAGAAGCAGCAGCAGCAGCAGCCGCAGAAGAAGATCCTGCAGAAATTCGCGTGGAGGCCCTTGCTGCGAACGGCGATCTATCACAGTTTGATTTTGGCAATCTCATGTCGAATATGCAGGAAGACTGCGATGCCAGCCTCACCCAGCGCATCTCCACGCTGGAGGTCAAATTAATGGACTTAGAGTTTGCAATTGCAAAGCTGCAAGGATCCGATCTCTCTCCTATTCAGCCATTCCCGCCAGCCCCGTCGAAGGTGACAAACAGTGGACCCCATGTCCCTGTACCACCTGTGATGGCTTCCGAGGAGCCCCCAAGTCGCGACACTACATCTGTTCGACCTTCTACTGTTGATACACAAAGGCCCACTAGCACTGCTACACTTCGCCCGCATACCGCAGCGCTTCAGTCTCACCCACCTATGAGCCCGTCACCTTTTAGTTCTCCAGGAATTTCGGTTGAACAGTACAGCGCTCTCACTACGCTTGTGCGTAGGGAACAAACTGCTCGAAAACTCCTCGAGCACCAGGTCCAGGACCTTCAACGGGAAGTTGAGCTGCTCAGAGGTTTGCCGGGAACAAGACAAGATAGTGTCTTTCCCCAGTCGAGCTGTGCCTCTGAGTCCGCGACGTCCTCTCGATGTGACTCGAGACAGGAGCGCTTGGATTCAGGCATGTGGCGACTGCACAGTGGTAGCAGCATTGGGAAAGCCGATGCGCCGTCGCTTGAAAGCTTACCATTAAAGAAAGATGTCTCGTTCCATCGCAAAAACACGTTGGATAGGATGATAGTGAGAACTTAGCATAATTATACTCTGATTGACAACACCAGCACTTGTATGTACGTTTTACGATGCATTTGGATTATGGGCTTCTTTTCTTTTCTTTTTTTTTTTTTTGTTTTTTTGAACGGCTGGCTAGCGATGCGTTTCATTTTGGTCTCAAGCATGGTATGCCTGCACATGATATCCCTTTTTTGCACCTGCAATCCTTCTGTACACCTCTGGATTACCCGTTTCGCATATGATACCCCTTACTACGCCTCCCCACTGCCATACATCAATCTCTCAAATTTCCACATATCTCCTGTTCTTACTAGTTCCTGTCAGGAATCCTTGCACTCCTCCGTGTTACATACAAATAAGCGTTGATACTACTCGCTCTATTATCTCTTCTCTTATCTTTATAATATCAAGAAAAATACCCCGTATTCAACCATCACTTTTTTTGGGTTCGACTTCTTTGCAGTCCACAAGCCTTGGCCTCCTCTCCAGCTGCGTCGATAGCCGACATGGTCAACACCGTTCCTTCGAAGTTTTGGAACGTCTCCCCTAGGAGTATCTATAATTCTGGAGGACGGTACAGGTGGTGGTGGCTGTTTCAGAGCTTGGCATGAACATCCTTGCAATATAGATTCCGGTAGTATGAAGTGAATGAGAAAGGTAGACGGGCATATTTGAAGCCAGAATGAAAAAGGAATGGCTTCTGTGGCAGCATGAAGGCTTTATGAGAATTATATGAACAATATTTACTTGAGTTGCATGTTTTACATGCACGATAAGCTGTATCTTGAGGCCAGAAGACATACAAATATATGGTGCATTATTACCATTATCATATTTCAGTTCTCCAATGAAGGGTTATATTAGCCTTTCGGTAAACTGCTTGATTTCTACTCTTTTCACAGCTCTTGGAACCTTACCCGCCGCTCCCATAAAATCGGACCGGAATTTTGCGCTATTCTATATTTTTGGTCTTGAGTCTTCTTCAGAATCAAATTGTATTCGCTTGCCGAACAAAAGGGGCGTTCTCCCCAATAACGAGCCGAGTGCATAGCCAATATACGCACCAGTCACAATCGTAATGGGGTACGCTTGCCACGGCCGATCCCTGTATCTACATTAGATCGACAACAACCCAGGGAAGAACTTGTTATAGACAGTTATACGCACCAATCCAAGGGAATGGGCACTGCTCCCAGCCATGCACCAACTGCAGTTCCTACAGCGGCAGCCCAAATACTATCGATGGCTCTCGATGCGCCCCAGATTTCTCGCCATACCGAACCATCTGTTCCGTGAACATAGACAAGGCTGGTGCCAGCAAGAACCGACATATGTGTGGCGCAGAGGATAGTGTGAAAAACGTGAGTGGTGGCAGGAGCGCCAAAAAGCACAAGCAGGATAGTAATACATGGTGTGCCGAGGAGAATGGGGAGAAGTAGGGAGAGTATCGCGGGCTAGATGAGAGAATTGCGAATTGGGTTAGCAACTCTGTACAATCAAGCATTCTAGTATATCACAGCTTCAACATACTACTACATTAGCCCCTAATGCATTCTCATTCTCTCCACCGCCTGTAGCGCCGATTCTTCTCTTCTGTCCAGCTCTGCCCTTATCTTTTCCCGATCCAACCTTTTTGGCAGCCGGCAAACACACAACAACATAGATACCCTGCACAGCGCATATCACAGGTAGTAAACTCGCTAACGCCGATACAGGATCATCCACCAATAGCTGAAATCGGGCGGTGAATAAGGAGAGCACGACGAGCGGGTGAAGATGCGACAATATCTGAGCAGCTGACGAGCGCTGAATGGAGACCGGCGGCTGAGAACAGGATGGTGGAGGCTTACGGCTAGGTGTAGCCGAAGGAGATAACGTAGACACCGGTACGTCCATGGCTGAACGGTGTGCAAGGTGAATTGCCAGCTTTGGCCACGAAGGTACCGGAATGTTGGATGTTTCTAGCCTATTCTGCCCCGCGTCACCGCCCAGGCCCAAGGTACATACAACCTGCCGAACTAAATTTCAGCTTTGACTCTTTGTTGGTTTCTGTCGATGATGGGTCTGATTACTTTTTGGGTAGACAACTGTTGAGAGCTTATAATATATTATTTAATTCTGCTTTTCTAACGTGAAGGTATGCTCGGACCCCAGATTTCTTACATGCTGAGCAACAGGCTATACATCAGTAAGCCCTGAGAGTTTCTACATAACCGGGTTTGGCATCGGAGATATGACTATACACTCATACATGCTATCATATAGTTAGCTAGAAGCCAAGAGACCGAGGAGGCAAAAGAAGAAACGAAAACTCATCATTAGCGATGGAGAGAATGCAACACCATCGCCTGCTTTTCCATTAGCCACTTCGATCACAGAACTAACTAACTACATCACTAATGTATTCCATTTGTTACACCTTCAGAAGCAGTTCCATGCACCGCAGCCACCAACAGCAGAGACAACAACTCCAGGACCATCTACTGCAAGAATATGCCATAAAAATCTATTTAGGTTCGGGTATCCACGACACATCGGATGCAGTCACCTGCCTTCATCTGCTCGAATGCAGCGTTGATGTTGGCTAATGGCTCGCGGTGGGTTATGAATTCATCAACCTTGAGATCGCCTCGGAGGTAATCGCTGACAAGGTCAGGCAGCTGAGAACGGCCCTTAATGCCACCGAAGGCGCAGCCCCTCCATACACGACCGGTTACAAGTTGGAATGCTGCAACTGCTGTTAGATGGCACTCCTAAAAGCAACATATATAAGACACTTACGCCTTGTGGAAATTTCCTGCCCGGCAGCTGCAACACCAATGACAATGCTCTGGCCCCAACCCTTGTGGCATGCCTCTAGAGCAGCACGCATGACACCAACATTTCCAGTACAGTCGAATGTGTAGTCACATCCACCGTCCGTCATCTCGATCAGGTGTTCTTGGATACTCTTGTCACCCAGTTTGGTAGGATTCACGAAGTCAGTAGCACCAAATTTTCGAGCCCATGATTCCTTGGTGTCGTTGACGTCCACCACGATAATCTTGCCGGCTTTGTTTTTCACAGCACCTTGGATTACAGAGAGGCCTACACAACCGGCACCGAATACTGCAACTGTAGAGCCCTCTTCAATCTTGGCCGTTACAACTGCAGCGCCATAGCCGGTGGTAATACCGCAGCCCAGAAGGCACGTCCTGTCCATGGGGGCCTTATCCGCCACAGCAACAACGGAGATATCGGCCACGACGGTGTACTGGGAGAATGTCGATGTTCCCATGAAATGCAGGAGGTCTTTCCCACGACACTTAAATCGGCTTGTCCCATCGGGCATCACGCCTTTTCCTTGAGTGGCCCGAATTTTGCCGCAAAGATTTGTCTTTCCAGATTTGCAAAACTTGCATTCTCCGCATTCCGGTGTGCTGTACCTGATTAGATGATGATTGCTTCTAGTAAACAGGAGACAAAAAAGAACCATACTATAAAGCAACGACATGGTCACCGGGCTTCACTGAAGTGACGCCTTCTCCAATAGATTCTACAATACCAGCACCCTCGTGGCCGAGTACCACTGGAAATGCGCCCTCGGGGTCCTTTCCGGAGAGGGTGTAAGCATCTGTACTATGATCAGCTATCAAACGAATCCATGCCAACGTCTGGTCCTACCTGTGTGGCAAACGCCAGTATAGTATATCTGAATTCGGACTTCATGGGCTTTTGGAGGAGCGACTTCAATATCTTCAATAGATAGTGGTTTTGCAGCCTCCCACGCCACTGCTGCCTAGTCGCAGTCAACAAACCGAGCATTTCTGGTAGAGTGAACGAGACGGGGCTATATTACTTTACAGGTAATGGTCTGCGAAATGACATACGTCAGCCAATTGGACACACCGATGTTAGTAATGGGACGCTGCGTACCTTTCCTACAGTGTCGGCCATGTTGGGTGGGAAGAGCAATGTAGTCGGCGCTTTTAACTAGGTTGGATTTCTTGGAAATATGTATGTTGGTAAGGAATTCGGCTGGAAGCGGCTGAGGCGGGGAAGGCAAAAAAGCGGTCGTAGAAGGGATTGGCAGAGAGTAGGTACGCAGGCAAGTAGTTGAAGTAGCACAGCTTTTATAGCGGACTTGACGCTGGCGAGGAGAATAACAGCGGCAATGGGGCGAGGTTGCTGCGGAGAGGCGATGCAGGATCTTTATTCTCTTTTGGGAGGGGCCGCGTGTGGGGTGAGGGGAAAACGCAAAATCTGGCTCTGCGAAACCTCACGACCTGGCTTGATTCTCTCTGGCGAAGCCCAAGCCGGAATTCCGGCCCTATTATTACACTTGCTTCGCATGGCGTGTAGCGGTGGCAGCTACGGAAGAGCTGCCAGGAGGTATAGCACGGAGAAACAATAATCTACGAGGTGCGGATGGTCCCAGGCAAACCTGGGAGCTTCCCCGCACATTCAAGAGACGTGGGGAGCTGCAAACCTCCTTGGAGTCGCTGGCGGCGCGCGCAGTGCGGAACTGAAGGCCCCAAGAGAGTTGCTGGGATGGCATTGCCGTTACATGACCTGCATAACTGGCTGGCCTGGATTTAACCTGCGAGCAATGGCTCATACCCCATCCTGACGTTTTGATAGACCGATAGTTCCGCTCTAGGGCGTTATCTTGAATGAGTCCCGGTTCTGCTTCAAGCCATTGCAGTCACTCCAAACATCTTTCCTGTGTTGCCAATTCATACCCTGAACTGGACGGCTGATGTATTAATTTGTCGCACAGAGCTAGGCATAAGCTACCGAAAATGAGTCCCTATCACGGAGCTGTTTAAGTCTTGGAAGCTTATAAGCTATTAGAAGTTGAGTAAGTGATAGTATACAGTGACAATGCCGATTCGGAGATCTCCCGTTTTCTGCGCAAATGAATTCAACAAGACAGTCGACAGCACATGTGCAGGTTAAGCCAGAACAATGCAGAAACAGGAGAGAACAGAAAAGCAAGGTATGGAAAATAAAAAGGAAGGAATCGTAACGACGTTTCATTTGCCGGGAATCTGCCCAGCCTGCATCATCTCATTTCCTTGCTCCTGGAATCGCTGGTTGACTCGCTCAGCAGTCTTCATGTATTTGTCAAAGCATCGATTAACGCAGCCTTCTTCTCGCGAAATAAGAGATTTAGTAGTGAAGTCGCTGATGCAGTCTTCGAAGCAGCGTTGGACAATCATAGAGTAAGCCTGGGGGAGTCCGGCGGTTAGCCACAGCTCTACAAACTTGATCTGTATAAGGGGAAATTGAAGTACCCCCATAAATTCCTTGATCTGCTTTTTCTCCATGCGCTTCTGGAGCTCCTGCTGTTCCGATGCTGTGAGTCTGGAGAGCTGTCAGTGGCGGCGGGCAGGGGGTGAGTAGCAGAACATACCCGTCCATGGTGGCTACGTCAAACCCTGATTCTATGCCAGTCTTTTCCTGTGCAATACCTCTGATCTCTGCCTGTCTGCCCCTGTTTTCTATGATTCTCTTCTTCCTCTTCGTCTTTCCTGTCTTTTTCTGTTTTCAGCTTCTCGGCCCAACGTTATTCCGCCCGACTTCCACGTGAGTCACTATTCCCAATACAGCTAGCGGGAGGCAGAATCCACCCCCCTGAGTGGCTGCGCGACCGACCGCTCGTTCGTGTCCTCTTCCTGACTCACGCGCTGCGACTCCTCATCTGCGTTGCTTCGCAACCTCGTCTCTACTTGTCGATTCTGTGCTGCTGCAGCTGTGTATTATTGTGTCAGTCGCAGGATTTTCTGTGCTTTGATTATGCGTCTCTCCTGTTCCCTGTGACCGCTTCTGTGGCTTCTTGTGTTTCATCCCCGGCTCCACCTCTGCTCTGGGTTGGACGCTAATCGCGCCGCTCGTTCTGGAACCACTCCTCCATGTTGTCTCATTGTCGACACTCGATCTCGAACCTAGACTCGACCTCTCGTTATAATTCTGTATCTCACTCTATCGACGTTGATCACCGCCCGATCTCCTGTGGCGCCAACCTCACCAGAACCGCTTGGCCAGACGCCATCATCTCCCTTTTTCGATACGACACTGCACATGTACCCGGCTATGCGCAAACACAGATTACGACCAGCATCTATACTCTTATGCCTTCGTGGTGAGAACTCGATATCCACTTATATACATGCATCGTTTTCGGTTGTGTGATTGTACTGTGGCTTATCACTGAACGCGACTATTTGCGCTTGCTGCCTCGCTGTTTCAGTTGGGCACAAGGCCTGGCCTCCTTTTTTCTTGGCCGAATTCTCCTTTTATATCAACATCATTTGTTTGGTTTAATCTCTTGCGAAACAGCATACGGCGCACAAGCACGCCCTCGACTGGGGCTCTGCCACAATATGCCAAACAGCCAGCAAAACCCCTCAGCATCCGTGCGCCCGCATACAACCGCCGTACAGCCTTCACCCCTGCCGGCTGAGCGCTCGTCCCCCCCTTCAAAACGCGATCTTACCTCGTGGTGGAAGCAATTCAAGCGCAACACAAAGAAACAAGAAGCAGGTAAGCTCTTCCTTGACTTGTTCAGTCTTGCGTATCGCTGCCCACGCTGCGCCTCCTTGGTCACTCTTCCAGAGAGACGACGGATGTGTACCGCCTTTCTCTGGACTCATCCTGATAACACGAGCCGCCTTAGAACCGTCAACTGGAATTTTCGGAGTCCCTCTAAACGTCAGCATCAAATATGCAAATGTTGCTATCTCGCTTACCGGCGAAGATGGAAAGAGCTTTGTTTATGGCTACGTTCCTATCGTTGTCGCTAAGTGTGGAGTGTTCTTGAAAGAAAAAGGTAAGTAGGGTCTGGCCCTCCCTTACATATTCACCCTTCTTTGTAGCTTGCTAATTACTTTTTTTTTCTCTTTGGCAGCTACTGATGTAGAGGGTATTTTTCGTCTGAGCGGCTCTGCTAAGCGGATTAAGGATCTACAAGAGGTCTTCAACACTGCTGACAGATACGGTAAGGGTCTGGATTGGACCGGTTATACCGTTCATGATGCAGCCAACGTTCTGCGGCGCTACCTAAATCAACTCCCGGAACCGATCGTGCCCTTGGATTTTTATGAGCGTTTCCGAGACCCATTAAGGCCTCAGCAGACTCAGAGTCAAAAGAATGAGGAAGACGAACCGGACGGCTCCAAGCTTCCCAATCGTGAGGAGACAGTTGCAATGTACCAGAAGCTCATAAAAGAACTACCTCCACTCAACCGACAACTTCTGCTCTACATTCTTGATTTACTGACGGTTTTCGCCTCTAAATCTGATTTAAACCGAATGACGGCGGCAAATTTGGCGGCGATATTTCAACCCGGTATGCTATCGCATCCGAATCACGACATGTCACCGGCAGAATACAAGCTAAGCCAGGATGTCCTCATTTTCTTGATCGAAAACCAGGATAATTTCCTCTTTGGTATGAATGGTACCGCGGCAGATGCCCAAACTGTTAAAGAGATGGAGGAAGGCATATATGCACAACCGCAAAAATCGAAATTACGACGTTCAGTATCGAACGCTAGCGGCGGACCAGACAGTCTTAGGAAATATGAGAATCTGAGAAGAAACGTGTCTGTATCTTCACGACACTCCAGAAACCCAGGCGGTCATCCTGGCAGCCCTCCTACACCAAAATCGATTAATAGCTTCGGAGTGCATCGAAGCAACACCGTTCCGTCAAAAAGACCACCCGGGCTCTCGCCCACATTCAACCGATCACAACCAGCTCCTTCACTTGCGAAGCCATTAACGCCTGCTCCGCATTCTGCACCGCTTACCCATAGCGGAACGAAGTTGGCAGAAACAACAAACATCTCTAAAGTCAATAAACCGGAAATGCGTATCGAGATTGACCGCTCAGCGTCAACAATTGATAGTGAGGCACAAGCAGACCACAATCTTACAGAGCCCGGTGGTTCTAAACAGGTCGTAACACCAAGTCGAGAGCGTAAATTGGCATCACTTTTTGTGTGGTCCAGTCCTCCTGATGATGGTAGACAGCCAAACAGACTACGAAAGAAACGTCGCATACCTGGCAGCGCCAGTGAAAGTGCACAGAGTTCAACCCACTCTCTTCATCATCTTGACGATGTCGGATCACCACCCCCACCCCTATTGCGCGCAGTGTCCAATAACGATGCTGACCGAGCACTGGTGTCGACACCGAAAACGTCGAGTTTCAACAATACAGTTAATTTGTTGAACACTTCAACCAATCAGGCAAGTATTGAAGACCAAAGCAACCCACAAGGGCAATCGGAGACATTGAAAACGGTTATATCACGGACATCCTCTCCGTCGTTAAACTATGTCACTGACCAGTCAGACTTGGAACATGTCGAAGAGAATAACGACAAAAAAGAGAAAAGACGTAGCTGGAGATTCCACCGGTCGTCAAGACGGGCCGGGGAACCTGCGTCTTTAAGCATGTCACCTCCTGCGGCAGCCGGATCCCACACTCGTGCAAGATTCAGCAGCCCTTCGCTTGCCAGTTCAAATTTACCAATATTATCAAACGAGGCTCCGCAAGTCGAGAAAGAGGGCTCGTCATCTTCTGTTCTCTCGCCTAGTGTACCCGATACTACAATCAGCACACATACTAAAAGCCTATCTTCTGCAAAGGACAGTGAAGACGAAGAACGAAAGGGATTTTTTAGCAAAATCAAAGCCAGGGTCTCCCATGTAAAAGAAGGAATGAGAGATAAAGAATCGGAACATGCACGAGCTCAGAGCCCGCCGGTTGCTGACCATGATAAGGTGGCTTCTCGTGCGAGCCTCTCTTTCTTCAGCAAGGATGCGAAAACCACCCGCGGGCCGTCGGTGGATATCACAAGAGATCAACACCCTTCGGTCAGCCAGCCTCCTTCTGCCTCAATCATACCTCCTGGGCCACCAGCTCCACCCACTATCGCTCGAGAAGAACCTGCCCCAGCCGACGTTGTCACAGTGCTACCAAAGGTTGAAGAAGAACCATCCCCCCCAGCAACTGTCATTGACAAGCCAACCCAACCAGAATCATCATGTGAGCCGGATACTCAAGATTCGAACCAGAAACTAGAATCTACTGAGACCCCCACCAAAATTACAAATGTCAGTGAACACCACGTCGAACCACACAAAGAACCCGCCCAAACAACAACGAAGTCTCCCAATGAAATATCAGAAAATGATGATAAAGGTACAGAAACAGCAGTTCAAATGGCCGCCGATGCACCTCCAGCCCCAGAGCCCTCAAAAGAATCGACACAGGCGACCTCTTAAGTGTTATTCCAGAATTTTCAAGGCAATGAAAGCAATGAACTTTACGTGAAAATCGATACACCATGGAAGAAGGGTCCGCGTTTTCAGTGGGGAATTAATATGAGGATTCTCCAGGACTATGTCGAGCAACCTCCAAAATGGCCGACTATATGCCATAAGCTCACAAATTCTATTCATAGAACCAGTGATCACTACCGGCTAATCTATGCTTTCGAGTTACTTGAATTTCACGCCTTTATCCATTTCTCGTTTGAACATACCTTGGCACCTTTTGTATGACTAATTCATGATTTGCATTTTTTTTTGCTTCTGTTGTTATTTTGCTGGAAGTTGCATCGTTCAGGATTTGATTTATTTTTGGTATTCAAACACCCGCTCTGAAGTTTTAGTGTCCGTTGGAGGACACTAAGTATATTTTAGTTCCGCTTACCACTGTCCTTTTCAAGTATCTTATTTATAGTTGTTCATAGCTGTTCCTGTATTTTATTATATCCCCTTTTCGAGTATATTCATTTCCGTTTGTATTGAATATAATTAATATTCCGAGCAAAGCCTTAAGGCATGCCGTCATGTGACAATTGTCTTTATTAGTCTGCAAATTATTACACTACAACTACCTGAGTTTGGACTATTGTATCGTTACACTTCATTGAGTACATTAGATTGCTAAATTCCATAGCAGGAACAGACCACCCAGTATTGCCGTTTGTAGCCCAATTGGATTGATATTTCGCGAGCCAGCCCCCTCGAACTGGACAGGCGATTGCGTTGGAGACGGGTTTGGTGGTGTTGTAGGCTGTGGAACGCCAGGAGGACAGTGCCAGTGATCATCATGAGGCTCACATTGTCCTGCTGGAGGCTTGACTGTTGATTGGGGTAAAGGAGGTGCAGTTGGCTCTGAAACACCTGGTGGGCAGTGCCAGTGGTCACCATGGGGTTCACATGAAGCAGTTGCTCCTGGTGGCTTGCTAGTAGAAGGAGACCCTCCGGGTGGTGTAGTAGGCTGCGGCACACCTGGGGGACAATGCCAGTGATCATCATGTGGCTCACATTCACCTCCAGGAGGTTTGGCTGTTGGCTGGGATGATGGTGGTGTGGTTGGCTGAGGCACTCCAGGAGGACAGTGCCAGTGATCACCATGTGGTTCACATTCACTTACTGGAGGCTTGCCTGTTGGTTTGGAAAATGGAGGCGCAGTTGGCTGGGGAACACCTGGTGGGCAGTGCCAATGGTCATCATGAGGTTCACACGAAGCAGTAGCTCCTGGTGGCTTGCTAGTAGAAGGAGACCCTCCAGGTGGTGTAGTAGGCTGTGGCACACCTGGGGGACAATGCCAGTGGTCATCATGTGGCTCACATTCACCTCCAGGAGGTTTGGCAGCTGGCTGAGATGATGGTGGTGTAGTAGGTTGTGGCACGCCTGGGGGGCAATGCCAGTGATCATCATGAGGTTCACAGGAAGCAGTTGTTGGTGGTTTGCCTGTAGGAGGAGACCCTCCTGGTGGTGTAGTAGGCTGTGGCACACCTGGGGGGCAATGCCAGTGATCATCATGAGGTTCACAGGAAGCAGTTGTTGGTGGTTTGCCTGTAGGAGGAGACCCTCCTGGTGGTGTAGTAGGCTGTGGCACACCTGGGGGACAATGCCAGTGATCATCATGAGGTTCACAGGAAGCAGTTACTCCTGGCGGCTTGCTCGTTGGGGAAGACCCTCCAGGTGGTGTTGTAGGTACTGGGACGCCAGGGGGACAGTGCCAGTGATCATCGTGGGGTTCGCAAGACGCGGTTGCTGGTGGTTTGCTTGATGGAGAGGCCCCTGGGGGGGTTGTAGGGTATGGCACGCCTGGAGGGCAGTGCCAGTGGTCTCCATGGGGTTGGCAGGAAGCAGTGGCTGCTGGCGGTTTGCTCGTTGGAGAAGACCCCCCAGGTGGCGTTGTAGGTACTGGGACGCCGGGGGGACAGTGCCAATGATCGTCATGAGGTTCACAGGAAGCAGTCGTTGGTGGTTTGCTTGTTGGAGGGGCTCCTGGCGGCGTCGTAGGTTGGGGCACGCCGGGAGGGCAATGCCAGTGGTCACCATGGGGTTCGCATGTTTGCGGAGGACTGGTGGCAGATGGCCATGGCTGACAATGCCCTATGACTGTCAGTAGATGCATACCAAAATACCTAGGAGAGTAGCTTACAATGGTCGCCGTGAGGAGTGCAATCAGACCCAGTTGGGGAGGGCGGAAGAGATGCTGTTGGTTTGCAGGGCTCCGTGATTGTCGACACTCCGGAGATGATCTGGTAACCAGCAGACTTTAGGGCCTCTGAGTTATAGTAGCCATATGCCGTGATGTAGCCCAACCCAGGGAAGGTAAAGGCCGTGGTATGCACGGGTATGCTGTTTCCGGTGAGTGACCGGGATTTATAGACGGAATCCAGGGAATTTTGGAATTCATCGAAGTTCGTCACGGTAGTTGAAATTCCGTACCAGGACGAGGTTTCGGTGCACAGTGAAGTGCAGTCCCAGTGGTCAACATGAAACCTGCGCGAGTGCGTTAGACTTGTTAGACAAAAGAAGCACGGGCCATACTGACGAGCAAGAGGCGCCGGTGGGAGAGGGCGCAATAGTCACCGCCGGGGGTGCAGCCCGAGCACGGCTGCACAGGACGGACAGGAGGATGGCCCAGCGCTTAGAAATCATCGTGCCGGTTGTGAGGTCACTGCGGGGACGGTTCAGGCGGGGAGGAGCAGGATCAGACTTATGCTGAGCATGGCAGCAGCCCCGAATTTATGTCCGCAGGCGATTGCTTGCAAACGAGCCTGTAGTAGGCAGCCCAGCCAATTCAGCGACCGGATAAACAATGATAGAGCTTGGCTGGCAAGCAACCACCGCGAGCTATCCCGCGTGGTGTAGCGATATTGAGTACCCTCTGCGACGGGCTAGCGAGCAGACCGGCCGTTGGCAGCAGAGGCGCCAAAGCGAGGACAAGGCCGCCGGCGGCATGCAAAAGGAACGCCGGCGGCGCCAATGCGGCTGGCGGTCTTGAGCTCGCAATCGCTGGATGTCCGGCCGTGCACAGCCCCCCGAGGGTACTCAGGTCGGCAGCAGCACTCTAGCAGCAATCGCAGCACTCGAGCGCGGTAAGCTGTGCAGCATGCAGATGCTCTTAGGGTCCCCAGGCGTCGAGATCGAGGGAAGCAGGATTGCACGGGGGAATCACGGCGTTGGCGACGGTGGGCGTCGTGGAGGGGAAGATATAAAAGCCGCCTGAAGAGCACGCTCGGGAGGAGTATCGATATCAGCCAGTCAGCCAGTCCAGCCTCAATTGCCATCCAGAAAACCAGCAATCAGCACCCTCTCGTCGCCACCATGAAGCTCTACCTCTCCGTTCTCTCCTCCCTCTTCCTCATGGCCGCTGCCCATCCCGCCGGCGAGGCCCGCGCTGTCTGCAACGTCCCCAGCGGCTGCCAGGATCTCGGAAACTGCAATTTCTGCTGCCCCAACACGCCCTCCGGCTGCCATGTGCATGGCCCGCCATACCAGACCTGCAATAACAACATGGGCCTTGTCGTGCACTGCGAGCCTCACTGATCGCACGGTACGTTGTTGTCGTCCCCCCCGCGTAATATGTGTGCGGCATCCCAGTGCTCATCAACCGTTTTTTATGCCAGAGTACATCCTCCCGCCGACTATTCCCCCGCTGTCGAACGAGATTGAGGCGCATGGAACGTGGTATTCAACATAGGACGGCAACCGTGTGGCGATTATTTCTGCAGATAGCTTTCACGAGCCTAACAAATCAATGGATGATCATTCAAAAGCTCTCTTTCTGGCCCTGTAGTATTCTGTAGCCAGGTACCCTGAGGTAGTGTTCTGTTCGCAATGTAGATGTAGCGTAGGTTCGTTCGTCTGCAACACAGCTGTCAGCCAGCAAACCAGCAAGTCAAGCAACCATGGGAGTTAGTTAGTTACATATGTAGTTAAACTTCACGAAGCAGCCAAGTAGAGACCCATTGTCCTTATTATTGCACCTCCTACGGGCTCGAGCGGTCTCCATGCCGGCTGTCTGTTGTTGTGAGGGCGCCCGTTGTCGTCGAGAGGTTGGAAGGAGGTTCTCAGGATGAAATCCTTCGTCGCCTCTCTTCTATCTGCGCTGTCACTCGGCGTCGTCGCACCGCCACGCCCTGCAGATTGGCGTCTCGACTTTGGGCCGTTCGAGGCCACCGTTGAAACGGTCCATGCTGCACTGCTGACCCGAAAAGCGACGTGTCGAAGCATTGTATCCGCGTTTCTGGCCCAGACCGAGACGTTCAACCCGCGCGTCAACGCCATCCTCACCCTCAATCCTACTGCGCTGCGCACCGCCGATGCCCTCGACATCATACTGCGAGACAAACTCGCTGGCCGGCATGAAGCAGAGCTGGAGCTCTCGGCTGTCTGGCGCAATGCCTCTGCCACGGCGTCTACGATGGGCCTCCCGCCGTTGTTCTGCATACCCACGATAGTGAAAGACAACGTCGATACCGCCGACATGCCCACCACTGGGGGCTCTCTGACCCTCTCGTCCCTTCGTCCCGACCGCGACGCTCCTGTACTCACGAACCTACGCAAGGCCGGCGCAATTCTGCTGGCGAAGACGAACATGCACGAGCTGGCACTCGAAGGCATTTCTGTGTCTTCGCTTGGCGGGCAGACATTGAATCCTTACGATCTGTCGCGCACGCCGGGCGGCAGCTCGGGCGGGACGGGTGCCGGTCTTGCCATGGGTTTTGGGGTGCTGGGAGTGGGCACGGATACCATGAACTCGATCAGGAGCCCGGCCAGCGCGTGTGGGGTGGTGGGGATGAGGCCTGGGCTAGGCATGCTAGACACAGACGGTGTGATGCCGGTGTCGTGGAGCCAGGATGTTGTCGGGCCGCTGGCGAGAGACGTGCGCGATGTAGTTGTCATGCTGGGAGTGATGGAGGGCAAGGGCGTGGATTATACCACAGAGTTCGGGCCGGAACATCAGGCAGACTTCAGTGGCCTGAATGGCATGCGGTTGGGCGTGGTCGAGACATTCTTCGATCGCACATCTGCATCGTCTGACCCCGGTGTCTCTGCCGTGAACAACGTCGTGGAGTCGATGCTTGCCAGACTGCATGCCGCAGAGGCTACCCTGATTCCTATCACAAATGCGCTCCTCAACTCCACGGTGATTCACTCGACCATGGACCGTCAGGTTTACGAGTTCCGCCAGGCAATGGATGCCTATCTTTCGTACCACCACAGTACCACTTCTCCTGACATTCCTGCGTCCCTTGCTGCTCTCTATTCTGCTGGGTCCCAGTTTCTCCTACTCCCCAACCAGCGCGCCCAACTCACTCAGTCATTCTACTCGTCCCCTCAAAATATGTCATATGCCACACGCAAAGCGCTCGCCTCTGAGGTCCGCAGTGCCGTGCATTCAATATTTAGCACATATACCCTGGATGCGCTCATTTACCCACACCAGACCACCCTCGCCGTACCAGTTTCTTCTCCCTCGCAGCGGGGCAGAAACGGCATCCTCGCTTCGGTTACAGGGTTTCCAGCTATTTCCTTGCCGGCCGGATACTCTTCGCGCACTGGGGGTGCAAGAGCGGGCGTACCGGTGGGAGTGGAAGTGTTGGGCCTACCAAGGTCGGAGAAACAGCTGCTGGAATTGGCCGGGAGGATTGAACGGGTTATTGGCGGGGAAAAAAGAACGCCACCAGTCCTTTGGGATACGAAGAGAAAAAACAAAAGGTATTTTAATGTCCCGGTTATTGCGCCGAACAGGAAGAACATCCCGAAAGCGTATTCGCTTGGGGTGTGGTAGATTAGTAGAACGGGCCGCATATGCAATGATACCCAACAAGGTACATCTAAATAGGTCTGTGCTGTCGATATGCATATGCTTGGCATATGCTTGCATTGAACTCCGCTTGGTTGGAGTTGTTTGTTGCTAAATTTTAGTAGCTAGGATAGCAAAGAAATTTTTATCACATTTTCGCCCGGACTTTGTTCATATCCCTGCTCAGCTCCCGGAA
Source organism: Ophidiomyces ophidiicola (assembly GCF_022830035.1). Classification (NCBI taxonomy): domain Eukaryota; kingdom Fungi; phylum Ascomycota; class Eurotiomycetes; order Onygenales; family Onygenaceae; genus Ophidiomyces; species Ophidiomyces ophidiicola. Next base: position 629,383 of record NW_026054645.1, read on the forward strand.
ACCTGGCACACAACCAACTTCCCGATGTCCGCGTCCCACCCAAAGAGTAATGTGATCCTGGAGTATAACATCAGCGTTTCCACCACCACCATTTTGTTTACGCTAACGTTTCCGTCAAATAGAGCCATGGGCTCTCCGCCAAATAGCTGCCGCCATGCCATTGGTGTCCAAAGGAGCGGCGAAGTTCCTCGAATCGCAAGTGGCTCTTTTCGACGATTGAATCCAACTGGTGTGCAGGAAACCGAGCCAGTACTGTCGGCGATTGTGCCCACCTAGATCTGTTAGGAGATGCCGTTTAGAGTCAAAGTGCATGCCAACAATGCCAATATGGACCCAATTCCTATCCAAGTTGAATCAGTCAGCCCCAAAAATTGCAAACTTACAACCCGTGGGTTTATTCTCAGTTCAATATCCTTATCACACTGGCGACACTGGCCCCAGGCACTATTTGCAAAAATCGGCATATTACAGCTATGAACTCTATCAGCCATGCACAATGAGTGGACTCCATATAGGTACTTGTCTTTCGGTAATAGCACTGGTGTATGATCTCTCGGTTTTACTTACCACTCAGCGCAAAACAGGCGATTAATCTTGAATAAGTACACAAGATGCATCTCTGTGATCATGACACAAAGGTAGCCCATGAATGCTTCTTCCATGTTCATCAGTAAGAGTGCTGTCTGAGAGTTCAAGAACCAACCATAGCTGGATTGCGAGCTAGCAAAACATATAAGTTTGTAGACCACTCTGGCGCAGCATCACCGGGTACGTACCACTCATCAATATCCCTTATGGTATACTTCAGTTTTAAGTCCATCCTCTCAAAAGCCTCTACATCGAACACTATAGTTGAATATGATTTTAGTGCGATATTAATACCCTAGACGCATTTCTCCTTACCATTCTGAGGTACATCTTCATTAATGTACGCCGACACTCTCTTGGCATGCCTTCTGAGCCATTCGGCCTCCTCCATATCTGGATTGATTTCGACCTGACTGTAAGCAGAAATATATGCTCGGGTCCCGTTTGATTTCCAGGTCACATTGCTTAGAAGGAGTACGGTCACGTTCGGCATCCAGTTTTGTGCAGAGTGTAGAATGCGCCCGCTTAGATAGAGTACTGCTTCGCCCGTATCGTCCGCAATACCAACATTTCGTTCTTCAACAATCTCCCCCTTTTTCTGCGGCCGAGTCACTGCTCAAACCTGCCAGTCAGCCTCACACCAATAATACTCAAAGGGCAAAAAAGCTTGACACCTCTCCTCGTCGCACCCACTGCCTTCACCCACACTAGCATTCTCGCCTCTCCTTCTACTGCCTCCGTAATATTGCGCAGCTTTACAATACCCTTCAACTTCTCTCTTGCGCTACTGTCATATCCTATTGGCACACAAGCAACGGTGCCAAGGTCGTTTTCTATAACATGGACGTGGCAGGCTTGATCCTTTTCAGGGAAAATGCTCGTCTTGAGCAATTTGGCCCCTGTTTTTGGCTGCGGGTTGGCATGAGAAACATGTGTGATCCAAATCGTCAATAGGGTGCCTAAGTTGATTTCATACTCAACATCTAGATACCAAAGAAGAACCTAATCTCAAGCATCAGCAGAGATCCGAATCATTGGCGATTGCCAAGGTAGGTATTTGGGAACCTGTATTATCCCACTCCAGTCCCTGACTAAGAGTTTCAAGCATCCTGTTGCAGGCCGCTTCTCACCAGTGCTATCGTTGGATGCAAACCGATTCTTTAAATCATATATATTCACCACTCTAGCGATGAAAGTCACTCGACGAGGACCGACTGCCAGGTCTTGAATGAAGACTTCTCTATGGCCTTTGGGAGTCCATGTTGGCTTATCTTCATCGAAGAAGTCCTTGTTACTTTCTCCCAGAGCCTCAGTCTGAGCCGAAGTGTCGGTATCCTCGATAATTTCACTCCTACATGGAGGAGGAAGTCGAATAATATACTTCTCCATTCTGGACAGAACAAGCAACGTGATAACGAGGCAGAAGAGAGGGATATCGTCGTCGTTGAGAGTCGGCTATCCACTCATCTGTGCCCCTCCTGCCGCTTTGGGTAATTATATCATATCACATGATTCACAGGGAAAATATAAGTATTATTGGTAGACTCTATCTAAGGAGCGACTGTCTGAGAAATAAATCACAGAGTGAAGTTGAGCTACCCGATGTTTGCAATTTCAAAGTCCGAAAATTAGGTAGGCCGTAAAGACCCCGCAAAATCCATCAGAATAGGTGCAATAGTTGATCTGTCTAGAAAAGCTTGTGCTCCAAAGTCATGTCTGACTCGGGCTGAAGGCCAACGCAGGCCCGGAAAATGTTGGTAACAGCAGCACGCTGCTTGGCCAATGCGTTCACAACAGGGGTTCCGGGAGGGGTCAGTGGGGCCTGGTTATGTTAGTCCAGAAGTCTTGAAGTTGGAAAGAGGGAAAGGAAGTAAGGAATGTGCATACCTTGAGCATGTAGCTCAGGACACTAAGCACGCTGTGGAAGCCCTTGTACTTGTCGCCGTCGGCAGCCTTCCAGCTCACACGAGTCATAACCTCAGCGAGCAACACAAGATCGATGATGAGGGGGGAGGCCAACAAGGAGTCTTCGCAAACGTTGAACATGCTGATGGTTTGGTGGCCACCAAGGAAGATTTCCGCATAGTATTCATCGAGGGCGCGCTTGCTGTCACCAACAGCAGGCATGTACTTGATGACAACAGTGTGGTCTGGGTGTTCATTCTTCTTGTAAAGGACATGATTGGCTGCTACCATGTCGTCAACGACATTGGACTTGGAGATCTCCTTGGAACGGAATTGCTTGTGAGAGCTCAAGTTCATTCCGTCGTTGTTTCCAAGATGGTTGTAACTCGCAATGGAGGTGAGCTTGATGCCGGCGTTGATCAAGAAATCGACAAGAGCGGACTTCATCTTGGTTTGGCCGGATTTGAAATCATCACCGCCGATGAAAGCACCGTGCTGCTCAGCAAGCTGAATGGCACCTGGAACAAAGGTATTCTGAGGAGATCCGTTGATAAACGGAGTATTCTCAAGAATGGATGCAACCGCAAAGACGGTGGATGGAGACACTTCCTCATGTCCATCCTTGATCGCTTTGAGAAGATTATCGGCGGTGTCGTTGACCCCAGTCAACAGATCGGCATAACGTTCGGTATTGGCGGTCCAGAGGACGATTACCTTGTCCAGGGCGTTGGAAGATTTGAAATCGCTAGCGAATGGTCAGTGAATACAGTTAAGGTTAGGTGAAGTTCGGTACAGTACTCACCGAATATCCTTACGGAGTTGCTCGACGTGATCCCAGGAGGCCTTGGAGCCGGGGAGGACGTTATTAGCACGTTCCTCCTGGTTAGCGGCAATGAAGTCAGGATAGTAGATACTAGGGAGCGGCTTCATAGCGGCCATATCCTTACGGACGAGCTCTTTAAGAGAAGGCTCCAGGACTGCGGCGCGATCCATAGCATCGGACAAGTTCATACCACTAATGTCCCAGCCGCCAATGACGAGATCATTGGGATGGGCCATAGGGATCAGATCATGGAACGGGATGTTGATTTCCTCAGCCGTCTTCGGATCGGTGCCGAGCTTCACGGTGGAGCCCATGACGAGGGAGCCGTAGTAGTTGGCGGAGCGTTTACCCTCGCGTGTATCCCAGACGAGGTTGCGGCGGTTGGCCATGATACCGGCGGTGACGGTGGTTCCATTGTTACCACCCCAGCCAACCAACATCATACCGATCTTGCCCACATTCCGGTCCACCTTGAAATCGTAGACGGTTTCCTTGGGGGTGGCAACATACTTACCATCGCCAGTGCGGGTGACGGCAGTCGTGCGGTACACATACTTACTCTTGATCTCGTTGTCCGTATAGACAACGTTGGGGGACTCGACCTTGAAGAGGTCTGATCTGGGAGCCGACCCGTTCACGGCGCCATTGGCAGCAATGTCAGCGTGGGGAGCCATTGTCGCGTGGGAGAGATTGAACAGTTGAACGAGCGGGCGTCAAGTTGATGGTAGGCTGAAATTATCTCACGTAGGGGGAATCCGAGGCTCCTCCACGAGCGGACGAGCGCCGGCTGCCGTTGAACGGGTGGTGGGACCTAGAGGCCGTTAGCAGGCGGACCAGACATGGCGGGAGACAGGCACACTCACGAAGGAAGAAGGTTGGAAAACGTTTTGGCGGTGTTAGACGATCACTGCAAAGTAGTGATCTTATGGGAGGCGGTTGGAGTTGGAGCTGGAACTGGGTTGATGGTGGTGAGAGAGAGAGGGAGCGAGACGGGACGGCAGGCGATATTTGTAGGGAAACAACAGGCAGGCTACCTAGTTAGTTAACTCACTCGCGAGTTAGTTGAGTGGCTAGCTCAACCTAACTCGGCTAACAACGCATCTGATATTGCGGTGAAGCCCCGACACCCCACCACGCTCTCATTTCGCCGCATTCGTTGGCTGCTCGACTGGCAGCAGGTGAGCTGGCCGGGTGCTGCGCAGCGACAATCCGCGCTGATCGTGCTCCTGCTGGGCTCCGGTGAGTCGGCGATGGCGGGCAAGCCAACACCAACCGATGCTGACGGGGATTCACACTGTGGGATGTCGGGTAAAGCATCACTCGGGCAGCAGCCGTGCCTTCGGGTTCTCGCGATCAGCGCGAGAGACGAGCCCGATTCGCCCACTCATGAAATGCGAGGCCCTGTCGGTCGTGTTGGAGATGCCGTTGGGGGCAATCCTCCTCCCGGGGTGGCACGGCAACGATGTGCGTCGCCGATTGGGGTCATCCGGCAAGGCCTGGCCAGGCATGGTTTGACCGGGCGGGCCTGTGTGCTGTAGCACATATGTACGCCCATTCACACCGTCATTCTGATTTTTGTCTACGTGCTCGCTACGCTGCCGGCTGCTGCGCCCACCGGCTGCGTTGACGACGGCGGCGATTCGCGTTCTCCGCCCACGCATGGGACCCGCGCATAAACAATAGTCCGACCCGGCGGTTAGTCAGCCGCGGGCCAAGGTAGCCCACCCGCCACACGCGGCACGGCGGGCGATGATTCGCATACGCGTCGCAGAGTGATCGTGCGACGCCGCGGCGATTGCCGGCCGCGGATTGGTTTGCACGCTCAGGCCAGCGGGTCGCGACCGGCCATTGGCTGCGACCGAAATTCGCATGACGTGCAGTTGGCCAATAGGTGGCGCGCTGTGGAGCGTCGATCAGGCACTAGTGGGGCTCGGTGCAGACCGCTAGGCCTAGTCAGGCATGGTGCGCAGGACCCGCTCCCAGGTACCGCGCGGGCTAGACCGAGTATGGCCTAGTGGCTCAGGGGCCCGCGCTGCCATGCGAGAGAAGCCGCTCTTGCTGCTTCGGGAAACCAAACACGCTGACTCAGCGGGCCCCTTGACGTCGCACCTTCCAACCTGAGCTGTTTTGCCCCTTTTCGTCGCTGCCGCTGCGGCTTCACCTTCGACGTCGCTTCTCGCCCGCCGCGTATCCTCTCCCTCATCCTCTCCTCGCTCTCGCTGCCTCATCCGCTGCTCTCGTCTCTCGCCCCTCGCGGCGGTTTGTGACCTGTCGCCCGCCCGTTGACATTGCAACCAGCCAGCCAGCCGTTGCCCGTCCCGGCACGGCTCCCATGTCCCCAGCCAATCCCGCCGCCTGGCCGTGAACGTTCTCCCTGCACGCGCCAGCCATGGAGTCCTTTCTGCCCACCATCAAGTGCTCCAGCTGCCTCGCAGAGGTCGAGCTGTCGGCCATGGGCGACCACGTCTGCCAGCCCGCCCACAAGTGTAGGTGCCTTGCCCAGCCTGCCACTTACGCAAGCTAACATCCTGCCTGGCAGCAGCAGCAACAGCACCTCCAGCAACTGGTCCTCCACCCGTACCCCCACCAAAGCCGACTAAGACCAGTGTGCAAGGGAGTCCCCCCAGAGCTGGCCGCATGGCCCCCCCACCGCCCATTGACCCCTACGCTGCCAGTATGCCATTGCCCTCCCATGCATACTCTCCCAGACTAACCGTCCTAGACCGCCCTTTTCTCCATCTACGCACATCCGCCGATAGGCCAGAGACCACGTCGTCTCCCTCCCCCATATCGCCGGCGGATCGACGAAAACCCGAACCGTCTCCGCTGGCACGATCACTTACCAACCTCGACTGTGCCTTTCCGCCCTTCCCGCGCCCTGACTCAAGAGCCAGTGCAAAAAGCAGATCCAGGTCGAAAACCATCGTCAAGGGTGACCGTGCTCCGCCTTCGTCAGTCCCTCAGAATGGCGAGAGCGTCGAAGATCAAGAGCGCCGTCGACGCTCACGCGCAAATAAGCACAAGCGGGAAGTCTCAATTGATAGCAAGAGCTTGTCGCGACTCTCCATGGCTAGCAGCCGTTATGGCGAGTCAATATCGCGTTCATCAACGCCAGGATTTCCAAGTACAGCTGGCTCACGCGGCTTCGGCAACTTCTTGGATGAGGTACCTCCGCTGCCCTCTGGTCCAATTAAAAGCTACACGCCTAGCCCATTTACCGCTTCCCCAGAGCCCTACATATTTCTGAGCAAAGAAGCATTTCAGAAGGACAGGTCCACCACAGCCACAACCCCACCCTTTAGTGGTGGGCTCCCTGGCTTTGAGCTAGGCTTTTCCGTCGACCCGGAACAGGCAAAACCACAAAATCGGCACTCACAGTCAGCACGCTTCTCAAGTGCAACCGCTGAATCCTCGAAGCCTCTGGATGGCGATTCCGACCTAAAACGTGCCCCAGACCAAGAGACTACTCTTCCAATATATACCATAGACCAGGACTTTTCTGTGTCGGGTTTTGCTCGTAACTTAGGGCTTGGGGACCCTCACCATACAACAAACAGTTCCACCTCGTCTTCTGACGCTTCTGATGCGACAACAAGCAGCTCCTTCTCCACCCAGACGTCCGAACCTTCCAGTGCTTCTGAACCGCAGCCTCCCATCCTTTACAAATATGATCTAGATTCCCCTACCGACCCATTGTTCCAGCAAGGCGAATTCAAACGTACCCTTCCAAAATACCAACGCTTTGCAGAACTCAGCCAAGAATCAGACTCTGAGCCAGAGGAACGCCGTCCCAGTGTGAAACCTGCCACTCCTCCCCCGCCCTTACCAATAGAGCCGACATCTCCCTCTGCTGTTTCGAAATCTCCGGGGCAATCTCGTAGAATTCGCTGTCGTGGATGCGAAAATGTTATCGTTGGAAAGTCCGTGTCCTCCGCTGATGGCCGTTTGACTGGTAGATGGCATAAAGCGTGTTTTGTCTGCACTACCTGTTGCTCGCCCTTCAAAACTGCTGACTTCTACGTTCTCAATAACAATCCCTACTGTGCCCAACATTATCATGAACTCAATGGTTCGTTATGCTCCTCGTGCGGCACAGGTATTGAAGGACCCTGCCTCCAGACCGAAGAGTTTATACCTGACCAGAATGGCGGGAAAGAAACGAAGCAGATCTTCCATCCAGACTGCTTTCGCTGTAAGACTTGCCGGATTGTGCTTAAAGGCGATTACTTGGAATGGAACGGGGATGTATTTTGTGAACGGGATGGCCGGAGAGCTGCAGCAATAGCTTATCCACCCCCATCTCCAGGCGCCCATTCAGTATCTGATTACGGCGGCCCTCCCCCAGGATATGGCCGAAGACCCCCGCCGAACTATCCTCCATATCCACCACCATCCTCACGGGGTGGCCCAGGGCCTGGCCCAGGTAGAGGGAGAGGGAGAGGTCCTGGGTATCCGCCCGGAAACCGTGGACCCGGTGGCCCCCCACCTCGACCTGGAATGTATCCTCCAAATAGAAATGGCTACGGTCCTGGGCGCCCTCCCATGGGACGCCCGCAAGGACCTCCAGGACCCCCAGGGCCTCCCGGGCCGCCTGGTCCTCAGGGGTCTCTTGCCCCTCCTGGACCGCGCCGATTCCCGGAGCGAAGAACTACGAAGTTAATGATGATATGATACGGCTCACAAGCCCTCTCTACACATCCAGCAACGCAGAAGGGGTTTATCCGCCGATAGTATTATATGCTTGTTCGAGTGGATAAACTTCTGCACACCTATTTTATATACGCTCCCATTATTCATTCGCGATGCATTTGCTTGCCCCAGACATGTCTCACGCCAATCATTTACACCATGATTCCATCGCCATGTTACAATCATTTTAATCTCCATTTCTGTATCAATATTTGGCAGTCCTTTCCTAGGATTTGCTGGGTCTTACTCTCTTTCTTCGGTTTGGAAAAAACGGGACCATGGATAGGTGTAGCTTTATACCCAAGTTTTTTTCATCACTTTATACTCTTTATACTCCGTATTCTATTGCCATTTATATTTACTTTTTTTTTGGCTTACAAATTTCTCTTGCATATTGTGCTTTATCAATGCTGCGTTTTAACCGCTTATTTATGCCGTACTTGATTTGCACCGTTCATTAATCTCATGTGCATCTAATCTTGAGATATATATACATAACTAGTAGTATCCATGCAATCAATGCTTTGTTGGGAACCATGAAAATTAACTCCAGGCCCAGGAATAAAATGAAACAGCAAGACAGCCCGTGCTAAGCATATGGAATGGTCTCCTCATCTACCCCATCCAGCCCTGTCCGTTTTACGGGATGCATCACCATCAACAGGACTCCTAGTACCCATGATGCCACTGTGGCCACCATCGCAGCCATTCTCTGCTCCATTCCCATCGCCTCCCCGTTGCCCAGGAACCCATCTCCATAGTCATCATCCTCCAACTCCTTCCCAATCTCGACAAACACGGCTGGGCGGTCGGTAATGACGCCGTCCACCTGATGTCTGATACTCCACCACATCAAGGCTTTGTGGTTCACTGTCCACACAAACACAGCTTTGCCTGCACGTTTTGCCTGCGCGAGAAATTTGCGTCCGCCACAGCCCATAAGCACTTTTTGGTTGATACTAATGCTCACGCCAGGAACGCGCAGGAACTGTCGGGCGTATTGGATGGAGAAAGTGGTGATGGCGAGGGGATAGGTGGGGAAGTGGTCACGGACGAGAGAGAGGTATTCGGCCTGATGGTGAGTTAGTTAACTAGAGATGAAAGGACAGGGTCGGGAGAGAGTAGCTGCGTACCGTCCAGCAGCCTAGAACTACACGCTCGTCCCAAGGCCGGTTGGGCGATGGGACTGAGGCGAGGGCGTCGGCAAGGCCTGCTATTACATTATGCGTATTATTATCCACCTGCAGATGAGCTGTTAGAGCGGGAATACTAAGAGTCGAAGCGATGGGGCTCACCTTTATGTCCAGTAATATCCACACATGCGCGCGCTCGGGAGAAGCTATGTACTCCAGCAAGTCTACCAGTCGAGGCAGAGGCTCATGCGGTTCTTTCAAGGTTCGTAGTGTACTCAGGTACTTCCAGTCGCAGTCGACTACTCGTTTATCTACGCCAAAGCAGCGTTTGAGGGTGGAATCCTAGATTGTGCCTCTGGATTAGCCATCGGCCCCCGCCTTAGATATGTATATATGGACTTGGATACACACATGGCAGAGCACCACCACCCCATCTCTCGAGAGATGAACGTCCGTTTCGATAGCATTTGCACCTACGTCTATAGCATGCTTGAAGGCGTTCATTGAATTCTCTGGAAACTTGCTGCTGTACCCGCGGTGGGCGATGGTCTGCGGCATGCTGAGCACAGCATCTTTAGAGCGGATAGCCTGCACCCAGGCAGCTTCTGCGGGCCGGATAGCTCTGTTAGCAGCACGAAGGGGATAACTAGCCAGGGGATGCCGGGCTGCTTTGACGCACCGTCTTTCACGGAAGGATGCGAGCTCTTGGTCGACACCAAGCAGCCCGTCTCCAGCGAGCCCTCGATCTCAAGAGACGGCGAGTACTCCATCATCAGATCGCCAGCTCTGCTCTCTCGGAGGATGGGCCCCGTCCAGTCTCATTCGATGAGACAGCGAGCAGAATATCACGGAAGGCAGCGGGTCCGACAGCCCACCCATCGCCTGGCCTGCGCACGTCGAAAGTCCGGCTTCCCTCGCGGTTTCCTCTGGTCCGGGCCAGCGCTCGAGAGGGCGGAAGAACGAAGAGTAAAAGGGAGAACGAGAAGATGGGAGAGCGAGCGGTGGACGCGCTGCTCGGCCAACTTGCCTGCTTGACCGCCCGTCAAGCTACTTTTAACTCAACGAGCGGTGCCTGGCTAGCCTGGCCGTCTCGCAGGCATTGAATCCTCCGGTGTACTCCCAGTTGGTCACCCTCACGCCTAATCTTACCATCCACGGGGCCGGATATCCCTAAATGGGTGCTTTTAGGGAAAACGGACCACCGCGATGCCTGTGGAAAGCAGTTCCAGGCGAGCGAGGAGTGGGCGGCGGCGTCGTGGTGCGACTCGCGGCGTGTCAGCCCGCAGGGGGGAAAACGGGGGCTGTTTGGGGATATCGAACCGCCTCGTTTGGCGCTGTGTGGAACTCGAATCCGTCCGTCTTCGATCAGGGATAACGAGTGCCACAGGCCGCAGAATAGGAGTCGAGCCAGCAGCCGATTACATATGGGTCTTGGAGCTGGAAGTCTGGCCGCAAAAACCACGAAGCCCATTTTATTAACTACAATACATTACATTCAGAAGAAAGAAAGCAAACAAGCAGAGCCATCGCCCCTGGAAATAACCGGCGAGTGAAAAAAAACCCATAACATCCCAGGAATTGCCATAAACGCACTCCCACCAGACCTTTTATCCATTGAATCTCAGATCAAACTCAAGCGAGAAAAACGAAGGACGCTCCAAACATCGTCGACACCACAACGGCCAGAGCACAAACCACCGGCGCAAGGCCGGACTCGGGGCGCAAGCTGAAGGCGGCGGCCTTTTTGGGAGCACCGCCGGCGCCGGGGGTCGAAGTACCGGAAGATCTGGTCCCTGCATTCTGGCTTCCTGGGCCTTCGAGACCGGCACCCTTGCCAGCTCCCTCTGTCATGAATTTCTTCGCTGGCTCAGGAATAGCAGGCAGGGAGGTGCCTTGGACATCCCAGTTGGGAGCATTTCTCGCAGGGCAAGGGTTGCTAGAACCGCCTCTAGAGTTGTAGCCTCCGTCACCCGATGGATTCTTTGTCCCAGCAAAGGCCTTTCTCAAAGCTTCGAAGTCGGGGAGCTCCTCAACATTGTTGCCCTTGATTTTGACTAAACCGTAGTTGTTGGCCTCTTGAGTGTACTCATAGACAAGGCCCCCAGAGTAGACACCAGTCATTGAATCAGAGTACAGGGACGCCACCTCACCAAAATCACGCTTGTTTGTGTTGCATCCGTATTCGGAGAGGAAAAGAGGAAGTCCGTAGCCGGTGAAGTTTTTCACCTTCTGATCCCAGCCCGATCCAGTAAAGGACGACGGCGAGCACCAGGAGTAGTCGTTAAAGGCGAAGAAGTCGCTTCTCTCGTCATCGGAGCCACAGTTCATATATTGAGCTGTCTCCAGACGATTGGCACTCACGTCTGCCTATAGCGAGTATTAGTATACGGTAACATAAGTGTAATATGGAAAGTAGCGTACAGCAGAGTAGCCGACTGGGATCTCTCTTAGTTTCCGGTTGCGGATATACTGGCGGATATCACGGGTCACAGCTTTGATGTAAGGAGCCGTGCTGGACGTCTTCTCATCGTTGATTACTTCGTTTCCGGAGAAGAAGGCCTTCAAATCAGGTCAGTAGGCGGATTAAACAGCAGGCTGGGAGATTGTAGATCTCACCAAGGTGTTGTCATATTTGGCAAACAAGTCAACAGTGGCAAAGACATTCTGAAGGTAGACGTCGTTGTACGAGGGTGCGGGGTCTGCATCGAGAGGCGGTTAGTTTCAAGAATGCGGTTTGAACTCAGCATCTGAGGCATCCTACCATTGCGGTTGATGGAGTACTTGGGCGTGTTCACATCCAACACCAAGTAGATTCCGGCGTCGGATAAGGCGCGCATGCACTCTTCATGGCTTTTGCTGTTATCAACGGTGTAGATACGGACGGTGTTGAGGCCGAGTTTCTTGAAATATTCAATATCTCTTTTGCAGATGGTCGGGTCGGCAAGCGGGTCAACTAGCTTGGATGTACCACCCTGTTCCTGATATCAGCAATGGACAATGGCGCTTGTGTTCGGTGGAGGGGCGTGCGAACCGGCTGATAGTCACTGCAAGACAGTTAGCACGAGACAGGAGAGAAAGCAGATATAGGTCAATATACGTACACACCACGCACGTAGAACCTATTGTTCCCCGCAAAGAAAGCTGGAATGGCTGGTCAGCGAAGAAGTACATATAGGAGTCGGCTGCAGCAGGCCTACCGTTGCCCTTGACGGTGACGGGGTCTGTTTTGGCGAGGGCGGTAGAAGCGCCCAGGGCAGTGGCAGCGACCAGCGAAAGCACAGAAGCCTTCATGTTGGGTGCTGATAAAAGACTGGCTGTCCTTGAAGAACGAGTATTACGGCTGGTCGGTGGACGAGCGGAAGCGAGAGACGCGGCGAGGCCAGCACAGGAAGGTCGAACTGAAGCGAATGGCAGCGTATCCTTCTCTGCAACACGCAGTGAGACAGGCACGCAGAAGCGACGGACGCGAGAAGAGCACAGCGGGTTCAAGGAGTCAAAGACAACAACAACAACAACAAGAATGATCGTGAAGGAGAGAAGAGGCAGGGCGGCCACATACGTAACGCCGGCGACGATCTTCATACAAGCGCTCGCCACCGCTGCAGCCCCTGAACCGCCAGCCAAGCACGATCACCACCAACCAGCACAGCCTCGACGCCGACAAGACGCGGCCGGCTCCACCGCGCGACGTGCAAGGCGACGACGACGGCCACGATACACAGCTGAGCTGGGCGGGCTGGGCGTGGCCGCATGGGCGTGTGCAGTGCGCTTACATCCACCGTTCCAAGGCTCGATCATCCTGCATCTCCGCTGGTGGCACTGCCCAGCCGTGGGCTGAGGGAACGGGCGGGCGGGCAATCTCGCTTCCCGCGGATGATGCTAATATTAGTATCAGTAGTGGCCGAGGAGCTCGTGAGAACGGTGGCCAGGACTCCAGAAACAGCGCTGCGTTTGCTATAATAATATAATAATAATAATAGGCGCACGCCCGGGCAAACTCCCGCGAACGCACTCGATGCAAATGCAGCACACGATCTATCCAAATATAAAACACCCCCATCGCCCCCGGCCCCTATGGAGAATCACATTGCCGCCCGTCTCAGGCGGCGTCGTCGATGTAGTTCGCCGGCACGCACTTCGTGACGCCGCCCTTCTCGACGTCCGCCCAGCCATTGCCGCCGTCGCGGTTCACCAGCACAAACCGGTCGCCCTCCGCCATGCTCCATTCCGCCTCCGTGCGCGCCTCGTAGTCGTACAGCGCCACCACGTACTGCAGCTTCTTCGCGCCGCGTTTCGGGGCCACTGCCGGCCCGCGCCGTTTGCTGTTGCCCATCGATAGGCTCGAGGCCGAGTACGTCGACTCGGGCCGGCCCTCTCGGTCGCCAGACGCGTTCTGCTCCACGTACGACGCGGGGACGAGGCCCGTCGAACGGCCTGCTCGTATGCGCATCCAGCCTGAGCCGTCTGTGTGACCTCGTTAGCCGCCACTATCACCAGATAATGCTTCCAGGGAGGGTGCGGTTGAAAACAGTGCTTACCGTCCGGCTCAACAATCACAATGCTTTGGCCTTCCTCCACGGATATCTCGTCCTCGCCGTTGGCTTGGTAGGGATATAATAGCTTCCCTTTGGGCTCATCCGCCTTTGCGCCAGACCCACCATTAGATACTGGGGGCGGCGAGCTCACATACCGTTCGGGCGGAGGTGCCACAACCCGATGTTTTCGTAGCGTTGCTGGCTTGTTTGCAGGTGGTGGTGAGGTTGCGGCCGTTGTCGCAGGCAGTTCGGCTGGCCCTGGGTCGGTGGTTTGGCTAGACAGCGCGGATGTCGATCTCGCCGCACTGGCTGCGTACCCGGAGCTAAGGGAGTTCATAGTATCTCGCCGTTTTAGAGCCGGCAACTCGGCCACGCTGGGAGATGTTGAGGCATCATATGAGCGGGCCGCACTGGCCGCCTCCTGCCGTTCGGTTTTCAACTTCTTCTTCTCTTCCTTCGTTTGCTCTCCTGGACATTCTGGCGCGACTTTCATTTCACATTTGCTGTGGCATGTGTATCCGCAATCCCGGCAATCAAACCCTTTCGCCGAGAGGCCCCAGATCCGGTCGCCACAAAGATCACAATTTGTGGGGATTTTGAAAGTCTGGGCTCGGAAATTATGACTTTTGGCGCCGAATGATAAATCGCCCACGACAGAAGTAATGGTCGACGTTTCCACTTCTGCCGTAAGACGTTTACGGTCAAGCTGGTGTAAGTCTTCCTGCATCGAAAAAATGGCCCGAACGACCTCGACTTCGTCGCGTTTGTCTTTACCATCTCGTACGCTTTGCCGTACCTTCTTTGCATTCTCAACTTCTCTCCGCTTCTTATCCGCTTCGATTTTCATTTCTTTCATCTGAACCTTACTTTTAGTAAGCGTATTTCGAAGAAAGACCTTCGCTGGCTCGTCTATGGCCATCGTTGCGTCATCGTGCCAGACAGGGCTGGGTTCAAACTGCATGTCCATGGGCTCCTGCCAGCTGGCAACGTTATGCCGGATGAACATCATTGAGTCAAGATGGGGCTCGTTTCGAGGGATCTCGGATATGACATGAGAGACATGATCGCTGCTTTTAGATAATAGGGATTGTTCGAGTTGGGCTGCGAGGGTCCAGATTGAATTCAGCTTGGCCACTCGAGTCTCGTTAAGATCTTGTAGACCCTGGACGTTGAAGTTTAGCACACATAGAGAGATGGAATGTTGGAAAAAGACATACGTTCAGTAATTCAGGAACATATTCGTAATAGTAGGTCTCCTTTAACTTGTTCGTGACGTTAATCGCAATCAAATACGTGTTCTGTTGTATATGAGTATATGCACTATTATAGCGCGTACAGCCTTCAAAATACCTTGATATTGTTCATTTCCAAGATCTGTTGTTGGTAAGCGTTCTGCGACTTTGCTTTGCCATGATCGAACGCCGACTCCATCTTCTTTCGCCGATTTTCCACTTCTTGGCAAACGCCATCGTATTTTCCTTTGGATTTCTTTAAATCACTGTACGAAGCATCCCGTTCTTTTTCCAATTTTCCCGACCATTCAACGTGGTTCTTGCGGAGTTCGTCGTATCGTGCGGCTGCTAGTTTCAGAGGCTCGGCAATGCGGAACTCGAGATCAGCACCATATTGATGGCGCTCCGCAGCTTCTGCCTCGATGGCTGATAATTGCGTCGTCCATGTTGTCAGGGAAGCAGATTCGAGGGAGCCGGGTGTCAGGGCGGGGGTGTCTCCAACACTGAGACTGCTGGACTTTTTCGACTTGCGATCCTGATATTTACGACACAGGGCAGTCAATTTCGAGGCGTATTCCTTCTCTATGGCACTACGCTCCCGGTAGAATTGTTGAATTTCGTCTAGCCAGCCGATGCCGTTCGATACCTATTCGCAATATTCAGCGCCTGGGTCGATGGCAGAGTCATGGGGCAATGCATACCCAAGCGTTGACGGGTTTAAAGGCATCCTGTGCTCATATCAGTCTCATCTGCTAAGGGGTTACCAATCGCTTAACGACATACCCTTAATTCGGCGCCGAAAAGAGGAGCAGCACCCTCGACCTGTGCCATGACAGATTAATGTGGGCTTTCTCCATGCAACAAAACGGCAAAACTGGTGATTTGATTTATCGATTCGGAATATAATAAAACTGAGTGCCTGAACATAAACGCAAAAAAGGACGTGCACCGCCAGTCTTGCATTATCCACGGCACTGTGTCTGGCGATGCGATGTTTCGCGCCGCGGATTCTGCCGTCATCGGCGGTGGGGAGTTTGAGCCGCGTAAGGGCGGGTAACTACTCTAGGCGCTAGTTCATATTAGGCATGGCTGCGGAATGGCGGGGTGTTCTGCGCTAAGCCACTCTTGGCAAGCTCCTTGTGTTATGTCATCAGGAATGTATGACTAAGCTGCCGCGATCAAACCGGAAACAAGCCAGTCGTCGCCGCTGAACATTTCTCGCTGCTGGAGCTCATCGATTGGAGCTGTCTGAAGCGGGCTTCATTGAGGTTTCTCTGAGTGTATGCCTAATTTTCGTTCACCACGTCTTCTTTGTGTGGAATTTCAGTTCAGGGCATTATTACATACACTGTTCTCCCCTCCCTTGTCCATCATACACAAACAAGTTCTCCCAGGCAATTTCTAGCTCCCCAATCCACAAGCCTTGTGTCTACCTAGTACCTGTTTATTCTTTCCCTCGAAGAATTCATAACAGCCGCCAGCTCAACTGGTACCTTCCCGCCGAAATGGCGTCTGAAAACACAGAAACCCCCACTGTACCGGCTGGCGGGCCACTTGCATCTCGGATCTCAATGCCGGAAACAAAAGATGACCCTCCTGCTACAGGTATGTAAATTTTATTGTAGAGACAGCGTTTCAGTGGAATATTCAAATGACAAGGCTAAAAATTGGTTGAACAGAGCCCAAAGCACCAGAAGAAACAGATGCCGGCAAGACCACTTCGATCCCCCAAGTCGATGGCGCCTCCGGGCCTCAACAAGGCTCCGACCTTCAAGACTCGGAATATGATGTCAGCGTTAAGCTTAGCGATATGCAGGCGGACCCTAATAACCCCCTTTACTCTATTAAGTCCTTCGAGGAGCTCGGCCTGTAGGAACACCCCGCACCTTTGAACCGTACTGTTTTATAGATCTAACATGTTTGCTGTTTTGAAGTGCCCCTCCTATACAAAAGGGTCTCTCTACAATGAACTTCCGCCGTCCTTCAAAGATCCAAGAAAGAGCTTTGCCGCTTCTAATGGCTAATCCTCCAACAAATATGATCGGCCAATCGCAATCCGGTACTGGAAAGACAGCCGCATTCGTGCTAAACGTTCTAAGTCGTCTTGATTTAAGTCCAGAGAACCAAGCTATTCCCCAGGCGCTTGTTCTTGCACCAAGTCGAGAGTTAGCGCGACAGATTGTTGGTGTTATTCAAGCTATGGGTGCTTTCATTGAAGGACTCCACGTGGCGACTGCTGTTCCCATGGAGCTGAATCGAAACCAAAGCGTACAGGCATCTGTGGTTGTTGGAACCCCGGGAACTGTTCAGGATCTTATCAAGAAGCGACTCTTCAATACACAACATTTGAGAGTTTTGGTATTGGACGAAGCCGATAACATGTTGGACCAACAAGGCCTTGGAGATCAATGTATTCGTGTTAAAGGGTATTATATCCAATCCAGGCCCTACTCAATTTATGTGGTGATAGCTAACGTTATTATAGTTTACTCCCCAGAACCATTCAAGTGGTTTTGTTTTCTGCCACCTTCCCTGACCACGTCGTTCGCTACGCAAACAAATTCGCGCCAAATGCCAATCAGCTCACTCTCAAACATGAAGAACTCACAGTGGAGGGTATTAAACAGTTCTACTTGGATTGTGAATCTGATCAGCACAAATATGAAATTTTAGTCAAATTCTACGGACTTATGACAGTTGGATCTTCCATCATTTTCGTGAAGGTATTCTTGATTTACCTCAATCGCTATTCCCTAATTAATATAATAATTTCTAGACGCGTACTTCGGCAGCAGAGATCGAACGACGTATGGTTGCAGAGGGTCATACGGTTGTCTCATTGACCGGTGGCATCGAAGGCCAAAAACGTGATGAAATTATTGACCGCTTCCGGAATGGTTCTGCAAAAGTTCTCATTACAACTAATGTGCTTGCCCGAGGAATCGATGTCTCAACAGTTTCCATGGTTATTAACTACGTATGTGCTATTTACCTTTCCGCGAAGTTCATTCTCTGACATGTATTTCATAATAGGATATCCCGGAAATACATCAACCTGGGCATCATCAACGCATGGCCGATGCTCAGACTTACCTGCACCGTATTGGGCGAACTGGCCGCTTTGGTCGCGTCGGTGTTGCCGTATCTTTTGTCTCTAATAGAGATGAATGGCAGATGCTCCAGGACATCCAGAAATATTTTGACACCAACATTGAGCGCGTTGACGCACGCGACTGGGATGACGTAGAAGCCAAAGTTAAGAAGATCATCAAACCATCGGCCAGACGTTAATGTGTTACAATATTCTCAGCGATATGCTAGTTTCCTTTGGATGAGGCGGACTCATTGGTGTGGTTTTATCTCAAAAGTAATGTGAAAATGCTGTTGATACCATGATGCTCTATGAAAATACAACAAGAATGTGCTATGATTCTACCATATGGTTAGTCCAAACAGGATAAGATGCACCACCTTGGCCCTATCTACCCCGTACCTACAGTTCCGCTCCATGTTCGTACTTCTCTAAATGCGGTGCTTTTCGACGTTTCGCTCTCGGATGCTTCCGACTCAGGGATTGAGCACTACTCCGTAAAGGACGGCGATTCGAATTATATTCAATAACCTCACGCTGCATCTTCTCTTCTGATATTCGCGCAAGACTCTTATGGCGTGTTTGTTGGGCTATGGGTGATTTCTCGTCGAGAGGTCGAGGGTCAACTTATTTAATATTATTCTAGTGGTCACCTAATTGGTATTTGAAATTAATGGCCTGAATAAATACCCTATGGATAATTAAAGAATGACAATCTACCAGCTCATAACTGGATCATTTGAAATTCAGCTTCAGAAAAGGCTGAACTTTCGAATTTTTACCCACAATTTTCTATTTTCAGATGTGCGAGCAATCAATAATGAATTGAGATGTTGGGTGAAAGAAACACAATTTAAAGACTTCAGCTGGGACTAGTGTGATCACTATCCAAATATAAATACATAGAGCTTTTTATAGAGGAGGGCTAAATGCATTTCAATATTAGCTAACATGACTAAAGGCATCGCAGGAAGAAAAGAGCAACGAGGAGCCCCATACCCTGAACACTCTAAATATGGATAAACGCAATGCTCGCGTATTGGACGACAAAACCCACTATCCAAGCAGCAAACCGGGAATTTGTCGGGGAAGCACCTTTTTCTACATGACCGACAGCGCCTGGGCTCTGCGAGGTGCGTTGTATTCATGGATATACTATCGTTCCCTGGTATCATAACGCTGTCCGGGTTTTCACAGGCAAGACATAGTGATGAAATCAGAAGTGTGCAGAGTACACCAATTTTCCACTGCATCGTGGCTCGAAAATGTCTAAATTGCGGTGGGCGGAACCTGTCCCAGCGTTAGAAGTTTTTCATACTATAAGAAACGCAGACCAGGCAGCTCATACCTATTCCGTCTCACACAATGTTCTTTTAGAGCAAATATCTGGCAATGAAAGGTTTTCGACCAGTCGAACAATGACAGCCTGGTCCTCCTCATTTATCCTTTACCATCCCCCATGGGTGTTTCCGCAGTCGGACATCAGAGTATTAGTGTGGACTGTGACGCCCTAGAGAAAGGCAAGCGGGCGGTGTAGAATGTTGGTGTTTCTATCAAGCTGGTTCAGATGGCTGTACAGAGTAAATGCGGGTCTACTATGTTCAAAGGGTGCTACATGGCATGTCCGGCTCACGAGACGTTCTCCGACTAGGAAATAGAAGGGTTATATGAATGTAAGGGTATGTACACTTATTTACCACATATTCCATGCTTGAGTCTGGTACACACGTTCGCACGACGGAATTTCCGGAGATGAGTAGGCGTCAAATGTTCTGGCAGCCTGCATGCCGCTGGCTTGGCGCAGCGTCCATCAAGACTTCCAATGGAGACCGAGTCAGATGGATAACAGTAATTATGTTACCTCATCATCTCAGACGCGTGATATCAAGGGTAATACCAATATCCATTCTTCAAATTCAAGCCTTTCCTTCAACAAAATCCCTTTTGGGCTCCATATCAACGACCAGGGCAAATTCATCATCCGTCAAACAATATAGTATGCTATCCTCTGTTTACCTCGGGTTGCCTCGGTAGATGTTGATATATCCTAGATGACAGCCCTGACTATTACCGCTACACTGGCGGACGTTGGGTGTTCAATGAGGCTGAACAGCTAGCTGCCCGCCGTGTTGAATTCAACCTTGACGCATTAGTAGCAGTTGCCATCAAGTCTTTGGGCCAAGAGCATATATCATGCTCCAAAGTTGAAAAGCTCCCTGAAGGGAATTTCAATAAGAGTCTTCTCTTGACTATGACTGACGGGTCTCAACTCGTGGCTCGAGTTCCTAATCCAAATTCTGGCCTTCCTCACTACACAACGGCAAGTGAAGTTGCCACTATGGACTTTGTACGTGCACCTATATATCCGCGGACTTTCTATGTAATTGTACACTTACTTTTCTTAGGCCAGAAGCGAACTTGACATTCCAGTTCCTAAAGTTCTCGCTTGGCACTCGCGTGCAGCTGAAAATCAGGTTGGAGCAGAGTACATTATCATGGAAAAGGCAGCAGGTTCTTGCCTTTCGAATGTATGGCCAACCCTAAATAATCAACAAAAAAGAGATATAATTCAAGCTGTTGTCAAGTTTGAGATTAAATTTTTAAGTAACCCTTTTGGTGGCATTGGTTCTTTGTATTATCCAAATGATGTTCCAAAGGGGACAAAGGTTATACCAGCTGCTAGTCTTAACAAGGCGTACAGTCGCTGGATCCTTGGACCAACAACAGATCGTCGTTTTTTTGATGACGATAAAGGGGAGCTTTCACTTGATCGGGGTCCTTGTAAGTCTGCCGTTTCCTAACTCCGATGTGATCGTGACGGGGATTGACCACCTTGTATTAGGGAGAACAGCACATGAGTATGTAGAGGGAGTGTGTCGTCGAGAGATGGAAGCTATCCAGGATCCAAAACAGGTTCTTAGACCAGAAGGTATAGTAGGCCCGGGTGGATATCAGCCTGATCGCGCTCTCAAGCTTTCAGTGTGCCACGACTTTCTTAAGGTGGCTAGCCATCTTCTGCCTCTGGAAGCCTGTCAAATATCTGTTTTATGGCACCATGACCTTCATTTGGGCAATATTTTTGTGGACCCTGAGAACCCTACCAAAATTGTGGGCTTGATTGACTGGCAAAGTGTCCATGTTGCACCTTTATTTTATCAAGCCACTCATCCTTCTTTTCTGAACTACATAGGGCCAATCCCAAAAGGTCTGAAGGTTTCACTTCCAGACAACTTCGATGAACTAAACGAAGAGGCTAAAAATAAAGCAAAGAAATTGCTAGTTGAACAGAGCCTCTACAAGTTCTATGATGCTTACTCGGCTTTGCTTAATAAACGTGTATACCAAGCACTAGGGTATCAACAGACACTTCAGGGACAGATTGTTGCTCTCATAGGTACAATACTTCTTGACGCAGAGCCAGCTGTGCAGGCCCTCCTGATGGAACTTGCTACCAAATGGAACCAGACCAACAGCCTCGCGGGAATACCATGCCCTTTGGAATACTCAAACGAGGCTGTTGAGCGCAACCGAAAGTTAGAGATGAAGTGGGCGGAAGGGATTCTCCTTATGGATGATGTACTAGAGTCCCTAGGTGGAGCTGAACGTGGATGGAAAGGCTATGCGAGCCATGCAGAGTACGAGCTACTCAAGCAAAAGCTCTCCCTTGTTCGTGAACAGTTTGTTGAGTATTGGGCTGGTCAGGATAAAGAGGCGGGTCGGGAATGGGAGAGTGCTTGGCCATTCAAATAAAAGATTACGCTCGTTGCGTGTATAATTCCCTTCCATTGCCATATTGGAACCACTTCTTATGTGTATTGTTATAATTTCCCCGTATAAAGAATAGCCGTCTCACACATCAATTCAGTATAATCGGAGACCGTTGTTGGAACCTAGCACGCGGTGGGTAAATAGTTAAGCGGCGGATGGCAAGTTTGTTTGTTTTGTTTGCTGGAGGACACTGCAAACACTGCACACAGCGAACAAATCTTTTCGCAGTCCCTTCAAAGAACCACTCTGTTTCCTTTCGGGCAGAATCCCGGGATGTCTCAAATGAACAACTACTGATTGAGTCTGAATTAAGATTGGTAGGGCCATGGAATAGTAAATAGCTACCCTACCAGTGTGAGTCCCGGAAATACAGTTGTGGTTTAAGCTCCCGGATACCCTGTGCTTTACGGATGATCGGGATAGAGTATAGCTGAAGATACCCCGTGACTATGCATACAAGTCGGTATGATGTGCCAAAATGCCCTAGTAGTAGGGATATAGCGGGACGAGCAGCCTCCTGGCACACGTCACCGCCACCGACTTGATCCACATAGTCATCGCTATAGCTTCCACTTGAGGCCCATTGATTGAGCGGGTCGGGTATTTTACTTTAATCGACAGTTTTCGCATCATAAATGTGCTCAATCCTACTTTGACTATAATGGAGGTCTCGTACGACAAGTGAGCGCAATGCTTTGGTTTCTCTCTAGTGTCACTTCTCCAGCGGCTGACCTATTTTGTAGGCTTCTTTCTTCCCCGATTTTTCAATTTTTGATAGGGGCCGAAAAAAAGCTTTTCACTATCCATACGGCACTGATTGTCGACCACTCGGAGCCACTGAGTGTCCTCATCAGTGGAGGGATGGCAGAAGCAAGAGAAGGTTATGCCTGGCTTGAGGACACTGACCCACAAACGTTCGCGCGATTTGGTCAATATCTCTACACGGGGGACTACGAAGCAGCGGACCCGAATATTATCCCATCACCCCCAGAAATTGTGTCTAACGCTCCTGATGAGTTCCCAGACGATTCGTTAGCTGACACACTTGAGGCAGAAGACCACAAAATGGGGCTGTCCAAGAAGAAGGACAAGGGTAAGAAGAAACGTTTGATACAACGAAACGACCCCGTGCAGATTCTAGATATGACATCAACCAATTTCAGCGACCTGAAGTACGATGCAGCGGTTCATAACTTCAAGAAAGATCCTCGCCGAAATATGGAGCCGTGTGAAGACTATACTGAAGTCTTTCTATGTCATGCCCGACTTTATACCTTTGCTGATAAGTATGACATCCCTGGGCTCAAAGATGCTTGTCTTTACAAGTTGCACAAGACGCTCGTCGGTTTCACGCTCTATAAGGAACGACGACAAGACATAGTCGAACTAGTTCGGTATACATACTTGAACACAAGGGATATGATCGAGCCTATGGAGAAATTGCGGTTCCTCGTTATCCAGTATGTGGCATCTGTGGCCCAGGAATTGGTACAAAGTACGCAATTCATCGAACTTCTGGGAAACATGGGGCAAGTGGGAAGAGATTTGATACCGCGATTGGTTGAAGCGTTTAAACAAGGATCAAAAGGTCCATGTGCTTGCGTCTTTCCTTGTGATTGTAGCCATTACTGAGGTGGCAGTAGCTATTGCAGCATGCCTTGCTCCTAATCAGCTTTACTCTAGCGTGTATATACATACTACAGATCTTCAGACGTACATCCATGGCTTCAGCCTGATTCCGAGTATCTTCAAATTATAAGGATTTGCCAGTAGAAACAGGCTTCGCGATCATCAACCCCAGCAAGGAATTAGCGACCTCGGCCGCAGCCAGCACGGTCGTCTCACCGGCCGTGTCATAGATGGGCGTGACCTCCACGACGTCGCCGCCGATAATGCGAATCCCGCTCAGCCCATCGAGGATGGTAAGGAGTTCTCGAGTCGAGAAACCACCCGGCTCCGAGGTGCCCGTGGCTAGACGGGCGTGTCAACAACGAGTGCATTTTCCCGCAAAGAAAGCTTTAGCCAGACTCACCAGGTGCAAACGCGGGATCGAGGACGTCGATATCGACGCTGATGTAAACATTGCTCGACCCGACCCGCTTCTTGATCGCTTCAACGATCCCGGACGCGCCGATCCTGTCGATGTCGCGGGCGGTGACGATGTCGAACCCGCAGCGGATGTCGTTGCGGAGATCGCCCTTTGGGCGGATCAGCGGCGCACGGATTCCGACGTGGATCGAGCTGTTGCGGACGAGGCCCTGGGGTGTTTGTTAGCAGGAGAATGGGCTGTGGTGCCGGGGTGGGGGGTTACCTCTTCGTGGGCAATGTGCAAGAAGGTGCCGTGGTTCACGCCCCTATGCTAAGGGTTAGAAGTGGTCAAGGATTACGCAACAGGCACCTACGCATAATCAGATATTCCACCGCCTGGGATGATTGAGGGGTTAGCTAGTGGAATATAGAGAAGCCACATAGACCTACCTAGCACGGCTGGGTCCCAAGAGTCTGCCAAAACATGTTAGTAGGAGGCCTTGGACATTGCAGGGGGAATGAGTACCAATATGGCTATCGAAGTGAATGACCGACACCGGCCCCCATTTTTCGTAGGTTGATCGCAGCGCCGAGAGCGTGGTCGTGTGATCACCCCCGAGAGTGATAATTCGAGGAGCGGAGGGGATTTTTGTCGAGTTTGCTGGCCGCGAAGAAATGATCTAGTATTATTCTCCCAGTAAACACTCCCATTCATTATCGCAGCGAGAGGATGAGCAGCCGATCGGCCAATCGGGGAGAATTCCAGCCCGGGCGGGATATCTACGGCCATGGCATAGTTACCTTGTGGGCCTTGTCGAGCTGCCTTAGCGCAACGGTGTTGTCCAAGAAGGTCAGCGGCGCGTCTCCGCAGTCGACGATGCTCGCCCAGTCGCGGAGATTGTTCACGCCGGTATATATGCTCCAGGCCGAGCGCGCCTCGATTCGGCGCGACCCTCGGCGGATGCCGCCGGGGCCGAATCGCGCGCCGGGCCGGCCGGTGACGCCCTGAAAATGTGTGAGATATCTCAGTCAATGTGATGAGGGGGGATGATGCCGTACCGTGTCGAAGGGGGCGCCCAGAAAGGCAATATCGTACCGCTGCTTCGCGGCCTCGGCGTCGACGAAGCAGTTCACATAGGGCACATTGGCAAACGTCGTTAGGCCCGAGAACTGGCTGCCGGAGATGATATCAACATCGTCAGCGCCGCTGGCGCTGAGACCGAGCACAGCTTGCGCGGGCACGGCGTGCACGGGCGGGAAGACGATATCCCTGGCGAGCGACGAGGCCGGCAGCAGGGCGAAGACGGCGAGCAACAGTCTCATGGCGATGATCGTGAGGCAGCAAACGGCGCGGCAGGACCGGAATCAAGGGGCAAATAGTTAAGTAGCTGGGTGTCTCGTGTCATTCACAGCGTAGCTTGCGCCACCGGTTTCTTGCCGTCGCCCGGCTTCATCGTGGGCGGGCTTTAGCCTCGGGAGAAGCGCTGGGCACGGCGCGGCGGTTGCGGGGCGAAGCTGCTGGCCGGTGGTTCTTTGCTTCAGGTTCACGGATGATATTATCCCCAGGACCGCAGGGCTGCAGAATCTGCGGCGGCCGGGGGCGCGGCTGGGCCCCCCTGGCCGGTCATCTCGAGCCGTCGACAGTTCGCGGGTCCAAACGGCGGGGCGCGTCAAACTCAGTCGGGCTGAAACAACGACGACGACACCCGCAAACGACGACCAGAGTTCGTTCGTTAATTAGTTAGTGGAGACGGGACTGACAGAGAAGATGGTGCGACCTGGACAAGTGATTGTGTGTGTTAACTACAGAACTGACGGCGCGCAGCCGCACGCCGATTCGTCGTATTTCGCGCCGGGCCTGTCGAAGGCGGAGGTGTACGCGCAGGTGCTGGAGCAGGCGGGCGGGCTGATGGACGGGCGGCGCAGCTGGGTGAGTATGGGTCTGAGGAGTAACCAACGCCTTCAACTGACACGACGTTCGATGTCTAGGTTAGGTGTGTCCGGATAGTTAACTAACTACGTAGTCCTGAGGTTCCTTCTAATACATACTCCTACTAGCAACCTCGCCAACGTCTCCTCGCTCCTGTGGCACGCGTACGCCAGCCTGCCAGCGCCGTCGCGCGCAGTCAACTGGGCCGGGTTCTACGTGCGCAAGGACAAGTCTCCGTCGCGGGCGGACGCAGCGGCGCCCGACGCGGGCGCGGTGCTGCTGCTCGGCCCGTTCCACGGCAAGCCGGCGTGCCAGCTGATCCCGTTTGGGCGCGGGGTGTGCGGCGCGGCGGCGGCGACGCGGCAGACCGTGCGCGTGGCCGATGTGCGTGCGTGGGAGGGCCATATCGCGTGCGATGCCGAGAGTCGCAGTGAGATTGTGGTGCCGATAGTGGTGGGCGGCGAGGTGTGTGCGAAAGGGGGGTTGTAGGTAACCAACTACGTGTTCGCTGACTGCTGATAGACGGTGGCGCTGATCGATGTGGACTGCACGGAGCCGGCGGGCTTCGACGAGACGGACCAGGAGGGGCTGGAGGAGCTGGCGCGGCTGCTGGCTGAAGGGTGTGACTGGTAACGAGATGCATTGAGTGGTACAATGGAGTATTTACTGCATATCTTGAGCCAATTCTAGGTGTTGATCATATCCACATGTATAAATATAGGATGCTAGAGTAAGAAAGAAAACAAACAAGGAGCCAGCTATAGTATGTCTAGAACGGAGATGCAGTATGGATAGTTTGCATTATGCATGGTATAAAGGTCTATGCAGGGCGGATGCAATGGATGAAGAGAAGAGAAGATAGAGCTACATGTTCAGCAGGCTCATGACGCGGTGCAGGGGGCTGGCGGTGCCGGTGGCCGGGCTGTCGCCGCACTCGCTGGGGCCGAGGCCGGAGTCGGGGGCAGAGTCGGCGTAGGAGTCGGTGTCGATGTCCCACGGCTGGTCGGGGTCGTCGTCTTCATCGTCGGGATGGTCGTGAGGATGATCATGCTGGGGCTGAGCACCCCAGGCCTTCTGCACCGCACCGCGCGCGTTCCAGCACAGCGAGCGGCGCACGCTCTCGATCCACTCGGCGGCGCCGGCGACGACGGTGGGGAAGGGGAACGGGCTGGCCTCGACGGAGACGAAGTCGCCGGGGCCGATCTCGACGCGGCCCTTGCCGTCGAAGGCGCAGTAGGCGCTGGCGCGCGAGGCGGCGGGCACGGCGATGCGCAGGCGCAGGGTGTCGGACAGCACCATGGGGCGGAACGACAGCGTGTGCGGGCAGATGGGCGTCAGCAGGATGGCGGGGATGGACGGGTGCACGAGCGAGCCGCCGGCGGAGAGCGAGTAGGCCGTGGAGCCTGGGAGTGTTAGTAATTCGTTATACTACGGAGTAAGGAGATCTTACCCGTCGGCGTCGACAGGATGCAGCCGTCGGCCTGCACGACGGTCAGCAGCTCGTCGTCGCCGTACACCTCGAGGTTCGAGACATACGGCGACGGGCCGCGGTCGATGACCAGCTCGTTGACGACCTCGAACTGCTCGCGCTGCTCGGCGGCGGGGGCCGGGCCGGTGGCGCGGAAGACGGTGCAGGTGAAGCGCATGCGCAGGTTGACACGCATGCCGCCGTCGCCCAGCACGCGGTCGAGGTGGTCGCGGTGGCGGGCGAAGTCGAAGTTGGTGAGGAAGCCCAGGCTGCCGAGCGAGAAGGCCAGGATGGGCGGCACGACGCGCTGGAACAGCCACGAGGTGAACAGCACGGTGCCGTCGCCGCCCAGCGTGACGACCAGGTCGAAGGTCTCGGGCGCGGCCCAGCACAGGTCGGGCGTCCAGAACTTGAGCATGGTCTCGAAGCGCGGGTCGCGCGCGCGCAGGCCGGCGGCGTCGAAGCGCTGCGAGGCGCGCAGTTTGGCGTCGACGTACACCGTCACGCCGCAGTCGCGGCCGTAGCGCGGCGTGGCCAGCAGCCAGGCGGCCAGGTCGCGCGTCAGCCGCACCAGCCGGTGGTCGCGCGCCTTGGTCACCAGCATCACGGCGCGCACCGCCAGCTGCAGCGGCCGCCGTTGCAGCGCCCGCGACACCTCGCGCACGCCCGTGGCCGTCTGCAGCAGCCGCGAGTGCGACAGCCCGTCGGCCGCCGCCAGCTCGTCCAGCACGCGCGCGATGTCGACCGCCGCGTCGAAGCGCTGGTGCACGTAGCAGGGCGACTGCAGCGGGAAGCGAGCCGTGGCCGGGGTCGCGGTGGCGGGGGGGGCATGGGTGGCATCGGGGGGGAGCGCGGCGGTGGCGTGGGCGGGCGGCGGGGGGGCATGCGGGGCCAGCGCGGCCGACAGCTTGCGGTGCAGGCGCGCGTCGCCGTGAGAAAGCGAAAGCGACTGCGAATGCGAATGGCCATGGCTGCGGCCGTGCTCAGCGTCCGCGGGCTGCAGCGGCCGGCCCACGGGCGACGCCGGCAGCGACGCCATGGCGAGCGACAGAGCGGCCGCGTTGAGCGGGGTGATCGCGGGTCGGGAGGTGTCTGTGGTATCTGTGGTATCTGTGGTATCTGTCGTCTCTGTTCTCTCTGCTCTCTCTCTCTCTGCTCTCTCTCTCTCTGCTCTCTCTCTCTCTGCCCTCTCTCTCTCCGCTCGGTCGGTTGCGATGCTCTTGCTGCCCGGCTCCAGCGCCAGCCCCAGCGCCGAGTCGCGCCGCTCCGCCAACGCCGGCCGCCGTAGCTGCGCCGCCATCTCTGCCATCGTTCAGTCGTCGGTCGTTCGGTGTTGTCTGGCTGTCTGCCGGCTGCTTCTTTCGTGCTTCTTATATCTCCTCCCGTCTCGCCCTGGTGCGCCGCCCGTCGCAGCCGGGATCCTCAGACGCCGCCGCCTGAGACGCGACGTGTATCGCCCTAGCCAACGCCTCCTTGCCCTCGAACTGCCCGCCAGGCCTCTTGCTCCCCATAGCGGCCGACTACGATTCTTCTTCTTACTATTGCCGGTACGACGGCCCGCACAATTACTACTACTATTATTCCTACCGCCTTGGGCAAAGTATCTTTGACCGGGCATGAAAGCGCTCCGCGGACGTGGAAATCCAAGCACCCTTCATCGTGCCAACCGCCCGTCCTCAAACCACGCCCGCCGCTCGCAGCGATCCTTGCCCGAACCGCCCAAAACTTCCGTGCGAACAGGTATGTAATTCCGCCTCCTTGTTAGAAGTAAACCGCCTCGCTGGTACACAGCATGGGTGTAAAGATTGATTGCCAATCCGCTACCGACTACGACTGCTTCGACATACATGCACAAACTCCCCGATCGCCCACCCGACTGGCCGTCGCTGTCGCGTGGCTCCCGGCCGACCCGCCGAGTCTCCTCCACTTGTAGCTCTGGAGGCTCCTCCTCTGTCGTACAGCCGCTCTCCGCCATGCTGGCGCTGCATGGCCCAGCCCATGGTTCACGTCCGGTCGGGTGCGGGCGGGCGCGAGCTCCGAGGCAAAGCGTCGATGAAGGTTCAGCATGATTATCGTTATTATTATCGTTATGATTATCGTGATTGTCATGCCTCCCGGATCACGGCGTGGCCAGCGTCCACGACAGCGCGTGGCGGGCGTGCTGCTCGGCCGCCTCGCGCAGACAGCCCTCCACGCCGCCGCCCGCCGGCCCGCCGCGGCAGACGGCCTGCGCGCAGTCGTGCACGCGCTCCCACGTCGGCCAGTCGCACGCCCCGTGGCTCTCGCTGAGCAGCAGGTGGCCCTGCGACGAGAACGCCAGCACGTGCAGCGACGCCGCCGCCTGCGTGGCTGCGGGGGTCGGGTCCGGCCGCACGCTGCCACCGTCGCCGGCGGGGTCGTCCACGGCCACCAGCACCGCGCTGTACATCATCGACATGGGCACCGCGGCGGACACGAGCGCGAGCAGCGCCGCGTGCAGCAGCGCCGGCAGGACGGGCAGGTACTGCGGCACAGAGGTCCAAATTAGCAGGGTGCAACCAGGGAGTCTAGGCTCTTCCACGTACCGACGCGCCGCGGAGGTCGACGCGGCCCGGAGCTGCCGGGTTGGCCTCGACGACGAGCGTCACGACGACGGCGCGGCGGGCCAGGGCGGGGTCGCGCAGCAGCACCACGCGCGCCAGCAGGCCGCGGATGATGCTCTCGGCGTAGCGCTCGCCCACGGAGCTGGCGCCCGCCGCGGGCTTGACCAGGATGTCGAGCGTGGCCTCGTCGGGCTTGAGCGTGTCGCGCCGCGCGGGGTCGACGGGCCCGTTGACGGCGGCCAGCACGCGGTGGCCCGCGGGCGAGGTGTAGGCCGCGGAGCCGTTGGCGAAGCGCAGCGGCGAGAGCTGGGCGGTGAGCGGGGCCATGGCGGGGGAACGAGTCGGGTTGAATGGAATGGGAATGGGAATGGGAATGGGGAGAGAGAGTACCTAAGGGAGCTGGTCGAGAGAGAGCGAGCTCGTTTGGCTGCAAGAAGCCTGTGCGAGATATCCGGAAGCGGAGAAATGCTGTTCCGATCTGATAAGCTCCCACGGAACTTGGAACTCGCTAGCTAGCTGATACCCGGCGTCTTGAAGCCCTCAGGCCGCCCAGAGAGACTCGCGCTGCGGTGTGACGTGTTGGGCGAGCACCCGGGCTGCCCTGCCCTGCCCTGATACCCCCGTTCTGGCCTATCCTATGCTGGACTGGGCTGGGCTGAACCTACGTCACAAAGTTACGCCCGTTTGCAGGCTGAGCGCATGGCAAACCTTCGGGCTCGTTTGGCGGCGCACCTCGTGTGCGAATACGGCGCTGCGGGCAGACCTCGTCCGTACGCTCCCGTGACTGGCAGAATGCCGCTGGCTGCCCGCCCAGCCCGCCCGCCAACTCCCGCCAAGCCTGCCCGCCCAGCAGTTCTGCCCGCCCGGCGCTGCCCACCGCCTTTGCCACCGCCGCGCCCCCCCCGCCGATCCCGCGCCGCCGCCGCCGCCGCCCCTGCCCTGTCCTGACTGGCCCAAACCCCTCACCCGCCCGCCAACCTCACTCCTTATCTACCTCGCCTCCTCCTCTTCCTCTCTCTCTCTCTCTCTTCCTTTCTTCCTCTCCCTCTCACTGAGGTTCTTCCTCCACTGCTCTCTCTCTACTCTCATACACACACACATCTCTCTCTCTCTCTCTCTGACGCTTTCTCTCACCCTCTCACCCTCTCTCTCACCCTCTCCCCTCCACCCACAGCGCCCTCGTGCCCGTCACGGCGCTTCCCGCTCGCTCCCGCCTCCTACTTGAATGGGAACAGAGACTGCTCAACCGGATGTCGAGGAATCGACTGAGCCTCCTCCTCCTCCTCCAAGGGCCGCCATCCTCCCTTGTCAGGCCTTAGACCCGCCGCCCCCCTCCCCGCGCTGCCTCGACCGCTGGGACAACGACACCCGCCCGCCCACCACCGCTACCACCTGCTCGCTGCCCGCTTGCAAGTGGTCCGACCAGTACCAATATGCCCACACCTTCCAGCCCGCCGACATCGCCCGTATCCTGGGCGTCGACCTGCAGTACGCTCCCTCTCCCCTCTCCCACTCTCTTCTCTCTCGCTTACCACCACCCCCAGCAATGGGCTCCCTCCTGCCGAAGCCGCATCTCGTCTGGAGCGGGATGGCCCTAACAAGGTTAAAAGTGCTGAGGGCATATCCATGTGGAAAATTCTGTTAAGACAGGTGTCCAACAGTCTGACTTTAGTACGAAAGACACTTATACTACGGCTTTCCCAGCCTGTCCGGTCCGGAGTTCCCCCGTGTGCCTTGTTAACTCGCCCGCTCTAGGTCCTTGTGATGACCATGGCGCTGTCTTTTGGAATCAGCGACTTTATTGAAGGAGGCGTCATCACCGCCGTCATTCTCCTCAATATCGTCGTAGGGTAAAGCCCCTTTTCTTCTACCTTCCACATATCAACCGCTCCATATCATCTAACACCCTGCAGCTTCGTCCAAGACTACCGCGCTGAAAAGACCATTCTCTCCCTCCAGGCCCTGTCCGCCCCCGTTTGTAAAGTCATCCGTAACGGACGCATTGACTCCGCCAAGGCTGAGACCCTGGTCGTCGGGGACCTCGTGCAGCTCGTAGTGGGCGACATGGTCCCCGCCGATCTGCGGCTCTTTGACGGCGTCAACGCCTCCACTGACGAAGCTCTCCTAACCGGAGAATCGCTTCCCGTCTCCAAGCACCCCGAGCGTGTCTTCTCCACCCGTAATATGCCCGTGGGTGACCGCACCAACATGGCCTACGCTGGCAGCATCATGACCCGAGGCCGTGCCACCGGCATCGTGGTCTCCACCGCCATGAACACTGAAGTGGGAAAGATTGCCCAGCTTCTCCGAGAACATCGGCCTGAAGAAGGCTCCAATGTCCTCGTCCGGACTTGGCTGAGGTTCAAACGGAGCTTAGCCATTGTCCTGGGCCTAGTGGGAACGCCCTTGCAGGTGCAGCTCAGCAAATTCGCTTTGATGCTTTTCGGCCTGGCCATCTTGCTGGCCATCATTGTATTTTCTGCTAACAAGTGGAACATTCAAGGAGAAGTTTTAATCTATGGCATCTGTGTCGCCGTCGCCGTCATCCCTGAATCCCTAATTGCTGTGCTTACCATCACTATCGCAGTTGGCACCAAAGCCATGGCCAGAGGTAATGTTATTGTCAGAAAGCTCCAGGCTCTCGAGGCCGTCGGAGGTGTCACCAACATCTGTTCCGACAAGACAGGCACCCTCACTCAGGGGAAAATGATTGCCAAGAAGGCTTGGATTCCTGGTGCAGGAACCCTCACCATCCACAACACCACTAGCCCCTTTAACCCGCAGAGCGGCTCGGTTCAGATCGATGGCTCTGATGTTCATCTGAATTCAGAAAAGCTAGACAATGACTCCTCATTGAGTAAATTTTTGCGCACGATCTCACTCTGCAACTTGTCATCCATCTATGATCCACCACAGGCGTCGTCAGGAGACGGCAAGGCCGCAGCAGATTCTAACAAAGAATGGACTGCTGTTGGTGAGCCTACTGAGATAGCACTGCACGTCCTCGCCATTCGCTTCAATTCGGGCAAACAGACCCTACTTCACAACGAGCCGTCCGAGTTACTGGCTGAATTTCCGTTCGATTCAGCTATAAAACGCATGACGGTAGTCTACCAGAAGAATGATTCAAGTTCTGCTGACGTATACACCAAAGGCGCTACAGAATCCCTGTTACCCCTTCTTTCTATCCCAGAAAATATGAAGGAAGAGATTCGTGCCATGGTCGATAGGCTCGCTGGAGAAGGCCTCCGGGTCCTCTGCGTTGCCCACAAGACTCTCAACTCTAACGATCTTGATAAGGTCTCGGACCGTGTGGCAATCGAGGCTAACCTAAACTTTGTTGGCCTTGTCGGTTTATATGACCCTCCACGAGTCGAAACCGCTGGCGCTGTGAGAAAATGTCATATGGCAGGAATCACAGTGCATATGCTTACTGGAGATCATGTTAAAACGGCGACGGCGATAGCTTATGAAGTCGGCATTCTGGGCTCCATCGTTCCCTCCGCCCAAGCTAGCACCGTTGTCATGGCTGCAGAAGACTTCGACAAATTGTCAGATACTGAAATAGACGCCATCGAGGCACTTCCCTTAGTCATCGCACGGTGCAGTCCAACGACGAAAGTTCGAATGGTCGAAGCCATGCATAGACGAGGGGCTTTCTGCGTCATGACTGGCGATGGTGTCAATGATTCGCCGGCCTTGAAACGGGCTGATGTTGGTATTGCCATGGGAAAGAATGGAAGTGATGTCGCCAAAGATGCCGCCGACATGGTGTTGACTGATGATGATTTCGCCTCCGTCGTCAAGGCTGTGGAAGAAGGCCGGCGTCTCTTCGACAACATTCAAAAGGTAACAACCTCGCAATACTTCGTCTGGGTATCTACGGCTAACTCTAGTTTTTACAGTTCTTGATGCACCTGCTAATATCAAATATTGCCCAAGTCGTCCTCCTGCTTATTGCCCTTGCATTTAAGGATCAGGACGGCAATTCCATCTTCCCCCTTTCTCCATTGGAGATTCTCTGGGCGAATCTTGTGACATCATCATTCCTAGCTCTTGGCCTAGGAGTCGAGGAAGGCCAACCAGATCTAATGTTCCGCCCACCACACGATCTTCGCGTTGGTGTCTTCACTCGAGAGCTGATTACAGATAAAATGATCTACGGCACTTTCATGGGCAGCTTGTGCCTTGCAGCGTTCGTTTCGGTGGTCTACGGTGCTGGCAACGGATATCTTGGAAGAGCCTGCAACCAAGACTGGAACCATACCTGCCATGTCGTCTTTCGAGCCCGTGCCACCACTTTTGCAACTCTTTCCTTGCTCCTCCTCGTAACGGCATGGGAAGTGAAACATTTCTCGCGATCCTTGTTTAACATGGACCCCAACCGGCACAAAGGCCCGTTTTCGATCTTCCCCACTCTCTGGAGGAACCGATTTCTCTTCTGGGCCGTTGTCGCCGGCTTCTTTATTTTAATTCCCGTGATCTATCTCCCCACTGTGAACCAGTTAGTGTTTAAACACTCTACTATCACTTGGGAATGGGGCATAGTAATGGGATGCGTGGTGACGTATATCATGTTGGTTGAGAGCTGGAAGGCCGTGAAGCGGTCGTGGGGCATTGGAAGTGGGAAGAATCAAGTCCTCACCATTGAGGATGCAGAGATGAGAGTTGGTCTGGTTCCTGCTGCCAGTCTTCTAGTGGAGTCCAGGGAAGATACCCTGGAAAAGAAATAACAGGCATATTTGAGTTAGCGGTCGTGGGGCGGAATGTCATTGGCTTATCAACTAAGCTCATTCCTCAATAACCCATGCTTTGAAACGATAAAACAGTAGTATCCAACATACTTGTAATCGCCTAGCAGTACATAATATCTGTTTCCTGATGGCGAATTGCGATAAGATTTCTTTTTCACCTCCGCCGAGAAGAATGGCCCCTTTTTTTTCAGGGGAAGCACTAAATTGGACCAGCTTGACCCTTTTTTCCGTTTCTACTTTTCATTTGGAACGACATATTTGCATGACTGCATGACTGACATGGTTTCACGCATCTTTTCGACGTATCTTAACAGTTATTTCGATATATTGTTTCATCTCTTTCTGAAGGACTGTCGATCTTACTATCACAGGCTTGGACCATATGTTGCTTTGACATTCTATAATGATAACTGAACGAAAATGAAATTCCTCTAAGGATCTGTGTGCATTCAGCCGATCCTTCATAGCATGTTTCTATCTATTCGGCGTATTCGCTCGTGTAGGCAGGTAGGCATAATGTTACAAAATGTAATCAAATCCGGCATGCAATTATTTAACGACCGACCAACCCGTTATTTCCCACAAATCATTTTCCCAGCATTTTTTGGTTCTCATATCCATAGAACAGAAAAAAAAAAGAACAGAAAAAAACAATAAAAAAAGAACGTCCCTTTCGAAAATAAAATAGAGAACGAAAACATTGCATGAATAAGCATCGGCTGTGGTTGTATCAAGTAAATCGGGCAGTGGGATAGACAGGGTAAAGAAGGACCAGGAGACAGATATAAGAGGGCTGGCTGGTGTTTAGAAGAGGAGCGATGTTTATTTTTCCATTCCGGGTTGGAGAGAGAGCATTAGAGAGTGGAACACCACGAAAAGAATAAAGAAAATAATCTAGAACATAGACAACAAATTCCCCAATACGTCTTTTTTTTTTTTAAATATATCAGCTTTCATCAAGATTCAGACTCCCATAGCCTGTATCGTCGCTTCGCACGCTCGCTCTCCTAGGCCGCTTCATCTCGTTCTCTTCTTCCGCGGAAACAACCTGCTCGAGCTGCTGCTGCTTTCCTGCAAGCGAGGAGCACATCGACGCCGAGTCGATCTGCTCAAAGTCCGCGTCGTTCGTCTCGAGAAGCTGCAGCTCGTCGGTGTCGACGCCCGCATGGCGACACGCCTCCACGCACCCGCTGACGACTTTGTCCACCAGGCAGTCCGTGAAGCCGGACGAGATCGGGTTGTACGCGTTCTTGACCCAGTACACCAGGCCGGACGCGATGCGCGCGAAGTCGGGGAGCGGCAGGCGTGTTGTCTCGCCGGCGGCGGACTCGGGCTCGTCGGCGCTGGAGAGTTCGGAGTCGGAGCAGATCGACGATGCGAGTGACGAGGAGGCGATTAGCCGTTCGTCCATGGAGACGATGTGAAGCAGGTGGTAGAGGGATGCGAAGCCAAGGAGCGTCAGCTCGACGGCGTCGATGGGTAGTCGGTTGAATAGTTCGATGGCGTTGTTGATGGAGAGGTCTGAGGAGGAGTCTTCGTTTCCTACCTGGCCCCGTAGGATAGCGGCAATCATGGCGCAGCGTACGGCGATGCAAATTTCATCGCGGGCGGAGGGCGGAACGGACGAGTCCAAGAAGATCGTCGCGCCGGCGGGCTGTTCGCGCTTGGGTCGCGGAAGTGCAAGGAGCACAGAGTTGATGTTGGCAACCCGATCCGTGTCGAAGAAGAGGGCCTTGACCGCCGCCGCGCGAGTATAGGCAGCGGAGGTAGGGGGTGCCGATTTCAGTGCCATCTCTAGATGACGCTCGAAAGCTTCCCGGCGTCGGACTCCACAGTCCACGGAAATAACGTCGAGAGAGTGGATCAGTGCTTCTTGGAGAACATGGCTCGACCACCAAGCTGCCACGGCATCCAGGGGCGAGCGAACGGCGCTGTCCTCCACCACAACGTCCATTAGTAGATCTTCGTCATCAGTAGCTTCTTGGGTGGGGCGATTCCAGATCATGTTGGATGCTCGCTGCACAATGGCATCGGTGAAGACTTCGTCACAGTCATGCTCAAGAAGATATGCCAGGTGGCTAGGCAGAGCGTCTTCATGATCCTTTGGGATTGTTTTCTGCATTTGTTGGGCCAGCCGCCATTGATAGTTCGCTAAAATCCTTGCAACGTGGTCGGAAATCCTGCATGCGAGGGACCCACCGGAACCCACGCGCCACAGCAGAATTCGACAGTGCAGGGCCTTCAGCATCATCCGTGATAGGCTCCTGGGAAGAGTGCCTGCGGCAAAGATGGTCAGAACGAGTCGGCTCTTGCTGACCTCAGCATCGCCGCCGGTAAGCTGTGCATCTAAAGCGATATCCCAGGCCTTCACGCGGCCCTTTTCGTCGTCCTCTGAAATACCAGTGAGGATGGAGTACAGTTTCCAGCCAAGTAGACAACGAAGGCAGTACTCGAGGCAGCGTGAAGTAACGGCAAACCACTCAGGGAAGAAGTTGTGGCTAGGGACTCCAACGGTTTGAATGCTTGTAAGCCAAGCGTCACGGCGGAATTCGGTTGCACCGGCAGCAACTGCTTGGAATTTTTGCAGAGCGGACTTTGGGAGACTGGGCCGTGAGTAGAAGAGGTAGAGATAAACGAAAAACGCACACCCCACAACGAAGAGAGATGTCATTGCAAAATGAGACAGGGCTCGAATCTGCCACGAGCCCGTTCTGATCATGTAGACATAATCTCGAACATAGCCGAGGGCGGTGCTGAGGAGTTGGACTGGAACGCCTAAAAGGCCTCGATTTGATGCATCTTCCTTTTGGGTCTCGAAGGTGCCGACCACCATCAACCCGGCCAACGTCCCAAGCATGAACTTGTTGGCAATTCCACCGCGTCTTACGGTGGTTTCAGGGGCGCTATACTCATAACGCTGGCCAGCTTGTCGTGGGGCGAATGAGTCGGCATAATGGGGTTGGGGGCCAGAGGGGCGAAGACGTTTGAAGTACTCCGGGACTTTGATCAAGCCCTCGGCGGGGTATAAAGGATTGGGAGATCCTTCTGGGGAGAACTCAGGGTTGTGAGAAAAGACACTGGGAGGCGAGCTGGCGACGGATTCAGAGGACATCGTACATTCACCTGGAGAGGCAGTGTTCATGGTCATGGGAAAGGCAGTCAAGCCCTGCTCCTGAGACTTCTCGAGCTGGCGTAGGCGGTTTTTCAAGGCGATATTCTCTTCGTCGAGGCGTTTATTCCGCATCTCCAGATGTTTGATATATTCGGTAGCTTTGGAGAGAATGGACGCCTTGTTGAGCTTGTTGGTAGAGGAAATCATCTTCTCATCGTCTTCATCGTCGAGGCCCACGCCTCCGCCGAATCGTTGCTTGTATACAACGCGGAGACAGGGCACACTGTCTCTCAACTCGGCTATCTTCTCGTTGAGATTGGCTCGGTATCGTTTTTCAATGACATTGTGAGATCTCTTTTTGGCTGGCAGAGACCTGGCAGCAGGAGGTGACATGCTGCCGCCCGAGCTCCGGTCGTGGACATTGTCGGCTTCAGACGATTTCCTTTTGCGTCCCGGACCAGCGGAGACAGGGGTAGGCGGGAAGTTGGACGCAGCATGGCGCGGCGGGCTGTGCTCCAGCGGGACATCCAGGGCCAGCGGAGGAGCAAAGGCCGGCATCTGCTGGCTGTCAAAGGCAAAGGCAGGCGAGAACGACGGCTGGGGGAATTCCATGGTGTCACAGCTGGGGTCCTTCAGGGCGACGCAGGTCTGGGGCGGCGTGAGGTGTCCCTGGAAGGTGAAGACGGGCTTGCAGTCAGGGGAACTGGTGCTGGAGAAGGCAGCAAGATCGGCAGCGCTGCCAAAGGCAGTAGTAGCAGTGGTGGGAGAGGCCTTTGGGGGTTTATAGTCAGTGAGGTCCACGTGATTTGATATCTCGTCGGCGGCGTCGAAGGCGTCCCAGCGCATCCACTGCGTCCAGTCGGCAGTCAGGTCGTCGGCATCTGGGTTGAGGATGGAGGGCGAGCAGTCAGCGAGGGCGGGAGAGATCTTGCAGTCGGGCATCTGGGTGGGACAGAAGAGCAAGGGGTCGCGGGCGTCCGCGTCGGACGAGGACGAGGAAGCCATCATGTTATACGGAGCAGGAAAGAAGGTAGGAAGAGGCCGGCCGCTTCAAGAGGGTTGAGATGTATATTCCTTTTTTGCCTCCTTTCCCCCCCCCCGAAGGTTTCGGGAGGAATTGGAAAAGGCTTTTTGCTGGGGAGGGGCGGGGGGCAAGCGTTTCGGCTTGCAATTGGCCTGGCAGCAGGGCCAGAGAAAAAACGGGCTCCTGCGGTTGATAGTTGGACAGGCGGCGGTCTCACAGGCGGTTCAGGCAGTGTTGGCAGATGACGGCGGGACGTGGGGAGGCAGGAAGCAGCAAAGGTGCAAAAAGACAATGCAGCCAAGGGCGCCAGGGTAGGGCCGGCTAGTATCAGAACAGACAAAGCGTCCGGGGGCTGGGTTGGGCCGAAAAAGGAGGGAGAGCGAGCTCGACGGAGTCGGCCGCGCCTCGGAGGAGGGCGAGGAGCAGTAGTAGTATCAACGAGCGGAATGGGGGTTCCAGAGCTCAGGCTGGGCGGGCGGGCGCGGCTCAGGGGAGCAGACCAGGGCGGACGACCAGGGTGTTGCAGCCACAGAAACAACAACAACAACAACGACGACGACAGAAGCAAGCAAGCAGCGCAGGCATCGCAACAGCCGGAGCTTGCCTAGGCGGTGGTCGTCGTCGTCGTCGTCGTTGTCGTTGTCGTCGTGATCGGTCTCGCTTGCGGCGCGCTTCCCGGCCACGTGAACGGCGCGGCCATCGTACGATTCGGGAGTCACGCAGCACCACGCTACGCCGCATGCAGACTAGCGCAGCCGTGCCCCGCCGAGTTATGTCCGGCTACCGGCGCTAGGCCCGAACAGGAGGGGGGCTGCCGAGGTGACGTCACGGGCCGACACGTGAAGCCGCGCGAAAACGAGAAAGGCGGCGAAGAGAGAGAGAGAGAGAGAGAGAGGGAGGAGGAGCAGCAAACAGCCAGCGCGAAGCTCGCTCGCCCGACCATCGAGCCATCTCGGATCATTCCGCGCGATGCCACCGTCTGCGGCAGGGGGGGCAGCAGTGCGACTCTGTACTCCGTACGTGTTCTATTATTCTTTGTTGCCGCTGCACTGCTAAGAATAAACCATAGCTATCTATCTATCCAGCCAGCGCCTGCAAGCTCCACCCGCCTACCCTTCCCCACAGCAACCCCCCCTGTTGGCTGTTCTAGTTACATGTATGATTGCTTTCTTATTATTATTATACGGAACCCTCCTAACTTGCTCACGGCCCGGCTATCGCGACGGTCTGGCTCGCCAATTATGCTTTCTGCATTGGATCCCGCCGCTGCCTATTGGGCCCGATGGCCCTGTTCTTCCCGCGCCGATCAGCGCAACGCAGAACAAGACAAAAAACAGCCCGCCAGAGCACTACTTGCTACTCCTACTACTACTACGCGCGGACGCTCCTCGTTTCAGCCCGAGACGAGTGTGCGTGCGTGCGTGTGTGGCATATAAAAGGCAGTGTTAATTGTATCAGGGTTTAAAATTGCCAATTCCGGCCGCCAGATTGCTGCTGGATTATTGCAAAACAAACCGTTCGCCCGGATATTCCCCCCAGCGTAAAACATTGGCCCGCGGGTGTTTTGCCCCGAAATTGCCGGCTGTATGGACTGCCGACCTGCCCACGCGCGGAAACCAGCAGCAGAACGAATAAATCACAAAACTCACGCGGGGAAGCAGGGAGGTATGCGAGACCGTTTCCTTTTCCTTTTCCCCCTTCCCGCCCAGCCCTGCGCATAGAACTTCGGCCCCCCCCCCCCCTTTTTTTTTTTGTTGCTCAAGCATGCATATGTATCTACAAACGCGCTATAATGATTATCCATGGTGGTTCGTGCGACGGCTCCCTGCGTCTCGCCACCGTCTGGAACCACCCCCATCGCTGTCTTATAACCCAGCTTCGATACCTGCAATCTCCGCCATCATACTCCGAACATCTTCCTTCTGCTCGCCAGTCGGTGGCTCGTACGGCCGCCGCGGCAGCAGCTTGACCTCGGCGTCGTCAATGCCCGCCGCCTTGGCGGCGTAGAGAGCCGCTGCATACTTGGTGGTCGCGATGCCATACTTACACGGCGACTCGGCCAGGGCCGCCTTCTGATGCAGCTCCAGGGCCTCCTTGATTTGGCCAGCTTTGTACAGCTCGTATATCTTCGCGACCGTCTTGGGAAACACGTTGGCGAAGGCAGCAATACACCCGGCGGAGCCCACGCTGAGTCCGGCAATCAGAAAGTCGGACTGGCCCGCGAAGATGGAGAAGTCTTCAGGCAGCAGCTCGGCGGCGAGGCGCGGGATCTTCCCGGCGCTGCCGCACGACAGCTTCACGCCGACAATGTTGGGGTCGCGGAGGGCCATCTCGGTGATGTGCTCGGAGTCCATGTCGATGCCATTGCACACGGCGGGGAAGTT
Organism: Ophidiomyces ophidiicola; assembly: GCF_022830035.1. NCBI lineage: Eukaryota > Fungi > Ascomycota > Eurotiomycetes > Onygenales > Onygenaceae > Ophidiomyces > Ophidiomyces ophidiicola. The sequence continues at coordinate 670,429 of NW_026054645.1, forward strand.
GTAGATGACCACGGGCAGCGGCGAGGTGCACGAGATGTAGTCGTAGAAGGTGCTGATGACGGAGCGGGTGGTGGCCTTGCCAAAGTACGCGGCGGGCAGCACCAGGGCGTAGTTGGCGCCGGCCTGCTGGGCGTCCTCGATGTGCTCGAGGACCTGCTTGGTGGAATGGCCGCCGACGCCGGCCATGAGCGGGAAGTCGGGGCCCACGGCGTCGCGGGCGGTCTTGATGACCTGGGCGCGCTCTTCACGAGTCAGGAGGAAGGCCTCGGAGGTGGTGCCGAGGACGACGAGGCCGGTGAGCCCCGAGCGCGACAGGTAGGTGAAGAACCGGGCCTGGGCGGCGAGGTCGACGGTATCGGAGTACTGGTCGAAGAAGGTCACGGCGGGGCACCACACGCCGGCGGGCGGGACGCGGGGGACAGCCATGGCGGTGAAACGGGGGGCAGCAGGGTGTTTCGCAGTGGTCTCAGCGAAGCGAGAGCGGCGGTGGGCAGCGAACAGGGCGGTATCTGTAGTGGTGGTGGTGGTGGTGGTGGTGGTGGTGGTGGTGGTGGTAGTGATAGTGGTGGTGATGGGGGTGCAGGTTGGCGGGCAGCGCTGCCAGGGCGACGACGACGATGCGGAGGTGTGCAGAACGCGCGGTCGCTGATAGGGTGGCCCCGCCGATCGCAATGGCAGGCAGCGCAGCCGCGCGAAGGATGCTGGCGAGGAGAGCTGGCGGCCGCTTGCCGTGATGCTGGCGACGGGGCTGCGGTGAAGCCGCAACAGCAGCAGCATCTGAATAATGGAGGGAGGCGAGCAACCCGGTGGGCGCGTCCACCGCCACCCGCCCAGGCTGCACTCACTGCTACTCCGTACTACTTCACACTGGACACATCTCGACGACGGACGGGCGGAGGCAGCGGAGCTCTCGTCAATAGTCGCAATGATAGTCCCCTCTGGGCCCCCGCGGCGTCGAGGTTGCAGCGCAGCGAGCAGCCATCCCGATCACGACGATGCAGCGACACGGCCAAGGTCCCCAGGTCAGGCACAGGGCAGCAGCATTCATGACTCAGGCCGGCGTGTAGCTCATTAGTCGATGATGCAACGGCGATGCCACACTGGCGCCGATGGCCACGCGACAAACCCGCGCGGCCCGGTGCTGGCGGTGATCAGCCCACAGCGGCTGAAGGGGGCAGCGGACGAGAACGCGCCGGGAGGCCGGGCCGTCGACCTGAGCGCGGTGGAGATTGGGATCCGAGACAATATCGTGGGAGAGTAGAGATAGAGGTGTCGGTGAGAGAGGAGAGGCAGTGGACTGATAACAAAAATCAGGTAGTCAGTTAACTAAGTAACCAACAGTACTTGGAACGAGAAACCCTTCCAGGCCTCAGGGAGTCAAGAACTACGCTGTCGGAGTACCTACTCGAATGCTGCGACAAAAAAACGAATCGTCCCCGGGAAGGCTCGAACTTCCAACCTCCTGATTAACAGTCAGACGCGCTAACCAATTGCGCCACGGAGACCTCGATGCCCTGTGTGCGGCCCCGCGCGCCCCTTGACCCCATTCGCGCCTGACTCCGTGGCTTGGCAGCGTCGTCACTCACTGCCCGGCGGAGCTGCCAACGCCAACGCCGCGCCCGGAACGCCCTCGGCGGCACCCGCTGGGCGCTGGGCCACTCCAGCACCAACGGACTGCCTTTGTCGGCTCGTCCTGCAGGAGCGCCGCAGAGGGACCGAGCCGGTCTGTGCCCTTCCACCACTAACTAACCAACTCGCTACCTCCCACCCAGCCTACGTTGTGTGTGCGTCCCGACATCGTCCCAGCAAATAATCGAAACAAAACCAACAAAAAGATAAAGAAAAAAAGAAAATAATCACCGGGACGCCGAGAAACCAAAACAGACAGAAAACGCAGTCCTTTGAGCGGCTTCAGGTTAGGCACCGCAGGTGTGTAACGCTGGCTTGGGACCGGTGTCCTCACGAAGGATTGGAAGAAACGACACAGACTGCCGTCGCGTCGCACCGCCCGCCGCCCTTCTTTCGCCCTTCCCCCCCCTAAAAGCAGGGACTATGCCTGTCGCGGCCCCCGTTGGGACGGATGCTATATCTTGCGGTCCCAGCAGTCCCGTTGATTCATCCTCATCATCATCATCCTCGCCCCCCATCGCCCTCCTCGACGCTGCTGCTGCTGCTGCTGCTGCCGCTGTCGACGACGACGACGACGACGACACCCCTACTCGCTTTCTGCTGTCGCGCGCCAGTCCATGGAGTCGCCCAAGACCTCGGACGGGCCCGCGGATCTTGCGCGGGCAGCCACTGTTTGGGAGGAGCCCGTTGAGCTCACGGAGGAAGATGTGAGTGCGAAAACGCAAGGGTTCGAGCTGCCCGAAGCGGCGAATTGCAGTGAGCCACATACTACCCCGTGGAGCCGCGCTGACAGGTTCTCGCAGGACAAGCGCATCCGGCGGAAAACGGACAAGGTGATTCTGGCCATCCTCGTGTGGGTCTATTTCCTGCAGGTATGTTGTGTGTGAGCGGGTTGTGGCGGCATGCTAAGGACGGGCAGATCCTGGACAAATCGATCCTGGGGTACGGCGCGGTGTTTGGGCTGCAGGAAGACACGCAGCTGCGCGGCAACCAGTACTCGGTGGTGGGGTCGATTGCGGCGATGGCGCAGCTGGCGTGGCAGCCGTTCTCGATGGTGCTCATCGTCACGGTGCCGCACCGCGTGCTGATGCCCAGCCTGGTGCTGTGCTGGGGCGCGGCGCAGGTGGGCATGGCGGCGTGCCGCAACTACGCGGGCCTGCTGGCGACGCGCTTCCTGCTGGGCCTGTTCGAGGGCGGCTGCCTGCCGCTGTTCAGCATCATCACCAGCCAGTGGTATCGCCGCGCCGAGCAGCCGCTGCGCGTGGCCGCCTGGTACGGCACCAACGGGCTGGCCACCATCGTCGCGTCGTCGCTGTCGTATGGGCTGGGCCACATCCCGTCCGAGACGCTGAAGTCGTGGCAGATGTCGGTCCTTCCCTCCCTCCCTCCTTCTACTTGCTTGCTTGCGCGCTGACCTGGAACCCGTGGCAGAATCTTCCTGGTGGTCGGGCTGCTGACCATGTTGTCGGCGCCGTTTGTGTACTGGAAGCTGGACAACGACATCGCGTCAGCGCGCTTCCTGACGCCACTCGAGCGGCGGCAAGCGCTGGCGCGGCTACGGACCAACCAGACGGGGACGGGCTCGCGCGAGCTCAAATGGACGCAGGCGGTGGAGGCGGTGTGCGAGCCCAAGACGTACCTGTGGGTGGCGATGAGCCTGCTGCTAAACATCGGCGCGTCGGTGGCCAACGTGTTCGGGCCGCTGATTCTGCGCGGGCTGGGGTTCGACAAGTACATCACGACGCTGCTGAACATGCCGTTCGGGGCGACGCAGGTGGTGGCGATCCTGGCGTCGTCGTACGCAGCGCAGAAGATGCGATTGAAGTCGGCGGTGCTGGTGGCGATCCTGGTGCCCGTGGTGGGCGGGCTGGCGGTGCTGTACGGGCTGGCGGGCGCGCGGGCGACGACGCGGGCGGCGTCGGTGGGCGGCTACTACCTGCTGGCCTTCCTGTTCGGCGGCAACCCGCTGATCGTGGCGTGGATCGTGGGCAACACGGCGGGCACGACGAAGAAGGCGGTGTGCCTGTCGCTGTACAACGCGGGCTCGTCGGCGGGCAACATCATCGGCCCGCTGCTGTTCAGCCCCGCCGACGCGCCGGGCTACCGGCCGGGCCTGCGCGCCGTGCTGGCGACGTTCGCCGCGCTGGCGCTGGTGGTGCTGGCGCAGGCGGCCAACCTGCGCGTGCTGAATGCGCTGCACCGGCGCGCACGCGTGGCGGCAGGCAAGCCAGCGCGAGTGCCCGACCGGTCGATGCAGGCACGGTACGCGGCGGGCGAGGACGACGGGCGCGACAGCCAGCAGCGCATCAAGACGGCGTCGCAGGACCTGACGGACCGGCAGAACGAGGACTTTGTGTACATCTATTAATCCGAGTACTATAATAATAATAATAATAATAATACCCCGCGACGCTTGGGCCGTGGTATGTACGGTCGGGCGTCAAACGCAGGCCGTTTCGCGCGGCTGGCTGCGACTGGGTGGCGCCACGACAGGCGATCGGCGGGCGGTGGATGGCAGCCAATAAAACGCGAAACGCCCGTGCCGCCGATAATCATGGCCGTTCATAAACTAATTTACCAAAAACACAAGTCGCGCTAGCGTGCTGGGGTCACCGCGAATCGAACGCGGGTTATGACGGCCACAACGTCATGTCCTCACCACTAGACCATGACCCCCCGGTGGGCGACGAGGAGCAGTCCTCTGTACAAGAGTTGTACGGCCAACGGCGGGTCTGGCGCCCGTATACGGAGCTTCCGCCCGGATCTAACGGGCGTGATCCGCTGCACGTCGCCCGAAGCAGCCGCGCTGGCTCCGCCGGCCGTCGCCCCACACGCCGCTAGCCGTGTCGGGCCTAGCGGCACCCCCCCTGCTCGCGTCCGCCGCCCGCCAATCACCGCCCGCTGCCCGCCCGTATTTAACCCGCTGCGCCCGCCGCCCGCCAGACCAGCACAGACTCCCCAACTCCCACACTACACCACACCGCCTCCTCCGCCCGCCGCAGCATGTTCGCTGACCGCCCCGCCATGCCGCCCCTCCCGCCCGCCGCCGCCGCCGCGCCCGCCCCCAATGCCCGCGCGCGCAAGACCCCTCCGCCGCCCGCCTTCGACCTCGCCGCGCTGCCACGCTTCCACCCCGCCGTCTACCAGCCGCCCAGCGCGTCCACCCGCTCTGCGCACCACGCCCACGCCCGCAAGCAGGCCTCCCACACGCCCCGCGACGCTCTCCGCCACTACCGCGAGCTCGTCGCCGGCATGACCCTCGCCGCCATCCCCTCCAAGCCCTCCAAGCCGCGCCTGCATCCCACCGGCAGCCCCGGCCCCGTCACCCCGCTGGCTCTCGAGAACGAGCCCGCCGACAGCGCCGGCTACTTCACCTCCGCCCCCGCTGGTGCCGCTGGTGCCCGGCTCCCACTCGACGCCCGTCCCCCGCCCACCCTGGACCAGCCCGCGCCCCAGGACCGCCCTGCGCCGCGCGACGCCGACCACCGCCCGTCCGTCAAAACGGGCCTGCGCGCTGACGCCCAGCAGCGCCGATGACAATCACAACCCGCTCATCTGCTCTTCTCCGTCGTTTCGCTGCTGCTCGCCTCGCCCTTCCTCTTGTTTCCCGCCGGCAACGAGCACGTTGCATACGCCGCGCTGCGCCCGGGCTGGCTCCCGCCGCCGCACGCCGCATCCTGAGCATTACATTACCTTGCATTCTTCTTCTTGAAACTCATAACTATACCGCCCGTCTTTTAGGGCGAATAAAACCGGGTGTTCACTTCGTCGCTCGCATTTACACCACGCTTACCAGCATCCCAAAACGGCATATCATGCAAAAAATCCATGTTCTGAAATCTGCTTCGGGGACTGCTTGCCCCAAAATAGACTGGGATCGGCCCTGTGGCTGCTGCACGTCTACTACAACAAAAAAGTCCGGAGTACCAACCAAATACAACGCCTTGCTGCAGCGCTCATCCCCTAACGCTGACGCTATCCTCGGTTCCAGTCCTTGAGAATTCTCTTTTCTTTTCGTTTCTTTTCTTTTCTTTTTACTATTATCATCGCTTTAAGTTCCTTTTGGCCTACCTGCAGGTTCTGAGATTCCCTTTGTTCCCATACCTAGTAGCTGTTGCAGCATGCATGCATTGTTCGGCATCTGGCGTAACTGTCCCATTTTTATATACCCTTTCCCAAAGTACATACATACATTTACGGCCTCCCCCAATTTTAAATCCCACTTTACCCAAAGAAGACGCCCGCTGCCCGCGTTTGTTCCACACGTAGCAATGCCTAGATGTGGCATGCAGTATCGTCGCATCTCCAGACCAGTGAGACCGGATAAGGCTTTGTGGCAGAAAACACCTGCATGCCCCGTCCCACGCCGCTCAACCATCGCCGTTTTCCCACCGCCCCCCATCCCTGCTGTCTTCCTCGTTGCGGGTGTTTTGCCTGCCTTATCCGATCGGCTCCACGCATATCCCATCCTGTGGGCACCCGCCGTGTGTGCTTCGCTTCTGGTCTGGCTGCTATCGATGTATGCACTATGCCCCCCCTCGTCACACGCCAGGCGACACCGCTCACATTTGGTTGCCTTTGTACGGCAATCGCTCTGTTGGGAGCGTCGTAAGCCTGGCTGCCAACTGACAGATACCCGTGATACGTGCACGCCGACAGGGGGGGTGCGGTACTTTTGTACCGAACTAGTTAGTAACTAGTTAACTACTCCGTAACTAGCTAGCTATTGCTGTGGACTCGTTGATCAACGCCGGCAACCGCATGCAAGAAGCCCAACGACGAAACCTTATGCTCCACGAGAAACAGAAGACGCATCACAATAAAATAATAATAATACTAACACTCATGCAGAGAGCCTGCTTCCGCCCATCCTGGTCAACCTCCGGCGTTCCCCGGCCTTGTCAGACCCTGCAGGCTATCTACCCAGCTGGAGCCTCAGAACTCGGCTAATGCGAAAAGGAGAGGGGCCGTTGTTTTGCTCTGGAAGTGCTTCCCCGAGCCCGAGAGGAAGACAGAAAAAAGCCGTCCGCAGGTGACACGTACGTCCGGTTTTCCAGGGTTCAAGGACGACTGCCACGGTTAGCAGATGATAGCCCGTCGGCCCCCTGAGCGACTTAGTACAGTGTTCTGTCCGGGTGACTGCGTTTCTTGGAAGAAGCGAAGAATTTTCATTGGCTCAAGGCACTGAAACATAGTCCAGGTAGATCAAAGTCGTAGGCAATGTCATTCTATACTTTCGAAGTATGAAGTAAAGAGATTCTCGGCTCGACAATTGCCCATCTGCGTTGGAAGAACATGGCCCATGTTTGTGGCGCTGTTTCGAGCCAGCCCAAGGGAGATTTCAGGTTAAGTACCAGTAGTTTGGGATAAACAATCCGTCCCAGCAGTTACAGTTGATGTGAAACCAACTGGCAGTCTGAAACACTCACTCTCGGCTGCTTGGCCAAACTTGGGCAGTGGATTTCAAGGCCCTCAGGCTGTTTTTCCGTGCCCGGATATATTATCTTCCGTAGCTTCTTTCACACACCAGCTCACGGTTTCTCTTCATTCAGCCTTCATCATGATAAAACTGCCTATGACTAGGTCGCAGCCTTCATGGGGCGTTGTTTGAACAGCACCGCTGACTCTGTTCCAGGCGCTGCTCCAAGAACCACGGAGCACATTTCAACCTGGACTAGACCCATAAACTGGCCTAGTAAATAGTTATCCCATGGTCTGTGCATTTGTGCTATGCTGCTGAACACAATGTTTCCATGATGCATACCTCCAGGGTTTGACTCCCAGTCTACAATCAGCCATGCAACCCATTCAGGCTATGAGCTTCGCCGGTGAATGAGAGAGCATTTGTCTGAGCAAATGAACGATACTCCCACCGCAATTGACACCATGTGTCTTTAACCACCCAACCATGTGGTGAAGAAGATCACCTTTCTTGGAGCTGTGGATGTTTCCGGCGTCTTACATTCCTAGTGTATGCTCGCATCGTTTGATCAGGCTCAGTCTCTCGGCGCCCTAAGAGTGTTCCTGTTCCTCACTTGTGCCCAAAGCCTTCACTCTTTCAACCTGCACTCAACCCAAGCAGCCAGCTGCCAACGTGTCAAAAATGATGGAGCAAGAGGGTACGCTATTTTCTATATTCCAATTCCCTACAACTCAACTAATACACGTAGTTGGCCTCTTTGCAATGGCGACAGACAACGTTCCTCCGCCGGAATCTATGTCCTCGATGGACAATATGACTCACTACGCGTGTAAGCAGAATGTCAACAAAACCACTGCCTCAGTTCCCGCAGATACCACTCCAGAAGCTGCCGAAGTTGCGTCCCCCGGAATCTTGGATCGGCTGCCACTCGAGCTCACCTATGAAATTTGCTACTACCTCGATCTCGACTCCTTGGTGAACTTTAGCTGCGTGAGCAAGAGATACCAGGAGGTGGTGGACTCATTTCCTTTGCTTTGTCGGTTTAAGGAACATGCAGCCGACCTTCTCGAGGCGATCACCGTCATGGGCGTCTCTCGCTTCCATACCATGACCGATGTCTATGAAGAATTCACTCAGCCCTATTGCAGAGTTTGTGGCAAGTTTGGTGGCTATGTGTTCCTCCCACTCTTCGCCAGGTGTTGTTATAATTGCCATTATTTTGCCCAGGAGTTGGCCCTTGCGCCGCTGGAAGAGGTTGTGTTCAACTACATCCTTCCCGACGAAATCGCGAAAAAGATGCCCGTCGTCAGAAATGTTGCCGGCTGGCTCGATACTCTGGAATTCGACCAGTCCTGGGACGAAGAGGAGGACCTTGCGAGCGTGTTCCAGGCCGAGCAATTCGCTCTGGAGCTGCACGGCGGTGCCCACAATATCAAAGCCGCTTTTGCAGACAGGAAAGCAAGAATTTCCGCGGAAATTGCACGCTTGTTATCAACTCGAGGCCCCGGCAGTCAGTACTCCGCTCTGAGGGACTTCATCCGCTTGCACCCGGGATTCTATGGTCTTGGTCGCATGCGTTTTAGAAACTGTTACCAATTTCCATCCCGGCGACGCTCCCTATCCTCGCTCGCTTTCCCGTGGTACAACCCGATGACTAACGCTATTGAACCAGGCCTCTACTGCCGGTTCTGCACCATGGCGTTTGATTACGCGCTCGGCCTCTCCAATGATCAAGCAGAAGCAAAATTTGAGACCAAGAGGGATATCATGGAGCTGAGATACCATGAGCAGTTCTTGAAAGCCGACGCAAAGAAACACTTCGCCACTTGTCCCATAAAAGCAAAGATTAGGACTTTGCCACTTTCCGCGCTGACTGTCTGGCCGTTTGATGCACGTTCCGGCCGCTTTTACAACCCGGACAGCAACTAGCCGACAGATGCCTGGGTGCCAAATTTTAAGCTTTTCGGATATCATGAGGTTAAAAAATTCTGGTGATGGCCCCTTTGGTGTTTGGTATCCATCAGCTGGGTGTGGTTTCTTTTGACGTCATCAAGGTTCTTTTCTATGATTTCATAGTTGTATTCTCTTCTACCTTCCATGAGGGCATAATAGAAAGAATTTGAAAATGATAAAATTTATGAGTTGTTGTTTCTTGTTTCTGACCGCCGGAAGCGGCTAAAAATATCCGAAATGTTCCAGGAAAAAAAAGGATTTCCCCAGATTTGAGGCCCAACAGGCCAGTAGGAGCTCTGAACCTGCCAGTGCACCTTGCCACTTCCAAGGAAAGGCTTAAAGCTGAAAGCTCACAGCTACCGGAGAGAGCTGCAATGTTGACTCAACTTCTCTCATCTACATATGCTGTATTTTTTTTTTTTTTTCAAATCTCCTTGAGACAGCTTCAGCCTGATAGGAAACCGTTACGCACTATATTGTATACACTATACATACTAAACGCTCCCAGCAATATCATAAAAAGATGCCCAGACTTATTTTCCCAGACTGTAAGAATACACCTCCCCTCCCTTTCCCCGGGTGCGAGCTGAGTCGCAATAGGCCTCCCTCCGGCTGGCTGTGAAGTGTGCGAAAATCTCGGCGGCGAGAACTCCCTGACCTTCTGGCTAGAGGGATTCACCGAGGCGGTGCGAGAGCTTAGCGAACAACCATCGCGCCGAAAGCTCCAGTGGGCTCGTTCGGAGCACGGTCGTCCTGTCCCCCGTCCCATCCGCACCGCAGAAGAGCGGGATGCCGTCGTTATCCAGACTCGTGGCATAAGACCCGAGAGGCCATGCGCTAGATGCAAAGAGAGCAAGGGCCCTTTTGGAAGCTGCGTGCGCACTACGCTGGAAACCAGGGTTGGAATACATATAGGGTCCTGTGCAAACTGTCTCTGGAATTCGCAAGCTGGACAGTGTTCCCTGCGGCGTATGTATTTCCTTGATCTATCTATATAATGAGAATCCCGTAAAATGACACCGACTAACGCTTTAGAGATACCTTTAGTTCCAGAACCTTGCTCTTTTCCAGAGCTTTCTTTGACTGATGGGATAGCTAGTCAACTAGAGCGTTTTGAGGCCATCTGTGCGGCTTATTTCGGTACTGAGCCATCTTCGTCTACTGAAGCTACACAACTGCAGACTATGGATACTCCTGGTTCTGGTACAGAGCTATCTTTGTCTACTGAAGCTACGCAACCGGAGACTATATATACTTCTAGTTCTGGCACAGAGTCACCTTCATCTCCTGAAGCTAAAAAACTGGAGATCACGGATGCTCGTACTTCTGGTACAGAGTCATCTTCGTCTATTGAAGCTACACAACTGGAAACCACAGATATTCCCATTTCTGGTGCAGAGTCAGCTTCGTCTACTGAAGATACACAGCTGGAGACTATAGATACTCCTAGCTCTGGCACAGAGCTAGCTTTGTCTACCGAAATGTTAAAAGCACCAGAGCCTCTCCAGACCACAAATGCTGCTAGTGCTAGTGGCTCTTCTGGAATCAGGGCTACTGCCGCGGCCCTGAGACATCCGCTACAATTTCTTCTCGATCATATTCCCTCGATACAGACGAACGATCCGGAAACGGTATATAAAGAAATAGTCACTCAATTGAACAGATCTTGCCTAGAATGTGAGGCATCCTTAAGACTTCAAGGGCGGCTTTGGAGAACGGGGAAAATGTAGACTACATCTACATTATACGGCGGTGTGTCGATTACGAGGTCACAGAGAAAACGATCAAGCAAAGGCTAGCGGTAGTAGCCTGCACAATATAAGATTGTCTTTATTAGACTCAATACGGAGTAGTTAGGCGAGGTGGGTTGGACAATACTGTACGCCATATGTTTTGAGATATCCGTCAAGCCTCCCAAGCCCTCTTTTTGGATTGCCACTCTACATTGGTTCCTATTCTGCTAAATATCCCACTTTGTATTTGGTATATATAGCTTCGATTTTGGCCTATTTAGATATATCTGGAGCAGAAATGAAATAGGGGAGAGAATTTGTCTGTAAGGGCTATGACAATGATATCTTAGAGAAATTTTTCAGTATAGCTACTCTGACATACAGAGTATCAATCCATGGGTTGGTACCATCTAAACTAGTATAAATGGGGGTCGAGGTCCAGTTGGAATTGATAATGAATGAATGTGGAACCCAACAACTCACGAAAGTGGGGAAAAGAACTGAAAAAACACTGAATCCGAGCAAGAGAAACAAAAGAGATACCATGAAATGAGCCTAGGAAACATTGATTGGGCAAGTGGAAATGTGGTGATCACGAAAAGGGCTCCTGCAAACATAGCAAGGCAGCATGGAAAACAGCAATGATGGAAGGAAGAAAAGTGCAAAAATGAGCCACAGGAATGGAATCAATCAGCACGTAGACAACAAGATTCAGAGAGCACAAATAAGTAAGACCAAACTTCCTCATAAGCTGGCATAAATTACGATGGGTGGATCGGATCCATCGCTGCGAAAGCTAGATGCTGGAGAAAGGAACCATAAAGGATTACTGGGCGGCCATGTGACAAATAATCAAAGGCAATAAGGATGCGTTCAGTCGGATAACGGAGGAGTTTGACAGCGAAAAGTGGTGCAATTTTGATTAGAGATATTTCCCACACGGTATCTCATGGAGCAATCGCCGGGTGAGGTGCAGTCCACTTGACGCCTTCCGGAGATATGGCCACATTTATAATAGTCGGTGTACATGGTGCACATATCCTATGATGTGTTAGTAGTAATAATCAGTAGAAACATGGGCATGGGGTAGCATATGCTTACGGCGATGGTTTGCTATAGAAATGAGTGGAGGCAAGTATCAATACTGAAAACACCACTGCAACAAAGAGGAACAGAATGCAAACGCTGGATTTGAAGTGGTGGCGGGCGGAAGTTGAGCTCTGGAGCACAAAAGCCTAGAATGATGCTTGAAGTGCTTGGATGGGGGTTGAAGCCAAAGGAAAAGGTGAGAAATATATACCATCGTTTCAATACCCAGCACCTCTTCAATTGTTCTCCCGAATGGCGGCATCTCATTCATTCCATCGGTTTCCAATGCATATTGATACCACAAAGAGGCAAGTAGCCCGTTTAGCCTCCCATATGTCTACTCGCAATGACAGGCTGTAAGCTCATGGTCAATGCAAGAACAGGGGATGGGCTGCAAGGATTGGGGGATCGATCCTCCCATTTTTTGAAGGCGGGACGTGGGTTGAGCCGGTCCAGTTAATCTTCACTCACGGTGTTGGGTAGCGAGTAGCCATTGGAGCGGCTGTGTGAGGCAGGTTTTGCAGGCTACAAGACCGTTTCAAACACTGGCACCGCAGGCGAGCGGCACGATCGATTCAAACATGAGCAAGGGTTGGTTTGGCCCGACACCAGAATGAGTCGTTTGGCGACTGCTGATTGGAGTCCTTGAGAATACTCACTCGCCGATAGACAGGAGTCTGGTTTGTTTGGGGCTAATCGCCTGAGTAGTGAGTTAACTATACGGCGGTGGTCCTGGTTTGGTACCCCGTATGATATCTGGAGAAGATGATAGTGTTCCGAACGGCAGAATGAAGCTTTTACATTAGAAGGCTTGTTCATCGGAGCTAGCTATGAAGCCGTTAGATATTAGTTCACTGGCTAGGTTTTTAGCAGCCGCCTTGATATCGACGGGCGCATACGTTTCAGGCAGCTGTCGGCCAAATGTCAATTTGTGAAAGAGAGGCCTTTATCATTGGATAGCTGCTAGCTAGACCAGTATTTGCTAGTCAGGCAGAGAAGATCGTACCACAGTCCCTGCCACTGTCAGAATTACCCCTGAGGAGGCGCTTCTATAGCTTCGTTCATTCGTGCGGCTCGTTTCCAACCAACTTTAGCACACATCGTCGGTTGTGATATCACTTGCAATGGCTCTTCCACTGTACATCCCACCCTGCATTCAGACACCTGCCCGGCCGTATCATTTCCCAGCGCCCGATAAACCGCTCAGGATCCGAATTGAGGGCCCCACAGCTGCCATAGAACGTCTGCTGCCCAACACCCCGTGGCGCCTGGAGCTTGCAAACCAACAGTTCCCGCAGCCAGCCGGCCCAGAGCTGGCACGTTTGGCATTTCAGACCATATACGGACGGGATGTCACCCCCGACAGTCTGGCGGTGCGGCACGAGTATTTACGCTGGGTGGCAGAGAAGCACCCGGAGGAGTAAGCTCTGGTCCTGTGACACGGCTCGTAGCGAATGGCTAACAGCTCTTTCTTGCTGGCGTGACAGTGTGATTGATTACTATGGAGTGACGTTTGACCATCTGGTGCCGGCAGGCGACATCAACCCGGAGGTGATGGTGATCAACATTGTCGAGGTTGAGGAAGACAACGGCGCGGAGGCCAACCAGTACCTCTTGTTCCAGGTGGACCCCAAGGAGTATATTGGGAAGAAAGTGCTCGCCGTGCCGAGATGCTGCCAGATGAGAAAAGGAACGCAGGATCGCTGGGCGCTCAACTCGGAGGTTTTGGGGAGAGAGGACAGGCAGCTGATGTTCATGAAGCGCGAAGAATGGGACAAATACGTAGCTGGGCGAGTTGCGGCTCAGGCGACCGAGGTCAAGGCCAACTAGAAAGTGATATGCATGTTGAAAGTGTGTGAGCAGTCAGGGCGATATCGTATCTTCCGTCTATGTATGTAGTTATGTAGAGGTGGTGGTGGTGGGATTGTTCGCACGCAAAGTCAAGACAAGACAAGCCTCGGGCGGCAGACTGGCGGCCTTTTTAACTCTCCCGGCTCTGGCCCAAGCCCCGGCATCGGCCGGGTGAAATATCCACGGCCAAGTTCAGCGTACGGCTTTGACGCTGTCCATGAAGCTGCTGGAGTAACTAACTAACTACATAACTAAACTAATGGATCTGCTGCTGGGAATCGCAATCTCACTCGAGTCAAGCCTGCGGACAGCTACCATTCCCCGTCCCTACACCGCGACGAGCTAGCAGCGATAAGACTCAGACCGCCTCTCCAAAGACGACGAGCAGCATCAATTGCACAGGCCGGACGGCAGAGGGTGTGCCGCGATGGGGGGCAGCACGGCTGACGGGAAGCCGAAGAAGGACTACAAAGGCTTTGTCGCGGGTGTCTTCTCGGGCATTGCAAAGCTCAGCGGTGGGTGTACTCGTCTTCTGGGGGAATTCCAATTGCTGACGGTCTTCTTCTCCTGCTTGGGCATTCGACAGTGGGCCACCCGTACGTTCTGTCTTTGCAACACTGGCGTCTACATCACGATATGGCTAACGGACGTGTCTTGACACGAAAAGGTTCGATACGATCAAGGTGCGGCTGCAGACTACGGGGAGCGCGCACTTCAAGGGGCCGCTGGACTGTCTGCTGCAGACCGTGCGGAATGAGGGCGTGCGGGCATTATACAAGGGAGCGACGCCGCCGCTGATGGGGTGGATGGTGATGGATTCGGTGTAAGGGCGCACACACCTACGCTTGCGATCTCCCGGTCTGCTGGAGCTAAGACTGACCGTCTGTGCCAGAATGCTAGGGTCCCTGAGTCTCTACCGGCGGCTGCTGCGCGATCACGTCTTCCGCAACGCCGAACGGCTGCCCAGCTACGGCCACGGGCTGGCGGGCATCATGGCGGGCACGACGGTGAGCTTCATCGCGGCGCCAGTCGAGCACGTCAAGGCGCGGCTGCAGGTGCAGTACGCGGCGGACAAGAAGCAGCGGCTGTACAGCGGGCCGATTGACTGCACCCGCAAGATCGTGAGTCTCTGTCTCTCCCTCTGTCCATGTCTCCTCTGTCCGTCTTTTCTCTCTCTGTCTCTCCTCTCTCACACACACTGTCTTCTCTTTTAACCTCTCCTTTCTCTCTCTCCATATGTATATATATATTCTCTCCCTTTCTCTCACTGACATGGCCCAGCTGCGCGCGCACGGCATCGGCGGGCTGTACCGCGGGCTGTGCGCGACGCTGCTCTTCCGGTCGTTCTTCTTCTTCTGGTGGGGCTCGTACGACGTGTTCTCGCGGCTGCTGCAGACGCACACGCAGCTGTCGACGCCGGCGATCAACTTCTGGGCGGGCGGGCTGTCGGCGCAGGTGTTCTGGATCACGGCGTACCCGTCGGACGTGGTGAAGCAGCGGCTGATGACGGACCCGCTGGGCGGCGGGCTGGGTGACGGACAGCGGCGGTTCCGGCACTGGGCCGATGCGGCGAGGGCGGTTGGGCGCGAGAACGGGCTGAAGGGCTTCTGGCGTGGGTTTGTGCCGTGCTTCCTGCGCGCGTTCCCGGCGAACGCGATGGCGCTGGTGGCCTTCGAGGGTGTGATGCGGTGGCTGCCGTGACGCCGCGATGCGAGGAGTAGCTAGGCATTAGTCTCGGGTTGTGCAGTTGCGTCGATAGTTCTCGTTAGCAGTGTCGTCAGTGAGGATGAAGTTGCTCCGTAGTTAGTTGACTCGTCGTTGACTCGTTGGCTAATAACTAGTTAGTTAACTAATCGACTCGCTTGGCCCGCCAGCAAAACGCCCGCCGAACTCAAACCAACATCGTGCCGTGGCAACTCTCGCTCTCTTGCTCTGTCTATCTCTTTCTTCTCTGTCTGTCTGCATCTCTCTCTCTCTCTCTCTCTCTCTCCGGGTCATGTCCGCCACGGTGCGTCCCCAGGCCTCTTAACACCCCGTCCCATCCCATCCCATTCCATTCCGTCCCGTCCGCTCACCTCGCTGCTCGCCTCGCCCTCCGCCTGCCATTAGGCCATCATGGCCGTCCGCGCGCTGCGCCGCACGAACCCCATCACGCTGGTACTCGCCTTCGCCCTCGCCGTCGGTTTCCTGCTCTTCGTCTTCTCGCCGGGCTCAACACGCGCCGTCTCCGCTGCCCAGCGCCAGCACGACGCTGCCCAGAACCCGCTCTCCCCGCCCACGAAACCCTTCCGCAAGAAGCAGCTCTTCCGCTCCAACGGCCTGCGAGTGCCGCCGCCCGTCGTCAACTACAATCTCAACAATGTCACCACCACCGGCGACTCCGCCGAGCGCCACGAGCGCGTGCTGGTGCTGACGCCGCTGGCGCGCTTCTACCCGCAGTACTGGGACAACCTGCTGCGTCTGTCGTACCCGCACGAGTACATCTCGCTGGGCTTCATCATCCCCAAGACCAAGGACGGCAACACCGCCACTGCCGACCTGCAGAAGGCCATCACCAAGACCCAGTCCGGCCCGCTGGACAGCCGCTTCGCCAGCATCACCATCCTCCGCCAGGACTTCGAGCCTCCCATCGCCTCGCAGGACGAGAAGGAGAGACACAAGTTCGCCCACCAAAAGGCCCGCCGCGAGGCCATGGCCCGCGCCCGAAACAGCCTGCTGTTCACCACCCTGGGCCCGGCCACCTCGTGGGTGCTCTGGCTGGACGCCGACGTCGTCGAGTCGCCGCCCACGCTCATCCAGGACCTCACCCGCCACAACAAGCCCGTCGTCGTGCCCAACTGCTACCAGCGCTACCTGAACGCCGACTCCAAGCTGATGGACACCCGCCCCTACGACTACAACTCCTGGGTCGACACCGACCGCTCGCTCGAGATCGCCGGTCGCATGGGCCCCGATGAGATCATGCTCGAGGGCTACGCCGAGCTGCCCACCTACCGCACCCTCATGGCCCATCTCGCCGATCGCAGCCCCAACCGCGATGCCAACAATATCATGGAGCTGCACGGCGTCGGAGGCACCGCGCTGCTCGTCAAGGCCGAGGTCCATCGCGACGGAGCCATGTTCCCGCCCTTCCCCTTCTACCACCTGGTCGAGACCGAAGGCTTTGCCAAAATGGCCAGGAGACTGGGCCATAAATGCTACGGCTTGCCCAATTATTTTGTAAGTTGAGCGGGCGCCGCAAATGACACGTTGGCTAATCCGTTTTGACAGGTCTATCATTATAATGAGTGACGACCTTCTCCTGCATCTGTTTCTTCCCGCCCGGTCATTTCAACGTCATACGCTTCATTTGCCAACTACCCGTCTCCCCCACCCCCCCACGCCGGCTTGTTCAACATTTTCAAACCCGTCTTGGCATTCGTTTCATCTTCTCTCGTGTATACCTACCTATTGTAACTACCTGCTTCTGCTACTGTTTTTCACTGTGGTGTTGCCCTTGCCTTTCTTTCTTTACCTGGATACTCCGATTGCTCTCCCAGCGACATCTTCTGCTGGCCACTGTATAGATTTAAACAAGAGAAATGAAGCACTGTCGGAATTGTTGTTCTAATCTTATTTTGTGGATATGCTGACAGCGATCTATATTTCATCATCATTATTATTGAGATCTCCGCAGACGAGATTAAATTCAAATATACTCCGTATAGAGACCACAATTAATGTCCGGCGTCGTATCAGACAACACCCTCATCCACTCAAACAGTAGTTAGTGCTATTGATTTTCGCTGTACTCCGTACTCCATGAATAAGGTTGCCAGCAACATCCACCCATTGGCCCGAAGAATTGGCTTGCAACACTGCTTCCCTAAAGCTTTTCATGACCACGATATCCTGTCCATCACGTTCACGTTAGCGTATAATAATGGATGATATATACATCGACGAGATGAAAACTTACATCAGCATGATCGCGGCGCCTGCAAAAATGGCAGCGAATTGTTTTAACGCTTTTTTCGTCTCGACACCCTTGTTCTTCCCAGTCTCTAGGATCTCGGGAATAACGGCCACGGTACCGACATACAAAAATGTTCCGGCGGTAAACGGCAAGAGTAGGTCCCCAACAGTAAGGCTGGTCCCTAATAGACCGACCGGAGATGACGAGCCGGAGCCAGCATCCCCATTCCCCCACTCCTGAATGGCAATACCGATAAACGTGCCCAAAAAGGCACCGATGGCGGTGACAAATTGCGCGCCCATCGCCTTTCGCTTCGAAAAGCCAGACTGCACAAGGAGCGCAAAGTCTCCCACCTCATGAGGAATTTCATGGAAGAATACAGCCACGGTGGTGGTCGCGCCGATCGTGGGCGAAGCGTAGAACGAAGAAGACATTGCGAGCCCATCGGTGATATTATGTGTGAAGTCTGCAATCAAATTGAGATACCCACCCAGCTTGACGCTTGGGCTGATCTCTTTCTCTTCAGTGGGCTGGGCCTCTGCAGGCTGCTCTTTCTTGCGCTGCCTGAGAGTGTCCTTGGAAACGGCACTTGCTGAAGATGACACTGCATCCACGGGGCCAAGCTTTTGATCCCCGTGGCTGTGGTCATGGCCACCCTCGCCGCCAGTAGCTATTCGCAGTATTTTATCCATAGCTACAAAAGTAAGGAAGCCTACTAGAATGGCAGCACCAAGAAGGAGGTTCCTGTTTGGTTCGACCATGACGAATCGAACATGTTCGGGTGAGTCTTCACCTAGAAATATCTCTGGGAGGAGATGGAAAAGAGTGTCCCCGAGTAACCCGCCCACAGCAAACGCCACCATTATAGACAGGGATGATGGGTCGATGTTTGGAGGACATAATGCCAGGAGGAAATCTACCTTCAGTTTAGGATGGCATCGTTCAGCAAGTCAGGAAAAAGCGCTTACTTGGAGGTCCAGAAATATAAAGAGTGGCTAGAATGGCATTGACAGCGGGGCTACCAGGGAACAAGACAGCAAAGACCTTCGAGGTCAGGCTGGCTGTTTGGGGAGCAGTAGCTTGCTTATGAAGATTCAGTGATTGCACCAGCGGGCATCCCTGAACCAAAAAATCATTAGATATACCGGTGCTTTAGTGGTAGGATCTATAGTCAAGCGTTTTCTCACTTGCAGCCTTTCTTCAATTTGCGGAACCGTAAGGTCGCCCACGGTAGCCTGCTTGCCGTGCGCCAGAACGCATGTAGACAGGGCCAAAAGACAAAAGAATGTAGCCAGAACTGAGCAACAGCGCCTCGTGGTCGGACGAAGCGTGGACGTCATCGTAAAGGCGGCGGGAAGCTCGATACAATCTCCAAGCGCAGGTCGCGTGTCGTTATCTGGCGGGTTCGCGGAGCTCCAGCTCCGCCGCAAGGGCTAACGCACGTGAGCAGCTCAGCCCTGCCTAGCCTGTTTTGGGACAACGCCTTGGCAGATTGGCAAACACGCCAAGGCGGTGCAAACAGAAGCGCAATATTTTGCGGGAACATCGCGGGCAACCAGCACGGCGAGAGCACAGAAGGCCGATTGTCCCTGCGGATACCGACCATGGGCCGTGTCCTCCAGAAGAAAAAGAACCGGTCTTCGGCGCCAAGAATAAAGACCAAGAGCAGAAGGACGAAGAGCGGGAAAAAGAAGATCAACGTGCTGGGAAATGCCGTTATCGCGAATAACTGGTAGGCCAGGAGAGCTTGCCATGCCGCCAATTGACGTGAAATCTAACAGTCTGTTAGGGACAAAAGACAGACCTTGACCCAGAACTATCGCCGGCTTGGGCTAGCCACGAGACTGAATGCACCGACTGGAGGTGTCGATAAACGCGCTTCGAACCGACCAGCGGACAACGCCAGCGAACCACTTGCTATTTCAGGAAACAGGGGCGTGGCACACATTCAACCAGACGAAGCTCGGATAGAGCGGGATCCAAAGACCGGCAAGATTCTTCGTATCGTGCGTCCCAGCAAAGATGAAGACGACGGGACGATAGAAGTCGCCGGCCGCAAGCGTAGAAGGGCAAACCCCCTTAACGATCCACTTGAGGACTTGTCGGAAAACGAAGGCGTTGCTCTGGAAAACATTAATGTTTCAACGGAAGTTGTTGTTGCGCTCGAAAAGCAGGCGGCGGCAGAGGAAGAGAAGCTGAAGAAGCGGAAACCCCGACATCAGAGCAAGCGGGAGGTCGAGTGGCTAGAACTACTCGCCGAGAAATACGGTGACAATGTCCCTGCTATGGTGCGAGACAGGAAGCTCAATCCCATGCAGCAGACAGAGGGGGAACTTCGGAGAAAACTCAAAAAGCTGACGGGGAATAGGGAATAAGTTGCGGCTGGGGATTTGCATACGTTTTATGTGCTACCAGGGCTCAGGACAGGCGTTTACGGTGGGATATCGGACTGGAAAATAGCTTTTAGAATATTGTTGATCTGTTCTTTTCTCGTCATATATACACTGTGGTGCTTTTGTGTGTGGATTCTCCAAAGGTACCTGGAATGGGCGCCACCGTTCCGAGAGCAAAGCGAGCAAAAGCCCTTTTTTAGCTTGAGCTGGTCGGGCTGACAAACTATTCAAACATGTTCGTAAAAGTCGGCTTGCTCGGCTGTTCCTAGATAGAGCCTGAATGCGCCATGCCCTGCGGGCCACACCCCTACAGACACCCCGCCTTCCCCCCCCAGTAGCACATAAGGTTGGAATATGGCCTGCACACAGCTGGTTTGTAGGACGATCAGATCCCTGATATGCATCTAAGATGCAGTTACCCCTCACCGTTCGGTCTGACAGTCGACTAACTTACTCTGAGGGAAGGGTGCCGAAACCCAATATCGTGTCTGCCTATTCTACTGAACATATACGAGGTACATATGCCCCTACCATGCCATAAAACGTATACGTATGCCATTTCTAGGATATTTATATGTCAGTCGTATAAAAGACCGCACCAAATTGCCACTTGATTGTTGCCCCTCTCTAAATACATACACTGGATCTCTACTTGCCGAGGAAACAAAAAGCACCCAAACGTTCACTTCTTCCTTACAAAACACATTAACATGGCATCTCTCGAACAGTCTTTTGAAGAAGCCTGTATAAGCGGCAAGATACCCCACGCCGTGATCGCGGCTTCAAATAAAGATGGTATGTAGAAGTAGTGGTCGTGAAGTATCCATCACTTACGCACTACAGGCAGTTTCGCGTACATCAGATCATTCGGTCTCAAGGCCCTTGACCAAGATCCCGCGCAGCCTATTAAAGACGACGATATCATGTCTATCGCTTCCCTGACGAAGCTCATGACGACTATCGCCGCCTTGCAGTGCGTGGAGCGCGGCCTCATTGGGCTTAGTGATGACGTTGCCGATGTGTTGCCAGAGTTGGCAGCTCTAGAGGTCCTAAAAGGTATCGACCAGGACAAGAAGCCTATTCTGAAAAAAAGGCAGAATGCGATTACTTTGCGGTCTGCCTGTGCCATTTTGCTTGAAAGGCATATTTTATTTCACATTCAACTAATAAAGCGACTACAGTCATCTTCTCACTCATTCAGCCGGTCTCGTATATGATATCCTAAGCCCATTAAATCAAATATACAATGAGGCCACCGGTCGAACAGCCTTTCAGAAGGGTAGTACTGTGATATCACGGTTCAGTGCTCCGTTATTGTTTGAGCCAGGGACAGGATGGCATTACTCGCCAAGTCTAGACTGGGTGGGCCTGCTTATAACGCGCCTGACCAAAACAAGCCTCGAAGAATATATGAAATGCAATATCTGGGGGCCTTTGGGTATTGAGGATGCAACGTTCTTCTTAGAGCAGAATGATTTGCTCAAAGACCGGTTGGTAGGCATGACAATTCGTGACCCAACGGCCCCGGAATACCAGGGTAAAGTTGTTCCTTACAGTGGGCCCCCAGTTTTAGGTGAAGCAACCGAAGAACTAGGGGGCCATGGAGCTTTTACCTCCATCCCTTCCTACTTGAAAGTACTAACAAGTATCTTGACAAACGACGAGAAGTTGTTGCAGAAGGAAACCGTAGCCTTGATGTTCAAACCACAGCTTTCTCAGGAGAGCCAAATGGCTCTTCAGAAAGTGTTTAGCTCATCAGAAATGGCCCGGTTGTATATTGCAGATCTCCCCGACACGGTCCGGTACGATTGGGGATTTGGAGGTGCTCTAAGCCTTGATAATGTTGAGTGGGGACGGCGGCAAGGTACTATGGTATGGAGTGGGCTGCCAAACTTATTTTGGGTAAGGGAGCATCTTTATCCCATAGGTTCATGTGGCATTATTTGCTGACTTGAAACTTCTTGGCCAAGTTTATCGATCCTGAAGCTGGTCTTTGCGGCGTTTATGGTGGACAGGTGATGATGAATGGTGACCCGCAAACAAAAAAGATGATCTCTTTGTTTGAAAGGACAATGTACCAGCGATCATCCGAGATAGCGTAGGGTAGTTATTGCAGCTTGGTAACAATGCAATATTATCGTTCCTGGGAATCAGCAGCAGAGTAGATAGTAGTCACCGCTTGAAGAGACGATCACTGCATGCGTCAATCAAGCGGAAACCGCTGCTAATCAACTAGTGTTCGAACTATATTCATCAAGCTTATTTCGCTGGACAATTCGAACCCACCTTCGTCTTCTCCATTCTCCAGTCCTATCGGCATTTTTGAAAGCTTCTTCCCATTCAGGCTTCGAAGACCCATTCACATTTTGGCTGCCACCCTCGGATAATAGGTGCTGACTAGGCGAAAGGCCAGACAGCTCATCATACGTCGAGTCCGCCTCATCAGACAAAGGGTCAGGGGACTGAAAGGGCAAATCCCAGACCCAACCGCCGACTTCTTCGCCAATCCCATCTCCGTTGCTGCTGGGAACCTCAAACTCGACTCCTGTGACCATGCGCTCCAGCACCCATTCTCTGCATTCCAAGTCGAGTTCCCATTTTTTGCCCTTCCAAACCCAGCCATGAGGAGGACGGACATCCTCAAAAAACCTCGTTCCTTTCGGCCGGTCGCCTGCAATTCTGGAGGGAGAAAGAGGATCATAAGGAGTTGCTATAAATAAGAACGGTTCCCAGGCAGAAGTTCCCGAGAATGGGGAAAGTGTCCTATGCTGTAACTCAAATATCTCCACTTCCCGTTCTTCCGGGTCAGAATCAAGAGACACGGTCAATGTGGTTTCTAGTAACTCCCGTACCCCGGACGGGTTTAAGGGTATCCGCAATCCCCAGATTCTGAAATCTCGACGATGTATGGTCTCCTCATAATCAGCCTGGAATATTTTTAAGATGGTGGCGGCACGGGGATGAGCTGATAAAATGGCAGTATTGCCGCCAATAAGAAATATCAAACGCCATGGTAGTAGATGGGCGGTTAGGAAAAGAGATACCGTGAGGAGGGTAAACAAAAGAAATAACAAGGAAGAAAATGCTTCGTCAGAGAAGTTAGTTGCGGGAGATACGACGGCAACAGTGGCATCATGAAGAGTAGAAAAGTCGGCCATAGAGTTCTGCAAATCTCTTAGGTTATGAAAGAAGTCCTTGGAGGTCTCAGGCACGGGTCTGATTGTTTTAGGTGGGGCTAAAGCGGGTCCTTCGTAGGAGTAATAGGGGGTGGTGCTGGACGTCACGGTATTTGGCGGCGGCGGCGGATGCCGGGTTAAGAAGGCCGGGATCATGATAGCAAAGAGAACCATGACCAAAGGCAGGATGACCAATAAGTACGGATCCAGGCAGGTAAAGGAGTATACAAAGAGGAACGACCAGGTTTCAGTTGGTTTCGTCCAGGTGAGAAGCTTGACGACTCGATTTTGGAAATGAAACACAATCCCTATTCTACGGGTTTATTAGATATCACCAGTTGACTTCATAGAAAGTAAGGTCGCGTACCTCGCATTGAATC
The DNA here is from genome assembly GCF_022830035.1 of Ophidiomyces ophidiicola. Taxonomy (NCBI): domain Eukaryota; kingdom Fungi; phylum Ascomycota; class Eurotiomycetes; order Onygenales; family Onygenaceae; genus Ophidiomyces; species Ophidiomyces ophidiicola. The sequence continues at coordinate 694,010 of NW_026054645.1, forward strand.
TTCTGAAGTTGTTGGTCATCGTTGGAAGGCTAAAGGGCGGGCGCGCAGGGCGCTCGGCCGCACATAGCTCACCCACATCTTCATCATCGACCGGTACTATTTGCTGCAAAAGACTAGGGATATTAGCTCGGTGTTGTAGACGCCACTGATTGCCAGTGTCTTACCGAGAGAATAGGCGGTCCTGCAAATACAGGATGCGACTAGGAGACTCGTCGCGCTGGGTGGACGTCGAGGCCACCAAGCGGCCCTTCGCGTACGCGGATGGTAGTCCAGCCGAAGACACCATCTCCTCTGCTATGCTGCGAGCCGTGAGGAGCTTGTCCGGCCGACAACAGAGTCGTGGTCGTTGTCCATCGTGAGTTGGCCGAAGCAGCGGCGATGACCACGTCGGGCATGTGATGGACGGACGATTGTTGATCCGGCCGTGTCATAACTAAGGTGTCACGTGCAGTGCCGTTTTGATACCAGAGCGCTGAAGGAATAGTCGTGGCGATCATCACGGAACACCGGCCTCGCGAACGCGGTGCACGGCCGTGGGTGTGCGGGGGTAGTGGGCAAGTGAGCACCGTGTAGAGCACGATGGATGTTGTCGCTAACTCTCTACGTACGTACGCGCGAATTGGCACGCACAGGGCTGCTGCGGAGTGGTAAGGGCACCTGCTGCAGGAAACGACAACAAGAACAACAAGAGCGTGCAATGGACGGCGGACGGCGTAGCGTCTCGTAGCCCGCCCTCAACGAGGCACCGCGCAGGCTGCGCCGCTCTGCTTCCCGCCGGACGAAGCGCATCCTCGGCGCGGGCAGCGGTGAAACGAGCGAACGCATCCTCCAGGCTTAGTCAGCCGTCAACTCGCGTTAGTGAACTAACTAGCTCCGCTCACTAACGAACTCCCGTTGACGGCTGCAACCTCCCTTTTCCCAATTTCTCAACAATCCTCGCCCGTCCCAGCTGCCCTGCCCGCTCCCTCTGCCCGGCCTGGTCCGTGAGAGCACGGCATTGCGGGCTTGCTGCTCGCTCCCATCCCCACTTCCTTCATCGCAGGCTACCCGACCACCTCCGTGCTCGTTGTCATGGACTGGTAACGGATCCCGCCAGGTCACGTTCTTTCGACCTGCCGCAAACACGCCGTCCTGCTGCTTCGCTGAATCGTCAGCCCGCCTGGCTTGCATCCCCTCTGATCTCTGAGCCGTAGAGCCTGGCACTGGCCCTCTTTCATCCCGTTCGACTGTCGCTACGCCATTCTAGCTGCTAATGCTAATATCGTTGGAATCCCGGCCATGTTGACCAAAACTACCTCGCAGAGACCCCTCAAGGCCTCGCAATCTCGGATGTCGCTGTCCGACCAGAACGACAGCTCTAGCTCGGGAGGTATGGGTCAATAACCGCGTTTCCAGCCCTGTCTTTTGGTTGTGGCCAGCCGTGGACAAACTCGCTAACCAGTAGTTACATTTTCCCCTGCAGCCGAAGTGCCCCTACGGAAGACCCTGCAGAAAAATTCGGCCAGCGCGGCCATCCCTAGATCGCACCCGTACGACGCCCACCTCGACAATTCACCCGCGTCCAGGCGGAGGAGGTCAATTCTCGAGCGATCTTCGACCTTTGGCTCCCGGGATGCCAATTCCTCGCGACGGTACCGCTCCTCTAAACTCTACGGCTCTTCCCAGACAGAATCTAACTGTTCTTTGACCTAGTACTGTGTCAACTACATTTACTGCGCGACTCCACTCTAGCAACCTATCGATCGACTCCGCGGATTCACCGTCGCGGACCCAGTCGACAACAAGTAGTTCTACGGCCAAGGACGAAAACGAAACCGCTTCCGAAAACGGCGAGTTCCTAGCTCCCATTAGCTTCGATGATTTCCACAACAGTATTTCGTCCAAAGAACCCAGCCTGAGTCATTTTCCTTTGCCTGGACATGGTGGTGCTGGCTATGAAGCAAAGGCCCCAGCCTCCTCAAACCGCTGGACAATGACTACTGCAACGCAGAGCGCCAAAGAACCTCGCTCTGCCGGTTCGGCCCGCCGCCTAAGTAACGCTACGCGCTCCAACGCTGCTGTCGCTACTTCAAAGCCCTCTACATCGTCCGCCCTGCCGGCCGGTCGCGCTCGACGTCAGAGTTACGCCCCTCCTGTACCCACCAACGTGACCACTCCTCGACGCCCTCGAAAATCAATTGGGCCAGGCAGCCTGATTTCGGACGTGAGCGACCGTTCCATTCCTCCGGTGCGAAAGCCAAGCTTCTCTAGAAAAAAAACAACAGACCAAAGTCATCCATTGATGAACACTGATGCTCAAAATTTGAGCTCCACAAGTTTATCCCATGCTCAAGCTGCCATCCGCAGTCAAAAAGCGAGATCCCTGCAACCGCCAAGTCGTGCGTTGCGCGATAATCTAGGCACCACATCGACTATGGTTGACCATTCTACCTCTGCCCCGGGAAATGTACTGCGCACGCCAGTTAAGTGCACCGCTGGAAAGACATCTACTCCCTCGTCATCTAAGAGAACTTCCATAATGCCACCACACGCGACTGGACTGGGTGCGCGAACCATAAGTCCCACTGATGCTCGACGTATGAAAAGGATGTCTCTTATCCCACACCCACCTCCGTTGCCAGGAAATTCTCCTACACACTTGGAATTGGGTTTTCCTCGACCGCGGTCCTCTGTTCAGTCACCATCAGCAATCCCGCGAAAGAGTGTGACGCCCTCTTCAAACAGAACGACACCAGATCCCCACCGCAAGTCGTACAGCTCGGGTATTTCTTTATCGTCAAATACCAGCTATAATTCTGCAAGAAACTCGAATGGTTCTCTGCAAGCAAGGCTGTCTCAGAACGTTTCTTCCTCCCGGTTACCCACTCCGAAACCGCGCCTGGAAAATAATAGGAATGGAGAGGACGATGTACCACCTGTTCCTGCCATTCCAAAGGCATATGAATCACCAAAGAATGAACAAAATCTCTCTTTTACGCCTCGAAAGTCAAGCTTACCGCTGGATGCTCCAAATTTCGCGGAAACACCCAAAGTGAACCTAGAAAATGAACCAACTCCTTCCAGTAATGAAATTTTTGTTGCCAAACGAACAAATGATGAAACCCCGATTAAGGAGGTAAAGGCAAGGCCTCCCGTCAATCTCAGCAAAAAGAACCTTCAGCCATTGAAACTGCCACCTCTTAACCTTCTTCCTTTGAGCGCCCCAATTAATACTAAAATTGACGCCCTCTGCGAGAAGGCTTCTCAAGACAGTTTGCCACAAGCTTCTGCTACTCCACAGCGCCCGGCCAATGTGAAAACTCCTAGCACGCCATTGACAGCTTCAAAGGCCAACTTCTTTCATGCCTTTCCTGCAGCAGACCAGACTCGTAGCAACACTTCGCATTTTTCTCTCAGAACCGACTTTTCAAAATTTCGGGTTGAGAATAGCTCTAGTGCTTTCGATACGCTCGAGCTGCCACATACCAGGAATATTTCTCCGTACATTTCATCGTCTCTTCCTCGAGGCCGCGAGGACATTGCCTTCATGCGAAATCAAGCATCCGATACCTATTCGCGGGGAGTCAGCGGTAAACTTGCAGCTTCACGACCACAGACTCAGATCTCAAGCTTGTCCAATGTAGATATGTTTAATTTCGGTCTTACCCCGGATGGTGCAGAAACGGATATCAGCTTCCCCCCTCCCTCCCCCCAGAGGCATGACGATCGAGTTAGTTCGAAAACACAGCCCATCTCTGAGTCTGCTAGAGACCCTGTCAAAGTTGACGGCATGCCGCCGCCAAAGCTACCAGCATCTGCGACTTGGAGTGGAATTTCTGGTCCTCGAGTAAGCCCTACGACGAAACAATCACCACTCCGGTCTAAACGGAGTACTTCTATATGCAATTTGGTTACTTTGCCTTCACCTCGAAGACATCAGAGCATTAGTAGCGACCAAAGCGCCCCTGTAGATCCGAACTTATCAGCTGACTCGGGTGATGCGGAAGTTTCAACAAACCGTTCTAGCTCGTCAATCTTGTCTCCAGTGCACAAGCTTCTCAGTAGTGCCAAATCCTCGCCGACTTATAAGTCTCGAGTTCAGGATCCAAATATTGACCGAGACGATATGGCTGCTGAAGAGGAGATGCGAAAGCTAGGCAGTAAATGTAAGGATTTCGAGGTCGCAGCAAAGGCATTGGAAGATCTTCGTCGGCGAGCTAGCCCTAAGGAGCGAGCATCTTCTTCCCAAGCCCTAAAGGTCGCCAATTTAAATATATTTGAAAGAGGGGAGATTATCGACTTCAAAGATATTTATTTTTGCGGTACCCATAAGGCCAAGAAACTTGTTGGGGATCTCAACGCTTCCACCGCGAATTTCGGTTACGATGACGATCGAGGCGATTATAACATTGTCATTGGCGATCATCTTGCTTATCGGTATGAGATTGTGGATGTCCTCGGGAAGGGAAGTTTTGGTCAAGTCGTGAGATGCGTGGACCATAAAACTGGTACACTTGTTGCCGTCAAGATTATCCGGAACAAAAAGAGGTTCCACCAGCAAGCTCTTGTGGAGGTTAATATTCTTCAGAAGCTCAAAGAATGGGTAAGCTAGATACGTCTATGCCCTGAATTATAGTTGCTAATATGCAGATACAGGATCCCAATCGTCGTCATAGTGTAGTTGATTTTGTGCAAAGCTTCTATTTTCGCGGCCATTTATGCATATCCACTGAACTTCTAGGCATCAACTTGTACGAGTTTATTAAGGCTCATGATTTCCGCGGCTTCTCCCTTAAATTAATACGGCGCTTTACAAAACAGATCTTAAGCACCCTCGTGCTACTCCATACAAAACGGGTTGTCCATTGCGATTTGAAACCCGAGAATATCTTACTCGTTAATCCTCTTCAAAGTGGAATTAGGGTCATTGATTTTGGCTCTAGTTGCTTTGAAAATGAGAAAGTGTACACCTACATTCAAAGTCGTTTCTATCGCTCTCCTGAGGTTATTTTAGGAATGTCTTACGGGATGCCCATAGATATGTGGAGTTTAGGATGCATTCTGGCGGAGCTTTTTACAGGCTATCCCCTCTTCCCTGGAGAGAATGAACAGGAGCAGTTGGCTTGTATCATGGAAGTATTTGGCCCCCCCGAAAAGCATGTTATTGAAAAGAGTACCCGGCGGAAACTCTTTTTTGACTCTACGGGCAAGCCTCGCGACGTTGTTTCGTCCAAAGGGCGACGCCGGAAGCCGAGTTCCAAAAACCTTCGGCATGTGTTAAAATGTGACGATGCGGCATTCTTGGACTTTCTTGCGCGTTGTCTCCGCTGGGACCCTGCACGGCGTCTCAGCCCCCACGATGCCATGAATCATGAATTTGTCACTGGTATGAAGTTCAACCCTCGATCGAGGTCCCACTTGACGTCTATGAGCCATTCACTGGGGAAACGGCATACATCTGGAACAACACCTGGTGTACGTCCTCTCCCTGAACCTCCATCGAAACAGGGATTTGTGAGGACCCGTGAGGCGTCGAGTAACTCACCTGTCAGAACTGGTCTGGCCAAACGGCAAACCGCTCAGAATATCACATCGACAGCGACAACAAAGCGAGCGTCTAATGCACCACCATCTGCCTCCGGTTCAGCTCTCCCAAGAGTTACGGGGAGAAACACGAGCGGGAAGCCAGACCTGGCGGCTGCGGCCGCCGCATCCAGCTTGGTGAGCGGTGGGTGAGCACTGAAGGATGTCTTCATACTGTCACAACCACGGATGTAGAACTCCAAGATTAAGAGGATACCCCTGTTTGACCTGAGTTTTGTTTGACGGAGATGTTTTGTGTGCAAAAGATTCATTCCTGTCTTCTTCGTTTTGGCCATCTCTCCTTATTAATCATTGGTTTTGTTATGTCAGTGCATCCAGCCAACGTCTATTCTGGCGATAAAGCTTTCATGTCTGCATTTGAATGGTTTGGGTCTTGTTATGATGCTGTACGGTTGGCTCGTTTTTGCAGTCAACTTCAAATGAAAATTTAGAAGATGTTTTGTCTCCGTTGATATCCCCTGCGCCCCTGTTTATTGTGTCCATGCTTTTTATTATATGATGCAAATCTAGCATGGCTTGCCGTGCTTCCCACTTTATTTCATTTTATTTATTTTTAATTCTTCCCTTGTTCCCAAGGCCAACTGCCTTCATGGGCCTATTTACATACATTGTTTATACACTATTCTCCTTTGTATCTGGCCGGTGGACGCCTCCCGTATTTTTTTAGAGCAGTTTTCTTGTGTATATTTCTAAGTATTAGAATATTTAATTTAATACTCTACCAACAACACGATGGTCAACCCAGACAAATATTTACAGCTAAAGAGACAGCCGCCTTCTCCTTTCTTGCTCTAGCATCCGGCGATAAGGGGCTGCTTAGTAAGCCGGCGACTGCGCGCAGATGTGGCCTCAAGTTAGTTCACCTCCACACGCGAACGCAGGGCTGACGGGCCGAAGCTCTGGTGTCTGGCTGCTGAAGAGGAGGGCTGGAATGCTGGCTTTTGTTGCCATATGCTCCTGACGCCTTGCCATTGACTTGACTACAGTCTCACTGGCCGCACTCCCGCCCAATGAAGAGCTTCGGCGACCATGGCCTCGATGAGGATGCCTTCCGGGACAAGCAGGGCCTTGCAGCGGGGCTAAGAACATTCGATGCGTTTCGTAAGTCGTCCAATTCATGCTGTTAAGAACCCATGTGAAGTCGTGACAGTGTTTAAGCGACCGTCGCGGGCTGTCAGGCCAGGGCTGACGACTCTTATCTAGCCAAAACGAAGCCGACATATACAACAGCCACTCGGCGCGGTGGCCAATGGACCGTCCTGATAGTCATTTTTTGCGGCGCCCTTGTATGCTCGGAGCTTGTTACCTGGTACAGAGGCACTGAAAACCAACACTTCAGTGTTGAGAAGGGGGTCTCGCACGAGATTCAGATGAATCTCGATGCTGTAGTCCGGATGCCTTGCGATGCGATACGTGTGGATATGCAGGATGCGGCAGGTGACATGATATTTGCAGGGCAGCTCCTACATAAAGAACCTACTAGCTGGGACGTTTGGAATCGAGAATTGAACTTCGCCGGCCGGGGCGGATCTCGACAATACCAGACGTTATCTGCAGAGGATAATGCGCGATTATCGGAGCAGGAAGAGGACCAACATGTCGGCCATGTATTAGGGGAGGTCAGGCGCAGCCGGAAGCGACAGTTTTCTAAGGGCCCTAAGATAAGAAGCCATGATACTGTGGATTCTTGTCGCCTATATGGCAGTCTAGAGGGAAACAAGGTGCAGGGTAATTTCCATATCACAGCTAGGGGATTTGGCTACTTTGACATACAAGGAGGCGTTGAACTCCACCGTACGTTTCTAACCCTTCGCCATCATGGGCTTCTGCTAACTCTACCAGAGCTTAATTTCACTCACTTAATCACAGAGCTTTCATTTGGCCCCCACTACTCGACGTTGATGAATCCTCTCGACAAGACTATGGCTTCTACGGAAGACAATTTCTACAGATATCAATACTATATGTCCGTCGTACCCACAATATATACGCGCGCTGGCACTGTGGACCCCTATAGTCAACGGCTCCCAGACCCTTCCACCATAACCCCCAGTCAACGCAGAAATACAATATTCACGAATCAGTATGCCGTCACGTCTCAGTCCCGCCTTTTACCGAAAACCATGCATTCGGTACCAGGCATCTTTTTCAAGTTTGATATCGAACCTATCTTGCTAGTAATAAGCGAAGAACGCGGAAGCTTCCTCGCTTTACTCGTTAGATTGGTTAATGTAGTCTCAGGTGTCCTAGTTGCAGGCGGTTGGATGTTCCAGCTTACTTCGTGGGCTGTTGAGGTATGGGGGAAGAAGCGAAGAGGTGCAAACTTGGGGATGTTGGGAAACCATGAGGCTGAGGAGTAGAGGTCGAGTTGGCTGGCGTCTTTTTTTGGATATTTCGAATTCTCAGGGCCCTTCTTCCGCTATGTATTTTAGCGAGTTTGGCGTACCAGGTAGCTTCTGATGTGTATGACTATATACCCCAACATCTCTTCATCCACGAACATTCAAGTAATCAGCCGAAGTGCACAGAGTAGCTAGATGCTAAATTTATTCGATACAATCCCTAAAGAAGCTACATTCATACAACCAGGCTTTTGCCATTCTAGCTTAAATATCGAAAACCTCCCCAAAACCTAGGCCGGCACCATGAGCGCCATAGCGACACTCGACCAAGTCTAATCTCCATCCTTTCCATTCCTTAACTTTGCGTTTTACGTCTCGTTCCCATTCGGCCCGCTTCCTCTGCTCTTCTTCTGCCTGTGCTCTAGCAAAAGCGTTTTCGTCAAACATGTCATCATCGTCTAAGAAATCAGTCTCTTTCTCAGAAAGGAAATCAAGGCTATTGTGGGCTCCACTAGATGAAGAGTGGTGGGGATGTGTTGTGCCACTCCCGGTAAAGGCAGCAATCCCGCTGGAGAGAACAGTGGCAAATGAGGAGTGTTGGCGAGGCTTCTGGAAAGCAGCACTTCGGCGACGCGAATGATCGGAGCTACCAGGAAGACCGCCGACCAGATCTACGTCGTCAAAGGTACTCCCAGGGTTAGATAGGGCGTCAGTAGCATCTGTGCTACTTGGTTGGCCACCTGCAGCAAGCTCACGTTTCCTTTCTTTCCAAATACCACGTCGAAGATCAAAAACTTCTCCTTCAAGATCTCGAATAGTTCGCTCTAAGCGGGTCCGCTCTTCATCTTCAAGCTCATCAAGGGTTTCATCATCACCTGTATTTGCCACATAGCGCTTTTGAACCCTGTCGCGTTCTTCCTTCAGTCGTAAATTTTCATTTTCGAAAATTACGAGCCTTCTTCTTAATGCTAGGACGTCTTTTTCGAACTTGTCTCGCTCCCTCAGCCGGCTTTGATGTCGGATTTCCGACTCTTTATGGAGATTGCCGAGAGCGTCAAGTTTCTTTTCTAGAGAGGACGTCTTTTTTTCCACCTCTGTCTTTGCATTGCTCGTCAGCTCCAGTTCGGCTTTCAAGTTGTTGATAAGTGTTTGGGTTGAAGCCTGAGTAACGCCCTCATTCATGGTCTTTTCGATCATTCTGTTCATTGAATTTCTCGTGGATGTATGTTCCTGCTGCTCCTTTCTAAGAGCAGCTTTGGATAAATCTAAGTCGTGTTTTAAGGTCGATATTTGTTTTTCGGATTCAGATGTGTTTTCAGCTTGTGATGACAATTGGCCACGCAAGTTCGATATTTCTAATTCCATAGCTTCAATTGTAGAAGATTTAGAATCTAGCTGTTCTTGTAGCGCAGAGAGAGACGAATCAGCATCGGCTGAGGTGGCAGCATTACTCGATGACCTTTGCGATTTCGTGTGGAGATGGGAATTTTGACGTTGTAAGGCCGAAATCTCAGCTTTCTGCCAGGTATTAGCACTCATCACACAAAAAGAGAATGGGTATAGACTTGCCAGCTGGTCGATCTCCTCAGCCTTTTTCTCCGCTGCCGTCAGTTTGTCTTTTAATTCCACCGTCTCGCTATTCGTTTCCCGTAAATCATCCAATTGCTCTTCCGACTTCCTCCATTTTGCAGTCGCTGTGGCTAGCTCCTTTTCCAGCCGTTTATTTTCCTTCTCTAGCTCTTCCAGTTTTAGAGCCTGTTTTCTGAATAGCTCCGGTGCAGTGTTACCACCAGGGCTCAGTGGAGGTAAGGGTGGTGATTTTATTGCAGATCCAGTGGGTGTCAGGCCTGTTTGCGAAATAGACGCATCTCGGAATGATGATGACCGAATTTTGGACTGAATTGAGAGGGACGGCTGGCGACGTTGGCGAGATTCCGACGCAGAAACTTCATCTTCGCCGGGACGCTCTCCACTTTCAGCAGCATCCCCTGGAGAAGCATCCGGAAAAGTCTCCGGAGCCGCGTCATCCAATTTGTCCGGTGTCTTTGTTTTCGCTTCTGACTCTACCTCTAGATTTGAAACATCCTGGGGCGCATCATCCGGTTTTTCTGATGTGCTGGCGGCGTCTGGGACAGGTAAGCCCTTACTCGACTCTCCAGATGGTTTCTCCTTCTTTGCTGCTTTTTTGGCTTTCTGCTTCTGCAGTTGTGCGACCTATAAGTTGGTGAGAATCGTTAGCAACGCAGCTGTTAGGGAGCATGACGATGGTGTACGGTGTCATCAAGGGGTGGGGGTCTTGATACCCTTTTTTTAGCTGCTGCAAGCTTTTCGGCTTTCGCAGCATCCTCGTTATCTGCCATTATTCAATCTAATTGCACAGATCACGGGAAGATATTACGCTGCTGTGTTTACTGTGGAATCGCTGGGATCGAAGCTCGACGTCCTCGACAAGCCCGCTTACGTCATCTGATGCTCTCGATTGAAGTCGAAAGGACGCAATGACGAGCAAGGGAGAGGTGTGGCATAGGAATTCAGGCGATACGTGAAGAATAGCAAAAATTATGAATTTCCATACTCAAGATCGTCCGTCACCCCGGAATTAGTTACTGAGCAACAACGCCTCCCGCTCATCCCGACTTGAAAAAAATTGCCCCTATGAAGGAAAATATAGCAGGAAACAATACGTATATGAAAAAAAGGACTCGTTATAGTCAATAATAAAGATGCAAGACACTGTAGTTCGTGTAGTGTATCAGAAGAACCACCCTCGCTTCTTCACTGTAATGAAAAAAACTGGCACGGTTAACACAAGGGAGGAAGGTCAAAAACCGGTAATCAGTGGTCCACCGTTGAAGTTGAACTACAATCGTGATAATAATAAGACTTCTTGCGCCTCCGATAAGATCAAAACTCCATGGAATCGGCCACCTCTTCGCTCATTGTTCTAACAACGGTGGCTTTGCTGCCCGACCTTGAGCGCTCTTCTTCATCACTCAGAGTATACTCTCCGTTCTCGTCTACAAGAGGCCGAGAGGGGCTGGATGATATCTCGACTTCCTCGTCATCGTCGTCGCTACTTAGAGCTTCAGCCTCGGGAAGCGCTCGATCGCCCAACCAATATCTGGCACGTTTTCGCGCGCCTAAATCTGGGGTTAGGTATCCATCATCGACGTTTCTTTTAGTTGTGATGGGCGTTGCAGTTCCATCTGCTAGACGACTGAGAACGCTAATTCCGCGAAGGTAAATATAACAGACGCGTTTCCGTGTTTTGTTGAAAAAGAAGTAATTCAAACTCCATATCGACGCGTCGTCGCCATCGTAAGGGTCGTCTTCGGGACAGTAACAATAGATGCCACATTCCTGTAAGGACATTTGCTCATCAATTACTTTCCACATTCTGGGTCCCCAGGAATGCGCGCTCGTGGGGGCGCGTGGGGAACTGGTTAAGGGCGTAGGCGGCGTAACATCTTTTGCCATTTGCGGGCGAAGATTGAATAAAGTAGCATCAATCGAGTTCATGACCTTTTTCAAGCTCTTCTCGCGACGGAAATCTGAGGGCCGTAATAAGTGGGAGAAATCATAATCGGGATGGCTCGCGTTTAGAGTAGCGATGAGGTACGCAAAGGTTCGCCGGCTTGAGTGCTCACTAAGCGGGCCAAACGGGCTCGAACGCGACAAGTTTAGCGACGCGGCAGCGCTCGATGCGTGGGGAGGTGAAAGTGAGGCCGAAAGTCGAAGAAGTGATTCGTATTGCGACTCCAAAGAGTTCTCGATGTTTTTATACAACTTCTTATCGCCGCCGGCGGCCTTTGTCGTGTAAAGATCGCATCCTCCAACAACGTGACAATCAGGAGTATCAAAATTGAGCGCGTTCGTCACGTCTTCGAACTCGCTTAAAGGTAGGAACTGATTATGTAGGGCGTCTGTAAGCTATCGCAGGTTCTTTGGTGACTTGATCCGAATTAACAAACCTTCATTCTTATGGGTACGTGGTATCCAATGACGATTCCTAGTGATCATTGACTTGCGTGAATCTTCGTAACTCCGGCGTATGGGGAGAACCGAGGTAATCGTCGATCGGACTTGGGAAAGGAATCGATGCCTGGCGCGTATGCTTCTCGAGAGAGTCGAGGATGACGTTAGGAAAGAATGGAGCGTGAGATCGCAAACACCAAGGGGTGCCCGGGTGAAACAATTGTGGTTGTGGTGATGGGAGTTGTCCTGCCAAGTAAACCGAGCGGCGATAAGGGTAGTCCAGGCTGGCTGCAGGGACGACGCTGACGGATCGATTCTACCAGACGAGCCCGTCTAGCAGGAGAAAGCGAGATCTGGGGTCATGGCGGGGATGAAGGAGCGATGAGGCGGCGGAGGGAGAGATGGAGAGCGAAGTCGCCGGCGGCCGCTGGATTCAAGCGCAATCGGGCGTCACGTGGCCGGCGTGCGCGCTGGCCAGTGACATCACCCGGATGCTTCACGGGACTCGGCGGAAGCCAGACAGCGCAACGCCCGCTCGGGAAGACTACGCAGCAGTCGCGCGCCATTCCGGGCTTCCAGAGCGCCCCAGCTTGTGGTGTGGTCGCCGGAACACACGGGTGTCGCCACCCGCTGCTCCTGGCCAACGCGCCGGCCGCCCTATAGTAGGACGGCCGGGTGAGATCGCCTTCGAATCCCGATTTCGTGTGCAGGTGGTGGAGGAATTTGTTTGGACGGAGGCAGCACTATATTCCCAGATGTTCTAATCTCGCCTCTATCGCAGCAGCTTCCTGTTCACCCAATTCACGCAATCAGCAAGATGCACCCAGCAAGTACTCCAAAATACACAGTTTAGCAGATCTGCAGAGCAATGGGCGCTGCGGGCTAAGAACGATTCGATAACGCTAGAAATCAGCACAAAGAGGATTCGCTACATGAGTTTCGTCACAATGTCTTGCTCGGTCTGAAAATGCACAAAAGAAGGGAGATTAGCGCGAAGTTTCCAGCCAACAGCGGTCGCCTCTCCAAGACCGGGGCGGGTGTAGTCATGGCGGAATGCACTTCGTTATTCGAAAAAGGAACTTACCTCCATATCTTCCAGACTGTCCTGCTGGCTGATGCACCGCAGAACATTCTTCTTGCTGCTTTCCTGCAATTCTCCAGCAAGCAGCAGCTCGTCTAATATAAAATACGCCTTTTGAAAATTGAAGATGATGTCTAATTCGCAGACATTGCCATAGTACTTGTCCATTTGTTCGACATATCGATGGACGATTTCAAGGGTGATAAGCTCGTTGTCTGTCGACGAACATCCGGCGATAAAAAACAAGGAGGCGTATCGTCGGTAGACTACCTTAGAATCTGGATTGAGGGTGCGCCAATTAGCCAAGTCGCAGCGGTCAGGAGCCCGTCAAGCAGAGCAAGAACAGCCCCCAGCCACCCAGCTTTGGGTAGACAGCGTACCTTTGTACTCAAGAAAGTTACACATTCGAGTGCGCCGGGAGAGGACGAGTTGTGAAACATCTTTGATGATTTTGGCCTTGTCTTTAGGTGACAGAGTGATGAACCATTTTGCTAGGCGCTGAAATGACAATCAGAATCATTCGAGTTGGTGCGAGAAGAAAATTCCAGGAGTGTGGTGGGCGACGAGCAAACATACCACTTTGCCTTGCCGCGACAGAAGAATCAGGTAGCTGCGAAACGGGAGGCATCAGTAACTTGCACAATCTCAAAACAGCACGCCTGTCTCACTTAATTGCCATGTCTATTCAACAATTGACGGGCGTAGGACGGGGTGGGATCGGTGTTTTCGAGCAGCGGGGGGTTGCAGTGCACTGTCGCTGTCCAAACACTGACGAGCAAAACTTCGGTTCCCCTGCGGCTGCTTAGGTAAGCACGGGCTACGCGCGGGGCAGCTCGCCCGCGATCTGACAAATGCGCAGACAGCAGAGGAGAGGGGAGACAGCAAGCGGGATTTTTCTTGAGAGAAGTAATAGCTGGTCTCAGCCGGCTTAAGGCCTGGACCGTGAAGACTTCATTGCTACGTCGGCATGAAACTACTTTTATCAACCTCGTACGAGACATGCACCCCACATCCTGCTTCTTTGAATCTAACATGTACTGGTATGGTAGCAACATCGTCAGCGGCGGGCCGTCGGTGGTGCGCCGCATATCGTCTGCCAAATCCAATGTCGAGCTCTTGAACTCGCTGAGGTCAAACTTCGTAGCAGCCCAGCAGATCGAGCCCTCTCACACAAATGAGCAGGAGGCCCACTCACCCCCTCAGAAACTCTCCTACAGCGACTATAAAACATGGACGCGCCAGGATGGAGACACTCTGTATGTACCGGCAATCGACTTCGCGGTATCCGGGCTTGCTGAGGATCGCTCGCAGTATGATATCACGGTGAAATTGTTTTATCTGCCCGGAGTTCCGGCGTCCAGGAGGTGCGAGCATACGTTCTCAGCCATCGACCTCGTTCTCAAGGAGCTTCATGTGAATTCCATAGATCTTCTCATCGTTTCCTTTCCGGGAATATCATTTGATGCGGATGATGAGGAAGAAGAGGTAGTTACTGGCGACGCAGAATCGGAGTTCGATAATATGATCCAAACTTGGCGAACATTAGAATCATTGTACGACAAGGGTATGATCAAGCAGCTTGGATTGGCTGAATTCGATAAAGAACGACTGGAAAAATTTCTTCCACATACCAAGGTGCGGCCTTCTGTTGATCAAATAAACGTCAAGGACTGCTGCGTCGTGCCAAAGGACCTGATACTGTACGCCAAAGAAGAGAAAATTGGCCTTTTGACGCATAATGATTGCACAGACATTCTTCCCAAGGGAACAATACGCGAGCTGCTATCTTGTGGCGAGAACGGTGCGGGTATTCTGAACTTCGCTGCTGATACCGACGATGTCGGAATCAAAGGAGATATTGAATCACAGTGGGTAGTCAAGTACACAGCAGTGGTCAAAGACCGGGGTGTAATTGAGAACAAAGGTTACTTTGCCCTTGCTGAAGTAGGAAGCTGTATACGCGTATCTTCTTAGAGACAAGGATAGGCGGTTTGAAGATTGATGCCAACGTTCAGTTTAAGAGAGCATAACGGAGCAAATGTCCAATACTGTTCCTCTCAAGTAGCTTTTATCTCCGTTGGATGAGATACGCAATGTTCTGCAGCAATCATTTCTAGCTATCCAACCATGCTTCGTTTCCGGCCTCTCATCCGGACCTTTTTCAAGGTTTCCAATACAGAGGCTGAGCCCTTAAATCGTTCCTGATAGCCTCGAAGGACTTCATCAAAAAGTTCTTCGGTCTTTGGGTGCGAGCTGCCAAACGCTCTTTCGAGCACATAAAGATCAACAGCTCTGTCTTCATCTTGGACACTTTGGCTAGCAAGGCCGAAATCAATGAGCACAATTTCTCCGGTTAATTTCGGTAGTGTATGTTTGCCAGTGTCAGAAGAAGAAGTCACAGCTTCCGCATCCTGACACCTTAAAATAAGGTTACTGGTCGTTAGATCTCCATGAATCACTCCCGCTTTGTGCAAATCACCGAGTACAAGCCCAATTTTTCTTAGTAACGAGCACATCTCCTGCTTTGCGCGAGCTAAATCTTCGATTATTGTCTTTTCTTCCCCTCCTGTAAAGCGCTCGCATTGCTTTACCCATTTTTCCCAGTTGTTTATGGCTTGTCTGATTGGAGGGCCTTCGATCCACTCCATCATCAACCAAGCACCTCCATTCGTATTTTCAGCTTCATCTGAGTCGGCATTCCAATCCACTGAATAGACAGCCGGAACGGGTATGCCCTCCTTTAATAATTTAACCAGGCATCTTGCTTCTTGAAGTATGCGTTGTCGAGTCAGTCGTCTATCTAGGATCGGATGACGATATGGTTTCGATGGTCGGAACTTCAATGCCGCCGGCAGTGAGGGATTCAGAAAATGGCTTTTATACAAGCGCGCTTCTGCGCCCTGGGCGAGAAGCACTGGGGCATTTGTGTCCGAGGTGAAGGGCGGTGGGAGGGGAGGTGGGGTGAATGTGTCTGTCATGGAGATAGAAGGAACGCGCCCGCAACCCGTCCGTAGGTTGGTTTTGCTTTTGCCCTTGGATAGTACACAGAGGCAAGCTAAAGCGGTTACCAGCAATCGCGATTTTTATGCGTTGAATGGCTGGGTAATTAATTTTGTTCTCAACAGGCAGTGCTGGAAGGTTTCCAACTATCATTGCCGGGTAATTGAAATTCCGGGCCGGTTATCATTTTCGGGCATCTCAAGCGGACAAAGCAACCGCAACCTCCGTCCATAAATATAATCCTACATGCAAAGCCTTCGATTATATAGGGGCACCAGGTGTGATTGAAGCCGGAGGTCGACAGCCATGGTACTGTCTTCCGCCCCTCTGGAATTGCAATTGACTCGTGAGGTTGGCTAGTTCCGTGGGTATATGTGCAAATATCCTACAGGTATACGGAGTCCTCCGTACAGGCTTGTGCCCACGGATGCTCCCTGATTATGGTGGCAAGAGATAGAATTGCTAGCCCCTGTCTTAAGAAATGCGCTCTTTGGTCTCCACGAGGCGACACGCTCCCCTCGCCCGAAATGTCTTTGCGAGAGTTTGCCAGTCCCAACGCTCTCTAAACGAGCAGGCTAGATTGTTCTAAGCCTCTGCCCCATTGATATGGCCGATTCAATGGCTGTCTGAATCTTCTCGGTCCGGGGATGGTGTCGCTTTGGCAAACAATGGCCTGCGCTGGGCCATCCACGGGCCAGATATTCAGAGGTATGACATGCATTACGAGCGTTAGTGCAGGAATTTGGCAGGTAAGTGAGAGCTGAGAAGCCTTGTGCATATTACCCTAGTCAATCTACACTGCTTTCACCTTGTTTTGTGAGGAATGGCGCGCGGAATGGAGCTCTGGATCCCGCAGCTGATCTGCGCATATGCCAGGCTGAGGTGCTGATGCGGGAACGCACACCTATACTCCGCATCAGCGCGTCCAAGCGGTTTGTCTAGAGCGGCTTTGTGTATCTCGGTGGGCGGCCATTCGCCTGGCGCACTCGTGGTGGGGGTGTCGAGGACGGCACAGCGAACCCCTGGCCCTCGCTTGGGGAAGGCTTTCTCCGCCTGCTTCAGGGCGGGCGCTTCGAAGGCTGTCAAGAGCAAACAACGGCGTTTCTTTTTCCTGCGGATTGGGTGACTGTGGGGTGAAGCCTCTCGCAGGCGCTTTGCGCTGCGTGGTGCCTCTCGATAGCCGCGTGGTCGCGGCGCTGTGCTGGCCTCTATCTCGAGCACTCGCGCCCAGCGCCTCCAGTGCATCTGCTAGTTAACTAACTACCGCGCAGTGAATGCCTCTTTCTTGCTGTCGCTGCTCGTGCTACTCGCGCGCAACAATCGCGGGTGGTTTGGGTTGGGGCGTCCCGGCTTAGTATTGTTCTCTGCATCAATATGGATCGGCCTTGCTATTGTTCTCTGCATGGTGGCTTTTGTCCCCTGCGCACAAACAACCCGCCGTCTATTTCGGTGTTGTCGACGACCTTCTTCTTTAATGTACGAGTGTTTGTTTGTCCTCCCGCGAAGAATGATCGCTGCCGCGCTGCCTCAGATTGTCTCCCTGCCGCTGAATATGGCCTGCCCGAGGTGCTTCCCGCCGCCTTATATTGAGTGGCTCTGCTGGTGCCCGGGCATTGTCTGACCTTCTGGCCTGCGATTGATTCGCTTGGTCAATACATGTCTATGGAGATGCTGTCGCCTGTCCAGCCCTCCGGTTGATCTGTCTTTCTTTTATACCCCAGGCTGCTTGTACAAAAGGTCCTTTTTCAACCAAGATCTCTTAAAAGAGAAACTACATATTCTATTGCTTGGAAATCCTTCATTCGCGCCGAGGCCTTACCTGCAATATGGACACCAGCTTCGACCCCTTTACCCAGGACATCCGTCTTCTGTTCGCCAATGGCACCGAGTTCGCCCGCCCGATATCGCAGCTCAACTACTTTTTCAAAGACAACACCAGACAAGCCATCGCCTATGGCTCGCAGCTTGGAGCCTCCCTTATCTTACTGGTTGTTGTAATGCTCCTGACCCCGCCGGATAAGAGACGCTCCCCGGTTTTCTATATGAATACAGGGGCACTACTTATTAACGTCGGCCGAATCCTAACGCTTTGCATCTACTACACAACCGGCTTTTCGGACGTTTATGCTATTCTCGCAGAAGATTACTCCCGAGTTACCACTGCTGCCTACGCCAACTCCTTGATTGGCACGGTCCTCAATTCAGTGTTGTTGATTTGCATCGAGGCCTCGCTTCTCTTTCAGACTCAAGTTCTGTGCTCGACATTTCGGGATCTCTATCGCCGCATTCTCCTGGCTGTTTCCATCTGTATTGTGCTAATCACGGTCGGATTCCGGCTGGTAGCGACTGTGGAGAATTGCAAAGCTATTCTGGGGTTATACACCTTTGAAGGGTATATCTGGCTCCAAAGTACAACTAGCATCCTCACAACCTTCAGCATCTGCTACTTCAGTGCTATTTTTGTTGCAAAGCTTGGAGCTGCCATCAACACGCGTCGAAAGTTGAATTTAACTGGGTTTGGGGCAATGCAAGTGATTTTTATTATGTCCTGCCAAACAATGATCGTACCAGGTAAGCCCCCTCCCACATTTGTGCTATTTTCTGCAGCAATTCTCTAACGGAGATTTAGCCATTATGTCCATTTTACAATACTTCGTCGAGGTGACCGAAATGCCGCCCCTAGTTCTTTCACTTGTCGTGCTTTCTCTGCCTCTTTCCTCGATGTGGGCGGCCCAAGCTACGAAAAACAGCTTTGATGCTATCCAAGGCTTCTCAGAACCACGCCCTCTCTTTGGACCTGGTTCTGAGAAAACCAAAACGACAACTCAGGGTTCGATGGCGATGAATATTCCCAAACGTCAGCTTACTGCAGATCAGTTGGATCGTCTGTACCCAGAGCTCGAGACTGGTGAGATCCATGTGGAGCGCGATTTTACCATTCGTAGCGATACAGCCCGATAAATACAATGGAAATCTAGCACCTCGTTGGGGAAAGACAGGCTTGGGGATCGTGTTTCTTTTCATTTCCGCAAATCAAAACTTCGCATTTTGAGGGGGTGGTTTAATGTTCAGATTTGCAGCGCAATTTTTATGTGTCCTCTTTTTGCTTCTATCTAGCTTTTATACCGGACAAATTGTAATATTCATATACGGAACGAGTACTTTGATGTCTTTCCCCATGACCTCATCGTCAAATAGCTGGCTGACTAAGCAGCCGTGGCCTCCATCATCCCGGCCATACAGACTGCCAGCTCGAAGAAGCCCGGCCGATGAGCCGGCAGCGCAAATCATGGCTCCAGTGCCCCAGAAAATACTAGAATGGCTATACAGGGTGCTGTCAACTGTGCGTACTCCTCGTTCCCCGCCGTCGCTGCGCGACCCATGACTGACCATTTTCCCCATCTCAGAGCAATTACAACAATCAGGCCTACCAAGATCCGACCAGGACATACCATGATGTCGTGCAGCTTTTAACTCAATACCCCAATTTTTCGCCGAAGACTGATGTGTACAGTAAGATAGCATCTGCCTGTTCCGAAGAAGAGTAATACTGATTCCACTGCGGGGTGATAGCCTACGAAAATGGAGCTTCTGCGCTGTTACTTAACCTCTCCGGTACGGTTCCCGTTACATTTCGTGGAGCAGTATACCAGTTTCCAATAACAATATGGGTACCGAATACATATCCGAGAGAACCTCCGATCGTATATGTTACCCCTACGTCAGACATGCTTGTCCGGCCCGGCCAGCACGTCAGTGGGGAAGGACGGGTATACCATCATTATCTAGCGCATTGGATGGAGGCAAGAAATGTGAGTGGATGATTATGATTACCGTATGGCCAAGCTCACGGGTTGCTTTTTATAGAGATCCACGGTTGTTGATTTCCTCCATGTACTACGAACTATATTTGCCAAAGATCCCCCAGTAACGTCGAAGCACGCGGGGATAGAAAGGCCCATACCAGTTCGGGTTGATGCTGTACCACCGGCTGTTCCTCCACTCCCTCCGCAGCTAGCGAGACAGGAAGCTCGACCAGAATCAAGTCAGGCGCCATCACAAAGCGTTCCACCATTGCCGCCGAAACCAATCGAGGCCGCTGGCCCGCAAGCTAGACATATATCACCGGCCCATGAGAATGTGCCGCCACCTCTCCCTCCTCTCCCCGATGGCTTTGGCGAAAGCAGGCGAATTTCTGTACAACCGCCTGCCAGTAATTTATTAAATGGTCAGAATATCACTCATCCTGCACATCAAGCGAACCCACACTCTCGCCCAATTCCCAACCAGCTCCAACAAGGGTATGAAAACTCGTATCAGCCACAGGGCTACTCCGTCCCTGTGAGCCCTCTCACTCAAGCCCTACCTGGCCCTCCCACTAAGCCTCAGAATCATGGACGTCCTCCATATACCCAACCTGTCGCTGTCCAGCCACAATGGCCTCCATCTCAGCCCACGTTCACTGCGCAGCATGGACAGCCTCTTCTACGTGGATTGCCCAGCAAGAAGCCCCCCACACAAGACCTACTCACTTCACCCTTCGACCTGGAATTGCCATCTCAGAGCCAAGCAGCGGCACCACCGCCGATTCCACCAAACCCAGAAAAAGATTTTGTCATGAACACACTCTCCCGCACCATCACGCAATCCTTGCACGACAACATCAATAAAACCAAGTCTGGACTGCAACCGCTCGACTCCCAATCCCAAGCCCTGCACGCAGCAATCGCGACGCTGAAAACTGAAATCACCACATTGAACGCCCTTCATTCCTCCCTGCAATCAAATACATCCATTCTCCAACAATCCCTACAGCGAGCGGATTCTGTCATCGCCGACGCCCGCGCTCGTATTTCGTCACCGGCCGGCCCCTCAACGGAACCGCCATCGTCCGCCAGTCTGCCTCCGCCAGGTTTTCCGGCGATCGATGAGATTGTCGTTCCGCCCACGGTTGTGGGGAAGCAGATATATGACCTCGTGGCGGATGAACGCGGGATTGAACGGGCGATGTATGCGCTACAGACGGGGTTGGTGAAAGGTCGGGTGGCTCTGGACACGTGGGCGAAGCTCACGAGGAGTCTTGCGAGAGAAGCATTTTTGAAAAAGGCATTGATTAGGAAAGCAGGAGTTGGCATGGGCTTAAGCGTTGACGAGACTTAATGAAGCAGAAGTAACGGCGGAAAAAGATGAGGTCTTGTATATATTTACGACATCATGATAGCATGTCTTTTTCCAACAGAACAAGGTTTTCGTACTCTTCAAGGCTTTATGCATCAAGATTCAAAATTCAGGGATTACATACCACCAGACTACATACAAAAGATTTTTGATTTAAGCGTCAAAACAAATATATACATTAGTCTGGAAAATCTATCCTCCAGGCGTAGAATACAACATAATATCACATATCAAAGAGTGCAGCAAATATACGTATGTATGTATGTATGTACACACGTAAGCGACAGTCATAAAGGGCTCAGGCTTTTCACGCCAGAGCACACTCTAGGACACCTTGAGGTGCCTTGTAGATCCTCCCTCAAAGGACAAGGTTCTGAAGTAGGTATGCTGAGATGCAAAGGAGACGAAGTGTTGACATTAGAGGTATGCGTAGAGAGCTGAAGAATGATTGCAACGCTGGCAATTGCATGGCTGTGAAGCAGGTGGCAGCAGGCAGTGAGATGAATTGCTGCTGCACTTTCTTTAGAACAGAGGATGGAGGAGTTGTTACCCCAAAACGAGGAGGGGAAACTGGGTCGTAACACGTCATCATAGCATGAGGTTTCTAAGTGTCGTAAGGGAACAGTGGAATTCTTTTTGGTGCGTACGGGAATGCAAGAGAAGGAGAGTGAGTGTTCAGAGACCACTGGTTATTTACCAATGACACAGGCCCCCTTCGCTCTCTTCCAACGACCAGGTCCCCGCAAGACCGAGAATTTCCACTCTGCCTTCGACGGTCTCTCCAACCTTGGGCAGCTCGATGACCTTGGTGGCCTCGGGTCGGGCAGTGTCGAGAATATGCTTTCCCCACGAACCGATGGCGGCTTCACCGGTTTCGTCACGAGCTTGCTTGAGGAAGGGGATAAGGGCGGTGCCTCCAGTGCCACGGAGTTTCTTGCTTCCGGAACCTCTTCCTTCCGTGGACGCGGTCGCAAGGTTGAGGGCTGGAGCACCGGCGGCGAGGGGCCGGTTTCCGCTGCCGCGTTCTCGCGATTTCACGATGATGTAGCGAGAGACCATGGTGATGTGGGTGGTGCGGAGCGCCTTGACCATGGCTACGGCGGTATTGAAGGCCGTAGTGAGCTCCTGGTCGCTTTGGTGGGCTTCGACATAGTCGCGGATATTGGCCACGCTGGCGGTGTGTTCGAGGAATCGCTTGTGCGGGCCGGGCATGTAGTCGCGCATCTCCATCATGAAGCCATGCCACCGCCGGCGCGCAGTGGGGCCGTCTGCCGGCGGCTGTGCGCTGCGGGGCTCGCCGGTGGGACGGTGCTCGACGCCCAGGACGATATCGAAGAACTGAATGAGCGAGCTCTGGGCATTGCTGCCGCCGCGGTACTTCTTCCACTCCTGCTTGCCATTTCCTTCGTCCATCAGGACGCCGCGCGGCAGACCGGCTTCGCCCATGTTCATGCTGCCGGCCAGCAGTGGCCGGATTCGATGGTAGAAGACGTGAGGGTCGCAGTGCTTGTACATGCGCTGCAGCAGGATATTGACGTCATCGACGACCGTTGCAAACTCCCTCAGGCAGTCGGCCACGCGCTTGCCGTCGTCTTCACGGGCGGCGGAGATGGCATCGAGCATGAGCGGCAGCGTGCGGGCGCCGCGACTCTCAATGGCGACGGAAACGAGGTAGAACCACTGCTCGTCCATAGACCCGGTCAGGGTAAACAGCGTGGACAGGTTCTCCAGCGAATGCGTGGGCTCATCGGGGAAGATGGGACGGTAGTTCCACAGACAGACGGCGGCATATGTGGCGACGGGCGGCAGCTCCAGGTGCTCTGAGACTTTTAACAAGGGTACCGTGAGCGGCGGGGGGATTCTCTGGCAGCGAGCAAAAAAAGAAAGTGTCAGCGTATGAGTTTGAATTTTAGCTATAAAGTCTAGTGTGTACCTCCTGCGGCTTGTCTCCGGACCAGATGTACGCATGGAGCATGAGGACGAGCAGGACGTAGGCGCGGCGCCACTGGGGCGGGGTGTGCAGGTGGGTGGTGGAGAGCATGGGCATGGTTTCTATGGTGTCCCACAGGCGGCCGCTGAGCACCAGCGACTGCAGGTTGGCCATGACATGCTCCCAGGCGGCATAGTGGTCGGGCAGGAGGGTGAGCGGCAGCTCGTCGGGGAGAAAGCCACGGTGCGGGTCGATGCCGTAGTCGGCGAGGATGGGCACGGGGGGTAGCATGGCGAGGGCGGAGAGCGGCGAAGGAGACAACAGGCGAGTAGTAGTGCAGCGCAGGCAAGCAGCGCGGGAACAGCGGGGAGTCGAAGACAGAATAAAAGCCTGCCGGCGGCGGGGCGCGAGCGAGAGCCGGCGCTCGCCCGGTGGGGGGCGACGAAGGCGACGTTGCGAGGCCGTCCGTTCGCGTGCTGCACGGCCCGTCTACGCCACCACGCGCCCGCGGCGGCTGGCGGCCAATCACGCGCGTGCCTTTTGTTCCAGGCCATGTGCTGCGCGGCTCGCCGCCTGTACGGGCCCCCGTAGACTGCGCGCTGTGCCGTACAGCCCGTCGCCCGCCTGCACGACCACCCGGCTCTACCCGGCAGGCCACACGCTCACCAGCCGGACTTATTGGTGTAGGACGCCGGTGCGGGCAGCGCGGAGGCGCATCGACGCGTCGTCGGGTATTTTCTCAGCCCGTGTGCGGCGGCCCGCCGTCGGATGTGGGCGGGCGGCACACCAAGCGCCGCCGCGGGTACAGCCCCGTTACGCCGCGGCAGACGCACGCATGCCCAGCTCCCCCCAGAACACCATGGCTGTAGAATTACAGTAGTGCTAGCGGCAATGAAACGTACAGTATTCCCGCCCGATGTTCCAAGCGCCATCGTCGTCAGCATCCTGCCGGCAGACCCTGTCATGGGGTCGCCCGCTCCACTCCCGGCCCGTCGAGCCTGGAGCTGGCGCCGAGAGTCAATCAGTGATTCAGTTTGCGCCATGCGGCCTTATCGTTGCCATCCATGCAGAAACAAAGGAAAAGAAAAACAAAGAAAAAAAAGAAAAGACAGAAAGATTCCCCGAGGTAGAAGTATGTTCGCTGGCACAGTCCCCACCCCAACGCCGGATGAACACAACAGCCCAAAAAAACAGACCCTCGCCTAGTGCTGGCTCCATTCAATCGTGTTGAGGTCCACGCCCTCCTGCACCAGCTCCCACAGCGGGCTCAGGTCGCGGAGGAACTGCACCCGCTCCCGCACCGCCGCCAGCACGTAGTCGATTTCGCTCTCTGCCGTGAACCGCCCGATGCCGAACCGGATGCTGCTGTGCGCGCTCTCGTCGCTGTTCCCCAGCGCCCGCAGCACGTAGCTTGGCTCCAGCGACGCCGACGTGCACGCGCTGCCCGACGACAGCGCAATGTCCTTCAGCGCCATCAGCAGCGACTCGCCCTCCACGTACGCGAACGACACGTTCACGCACCCGGGGTAGTGCCGCGTCGCGTCGCCGTTCAGCGTCGTGTGTTCCATCGCCAGGAGCCCGTCCGTGAGTTTCTTCGACAGCCGCTCGACATGCTTGGTGTCGTACTAGAAGCCCCGTCAGCCAATGGAGGAAAAAATCTCCGCAACTTAAAAAAAAAAATTGACAAGATCTCGACAAAACATCATAACCCCTGCTATGTAAATCAAGAAGCGCCGGAAACACGAAAATCGTGCTGCTCATCCGACAACCTTCAGAAAGCCATGCATATTAAAGCGTATAATCATCTGGTGCAAAATCCACTGACTGAAAGGAATACAGGATGATTCGGTCTTACCTCCATGTCTTCTTTGGCAATCCGACAAGCCTCCCCAAACCCAACCACGAGATGCGGAGCCAGCGTGCCGCTGCGCAGACCACGCTCCTGTCCACCGCCGCTGATGAGCGGGTCGATGCGCACTCGCGGCCGGCGTCGAACGTAGCATGCTCCAATGCCCTTGGGTCCATAGATCTTGTGCCCCGAAATCGACATCAGGTCCACATTCCACGCATTCACGTCCACGGGAATCTTGCCCACCGCCTGCGCCGCATCGGTATGGAAAAACACCTTCTTGGACCGGCAGAGGGCCCCAATCTCCTTCATGGGCTGGATCACACCAATCTCGTTATTCACCGTCATGATGCTGACCAACGCCGTGTCCGGCCGAAGCGCAGCTTCAAGGTCTTCCATTTTGATCAATCCATTGCTCTGAACAGGTAGATACGTCACTTCAAACCCTTCATCCTGCAAGTGCCGACAGCTGTCGAGAACGCATTTGTGCTCTGTTTGCGTGGTGATGATATGCTTCTTCTTGCCCGACCGCCCGAAGAATCTCGCCACGCCCTTGATGCTCATGTTGTTACTCTCCGTTGCTCCGCTGGTGAAGATGATTTCCTTTGAATCGGCACCAATGAGCTTGGCAATATGGTCTCTTGCTTGCTCGGCGGCCTTCTCCGTCTCCCACCCATATGCATGGGTTCTGGAGTGGGGATTGCCGTAGAGGCCTGTGAGAAACGGAAGCATCGCATCGAGAACGCGAGGGTCGGTAGGGGTCGTAGCTTGCATGTCGAGGTAGATTGGACGCGTACCCTGATCCATTACCGTTGCATGCTTCAGGATGCCAGCGCTGGGGCTCAAGAGCGTGTCCCCAGTCACCGTCGCACCGGGCACCTGAACGCTGTCAGGCCTAAGACCGGTTTGCTCTGTGAACATTCGCTGCTCCGCCTTGACTGTCGAGTCGACGGTGGTCTGGGCCTGAGCTTTCCTACCCTGGCTTTCTGATACATAGCTCCGGCGAGGCGACGGCCGCAGATGTGTGTTTGCGCTGGAGAGAGGCGTCCACAAGCGTGGCGACGACGACAATCGCCTCGAGCACGCCCGAGACGCTTGCCGGACGGCATGAGGCGCTAGATTGGACATCTTCGCAGATGGATCAATGCCCGGGGTGTGATGAGGAGGAAAAATGGAAAAAAAAAAGCTGCGAGGTGGAAAAGCTCAATCAGATAAGCGCCGCTGACAAATGCGAGGAAGCTCGCACGTGATCGCGCCCTTTGCCTGATTACTCAGCGTTTCCGATTGAGTTCGATCGGACGTTATCGGACGACACAGGAGCACGTGATGATCATGTGCCTGAGCGTCTATAATATTGCGTCTGAGTCTGCTCCTAATGAATGAGACAAGGATACTTATAGACAAACATGCTATAATCAAGGCTATGGGAAAAACATATGAAAAACCTCTAGCAAACCTCTGTCAGCTCAATAGTTAAAGATAATGAAATTGATATCATGATCAAGAAGAGAAGATGACAAATCTATGATTCTCTAATTTCTTCTTCAGAGATTTGATCATTTGATAAGTCATCTGACTTCTGCTCAACATGTTCTCATAGCTTTAACAGTGATGTAGGTGGTGAACTGTAAGACTCTGCACTGTGGCCTTCTTACATTCATTTCATCATCTAAAAGAGGTTCATAAAATCTTCTTGATGCTTAGATGATCATGCTCCATGACATCTGAGATTCATAAATCTCATAACTGATCACATGATTTCATTAGCAAAGCTGAACATACAAAATCTATCACAGATGCTTCTTTGCAAAGATCAGTGATAACATATCTAGAGACTCTAGATACTGTTGTAGTGATATAAGTTATCTCTCTCTCTCTTATGCTTAGATCTCTTCATAAACATCTCTCATCAAATCTAATCTTATTTACAAAGACTGTAAGTCATTGTCACATTATCTGCAACCATCTGATTCTCACAGTTTGTCACTTAAATAAGCAGATGGCCCAACAATGATTTTCACAAGACAGAATAATTAAGACCAAACTGAATTCTCAACTCTTTTCTCAGTATCAGAGTTAGTCAAAACACTGAGTGCAACAATAAATCTGAATGAAAGCATAACTTAGACTAAGAAATTATCTCTAGAGAACACAGAATCTCTTGAAAACTTAAGAGAGCAGATACATCTCATGAAAAGAATTCAAGAACTACAGCAGAGTTTATGAACTCTGAATAGAAAGCATGAACAAACAGAATCACTTAATGTTCTGATCTCTAATTCAAATTCTTCAAAGAAGAGTTCAGTCATCAAGTCTCCACAATACAAAATCAACTATTAAATCAAGAACTATGCAGTTGTAAGACTTCACACTGCAGCCTTCTTACATTCATTTCATCATCTAAAAGAGATTCATAAAATCTTCTTAATGCTTAGATGATCATGCTCCATGGCATCTGGAGTTCATAAAATTCATGACTGATCACATGATCACACTAGCAAAGCTGAACACACAAAATCTGCCACAGACACTTCTTTACAAAGATCAGTGGCAACATATCTAGAGACTCTAGATACTGTTGTAGCAATATAAGTTATCTCTCTCTCTCTCATGCTTAGATCTCTTCATAATCATCTCTCATTCAATCTAATCTCATTTATGAAGACTGTAAGCCATTGTCATGTTATCTGCAATCATCCAATTCTCACAGTTTGCCACTTAAATAAGCAGATGGTCTGGCAATGATTTTCACAAAACAGAACAATCAAGATCAAACTGAATTCTCAACTCTTTTCTCAGTATCAGAGTTAGCTGAGACACTGAGTGCAACAATAAATCTGGATGAAAGCATAATTCAGGCTGAGAAATCATCTTCAGAGAACACAGAATCTCTTAAGAACTTAAGAGAGCAGATACATCTCATGAAAAGAATTCAAGAACTACAGCAGAGTTTATGAACTCTGAATAGAAAGCATGAACAAACAGAATCACTTAATGTTCTGATCTCTAATTCAAATTCTTCAAAGAAGAGTTCAGTCATCAAGTCTCCACAATACAAGATCAACTATCAGATCAAGAACCATGCAGTCTATCAACAGTTTATCTTTCAAATAGAATTCATTTAAGATGCTAGTGGTCTGAATGACAATGAAACTCTGAAGTATGCAGTCACAGAGTTGGACTATAACAAGAAAGATCTTTGGAAATCACACTCAGTTCAGAACTCTACTCTGAACATCTGAACTGATGTGGGATTCAGGTGGTTGCAGGTAACATGGCAAAGGCTTACAGCCTTCATAAATGAGGTTAGATTGAGTGAGAAGTGGTTATGAAGAGATCTAAGCATGAGAGAGAGAGATAACTTATATTGCTACAACAGTATCTAGAGTCTCTAGATATGTTGCCACTGATCTTCATAAAGAAGCATCTGTGGCAGGTTTTGTGTGCTCAGCTTTGCTAGTGTGATTATGTGATCAGTCACAGAGTTTATGAACCTCAGATGCCATGGAGCATGATCATCTAAGCATCAAGGAGATTTTATGAACCTTTTTTAGATGATGGGATGAATGTAAGAAGATCACAGTGTGGAGTCTTACAGATTCCCCCCTCTTCACAAGTCTTGGTCCCCAAGGCATTGATGTGATCAAGATCACAGTGAGAGTGACAGCTCCACTGTGATTGTAACAATTTTGTACAAAATCTCTTTTTGGTGTGATGAATGTAAGGAGGCCACAGTGCAGAGCCTTAATTCAATCTCAGTTTCTAGATGTAGATGTGATGATAAGATCACAGCAAGAGTGACAGCTCCTCTGTGATTGTAATGTAGTTGCTGTAGTGACTGTCATTTTCCATGATTCATCTAATAATAATTGGCAATCTCTTGAATATAAATATCTCTTTCTTAATCTTCTCCCTCTCTCTCTTTCTTTTTCTTTTTCAACAACATTCTTCTTTATTTTGGTAAGAATTCTAGACAAGCATTTTCTTCTTGATGATTACAAATCTTGAGAGGCTTCATAAAGACTTTTCTCAGTGCTAACACATTATGCAGAGAGATAATTTGCTGTGTCTCTCTTTCATTCAAATTAAGATGTTGAAACATGAGCAACAATGGCTCAATAAGTTTGGGGATAAAACTTCAATCAGTCATTGTTCAAGACTCTCTTCAGAAGCAATGCAAGAGATGTCTTCAGAATCTTCTGCTCCATCTGAAGCAGAGTTCTCAACTACTGCCATTTCTCAAGAAAACCAAAGTGAAGAGACATCATTGCCATTGGTTTTCATTTATGCAACAGAGAGTTATGTCTCTGAAGACTTTGAGATCTCTTCTCAGACATCATGGCCCAGTCAGTCTGATTCTGATTATGATGATGTAAGTGATATTCTTCCATTTCTTCTTCTTTTAATGCTTCATAATTGCTTTTACAAAGTCTGAAATATTCTTTACAAAGTGTTTTCTCACTCCATAATCCTCTTTCCTGTGTGCATGGCTGATGGCATATTCAGGGTGCTAATATTTGAGCTTGGTGGGAACACTCAATGATGTCTACTGTGTCTAGTAATGATTCTTTTTCAACTACTAGCTTCATTGTCTCAGTTGGTCAGGTCTTGAGAGAGGGTGGCCATCTGTCTTCCAAATCTGGAATTCTTATTGGTAATGTGCCATCTCATTTTTCTCAGTCTGATCTGTTTCTACTGCATCCATGTTCTAGATCTGTGCCCTTTTCTATGCTGTGCCCATTCTCTAGCATTGATTCTGTCTCCAATGCACTCAAGATATGTTGAGTTGCTTCATAACATGACTTATAAGACAGTTCCTGCTTTGTAAATCCATTTATGAAGTGATATTGAGAGTCTCAGCTAATGCTTTTTCTTTCTCTAGAAGTCAGTCTCATCAACTTCTTCTCTGTCTGCTGTGCCTGCTTCTGCTTCTGCTTCTGCTCCTCCAGCCCCTGCTCTGGCTGTTAACTTGTCAGCCAGAACACTGATTACTATGAGTCATCTTCTGCTCTTAATCTCAGATCAGAATTCATCTGATTGTGAGAGATGACTTCTTGCTTTCTCTCCTCTTTGATCTGCAACTCTTACTGGTCCAACAGACTCTGTTTGGCTGAGAGATAGAGCCCAGCTCTGGGAAGAAGTTCTGATCACCATGACAGATAATTATTCTCAGCAGTCATGTACAGCATGTCAGGGTAACTTAAATCCCCCATTGGGACAGTGTGTTGCAAGTTCTCTTGATAGAAACAGATGTAATAACTGTGTCTATCAGACACACAAAACTTATTCTTTCAATTCTTAGAGTTGCTCTCTTGTTTTCTTTCTTTTGTTACTGCAGACTTTGGCCACTAATAGTCTAGTTTTCTCTTTCTCTTGCAGGCTTTGGCCATTAATAGTCTAGTTCTTTCTTTTATTTTAGAGTAAATTCACTACTTCTGCTTCATGAACTACTTCTTGATAGTTGTAAATGCTTTTACAGATCAAGTTTTCTTCTAAATTGATTCACTACTTGGGCCACTGCCCTTCTGCTTCATGAATCAATCTCTAACTGCTTCATAAATATCTTTACAAATCTAACAAGATCTCTCTAAGTGCACATTCTCAGAATATGATGTAGACTGAACTTGTCTGAATGCTTTCTATGAAACTCAAACAGCTTCTTATCTAGATGTCTCACATTCTTTGAAGACTCTCAAGTCTTTTCCTCATATTTCTGCCACTGCACAAGGTATTCAATTGCTTGATCATTTTTATGAGAGTCAACAATCTTCTGTACCTAATACTCTTGCTTCACAGAGAATGTCTCATGAATTGAGTGATGTGGTTGACTATTCACTCCCTTCCATTTCTTGTGTTTGATTAAGAGAGACACATGAAACACATTGTGTACTTTCAGCTCTGACAGTAGTTTCAATCAATAGATTTGGAGCCTCAATTTTTCCACAATTCAGTATGATCTGTGCTGGAGAACATCCAACTTCTTGCTAGAATGTACTGTTCTAATGTTATGAAGATCTAATCACATCTGATCATCTTCATAAAATGATACTGCAGTATGTTTCTTGTCATAGTAGCTCTTTTGATAGACTTGCATCTTCATAAGACTCTTCTGAGCCATCTTATGCAGCTCTTCCAACTGATCTGTTAGTTTATGAGACTCAGTTGTGACTGGTGCTGATATTTCTGCTCTCAGAAAATCCATCCACAGATGGCTTGCTGTCAAAAGCTCAAAGAGACTCTTCCCTGTTGAGAATTGTCTAGAGTTGTTGTAAGCAAACTCTGCATGAGGCAATTTTTCAACCCAGTCATCTTGTTCATAATTGATGAAGCTTTGTAAGTACTGTTCAAGAGTACTATTCAGTCTTTCAGTCTGATCATCTGTTTGAGAATGAAATGCCATGCTCATTCTTCTATCAACTTTGAGGAGATATAACAGATCTCCCCAGAACTCACTTGCAAATATTGACCCATGGTCAGAGACTATGCTTGAGAGAAGTCCATGCAATCTGACTAGCTCACACATAATCAATTCAGCAAGTTGTTCAGATGTCAGCTCTTTTCTGACTGGAACAAAGTGAGACATCTTCATAAACCAGTCCACAATGATCAGAATACAGTTGAATTCCACTTCCTCAAAATTCTGACTTGGCAGGAGGTCTGTAATCACATCCATTGTGATGTGTTTTCAAGGCTTTTTGGGAATTGACAAAGAAGACATCTCTTCTTGTGGTTTCATCTGAATTCATCTGAATCTCAAGCAAACATCACAGACATCAACACATTCTTTCACAAGCTTCTTCATTCTTGATCAATAGAATCTGTGTGCTAGCAGTTCATAAGTTCTTTCACTCACAAAGTGACCCACCAGAGATAAATCATGGTGTCTTTTAATCAATTCAATTTGCAGGGCTTCACTTGTGGGTATATAGAGATGCTCTTTTATAAAGAGGCAGCCTTTCTTCTCTGTTCAGTCTGTGAACTTAATTGGATCTAACTGAAGACCCTTCCTAATCTCTATTGCATGGTCATCACCAGCAAGCATCTCAGATAACATTGTCATTAGATTCAGAGATGCAGTTCCTTGTGAGTCTGTTCCATTCAGAGCATCACTGAGAATGAGTTGCTTGACATCTCATAACTCATTCTCAAATCTTTGAATACCATGAGTACCATCCAGAAGCAGCTTCACATAAGCCTGCTCTGATTCATAACATGTCTTTCTGTCCACAGAGTGTGCATTTCTGTTAGACAAGACATGTTCCAAGTCTTTCTTCTCAGCTTGCTGGTCAGAACAGATCAGCATGAAATGAAGCTGTCCAGCTGCTTCACACTCTTAGGTATTCTCATATTTCAATGCTTCAGTGTAGTCTGGTC
The DNA here is from genome assembly GCF_022830035.1 of Ophidiomyces ophidiicola. Taxonomy (NCBI): domain Eukaryota; kingdom Fungi; phylum Ascomycota; class Eurotiomycetes; order Onygenales; family Onygenaceae; genus Ophidiomyces; species Ophidiomyces ophidiicola. The sequence goes on from NW_026054645.1 coordinate 726,322, forward strand.
TTCACAAAGGACCATCTGCTGGATTCTTTGATTCTTTCACATAATCAATCTTAAATCAGAAAGCTGACAGCTTCTGAGCCCACTGCACTTGTTGTCTTGACAACTCTTATGTGGTTTCAAAATGTCTGAGACTGTCATGATCAGTCAGAACAGAAATGAGTTGAATTGACTTCTTCAGTCAGCATCTCCATTAACACAATGACTCAACTATGGCCAGCAATTCTTGATCATGAATGCCATAGTTGTATTCAGCTGAAATCATCTTTCTTGAATAGAATCCCACTGGTCTCCACATGTCATTCTTCTGTAGCTGGAAGAGAATCCCACACACAGCAAATTCAGATGCATCTGTTTTCAGCTTGGTTTTCTTCTTTGAATCAAAGTGGTATATCACCACTTGCTTTGTAAATGTCTTCTTCAAGTCATAGAAGAATTTATGAGTCTCTTCTGTGAGAAAGCTGAGTGAACTGCTCACTTCTTCACTTCTTCTTCTTTTCTTTCTGAATTGCTTCTTCCCTGACTTTCCACCCTTTAACATGCTAGTCAAACCAAGCATGAGCTTGGAGAACTTGGGAATGAACCATCAGTAGAAGTTAGTGAATTTCAGAAAGACTTGAATATTCTGACAATTCTTGGGCTCTGACCAAGAAATGATTGTGTCCATCTGAGCTTTTTTCATTGAGACATCTTCTGATGATACCACATACTTCAGAAAGTCTATCTCTGTAACACTGAACCAGCACTTAAATCTCTTGCAATAGAGTCCAGTCTCTTTCAGTGTCTTGAGCACTTTATGAACATGTTCAGTGTGTTCTTCCTCATTCTCAGAGTACATCACAACATCATTCAGGTACATCATCACAAAGACATCTAAGTACTCTCTCAGTGTCTTGTTGATGTATGACTGGAATGCTGCTGGTGCATTTGTAAGTTCAAATGGAACCATCTGATATTCAAACATTTTCAGTGGAGTTTGAAAAGCTGTTTTCCATTCATCTCTCTTTTTTATTTGTAAATGATGATATGCATTCTTCACATTCAGCTGGGTATAGATCTTAGCTTTCCCAATCTGATTCAGAATGTCTTCAATCAGTGGCAGTGGATATTGATTCTTTACTGTCTTTGAATTCAAGTCCCAATAATCCACACACATTTGTAACCCCCCATGCTTCTTCTTTGCAAACAGAATGGGTGACCCAGCTGGTGATCTGGAAGATCTGATGAATTTACTTAACAAGACAGAGTTGACATACTCTCATAAAGTCTCTGTCTCTGTTTCTGAAAGCTGATAAATGGGGTCAAACTTTGGCACTGCCTCTGGCAACAACTCAATGTCTAGATCATTCTCCTGATGAGGGGGCAAGAAAGCATCTTTTGCATCACTGAATGCATCAATCAAATCTTTATAACTGTCTGGTATCTGCAGATCCACATTCATGATGGTGACTTGTTCACTTTTACAAACCCTCATTACATAGAAGGGTTTACCACCATCAACAAGTTCATTTAGAGGGACTGACTTGATTTTTGTCATAGGGTCTAATTCACTCTGCTTACAAAACTTAAGTGACAGATTTCCAAATGAAACAACAGAATCATGACAGTGTAGTCAGAAGAGATCTAACATCATGTTCTCAGATATATCAGCAATCAATGCTTGCTCATTAAACATCTGCCAATTACTCATAGTATCTTGTGCCTCAAAGGAAATGTTTGTAATTTCTTCAGATACTAACTTTAGAGGATTCTTTTCTGCAGTCTCCATCTCAACATTCATCTTATGAATCTTCAGACCCAGTCTTACTGCAAGCTTCAGACTTATGATCAGAAAGAAACATAGTGAGTCTGCTGCAGCAGTTCACTTAACTTCTTTTTCTATTCCAGAGTTATGAACTCTGATGGACAATGTGATTGAGAGAACAGCTTGTAGCTCAGACAACTTCAATTGCTTGATATTCATTCTATCTACAGACTGCTCCCCAAACCTCTATTTCTTCTTTGGCTTGGTGCACTTATCTGCATAGTGATCAGTCTCACCACAATTGTAGCAAGCATTCTTATCTGATTTTCCACCCCACTTTGGGTTTGTAAACTGGAAATTGAAGGTTTTCTGGTGTTGGTTTTCTCTCTGTTGTGATGAGATCCAGATCTTGTTTCTATAACCCTGACCTTGTGGTCCATGGGCTCAATTTGAATAGGATGGTGTTCCACCATGGTTGGTATTTGTCTCTGAGGTGGATTGTGACTTTGGGTTGAAAGTGGAGCTCTTGACACTAGATCATAATTGCATTGCAACTGTCTGAATCTTGTTCAGTTTCTCTGGGAGGTTCTTCTGTTCATCCAGCTTGTTGCACATAGATTTGTCATATTGCCATAGGAAAAGATGTTTGATGAACTTATCCACACTCTGTGTCTCTTCACCCACTTGTTGCAAATGTTGTTGGAATTGTTGCAATCAGTCAAAGTCTGATTCATCATCTCTTTTACAAAGGTGGAAAAGGTTTCTCCAGGCCAATTGAATTTGGTTTTCAGGGTCATCTAGTCATAAAAGTAGGAATTGTTTAAGTCCAGTCCAGGTGTTCAGAGTAGAGTTCTGGGCTGAGTGTGATTCCCAAAGATCTTTCTCATTATAGTCCAATCCTGTGACTGCATACTTCAGGGTTTCATTGTCATCCAGACCACTAGCATCTTGGATGAATTCTATTTGAGAGATAAACTGTTGATAGGCTGCATAGTTCTTGGTCTGGTAGTTGGTCTTGTGTTGTGAAGGCTTGATGACTGAACTCTTCTTTGAAGGATTTGGGTTAGAGGTCAGAACATCAAGTGATTCTGTTTGCCCATGCTTTCTATTCAGAATTTGTAAACTCTGCTGTAGTTCTTGAATTCTTTTCATGAGATGTATCCACTCTCTTAAGTCCTCAAGAGATTCTGTGTTCTCTGGAGATGGTTTCTCAGCCTGGGTTATGCTTTCATCCAGATTTATTGTCACACTTGGTGTCTCAGCTAACTCTGGTACTGAGGAAAGAGTTGAGGATTCAGTTTGGTCTCAGTTGTTCTGCCTTGTGGAAACCATTGTCAGGCCACCTGCTTATTTGAGTGGCAAACTGTGGTGTTCAGGTGGTTGCAGGTAATGTGGCAAAGGCTTACAGCCTTCATAAATGAGGTTAGATTGGGTGAGAAGTGGTTATGAAGGGATCTAAGCATGAGAGAGAGAGGTAACTTGTATTGCTACAACAGTATCTAAAGTCTCTAGGTATGTTGCCACTGATCTTCATAAAGAAGTGTCTGTGGCAGATTTTGTGTGCTCAGCTTTGCTAGTGTGATCATGTGACCAGTCACAGAGTTTACAAACCCCAGATGCCATGGAGCATGATCATCTAAGCATCAAGGAGGTTTTACAAACCTCTTTTAGATGATGGGATGAATGTAAGAAGGCCACAGCGCGGAGCCTTACAACTGAACTTAAACAATTTCTACTTTTATGACTAGATGATTCTGAAAATCAAACTCAATTGATCTGAAGAAACCTTTTCCACCTTTGTAAAAGAGATGATGAATCAGACTTTGACTGATTGCAACAATTCCAACAACATTTGCAACAAATGAGTGAAGAGATATAGAGTGTGAATAAGTTCATCAAACATCTTTTTCTATGGCAATATGACAAATCTATGCACAATAAGCTGAATGAACAGAAGAATCTTTCAGAGAAACTGAATGAGATTCAGACAGTTGCAATGTGATTATGATCTAATGATAAGAGTTCCACTCTCAATTCAAAGTCATAATTCATCTCAGAAACAAATACCAACCATGATGAAGCATCATTCTATTCAAATTGAGTCTGTGGATCATAAGATCGGAGTTATAGAAATAAGATCTGGATCTCATTGTGACAGAGAGAAAATCAACACCAGAGAATCTTCAATTCTCAGTTTACAAACCCAAAGTGAAGAGAAAAATCAGATAAGAATGCTTGCTACAATTGTGACAAGACTGATCACTATGCAGATAAGTGCATCAAGTCAAAGAAGAAATAAGAGTTTGGAGAGCAGTCTGTAAATAGAATAAATATCAAGCAATTGAAGTTGTCTGAACTACAAGCTGTTTTCTCAATCACATTGTCTGCCAGAGTTCATAACTCTGAGATAGAAAAAGAAGTTAAGTGAACTGCTGTGGCAGACTCATTATGTTTCTTTCTGATCATAAGTCTGAAGCTTGCAGTAAGACTGGGTCTGAAGATTTATAAGATGAATGTTGAGATGGAGACTGCAGAAAAAAATCATTTAAAGTTAGTATCTGAAGAAATTACAAACATTTTCTTTGAGACACAAGATACTATGAATAATTGATAGATGTTTAATGAGCAAGCATTGATTGCTGATATATCTGAAAACATAATGTTAAATCTCTTCTGACTACATCATCATAATTCTGTTGTTTCATTTGGAAATCTGTCACTTAAGTTTTGTAAACAGGGTGAATTAGACTCTATGACAAAAATCAAGTCAGTTTCTCTAAATGAACTTGTCAATGATGGTAAATCCTTCTATGTAATGAGAGTTTGTAAAAGTGAACAAGTTACCATCATGAATGTGAATCTGCAGATATCAAACAGTTATAAAGATTTAATTGATGCATTCAGTGATGCAAAAGATGCTTTCTTGCTCTCTCACTGAAAGAATGATCTAGACATTAAGTTGTTGCTGGGAGCAGTGTCAAAGTTTGGTCCCATCTATTGACTTTTAGAAACAGAGACAGAGACTTTACAAGAGTATGTCAACTTCATCTTGTTAAGTGAATTCATCAGACTCTTCAGATCATCAGCTGGGTCATCCATTCTGTTTGCAAAGAAGAAGAATGGGGAATTACAAATGTGTGTGAATTATCAGAACTTAAATTCAAAGACAGTAAAGAATCAATATTCACTTTCACTGATTGAAGACATTCTGAATCATATTGAAAAAGCTAAGATCTATACTCAGCTGAATGTGAAGAATGCATATCATCATTTACAAATAAAAAAGAGAGATGAATGGAAAACAGCTTTTCAGACTTCACTGAAAATGTTTAAATATCAGATGGTTTCATTTGAACTTACAAATGCATCAGTGACATTTCAGTCATACATCAACAAGACACTGAGAGAGTACTTAGATGTCTTTGTGATGATGTATCTGAATGATGTTGTGATGTACTCTGAGAATGAGAAACAACACACTGAACAAGTTCATAAAGTGCTCAAGACACTGAAAGAGACTGAACTCTATTGCAAGAGATTTAAGTGCTGATTCAGTGTTACAGAGATAGACTTTCTGAAGTATGTGATATCATCAGAAGATGTCTTAATGAAAAAAGTTCAGATGGACATAATCATTTCTTAATCAGAGTTCAAGAGTCATCAGAATATTTAAGTCTTTCTGAAATTTGCTAACTTCTACCAACAGTTCATTCCCAAGTTCTTCAAGCTTGCACTTGGTTTGACTAGCATGTTAAAGGGTGAAAAGTCAGGAAAGAAGCAATTCAGAAAGAAAAGAAGAAAAAGTGAAGAAGTGAGCAGTTCACTCAGCTTTCTCACAGAAGAGACTTGTAAATTCTTCTATAACTTAAAGAAGACATTTACAAAGTAAGTGATGATATATCACTTTGATTCAAAGAAGAAAATCAAGCTGAAAACAGATGCATCTGAATTTACTGTGTGTGAAATTCTCTCTCAGCTACAGAAGAATGGCATGTGAAGATCAGTGAGATTTTATTCAAGAAAGATGATTTCAGCTGAGTACAACTATGATATTCATGATCAAGAATTGCTGATCATAGTTGAGTTATTTCATCAATAAAGATGCTGACTGAAGAGATCAATTCAACTCATTTCTGTTCTAACTGATCATGACAGTCTCAGACATTTTGAAATCATGCAAGAGCTGTCAAGATGACAAGTGTGATGAGCTCAAAAGTTGTCAGCTTTCTGATTTAAGATTGATTATGTGAAAGAATCAAAGAATCCAGCAGATGATTCTTCACAAAGATCAGACTATGCTGAAGCATTGAAATATGAGAATATTCAAGAGTGTGAAGCAGCTGAACAGCTCCATTTCATGCTGATTTGTTCTGATCAGTGAGCTGAGAAGAAAGACTCAGAGCATGTCTTGTCTAACAGAAATGCACACTCTGTGAACAGAAAGACATGTTACAAATCAGAGCAGACTTACACAAAGCTGCTTCTGAGTGATACTCACAGTATTCAAAGATTTAAGAATGAGTTATGAGATGTCAAGCAGCTCATTCTCAGTGATGCTCTGAATGAAACAGACTCATAAGAGACTGCATTTCTGAATTTAATGACAATGTTATCTGAGATGCTTACTGATGACAATCACACAATAGAGATTAGAAAGAGTCTTCAGTTAGACTCAATCAAATTCACAGACTGAACAGAGAAGAAGAGCTGTCTCTTTATGAAAGAACATCTCTATATACTCACAAGTGAAGTTCTGTGAATTAAATTGATTAAAAGACATTATGATTTATCTCTGGCAGATCACTTCACAAGTGAAAGAACTTATGAACTGCTAGCATGCAGATTCTATTGATCAAGAATGAAGAAGCTTATGAAAGAATGTGTTGATGTTTGTGATGTTTGTTTAAAATTCAGACAGATTCAGATGAAATCACAAGAAGAGATGTCTTCTTTGCCAATTTTTAAAAAGTCTTGAAAACACATCACAATCAATGTGATTACAGATCTTCCATCAAGTCAGAATTTTGAGAGAGTGAAATTCAACTGTATTCTGATCATTATGAATCAGTTTACAAAGATGTCTCACTTTGTTCCAGTCAGAAAAGAGCTGAAATCTGAACAACTTACAGAATTGATTATGCATGAGTTAGTCAGATTGCATGAACTTTTCTCAAGCATAGTTTCTGATCATGAATCAATATTCATAAGTAAGTTCTGGAGAGATCTATTATATCTTCTCAAAGTTGATAGAAGAATGAGCATGACATTTCATTCTCAAACAGATGATCAGACTGAAAGACTGAATAGTACTCTTGAACAGTATTTATGAAGCTTCATCAATTATGAACAAGATGACTGAATTGAGAAATTGTCTCATGCAGAGTTTGCTTACAACAACTCTAGACAATTCTCAACAGAAAAGAGTTTCTTTGAGCTTTTGATGACAAGTCATCTGTGAATGGATTTTCTGAGAGCAGAAATACCAGTGCCAGTCACAACTGAGTCTCATAAACTGACAGATCAGTTGGAAGAGCTGCATAAGACAGCTCAGAAGAGTCTTATGAAGATGCAAGTCTATTAAAAAAGCTACTATGACAAGAAACATACTGCAGTATCATTTTATGAAGATGATCAGATGTGATTAGATCTTAATAACATTTGAACAGCACATTCTAGCAAGAAGTTAGATGTTCTTCAGCATGAATCATGCTGAATTGTGAAAAAATTAAGACTTCAAATCTACTGATTGAAACTATCATCAGAGCTGAGAGTACACAATGTGTTTCATGTGTCTCTTCTAACCAAACACAAGAAATGAGAAGAAGTGAATAGTCAATCACATCACTTAATTTATGAGACATTCTCTGTGAAGCAAGAGTATCAGATACAGAAAATTGTTGACTTTCATAAGAATGATCAAGCAATTGAATATCTTGTGCAGTGACAGAGATATGAGAAAAGAACTTGAAAGTCTTCAAAAAATGTGAGACATCTAGATAAGAAGCTGTTTGAGTTTCATAGAAAACATCCAGACAAGCTCAGTCTACATCATATTCTAAGAATGTGCACTTAGAGAGATCTTGTTAGGTTCATAAAGACATTTACAAAGCAGTTAGAGACTGATTTATGAAGCAGAAGAGCAGTGACCTGAGTAGTGAATTAATTTAGAAGAAAACTCAGTCTGTAAAAGCATTTACAACTGTCAAGAAGTAGTTCATGAAGCAGAAGTAGTGAATTTACTCTAAGATAAAAGAAAGAACTAGACTATTAATGGCCAAAGTTCATAAGAAAAAGAGGAAACTAGACTATTAGTGATCAAAACTCACAGTAACAAAAGAATGAAAACAAGAGAATAACTCTAAGAATTGAAAGAATAAGTTTTGTGTGTCTGATAGACACAGTTATTACATCTGTTTCTATCAAGAGAACTTGTGACACACTGTCTCAATGAGAGATTTGAGTTATCTCAGCATACTGTACATGACTGCTGAGAATAATTATCTGTCATGATGATCAGAACTTCTTTCCAGAGCTGAGCTCTATCTCTCAGTCAAACAGAATCTGTTAGATCAGTAAAAGTTGCAGACTGAAGAGGAAAGAAAGCAAGAAGTTGTCTCTCATAATCAGATGAATTCTGATCTAAGATTAAGAGTGAAAGATGGCTCATAGTAACTGATGTTCTGACTGACAAGTTAACAGTCAGGGCAGGAGCTGGGGGAGCAGGAGCAGAAGCAGAAGCAGATACAGCAGACAGAGAAGAAGTTAATGAAACTGACTTCTAGAGAAAGAAAAGCATTTGCTGAAACTCTCAATATCACTTCATAAATGAATTTACAAAGCAGAAACTGTCTTATAAGTCATGTTATGAAGCAAGTCAACATATCTTGGATGCATTGAAGACAGAATCAATGCTTGAGGATGGATGCAGTATAGAAAAGAGCACAGACTGAGAATGAGAATGTGGTAGAAACAGATTAGATTGAGAAAAACAGAGTGATGCATTATCAACAAGAGTTCTAGATTTGGAAGATGAGTGATCACTCTCTCTCAAAATCTGATCAACTGAGGCAATGAAGCTAGTAGTCAAAAAAAAATTGTTACTAAACACAGTAGACATCATTGAGTGTTTCTGCCAAGCTTGAATATTAGCACTCTGAATATGCCATCAGCCATGCACACAGAAAAGAGAATTATGGAGTGAGAAAACACTTTGTAAAGAATATTTCAGACTTCATAAAGACAATTATGAAGCATTAAAAGAAGAAGAAATGGAAGAATATCACTTACATCATCAAAATCAGAATCAAACTGACTGAACTGTGATGTCTGGAAAGAGATCTCAAAGTTTTCAGAGACATAACTCTCTGTTGTGTAAATGAAAACTGACAGCAATGATGCCTCTTCACTTTAATTTTCTTGAGAAATGGCAGTGATTGAGAACTCTGCTTCAGATGAAGTAGAAGATTCTGAAAACATCTCTCATATTGCTTCTGAAGAGAATCTTAAATGATGACTGATTGAGATTTTACTCTCAAACTTATTGAGCCATTGTTGCTCATGTTTTGACATCTTAATTTGAACAGAAGAGAGACATGGCAAATTATCTCTCTGCATAATGTGTTAGTACTGAGAAAAGTCCTTTACAAAGTCTCTCAAGATTCATAATCATCAAGAAGAGAATGCTTGTCTAGAACTCTTATCAAAATAAAGAAGAATGTTGTTGAAAAAGAAAAAGAAAAAGAGAGAGAAAGAAGATCAAGAAAGAGATATTTATATTTAAGAAATTGCTGAGTATCACTAGATGAATCATGGAAAATGACAGTCACTACAGTAACTACATTATGATCACAGAGAAGCTGTCACTCTTGCTGTGATCTTACTGTCACATCTACATCTAGAAACTGAGATTGAATTAAGACTTCACACTGCAGTCTTCTTACATTCATCACACTAAAAAGAGGTTTTGTAAGAAGTTGTTACAATCACAGTGGAGCTATCACTCTCACTGTGATCTTGATCACATCAACATCTTGAAGATCAAGACTTATGAAGAGAAGAAAATCTGTAAGACTTCATGCTGCAGTCTTCTTACATTCATTTCATCATCTAAAAGAAATTCATAAAATCTTCTTGATGCTTAGATGATCATGCTCCACAGCATCTGAAGTTCATAAACTCTGTGACTGATTACATGATTTCACTAGCAAAGCTGAACACACAAAATCTGCCACAGACACTTCTTTACAAAGATCAGTGGCAACATACCTAGAGACTCTAGATACTGTTGTAGCAATACAAGTTATCTCTCTCTCTCTCATGCTTAGATCTCTTTGTAAACACCTCTCATCAAATCTAACCTCATTTACAAAGGCTGTAAGCCATTGCCACATTACCTGCAACCATCCAATCCTCACACTGAGACACCAAGTGTGACAATAAATCTGAATGAAAGCATAATTCAGACTGAGAAATCATCTTCAGAGAACACAGAATTTCTTGAGAACTTAAGAGAGCAGATACATCTCATGAAAAGAATTCAAGAACTACAGCAGGATTTATAAATTCTGAATAGAAAGCATGAGTGAACAGAATCACTTAATGTTCTGATCTTTAATTTAAATTCTTCAAAGAAGAGTTCAGTCATCAAGTCTTCACAATACAAGATCAATTATTAAATCAAGAACTATGTAGTCTACTGACAGTTTATCTTTTAAATAGAATTCATTTGAGATGCTAGTGATCTGGATGATAATGAAACTCTGAAGTATGCAGTCACAGAGTTGGACTACAATGAGAAAGATCTTTGAAAATCACACTCAGCTCAGAACTTCATTCTGAACATCTGAACTGAAGTTAAACAATTTCTACTTTTACAACTAGATGATTCTGAAAATCAAATCTGATTGATCTGGAGAAATCTTTTCCATCTTTGTAAAAGAGATGATGAATCAGACTTTGACTGATTGCAATGATTCCAACAACATTTGCAACAAGTGAATTAAGAGACACAGAGTGTGGATAAGTTCATCAAACATCTTTTTCTATGACAATATGACAAATCTATGCACAACAAGCTGAATGAACAGAAGGATCTTTCAGAGAAACTGAATGAGATTCAGACAGTTGTGATGTGATTACAATCTAGTGTCAAGAGTTTCACTTTCAACCCAAAGTCACAATTCATCTCAGAGACAAATACCAACTGTGGTGGAACATCATTCTATTTAAATCAAGCCCATGGATCAAAAGATCAGAATTATAGAAACAAGATCTGAATCTCATCACAACAGAGAGAAAATCAACACCGGAGAATCTTCAATTCTCAGTTTACAAACTCAAAGTGGAGAGAAAAATCAGATAAGAATGCTTGCTACAATTATGATGAGACTGATCACTATGTGAATAAGTGCATCAAGTCAAAGAAGAAATAGGAGTTTGGAGAGCAGTTTGTAGATAGAATGAATATTAAGCAATTGAAGTTGTCTGAGCTACAAACTGTTCTCTCAATCACATTGTTCATCAGAGTTTGTAACTCTGAGATAGAAAAAGAAGTTAAGTGAACTACTGTGACAGACTCACTATGTTTCTTTCTGATCATAAGTCTGAAGCTTGCAGTAAGACTGAGTCTGAAGATTCATAAGATGAATGTTGAGATGAAGACTGCAGAAAAGAATCATTTAAAGTTAGTATCTGAAGAAATTATGAACATTTTCTTTGAGACATAAGATACTATGAGTAATTGACAGATGTTCAATGAGCAGACATTAATTACTGATATATCTAAGAACATGATGTTAGATCTCTTCTGACTACATCATTATGATTCTGTTGTTTCATTTGGAAATCTGTCACTTGAGTTTTGTAAACAGGGTGGATTGGACTCTATGACAAAAATCAAGTCAGTTTCTCTAAATAAACTTATTGATGATGGTAAATTCTTCTATGTAATGAGAGTTCATAAAAGTGAATAAGTTACCACCATGAATGTGCATCTGCAGATATCAGACAGTTATAAAGATTTGATTGATGCATTCAGTGATGCAAAAGATGCTTTCTTGTCTTCTCACTGAAAGAATGATCTAGACATTGAGTTGTTGCTGGAGACAGTGTCAAAGTTTGGCCCCATTTATCAGCTTTCAGAAACAGAGACAGAGATTTTACAAGAGTATGTCAACTCCATCTTGTTAAGTGAATTTATCAGATTCTTCAGATCATCAGCTGGATCACTCATTCTGTTTGCAAAGAAGAAGAATGGGGGGTTACAAATGTGTGTGAATTATTGAAACTTAAATTTAAAGACAGTAAAGAACTGATATTCACTCCCACTGATTGAAGACATTCTGAATCAGATTGGAAAAGCTAAGATCTATACTCAGCTGAATGTGAAGAATGTGTATCATCATTTATAAATAAAAAAGAGAGATGAATGGAAAACAGCTTTTCAGACTTCACTGAAAATGTTTAAATATTAGATGGTTCCATTTGAACTTACAAATGCATCAGCAGCATTTCAGTCATACATCAACAAAACACTGAGAGAGTACTTAGATGTCTTTGTGATGATGTATCTGAACAATGTTGTGATGTACTCTGAGAATGAGAAAGAACACACTGAACATGTCTGTAAAGTGCTTAAGACACTGAAAGAGACTGAACTCTATTGCAAGAGATTTAAGTGTCAGTTCAGTGTTATAGAGATAGACTTTCTGAGATATGTGGTATTGTCAGAAGATGTCTCAATGAAAAAAGTCCAGATGAACACAATCATTTCTTGATCAGAGTTCAAGAGTTGCTGAAATATTTAAGTCTTTCTGAAATTTGCTAACTTCTACTGATGATTCATTCTCAAGTTCTCCAAGCTTGTGCTTGGTTTGACTAGCATGTTAAAGAGCAGGAAGTCAGAGAAGAAGCAATTCAGAAAGAAAAGAAGAAGAAGTGAAGAAGTAAGCAGTTCACTCAGCTTTCTTACAGAAGAGACTCATAAATTCTTCTATGACTTAAAGAAAACATGTATGAAGTAAGTGATGATATATTACTTTAATTCAAAGAAGAAAATTAAGCTGAAAACAGATGCATCTGAATTTGCTGTGTGTGAAATTCTCTCTCAGTTACAGAAGAATGATATGTGAAGATCAGTGAAGTTCTATTTAAGAAAGATGATTTCAGCTGAGTACAATTATGACATTTATGATCAAGAATTACTGATCATAGTTGAGTCATTCTGTCAATAAAGATGCTGACTGAAGAAATCAATTCAATTCATTTCTGTTCTGACTGATCATGACAGTCTCAGACATTTTGAAACCATGCAAGAGCTGTCAAAATGACAAGTGTGATGAGCTCAGAAGTTGTCAGCTTTCTGATTTAAGATTGATTATGTGAAAGAATCAAAGAATCCAGCAGATGGTTCTTTGCAAAGATCAGACTATGCTGAAGCATTAAAATATGAGAATATTCAAGAGTGTGAAGCAGCTGAACAGCTCTGTTTCATGCTGATCTGTTTTGATCAGTGATCTGAGAAGAAAAACTCAGAACATGTTTTGTCTAATAGAAATGTGCACTCTGTGAACAGAAAGACATGTTATGAATCAGAGCAGACTTACATAAAGCTGCTTCTGAATGATACTCACAGTATTTAAAGATTCAAGAATGAGTTATGAGATGTCAAGCAGCTCATTCTCAGTAATGCTCTGAATAAAACAGACTTATAAGAGACTGCATTTCTGAATCTAATGACAATGTTATCTGAGATGCTTGCTGATGACAATCACACAATAGAGATTAGAAAGAATCTTCAGTTAGACTCAATTAAGTTTGTGAACTGAATAGAGAAGAAAGACTGTCTCTTTATGAAAAAGCATTTCTATATACTCATGAGTGAAGCTCTGTGAATTAAATTGATTAAAAGACATCATGATTTATCTCTGATGGATCACTTCATAAGTGAAAGAACTTATGAACTGCTAGCATGCAGATTCTATTGATCAAGAATGAAGAAGCTTGTGAAAGAATGTGTTGATGTCTGTAATGTTTACTTGAGATTCAGATAAGTTCAGATGAAATCACAAGAAGAGATGTCTTCTTTGTCAATTTCTAAAAAGTCTTAAGAACACATTGCAATGGATGTGATTATGAATCTTCTGTCAAGTCAGAATTTTGAGAAAGTGGAATTCAACTGTATTCTAATCATTGTGAACTGATTTATGAAGATGTCTCACTTTGCTTCAGTCAGAAAAGAGCTGACATCTGAACAACTTGCTGAATTGATTATACATAAGCTAGTCAGATTGCATGAACTTCTCTCAAGCATAGTCTCTGACTGTGAATCAATATTTACAAGTGAGTTTTGAGAAGATCTGTTATATCTTCTCAAAGTTGATAGAAGAATGAGCACAGCATTTTATTCTCAGATGATTATACTTCATGGCATCTGAGATTTGTAAATCTCATGACTGATCATATGATCTCACTAGCAAAGCTGAACACACAAAATCTGCCACAGACACTTCTTTATGAAGATCAGTGGCAACATATCTAGAGACTCTAGATACTGTTGTAGCAATATAAGTTATCTCTCTCTCTCATGCTTAGATCTCTTCATAATCACCTCTCACCCAATCTAATCTCATTTATGAAGACTGTAAGTCATTGCCATGTTATCTGCAATCATCTGATTTTCACAGTATGATGTTCTGATTCTGGATTAATCAAAGCCTCATTTAATTTTGCAGTAGCAAACAAAATATCAGACCACATTATAATAGCAGTGTAGAGAGCTGAATCAATCTTCTGTTGATAGATATATATTTGTTGCACATTCTGCATCTCTGTATAAGAAGCTATATCTGTAGTTATCATTGATGTACATGATGACTTCAACTCAGTAAGATTGAATTTATTAGTGATTTTCTCAATATAACTGTTCTGGCACAGCCAAAGCTTCTGAGCATCTCTATCATGTATGACATGAATATCTAGAAACCACTCTAGCTCTTCAATCTCTTGAAGCTTATAACACATCTTTAGATTCTTCAATAACTGCTCAAATGTTCCAACATTCTTTCTGTGATATAAAAATACTATGTCATTTATGTAAAAGAAGATAATAATATTCTTACCAACAAATAGATATGATTCTTCACAAATCTGATGGAATTTTAGTTTTCAGAGTGTTGAAGTGAGGTCTTCATATCAAAGTCATGAAGATTTAAAGTGACTGTATAAAACATATAGAATCTTCCAAACACTTCTTTTCTTATCATAACTCTCTGCTGGTCTGCAATAAACAGAGTTATCAAATGAAGCATTAATGAATGCATTAACAGCATCAATCTGAAAGGTCTTCATTTCAAAATAAGCTGTTATAGTCATTAAAAAATGAAATATTCACACAGTGAGAGTAGCAGTGTAGATGTCATGTTTATCATTGATATTCAGATCTCTGTGAAAAATGAGTCTTGTCTTATAATGTTCCAAAAAATCATTAACATCAAATTTGTATGTATAAATTTACATCAAAGAGATTGAATTTATTTCTTCTGAGCTCTCTACTTCTTCAAAGCATTTCTTTGTTTGTAGCTTCTCCATTTCCACATCCATGATGGTCTTAAAGTCATCAGCGTGTGAATGTTGCAACATTGAAAAATAATTCTTTGAAGACTTTGAAAGATTCTCTCTGTAAAGTCTAGAATTCATAATTGTAAAAGCTGTTAAATAGTCTTTATAAAATGAATCCAATTGTGCTGTTTGCTGCAGAATTGCTGTATAAGCTGTTCATCTGTCAATTTGATCTGTGTTTTGACATCTTATTCTAGCACTTCATCTAGAAGATGAAGATTGCTCATTTAAGCTTGCTTCAGCTGAGTCATTCACTGCTTCTGTGGCAAAATGATTGACTGTTGAAATCTCATCATTAGTGCTCACTGTCTCTGTGACGGAATGATTGACTATTAATTATCTGTCATTTGTGCTCACCACTCTCATAGAGCTAGTGACAGAAAGTGTAGTAGATGTTATATCTTTAAATGACTCAATCACAACATCACTCACCATCTTCATAGATTCTGTGGCAGAATAATTGATTGTCAATGAAAGTTGATCAAGCACTTCTATTTCAGTTGATGGTGTTGTTGAGTCATCTGAAAGAGATTGAATGTAGATGTCTGAAGTAGATGACTCTGATATTGACTCTGATGTTAATTACATATGTGTTTCTTCTAATTGATTAGTTAGTGTCTTAGTCATTGTTTCTGTTGATCTTATTGACTGATCAATGATCTTCTGATTTTCATGTGATGTATTCTTCTCAAAGTCTTCATCTTTGCTGTCATGCTCACTCAAGCTCATCTTGTTAATATCACTTACTTTAATGAAAGATATTGTATCCAGCATAATGAAGCTCTTCTGTAATAAAAGCTTACTGCTGATCTTGTTAGAATTAAATAGTGTATCTTTGTTGAATATAATGTCTCTCATTAATATAATCTTTTGTTGTACTGGAATTCAAATGTGAAAAATATTTGTTGATTTGTATTCAATAAGATATTCAACTTCTACTCTAGAAGTCAGCTTCTGATTTCTTCTGTATTGTGCATTCTTAATTAAAGAATATGCTCTACAGTCAAAAACTCTTATATGTCTAATTTCAGTTAAAGGAGTTGCAGTTTGAAGATATTTCTCTAAGAATTCAAAAGAAATGTTTCAACCAAGATCTTTAACTGAAATTCTGTTTAAAATATACACTGCAGCCTTGACACATTCTGATCACAAATTCTCAGATAAATTGACTTTAATTTACATTGTACACACTGTCATTATTATTAAAGCTCCTGCATGCTCTGCAGCTCCATTTTGAGCTGGTGTGTAGAATGCTGAATGTTGAACAACTATATCATATGTTTAAGCCAACACTGTCAGTTCTGACTGCATAGAGGTTTCTTCATCAATTTGAATAGTTAAGATAGTCAATTGATATAAATTGAGAATTACTTTTATCATTTTTACTGTGCACATCAAACTTTTGAATTTTTGCTGCATTATTTTCACATAGTGCAGATGGATATAATCATAATATAAGTGAACTGCCCATCTATCTCCATTATAATCTGAAGTAAACTGTATGAGATCAATAGACATCTTCATGAATAAATGTATAGATCTTTCTGACAGCATTCTGTGTATAATTTGCTTTGCTTTTAAAAGAGTGCAAGATCTGCACTTCACTGTTAGAGAACTCTGAGAAATCTTTTTAAATTTCATGTTGATAGACATCTTCAGAAGATGAGTTAGAGACTCTCTTTCTAGATGATCAAGTCTTAAATGCCAAATATTCATTGTTTCTAGTAAACTAAAGATCAATACTGTCACTGATTTTCTAACTGAATCTCTGCTCAATGAGGCAGTAAAAACACTCTTTGTTATACTGTCTGTTGCAACATTAATAGATCTGTATTCTATGATCATTTTTCTCTTTTTAACAGTCAAATTGAACAAGATATCTCTTGTGTCAGTATAGTAAACTGTAAGAGACTCATCATTCAAATAACAACTTTTTGCACACAGCAATCCATGTGCTACTAGATTTATATGAAAGCCAGAAATGTAGAGAACATTCTGTAATAATATCTTGTCAGCATCTGTCAGCATTTGAGTATAAACTTCAACATCATCATATCTGTGAATTTTACAATGAGTATTTTCAACAAGCATAATATCTGAAGAATCAGTGTTCTGATAATTTTGAAATCTTGTAAAATCATTGCAAATATGTGCATCTGCACCTCCATCTAATATGAAGCTGTTCTGTAATGAATAGAGTTCATATTTATTGCTCATGTTAGTGGAGTTAAAAACTGTTATGAAAGTGAAGATAGTTGAATTAGAAAATATCTTGACAATGACTTTGTTAATATCATCTTCTGTTACATTGCTTGAAGCATCAACTTCTTCATTAGCATTTAAATTCTTTAATTTCTTCCAATTTGCAATCTTTTTCTTTAATTTTCTTTTGTTCACTGAATTCTTCAGTGCTTTCTTGATCTTATTATCAATTTTTGAATCTGATTTCCAGCCTGTTGATTGAACAAGTGAATTAAAATATGAACAGTATGTCCAATCATATTGCTCTTCACAAAGACATGCAGAGTTTGTACTTTCATTATTCTCTCTTGATGACTTATTTTAAATGATTCTTTCAGTGGAATATGCTGACAGCTTATTACTTTGATCTGGCTCAGTATCTTTCTTTAACAACTGCCAAAATATCTGAATATGTCTATAAACATTCAGCTTATGTTCTCAATTCAAATTCTTCTTGATTAGAAGCTTAGATAGATATGTATAGAAGAACTCTCTATAATTTGAAGAGATCACTCTCAAAAATTGTTTTGAGATAAATGATTTGTGAATATATTCACACATATTGTACATGATCATCTGATTCAATGCTTCTTTATAGTTCAGTAAATATGCTTTGATTGCTTGATTCTTTGACTCTTCTTTGAGAGTTTTGAATTTTTCTACTAGTCTAGCTTTTAATTGAGAAGTATTCACTGCATTTCTAGTATATAGAGCTTTCAGATGTTCTTTTGCAGTAGTTTCTATATCATCTAATTCACTTATTGTAAGAATTCTCAGAGATGAATCTATATAATCTTTTATTGTCTTCTGTAGCTCTTGCATTGCTAAGATTTTCTTCTTTCAAGTTCTGTATTGATCTCTTTGCATATTTCTTACATATTTTATATTCACAGAAGTCACAGTTTTTTTGATTTTTTCAGAAGAAAGAAAATTCTCTATAATAAGTTTCTGAAGTTTGAAATGTGTTTCTTTTGTTGGATTGATGTATGACCACAATTGATGAAGATTTGCTAAATGCTTAATGTCTTTAATTCATTCTTCTTAATTATTAGAGCTATTCAGCATAACAACTCTTCTAGATGATTCATTCATTTTTAATTAATTATTGAAGTGAGATGTTGACTCTAGATTATGATTTTCCATAGACTTAGATTGATAAAAATTATATAGATGTATTAGATCTCTGCAAACTTCACAATTAAAATTTAAGCTTAAATAGAGAGTTCAATATATGATCTCAAGATACTTAATAGTGATCTCTATTTATATGAATAACAAAAGTAAAATAAAGTATCTTGAACATATCTTTAGATAATAATTAAATTCTTGAAAGAGTCTGGGCTCATAACTATTGAATGACACAGAAGCACATGATGATCATGTAACTGAGTGTCTATAATATTGTGTCTAAGTCTGCTTCTAACAAATGAGACAAGAATACTTATAGATGAACATGCTATAATCAAGACTACAGAAAAAACATATGAAAAACCTCTAGCAAACCTCTGCCAGCCCAATAGTCAAAGATAATGAAATCAGTACCATGGTTGAGAAGAGAAGGTGGCAAACCTACAGTTCTCTGGTTTCTTCTTCAGAGATCTGATCATCTGACAAGTCATCTGACTCCTGCTCAACAGATGTTCTTGACTCTCCAATGCACTGACTTTTACTTGGCTAAAGGGCTACATATCTGCTGGCCTCTGTACTCTGTACTTATAGATGAAGTAGGTGCTGCACATGGTTTGCATGTCTATGCTTGAGATCAAATCTTCCCACCCTGATTTCATCAGCCCTGTCCAGATGTCACTAACATGATTCATGAGATGCTAGCTCATGATACCCTCTGACACTTTACTTCACCAAGCTTGAGATTCCACATACCCTGGCTTAAGATCCTCTCATACAATATGGCATTCTGGCCTTTTTTTTCTTTTTTCTTGCACAACATTGTTTGAGATTCATTCAAAGGACCCTTTTTCCCTGTGAAGCATCATGGTCACTCCCATGACACAAGTGGATAGAGATATTAAGGCCCATGGAACAATGGAAGAAGATGCAATTTTCATGTAAAGCTTTTGAGATCTGAGGGTTCCAATCTACTGCCGGGGATATATGATGCCATTCTTAAATATATGAATCAGTGGGCTGATTTCTGTGTCAGAGGCATGGCAATGCTGCAATTCTATCAATTGCAGTGAATTACATTTTGGAGAAATTTTACTGTCTTTAAATTGATAGATAAGACTATAGAACCAGAACCACACCCTTTGCTCCATGGGTCATTCCCCCTACCCCATCTCATAGCATCTTGCTGGAACAAGGCCATCCTACTGGCTATGTCTGTAGGAATCATCTCCTGGGATGATATATGAGAGGTATCTGAAATATCAGTTATACTATTACTGGTCAGCTTTTACTGGTATTCCCCTCTTGTCAAGCATACTGTGGATATATCAAAATCCTGGTCAACATTGGTATGGCCTGTGTCCGCGGCTGGCTTTGGGACGAAAGTTAGCCACCGCTGCTGTGGTCTCGCCCAAGAAATTATGAAAAGACATACGACAACTGGTGCTGCGTGCACTCTGATGACAGTGATGAGGATTGCTACAGCTGAGAGAAGCTTCATCTTTGGCTCTTAAAAATTAGGATATATCTAATTTATTCTTCTGGCTAAAACAGTGTTGAATGAGATTATTATGTTTTTTGAGGAGATATGGGTTAATATATATAGCAAGTTTGGGGACTGTATTTGCCCCTTTGGGGCAGTCAATAGCAGCTTGAATTATATTTTGTCCTTCTTTCAGTGGAGATACTGGTGAATATACCCAATTGAAATCAAGAAGAGTCTTTACCCTTTAGGGACAGTTCATGGTGGGCTGGATTACAGCTTGTGCTTCACACCTTGATGATGATATTGCCTCTATATTTGAAATTTCTGCTTGGTAGCCCCCAAGGGATCAAGAAGCTGAAATGTGGACCAGCTGAAATGCTTGTGAATTATTGACTCTGAAGCCCCTTTCTGCAGCCAAAAATTGCATTCTTATGATGACATTGGCATCTGTTTGGATACAACACCTCAAAAGATGATGCCTTTCCTCTGTCAGGCCCTGAGTTGGGGGTATTCAAGAATTGAAACTTGCCATGAGGCTATTCTTCCGAGGAGCGAATCTTCATCGTCCCGCCGAGCGTTTCGGTTTCCGTACAGATGCTTAGGGTTTGTGCTTGCTGTCACCTGCGGGCTTTCGGTCTTCTGCAATATCATCTTGTTGATGGAGCAGCTCAACGTTTCAAACCGCGATAGGATATGCAGCCGGCATACCTCGCAATACGGCATGTCGCTCGAGTGCCTCCTTTGTTTTATTGTGGATGACATTCTGATACAGGCATGAGCCAGACTCCCCTGTGTTTAACGACGTTTCTATCTCCTACAGCACGGTCAAGTTCAACGGATCATTTACTCACGAAACCATATATCGCCGGGCTGCCAGCGCGGAAGTTGACGCGGCTTGGGCAGCGCTGGGCGCGGAATGTGAGGATTGAGGTCCGATGTTGTTTGGGAGTGGACAGCTGTTCTGATATGGCTATGGCGATAGATGCGGCGATTGTGATTCCGGAGAACGAAGCCGGCAGATACGGGATCGACCGCGGACAGGTCAAACGGGCCAAAAGCAAGGGTGGGGGCTTCTTTGTGAATGTTGAAGTGCTGCACCACCTGCACTGCTTGGTGAGTGAATGGGTGCTTGTTGCTGGAGTGGGATGCATCTCACGGAGACGCTAGAATCTGCTTCGTCAAACATCGCACTACAACTACGAGTATTATCAGAGGCAAGGAACGGGCGCTTTTGTGAATTCAAAGGAGGTGCTTCGTCAACATACAGGTATGGCATTATGCTATGAAAGAAGAGGATAGAAAGAAAGAAGGAGGGGTACAGGAATGGCCATTAACGCTCTATTATAGGGCATTGCCTGGATATGCTTCGGCAGCAGATCATGTGCACGGCAGATACTGGGGTATTTGGACAATGGTGGGTGACACAAGTCGGGCCGTTCGTGGACTTCAACACGAAGCACAAGTGCAAGAATTTTGAAGAGATACGAAAGTGGGCCGAGGCCAGACAGGTAGCAGACGAGGACGGGTATGCCGAAAGACGGGCAGATGATGTGGTTCTGGAGAGGCTGCCTTGATAAACACATAGCAACGCAATGAAGAAAGGAATGGGTATAAGAACAGGGTCATCACTCGTAAAGAAATACAGGCCAATGATGAACGATCAGGCAACGGGATCAAGTCTAACGCAGCGGCCAAAGGCGAAGCGCACCTCGGCTCGGGCGCCGGCACGCTGGGGCTGGCTGGCGATGACCTGGGTGCAATGGTCGATATGGCCGGCAGCCAGCAGCTGGTCGTGCACCCAGACGTCGCGCTCGCCACGGGCAACGCGCTCGGCAGCGTTGCGCAGCGCACGCCACTTGTAGAGACAGTGTGCGACGTGAAAGGTCTCCCAGGTAAAGGCGCGCATGTCGGGCTGCACGGCCAGCTGGTGCGGCGCAATGGGGAGCGTGTGGTTGGCGTCCGCCCACCACGGGAAGGGCCCGGCACCGCCGAGGCGCGCGAGGGGGGTATCGGGAGCCTGCGCATCGCGAGCCAGGTCGCGGTCGTGGCAGCGCGGCGGGATCCAGGCGGCGGCCAGCACGTCGAAGGCGCAGTTGCGGGCCACGGCATCGGCGTGCGAGTGGCCGCACGAGACTTCGGGCGGTAGGTGGACGGAGGCCAGCGAGCCGTGGTGGCGGATGGGCAGACGAGGACGGCGGACGGGCGAGTCTCCGTTGCCGTTGCTGATGATCATGAAGGTGATGAGCACCACCACGCCGGCGGCAAAGACGAGCATCAGGCAAGTGTTGAGCGGAGAGCAGGCAGAGCTGTTCTCCTTCTCCTTCTCGTCTGTGTTCTTGGGCTGCTTGTTTTTCTTGGACGAGTCGGGGAGGTCGGGCGGCGAGAGGGACGAAGCTGCGTTCAGGGCGGCTTCGATGTCTTCGATCACGTCAGCCATGGGGACAGCGAAGGGGTAGGAGATGCTTGGTAGCTAGAGTGCTCGATAGCTAGAGAAGTGCTGGAGAGCAGACAGAGAGACGGCATGGCGGCGGGTGGGACGGCCTTTTGAAGGCTCTGTCTGATATGGAGGTCTGATAACTCGGGGGGTATCAACGGCCGCAAGTCTGGCCGGCGTCGACGGGCCAGAGCAGGCCAGGCCCGACCAGCAGCACAGCGGCAGGCTGTGCATCTGCATCTGTCTGAATCTGCATCTGTGTCTCCCTCCGTCGGCGTCGTTATCTGTTGCTGCGGCGTGTGTGCCTGTACAGCGGCCCGGACCGCAATAAGGCCCGACCAGACCAGACCAGACCAGCCTCATCCATCCCAGCGCGCGGCCAGACCAGGCGATGCGAGGAGGTAACAGACGGCAGCGGTCTGTGTTGACCTGGCTGTTGATGCGATGTAACTAACTGGTAGTTAGTTAGTAGACCGCGGTTCTCCGGCTTGGTGCTGTTCGCTGGTTAACTAGTTAGTTAGTTAGCGGTTCGCCGCTCGTATTCGCCGTCGCACTTCCGCTGCCGCGTCTGCTTCTCTCCTCTCTCCTCCTCTCTTCTCCTCCTCGCCTTCTCAGCTCTGCCATGCGCCCGTCCCGCCGTCGTCCACCTGCTGCGCGCCCTCGTCTTGCTCTCCTCCCTCCCCTCCCTCCCCTCCACCCACTCTGCCCGCCATGCCCGACCTGCGCGCCGCCGCCCGCGCGGCCACCGACAAGGAGCACGCCATGACCCTGCTGCAGGGCATCCGTCTGTACCCCAAGGCCGTCGCCTGGAGCGTGCTCATCTCCACCTGCATCGTCATGGAGGGCTACGACATCAGCCTCGTCGGCAACTTCTACGCCTTCCCGCAGTTCAACCGCAAGTACGGCGTCCGCCAGCCCGACGGCTCCTACCAGGTGCCCGCCAGCGTACGCCCATCCCTTCGTATATATGTAGATATATAACTATTGCTAACACGTCGCAGTGGCAGGCCGGCCTCAGCAATGGCGCCGCCGTCGGCGAGATCATCGGCCTCTTCATCAACGGCTGGGCCTCCGAGCGCTTCGGCTACCGCGCCACCATCCTGTCCTCGCTCGCCTTCCTCACGGCCTTCATCGCCCTCTTCTTCACTGCCCAGTCCGTCCACACCCTACTGGCCGCCGAGATCCTGTGCGGTATCCCCTGGGGCGTCTTCCAGACCCTCACCATCACCTACGCCTGCGAGGTCTGTCCCGTTGCCCTGCGCGGCTACCTCACCACCTACGTCAACTTCTGCTGGGGCCTCGGCCAGTTCATCGGCATCGCCGTCCTCAAGGCCATGCTGCCGCGCAACGACGAGTGGGCCTACCGCATCCCCTACGCCCTGCAGTGGATGTGGCCCCTGCCGCTCTTCGTCGGCATCGCCCTCGCCCCCGAGTCGCCCTGGTGGCTCGTCCGCCGCCGCCGCGTCGACGATGCCAAACGCGCCCTGCTCCGTCTCACCAGCCTCAACCGCGAGACCGGATTCGACGCCGACGAGACCATCGCCATGATGGTCCACACCAACGCCCTCGAGGAGAAGCTCACCCGCGGCGCCAGCTACTGGGACTGCTTCCGCGGCGTCGATCTGCGCCGCACCGAGATCGTCTGCATGGTCTGGGCCATGCAGAACCTTAGCGGCAACTCCTTCTCCAACTACTCCACCTACTTTCTGCAGCAGGCCGGCCTCGACACCAAGCACGCCTACTCCTTCGCCCTGGGCCAGTACGCCATCAACATGGTCGGCGTCTTCGGCGCCTGGTTTCTCATGACCCTCGGCGTCGGCCGCCGCACCCTCTACCTCTACGGCCTCGCCGGCCTGTCCACCATGCTACTGGTCATGGGCTTCCTGGGGCTCGTCCCGCGCGCCCATCGTACCCAGGGCTCGATGGCCACCGGTAGCATGATGATCGGCTGGGCCCTGATCTACCAGCTGACCGTCGGCACCGTGTGCTACTCGCTCGTCTCCGAGCTGTCCTCGCGCCGCCTGCAGATCAAAACCGTCGTGCTGGGCCGCAATCTGTACAACGTCGTCGCCATCATCTGTAACATCCTCACCCCATACATGCTGAACCCCAGCGCCTGGGACTGGGGCAACTATGCCGGCTTCTTCTGGGGCGGCATCTGCTTCCTGTGTGTCATCTACACCTTCTTCCGCCTCCCAGAGCCCCAAGGTAGGTCCTTTGCCGAGCTCGATCTCTTGTTCGAACGCGGCACCCGCGCTCGCAAGTTTGCGTCCACGCAGGTCGACGTCTTTGAGCACGAGGTCGAAGAGACCGTCGTCCAGAACTATCGCGACGAAACCAAAACGTGACCACCTTTAATAAGCCCACCGCAGCCATGCCCTGCGAGCCCACGACTCTCTTCGTGCTGTATATATAGCGTCCACCGTAGATAATATTCCATTCGTCTTCCAGAAACCATGACATCATGCCCTGTGGCACTGCCCACCCCGCGCTAGGCCTGTTACGGATAGGCGTTGTTTCTCAGCCACGCCGATGACGAGCAGGCGGCCGCTTATGTCAGCCGCCCAGGCTGCGCGAAACATTCTCGATATCGCAGCTCACCAGAAGACCGACAGTCCTCCTGCGTTTGTAAGGCAAACAGACCTCTGCCGGGACCTCAAACGTCCTCTTGCGCTCTTTGAAATGTACCTATACCCCCCCTCCCCCCATCGCCGACATCTTGCCGTAACATGCTAATTCGACCGCAGACTTTCTCCCCCGCACAATCCTTTCTCAGCTGCCCAGGCCACTTGCCTCTTCAAACAATTTTTACGATTTCTCGAGATTTTCAGGCTACAGCATTCGCATCCCGTCGCCTAGCGAGATGAGCTTGAAGGGATTCCAAAGGGGGTTCGTTCGAGCTCCGCAAAATTTCCGAGCTAAGTTCAACCTCGGAGACAACACAAAGGACCCCGTATACCTCGACGCTGAGCGGAGATTCCAAGAACTTGAGAAGGAAACCAAAAAGCTGCACGATGAATCGAAAAAGTATTTCGACGCCATCACCGGTATTATTCTCCCACTCCCCCCGGGCCGTGGTTGTCAATTGTTGTAGCCTGGCTGATTCTGGGGACGTACTAACGCGAAAGTCGTTGTCTCGCAGGCATGTTAAACCACCAGATTGAGTTTTCGAAAGCCATTGCAGAATTATACAAGCCCATTTCTGGACGAGCCTCCGACCCAACGTCGATAGAGCCTGAAGGAAACCCAGATGGTATCCAGGCCTCTGAAGAATATGCAAATATCGTGCGGGAGCTCCTGACCACGCTGCAGCCGGAACTCGAATTGATCGAATCGCGAATCATCAGTCCGGCCGACCAGCTCCTCGAGATCATCAAGGTCATCCGCAAAGTCGCCGTGAAACGACAGCACAAGCAGTTGGACTATGATCGCCACCGCGCCTCGCTCAAGAAGCTCCAGGATAAAAAGGATAAATCGCTGAAGGACGAAAAGGCAATGTACAAGGTCGAAAGTGATGTCGAGCAGGCCACGCAGGAGTTCAATTACTACAACGACCTATTGAAGGACGAACTGCCCAAACTCTTCACCTTGGAAGCAGAGTTTATCCAGCCCCTTTTCCAATCATTCTACTATATGCAGTTGAATGTTTTCTACACCCTCCACGAAAAGATGCAGGGTTTGAATATTGGCTACTTCGACCTCACGTCGGACGTCGAGGTGGCATACGAGAAAAAACGAGGCGACGTCAAAGAGCGCACGGAGCAGCTCACCATTGTCCATTTCAAAACCATGGGAGGTCGCCGCCCGGGCTCGAAATTCGTGCCCGGCGGGAAGGGCAAATTAGCCGCAGAGTCAAAAGCCCATCCCGCTCGCCACGCCGCAGGCGGCGCCTCGGAGAACCCTCCCCCGCCGTACTCCGCCCACGCCGCCTCCCCCTTAATAGCCGCCGGCTCGTCTCTCTCGGCCATCGCGAAAGCAAAGCCTGCTCCACCACCGCCCAAGCCGAAGCCCGCCAAATTCGCCGCGGCGCAGGTAGAGACGGTGACGGCTCTGTATGACTACGAGGCGCAGGCGGTGGGCGACTTGAGCTTTACCACAGGAGATGTCATCGAGATTGTGTCGAGGACGGATAATGACAATGAGTGGTGGACCGGCAAGGTACATGGGAAAGTGGGACAGTTTCCTGGTATGACAGCCCCCTCTCTCTCTCCAGCGGCATGTGCGGCACAGCAACAATAACTGACAGGCCTTGTGTGCATGCAGGTAATTACGTGCAACTCAATTAGACTCTCGTGCAACATCTGAAGCAAATATGTTGTAATGACTTTCATCCAGGCTCTCTCTTGTCACTGTGATGATCTATTTATACTCCCATGGCACACCGATATGTTGCAGGGTGTTATGCCACGCCTCAGTGTTTCTGGTCTTTCTTTTCTCATTTTTTTTCTTATTCTGCTGCGCCCCCTGGCCCAGCATTATTATTGATTCCCTTTTGCTCAGCATTTATTGCATGGGTGGCTTCCCCCCCCGCGTGACCTGGTATGTAACTTAGAAGCTTCTTTTTTTTTCGGCGTAGATAGTAAGCTACTTTACTTTAAGCCGTGTGTATTTGCATTAGCCTTGCACAGTGAACTACCAAAGCTGTTCCCCCAATTCAAACCATCCAAGGATGAAGAGGCGATGTGTGTCCTCCGTAGGACAATCCCTTCAGAGGGTAACCGTTTCCAGTTGCGTGCAGGAAATATCCATGTCTTAGATCTGCCAGCATTCTTATTATAGGAGCAAGAAACCAAAAAAAAATAGACACCCTTGTGTGCCCACACTCAGAGTCGAACTGAGGATCTTATCATTACTAGTGATACGCTTTACCAACTAAGCCATATGGGCGTCGCATAGAGCCCCACTGACAGTTATGATTTCACGAGGTTATACAGAATTTCTGCGTGCGGGATTCATCAAAAATTTGGCCGTTGTGGGGAAGCTATATAGGTCACCACGAACTTGTTTAGGTCAGACAACTGGAATATAAAGGCATTGGGGGAAACGAAGTAAACGGCAAGGTGTACTTTTAATATGGTTTTTATACATGGGAACTATCTAATCAAGTCAAGACCGGAACGTAAAGTAAAGGTTTGCTTTCAGGTAGATAACAGATCATCGAAGTTTGTTATGATCTGAATTACAGAACAAGTCATCTTCAGTTTCACCCGCATATAGCTTCTATTTTTGAGAAGAGAATATTCTAGGTAACAGGCTATGTTTTCAAAGACAGTATCAAAGAGGTCAAAGAGGACAAAGTTTAAACCTCTCTCTTTTGTAACTCCGCGGGTAACAATGCCACCTTCTCCTGATAGAGGTTCTCAGCCCGCTTCCACACAGGATGCGAAGCGCGATTCTTGATTTCCAACATGGAAGGTAAAAGGTCGGCCGAGAATGCGTTTGATGATTCAGCTGGAAGAAGACTCGGGAGATGATCGATTGCTACGATATATTTAGTGTTCAATTGACTTGATTGATCCCAAAATCCAAACTTACAGATCACGCTCAGAGGTGGGTTGGAATATTTAAGCTGGATAGTAGGCTTATCAAAGGTCTAAGAGGCGTAATAGTCAGCTAGAAGCCCAAAGAAGGCACCAGAACAAAATCTCAAATTCAATCACACTTACGCTATTCGCACTGTAGATGGGCTGGAGCACATTAAGTTAGCTTAAGACTCTAAGTATGGGGTGTTAGACTTACAATAGGATTATTTGGATTTGTTGTATCACAGCTCTATGGACGCATAGGTTAGCGAAGCGCCGGGCAGAGTTCTGAGAAGAAACATACTACGTCACAAATAACAGACAACTTGCGATTCGAGCCAAGGAGGCTATTGTCGTCGACAAATGGCGGGATCTTGCTTGTAAGGTAGATACAATTGATGAAGCTGGAAATCGTTAGAAGATCCCAAGTTGTCAATAGATACCAATCAGCTTACATGTCTGATTCGATGATTTCAGTGAATGGCCCACCCTTTGCTGTTTCTTCCATATCCCATCTTAGGATATCTTCACAGCCTGCCTTGACGCATGCATCCACAGCTCCTCTATGGCTAGTTAGTACTATGCCGCATTACAAGTATTACCCATCCACTCACCTTCCACAACGACCCAATGCGCCAATAATCAATATCCGAGGCTTGCGGCCAGCAATCTTTGAGCCCCGTTCCACATCTGCACGAATCTGGTTGACCATCTCGTCTTCATTGATATAATATCCCTTTCCACCAGTGAAATCGTCCACACCGGGTAACGGAGTACCGTCAGGGTGCTCTAGTTGCCAGGCCCAATTCTTCAGCGAAAGTGCAGCACCTGCAAACCCGGCATGGTAGCCAAAGGCAGCTACTCTCCTTCCAGAGTCATCCTAATACAAATGGATGAGATATCAGCTACATGCCAAACCCCAAAGATCATTAAGCCAAGACGAAGAGCAGCAAACCTGTAGAAATTCCAAATCGTACAAAACCCCGCCGCCGCGGCTCCATCTGCCAAGCGCTTTTTCCCATCCTCCCTGGTTCTTGAAGCAGTGGGCAAACGTAACATGGTCATGAATCAAAGGAAAGTCCTTGGTTTCGTCCAATTCTTTTAGTCCTACAATAATCGAATCCCGGGGCGCATTAACCCAGCTACCTTCGGGAACCAACTCGGCCCCCGCTTTTTCGAATTCCTGATCTGGAAAAATGCGCTTTCGGAGAGGTGAAGTGGGGGATCGTTCCACTTTGATGGTGTAGCCAGCATCTAGGAGGGAACGAGTGGTAGAGGGAGTGAGAGCGGATCTGGGAGGATTTCGTTAATTGAATATACATATAAAATATAGAAAAAACGGCGAGGGTGGGGTAAAAACTAAGGCGAATCGGGGGCAACCATACCTATGCTCGAGGATCTTGTCCTCCGCACGAAGATGGAGAGTTGTCGATGCCATGATTGCTACTGACTTGAAAGGTGTAGTTGATGATGTTCACGGCCAGTACTTTGAGGAGGAGGAGAGAATCGAATGACTCAATGGCCTGATTCGTCACGTGATAGGGATATTCCCCCGCTGGGTAGGCTGTTGTCGAGCACCATTGCGGTGCAGGAAAACAATCTGATATAGATATGGACATCCAAAACTGCTTGGTTCTAGATCTAGGACTTCTTTGGTCCATGCTGTATACATAACTAGACACCGGGGCCAGGGTGGGTTACTCTCCATCCCTGCTGTGACCCGATGCCATGCCAGGGAAACACTAGTAAGCTAGCTATACTATCTTCTGGAATTTGATCTCGATTGTATAATGAGAGATCTGATGCCCTCATTCTCTGGCTCACGGCCTAGCACCTACAAAGCTATTCAGCGAAGCCAGTACCCGACCATACTACAATGCGATGCGCGTTCAATCGTGAACCATGGTGGTTCCGAAGCGGGTAGCTTAAGACCATGGTACCCCGGGGTCTCGAGAGGACAAAAGCGTTCGTTTTGGTATGGCTGTGTTGTTGTAGAGTAGCTTGTAGCTGTGGGAAGGGAGGTCTCGAGGTACTGAGCTGTGCTGCTTGGGTCTTCGGTAACACTACTAGCAGACAGTTCACTTGCGTGGGCATGCGGGTTCGGATTCCCACGAACTGAGGCTGAATTTAGTCGTTTGAAACCCTTAAATCTGATGGCTGCATCGAAATTAATCAAGACAATTACTTGCCTATGATCCTCCATTCCTGCAGCTCTCGTTAAATAAACAATCGTCCTCTCGTCCGTAGACCCCTCAACAGCCCCTAAAGCGGATCGTGGGCAGGTGATTCGCAATAGCTCTTCCGGTGCATTATCCGGAGGCCACAGCTTGATCCCACGAGATTCATATCGCTCTTCAGAGCAATCTATCGGTGTGCCATCTTCGTCAAAATACTCCGGAGGGTATAAAAATCCAGATTCGACTTCCTCGCCGGTTTCGTCGATAGGGCACTTGCGTTTACGAGAGCCAATGCGGAGGCGTAGGCGATCTGATGAATTTGAGGAGTGTTGAGAATTTGGGTCATTTACCAAGTCGATAAACGTCCCTGCTGAGTGGTGATATGCCCAGAATTTTGTTTTAGAAAGTGGAAAATCCCTTCGCAAATCCGAAACTCGTTCTTCTTCAGTGTATTCATGATGATACTGCCGCTTCACACGTTTTCGCGGAGGAACATAATTCGGTTTGCTGAAAGCATCGAGGGTGTGTATCAAAGGGTCGTCGCTAGGCAGTCGACTGACAGGCCTATAGCGTGGGAACCCAGGGCTAGGTGGATCTTCTGTGAAAAAGAGAGGGTGGATTGCTGCCAGACCGAGCCGTTCAGCATCCCATTTCATCTGGGCAAAAGGACGATCAATAGGCTGCATGTAATAAGTCCTGTAGTTCTCACTGCCACCATCTCGCCATTCTCGCCGGGATTCGACTATGATCAAATTCCCGGTCTCATCATCTGTCTGTAGAGATAAGCTAGTCCAAGTATCATTTAGTGGCCCCTCTTGGTGCTGCCGTCGCCAGTATCGTTGCCACATAGGCTCTGTGGGTCGTGACAGAGGAATGCGCACGCAGATATAAAACGACGTCCAGTCAACTTCCTCTTCTTCGTGCTGTGTTTGATTGGAGACAATATAGAGAAAATCATCTCGTATTTCGAAACAAATTGTTGACCCAAGCTCGGAGCCGACGACATTCTCGAGCTGCAGCGGCCGTTTTGTAATATCACTGTTGTCTTCTAAATTCACCCCGTGTATTAACCACTCATGATGGTCACGATGGCTATGATGAACTCTTCTCGAATGCGTTCCGTAATAAAGGTAGGTGCCATTATTGCGAATAAAAAGGCCTCGAGTCGAGTCCAACTGGCGTGCCATCTTCACACGGTTCGAAGACATACCCAAACGGACTGAATGAACATCAAAGACCAGTAGCCATACGCGATTAGACCATTCGCATAAACAAGAAGCAATGCCATCGGAATAGTGTTTAAGGGACGTTCTCAGATTGTCGTCATGTTGTGTAAACTCTCGATGGAGGACGGCATCTGCAAACGCCGCCTTAACATCAATGACAACCTCTGTATCCTGTGCTTCACGGGCATTCATCACCCTAATGACATCCCCAAATTGGTAACAGAGAACACCTTGCCGGAATTGAAAGCTCTCCGCATAACCCATTAGACCCACTGAGTAAGGATTTGCCGTGGCCACTGCCTCCCGAACATTGAAGATGCGTCCTATGGCTTGGCGGTAGCTGATTTTCCCACTGGCTGCCAATCTGCACTCAGCGCTGTGGAACATAAATCTCTATGAAAACGGGTCAACAACGAAGTCGCCCAGATATCGGGAGAGAAGGCAGATAGGCGCGGCGCTATCCCCAGAGACCATACCTGAGCGGATTTTCGGGCTGTGAACTCGTCCTTTAGCATTTCATACATGTCTCGGTTAACAAGACTAAGATTAACGTAGTCATTGGGGCCTAGGTATGAGGCAATCTCATGCCAAATATCAAACGGCACCAGATCAAATTTTTGAGACATGGCAAGACACGCCGTAGTGTGAAGTAGTAGAATAACAAAAAATATGTATTAGGAGCTAATCAGCCCAGTATATTGAATCCGGATAGAAGAGCAATGATAGGTTTGTCGGTAGCGACCATTTGAAGACCGGAAAGAAATCTCTGGGACGGTTTAAAGAAGCGATGTTTAACACAGGAGACCATCATGAGGAATTTTGCTGGTCTTGGTGGATATTGAAGTTGCATTAAACAGACTGAGGAAAGATTTTATTTTACCTTACCAGCAATGCTGGTTGGCCATTTGGAGAGCATTGTCTTTTGACATATTGGTGAAAAGGTCAAGCTCCCACTCGACTTATATCTGCATCGCGGATCTTAATGAGGCTCAAGACCGGGCGGCCAACAAACTTCGGGTGAGTAGAACATTTTCGCTTTCAGCGTGAAGAAGAGGCAAAAATGAGGCTGAAAAATACGTACTCAGGGTTGAGATCCATCGTCTTTTTGGATCCAGCACGGACAATGAAGCGCTTAGAGTGTCTTAGTTCAGATCTAATTTGCAAAGTCAAAGGCTAAAAGGTTATCTGGCCGCCAACGATGCTTGGACCACAGGGAGCTTGACAAGGCTGTGAGTTTTCCAGAAGCATGCTGTGCTGGGAGTTGGAGCAGGGTTGAAAAGGCACCAAAAAAGAAAGTAAGCACACAAGTTTGCGGCTCTGATCCCTGCCCCAGCGTGCCGTATCAAGGCGTGTCGCAACAACGCAAAGAGATCAAGTCCTAGTAGGTCTGGTGATGCTGGGCGCCACCTCCATCTGCAGGGTTGACGGGCCTGGGCAACAAACTCTACTGCTAGGACCATCGTCTGTGGATTGTTGCCAACTGGGCGCTAATCATCATATTTGAGACTCAAGGGGGCTCTCGCCTCTGGGCTCATACGCGGCCCCATCCTGCTGAGAAGCCTAGGTTGAGCTGGCCAGAGCCAAAAAAAAAGCCACCTGCTGAGTGGCTGGTTTGGATTTCGCCAACATACGACGGGATCGCCAGCGCATGCTATGAAAAGGATGATACGGGACCTGCTGGTCGTCCTGCAGTGGGACCGTGGGAAAGAGTCTGACTTCTTCCGGCATCGGGCCTTGTCCAGCCGCCCGTCTCTTTTGACAGGGCCAGCACCGCCTGGCGTTAGTCTCGCCTCCGCGCACAGAGCTGAAGTGTTGGCCACCGCACACAATATTAATACGGCGGCCTGAAATCGTGTTTGGCGTTGGAGCCGCTTGCGGCTCAACCTTGCGCCGCCGGAAAAATCAGCGCCGGAATGCCGGCTTGGCATCGCCCCCAACGATCTTCGACTGCCTGGCCATGGCTATATTCCCGCGTGGCTATCACCGACATGCATGCATACGCGTGCCGGCAAAGGCCTGTGGCTGCCAGTTGAGTGGTTCGTATTCCAGGATGGCGTGCTTACATGGTAGCACTCGGCTACAGCATCCCCAGCTTTGACCTTGACAAATCGCCTAGAGTCCCGCCCGGCCCGTGCTGGAGGATGTGCAGTCGTATCCAGTCAGAAGGAGGTTGCTGCAAATCATGGAGCATGCTGGGCTTCAAAGAACAGCTTCCACCTGGTCACAGCCTTGTTTCGGTGTCCACCCCTGTATGTTTGTAGGGCTCTGGGTCACCGTACATCTAGCTCAAGAGCAAAGCACCTATCCAACTGGCGACATCACAAGCAATAATACATAATAACCCTTCCTCTGTCTTTCTTGTGTCCCCGTTGCTGGCCAGCACCTCTCCCTGGGCTTATCTTCTTTCCCTTCTTCGTAGGGCGTCAACAGTCGCGTCGTCAATGCCGATGGTGGGTGACTACGGCGCTAGTGCGGATCGATACTAGCGTTCCTATGAGTCAGCCCCCGCTGTCGTTGCACGAGACTTGTCCCGCCAGTCACTCACAGTATCTTCGGTTAGTATAATTCAAAACAACGCCTGTGGTTGCGCTTTTGTTTACAGCCATTATTGACGCCATTCCTCCTAAAATGAGCACCCCCTCGGGTACTGTGGACTTGCCGGAACGGCCAAAGGAGCCCAACACCCAAAAAAAGAAGCCCCCAAAGCAGCCGAAGGTACCCAAAACTAACAACTCAAACCAAGCTAAGAAGGGCTCCAAAACGCCGGGAGGTGGTAATTCGGGAACTGAGATCACTCAAGATCCTGAATTTATGTTCAAGGTCGGCTTTCTAGCCGATGTATATCAGGAAAGGCCAATCTCAGAGACGATACCCAAAGTTAACACTCGTTTTCCACCGGAGCCCAATGGCTTCTTACACATTGGACACAGCAAGGCGATTGCAGTGAATTTCGGATTTGCACGCTATCATGGAGGTAGCTGCATTCTGCGCTTTGACGATACAAATCCGGAGGGCGAAGAAGAACAGTTCTATACTGCAATTGAGGATATAATTCATTGGCTTGGTTTTAAACCTGTGCGAGTCACAGCGGCTAGTGATAATTTCCAAAAGCTGTATGAGCTTGCTGAGGACTTAATAAGACGTGATGGAGCGTACGTCTGCCATTGCACAAGTATGTCGCATCTACTCCCCGATCTCCAGTAGTTCCGATACTAACAGATGCTTGATGAAAGAGGCCGAGATCAAAGCCCAGCGAGGCGAAGGGACTGGTGGCGAACGGTACGCCTGCAGTCATCGCTCACGACCCGTTGAAGAATCGTTGAATGAATTTCGAGCAATGAAGGATGGGAAATACCAACCAGGCGAAGCCGCCCTTCGTATGAAGCAAGATTTGGAAAACCCGAATCCACAAATGTGGGATCTGTTTGCATGGAGAATTCTGGACCAAAAGGATAAATCTCATTTTCGTACCGGAAGTAATTGGAAGGTTTATCCAACCTATGATTTTGCTCATCCGCTTTGTGACAGCATAGAGGGTATATCTCATTCATTGTGCACTATGGAGTTCGAACTTTCTCGTGAATCTTACGAGTGGCTATGTGATAAACTAGAAGTTTATAAGCCAATGCAGCGCGAGTATGTCTCCCCAGACTACTTCAGATATATCTTATGTTTGTTACTAACCTTGTGTAGATATGGCCGCCTAAACATCACCGGGACTGTTCTTTCTAAGCGCAAGATTATCGAGCTAGTTAAAAAGGGCTTTGTACGAGACTGGGATGACCCGCGCCTTTTTACTCTCATTGCACTACGTCGACGTGGTTTTCCTCCTGGCGCTATCTTATCATTTGTCAATCAGCTGGGCGTGACCAAAGCTAAATCAAATGTCCAAGTTGCAAAGCTAGAGCAGACAGTTCGCCAATATCTTGAAGCCACAGTTCCCCGCTTAATGTTGGTTTTGGAGCCTCTGAAAGTAGTGATCGACGACTTGCCAGATGATTTTGTTGAGATGGTTGAAGTTCCGTACTCGAAGGATCCCTCCTTTGGGGTATGTTCCTTTACTCCCAACGATTCTATGGCACCTACTAACGGTTGTATCCTAGTCCCGTAAGGTGCCATTTACGAAGGTTGTATATATCGAGCGATCGGATTTCCGCGAGGAAGATTCTTCAGATTACTTCCGCTTGGCACCCGGTAAAACGGTTGGCCTGATGAAAGCACCATACCCCATCACTGCAACGACTTATGATAAGGATCCAAAGAGTGGTGAAGTTATCTGTGTCCATGCCAAATACGAGAAACCAATAGAGGGATCCCCTGCTAAGAAACCAAAGACGTGCGTATCTAGAACTCTAGTGAGTTTTATGAAATGGTTCATTGACTATATGTATAAACAGCTACATTCACTGGGTGGGTGAATCTCCCTCACATAATAGCCCCAAGCGTGCCGAGGTTCGCGCATTCAATCAATTATTCAAATCAGAGGATCCCTCCGCCCACCCAGATGGCTTTTTAGCAGATATTAATCCCGACTCGGAACAAATATTTCCGAAGGCTCTCCTTGAAACAGGCTTTGATGAAATTTCTGCATCAGCACCTTGGCCGAAAGAAAAAAATAAAGAGGGTGGGGAAGGAAAAGAAGGTATCAAAGTAACAGAGGGCGACGATGCCACTACTATCCAACCGTACAGTATTCGATTTCAAGGCATGCGCATGGGCTACTTTACAGTTGACAAAGACTCGAGACCCGATGCCATTGTGCTGAATCGTATTGTTACTCTCAAGGACAGTGCTGGAAAGTCATGAACCAATATACTTACCGCTTATGATCCAGCTGCACTGAGTTAGCGAAAACGATGAGACTTTTTAGACCTAGCAGCAAATTTCAATTCGCTTCCATAAGGAGTATCGAAGAGGCAACCCTCACCAAAATAGGATAATACGATAGTTGAATACTTGTCCATTTTCCGAACCAGCATATGAACATATCAGTTCAGAGAGTTCCTTCAAGTCAAAGTAGTGAGAAAGTGGTGAGCGCCCAATTAGTTAACTACATATTGGAAAAAATATAAACACGAAGGCGCCTATCCAGTCCCATGCCTATTAGAAGTGATAGCTCTATTCTATATGACCTTAAATAAAAGCACGAAAAAAAAACGTAATATAAGAACAGAGGAACAGAACAGATTGTGTCAGTAAACAATATGCTTTAAAGTCTTGTTTTGATGTCATTTTCACGTTCTTCCTCTTCTACTTCCCGTAATCTCCTTGCTTCAGCCCTTGCAATTTGATCTGGGCGCCTGATAGCGATATCTTTTGGTTTATAATCGCTGAAAAACTTTTTGAGTCCCTTCTCCACCAACCAACAGCCTGCATAATCTACACACATGAGCGCGGTGAGGATAAACTTGAATTCGGTGCTAAAAGGCACAAGTCGCATCTTTTCGTTGAGCTCCGGGATGAACTCAGTAGCACATGAAACGGTTACGAGTGAAGTCAGGATAAGGCCCCAGTACATGCCTCGGTTTTCACGGATGGATTCTCGGAAAGGTCGCCCTTGGTAGTTAATAGAAAATGTAGATATCTGTTGAATGAGCTGAAGAAGGTAGACGGCCGAGTTTAAAAGGGATGGTTCAAACTCTTTCTCAAGATCGATATTTTCCTTGCGCCTAATGTGAAAGGTGTGAGGCTCAGGCATTGAATAAAATGTAAATGCACCTAGAAACTTACGGCTCAATTGAATAGACATATTGAGAGAGGTAAATCAAGGTCGCGATGTGGATAGCAAATTGTCCGAGAATAGAGCCGATAATGTAAATGTTGAAGATGTTCGGCTGTGGGCGCTCTTTGGAAAGTCCTTCGACTGGCTGTTCGAAATCGGTTAGAAGCCTAGTCGCTCAATAATGGACACACATACCTTTGCTCGAGATATGGACAAGAAACACACGCTCATGAGCATTCCACTGATAGTAACTTGTCCGTCTCCGAATTTAATTCCATCAAGATATATTACACTTAGACTGTACGCACTGATAAGACAATTCAATGCTAAAATTTTATACATTTGAATCGTGGCGACTAGTGTGCAACGTCCTTGACGAATGATGTTGGGAATGGCAATAACATTGGCAAGCTTGCTTGTGAATGGCGCAGCCACTGATGCATCTCCTAACTTAAGTGAAGGTGGCTCATCGTCGTTCATTTCCTGCTCCATCATACTAGTCGTAAGTTTATCTGCAAGGCTGGCGGCGGCAATCTTAGCCTGTTGCTCACGGTGTTGCTGAGAATTGACATTATCATAAGCATTCTGTAGTGCCTGGGCACCAGGAGACACGATAGTTGGTACGTTGCTGGCTTCTTGTAGAGCAGCAATAGTGGCTGGGCCTTTCTTTTCAGCTTCACGGAGCATCGCCTTTTCATAATTCGGATTATTTAGTCCGGGTGGATACAAATGGGCGATGTGTAAGGGGACGGGTGGAGTTGGCTGGTTGAATCTCTTCATAAGAGAAACTTGCTTCTCGTAGATCTCCTTCATCTTGGTCATTCGGAAATGCTCAGCAATTTTGCTAAGATCCTCCGGCGTCCCGTTAAGGAGAGCCACGCCAACATGGGCTTGTTTTAAAGCCCCAACGTCATTGGTTCCATCGCCACACATCAATGTGGTGTAGCCGGCATCTTTCATTCCCAGAAGGATATCCTCTTTTTGTTTTGGCGATACTCGCGCATATACCCAGGTATGACGGAGAAGATCAGGAAGCGCCATTTGCCCCCTGAACTTTTCTAAAGCATACCCAGTGACGCAAAGATCCTTTGTCTGAAGGATAGTTTCATCTAAGGGCTTTGTAGGGTCAACGTCAACGCTAAACTTATCATCAATACTGCGCCACACCAATCTTGTTCCTGACACATCATGTTCTGGAGCATCGAGGATAAGCGTATCTCGATCAACAATTTCAACTCGCTTTGCAACATGAACTGCCGTGAGTGGATTATCACCAGTAATCATAACAACTCGATGGCTGCTTTCATTGAGCATTTGCAATGCTTTCACAGCATCCTCTTTTAGGGGGCACTGAAGGACTAAAAATCCAGCAAAATGTAGATCGGATTCAACCTCCTCACGTTTCAAGTTATTAATTTTTGCAGAGCTCAATTCAGCGTCGGCGTGTAAGTATTTGTAGGCGAGCGCAAGAACCCGCGCACCATTACGGGTAAAAAATTTGAATGTTTCCTCATAATAAGGAGGGACAGAAATAAGCATAGTGCTGATTGTTTCCGGGGCACCTTTAACACCCACAAAAGAGGCTTTGACTCTTTTTGAGGTATGTCTGTCAATGCTGGTTACGGTGGCAAGTGCACTTTGTCGTTTTAACGAGGAAGAAAACTGGAATCGCCGTTTAATCTGGACAGATTCGAGAACTCGCCCCGCAGTTTGGACAAACCCTCCTGGCCTGCTAGTGAGGATGTCGTTGTGGCCAAGAGACCATTTAAGGGATGTTAACGTTGCCTTTTCCATGGGGTCGCCAACAATCTCACCCTCGTCCAACTTCACAAGAGCGTGCGCGGTGGCCAACACAAGGGTCGTCTCATCACCAACATTTTCCACCTTCGCAATGCTAGTGTGCGCGCCATCTGGTGAAATTAGAGCGCTCTTTTGACCAAGCGTCAGCCCTGCAATGCCTTCCACCACAAGATCCTCCCCAGTCAGTGTTCCGGTCTTGTCAAAACAAGCAATATCAACTCGTCCAGCGTAAGGAATTCTGAAGGGTTCAGTGCAAAAAATAGCGTATTTGCTGAGAGCTGCAAGACTGGTATTGACCGCCAGACTTAATTCCATGGGCAATTCCGGTGGAACGACGCTTGTGATGATCAAAACGCAATCAAGCAGTAGTTTCGACCTTTTCCTATCTCTAGCCACACCTTCTTGCCACACATACCAAGATGCTGCGATCGCGAATACTAGCAAGAATAGGATGAAAAGCAATGCCTCCACATTATTAGCAGAAACTGGCTCGGTAGAATAGATCATGGTTCGAACCAAACTTCCCTGGCTTGTTTCAAACCCAGTTTTAACAACAACACCGAGTGCACCGTCATCGGGGGGAGCGCCGATGCGCGATATACTGTCATCCGCGTTCCCATCCAAAATTGCCTTTGGTTGTGTCACCTGTAGCACCTTTGTGCCTCCGTAGAGAAACGAGTTTTTATCGAGTCCATCAGGATCTATACGTTCATTGCCTGGGCGAAGCTGGATTGAGTCTTTGAGCAAGGGAGTGCTTTCTCCCGAAAGCATAGCTTCATTAACAATTGCACTCCCTCGAATCAAGAGAATATCACAAGCGACTCCACTGTCTTCTTTGGTCCGATTCACAGAAAGTAAATCTCCTGGAAGTAATTTGTCACTGCTGATTTCGATCCAATTGCCTTCTCGGTGTACCCAAACGTCGTATGGCTTGATGCTCATACTCCTAAATTCATTCAAAGTCCTTTGGCGTTGCCAGACAACCGTGCTCTCAAATGCAACAAGCATGAACAAAGTGAACAAAGAATAATACCAGTATTCGTCCAGAAGCCATAAACCAACGCAGAATACCTGGAAGACGAAAAACGGCGCAACAGCATGCTCCTTAAATAGCTCAACAAAAGTTGGGACTGGAATATCGAAGGTATTGTCGCCATAATGATTGTGAATATGTTCGATCTGAGCATTGGATGACAAGCCCCGGGTATCTCGAAAATCCCTCAGGTGTGGCTTTGGCTCAACATCAAGGGCATAGGAAAGAGGGGCAAAGCACTTTCGCTCTGAGGAGTATAGAAACCGCCGTTTTTGGAAGAAAAACGAGATGTGACTTTTCCCCCCAGTTTGCTCTTTAATCAAACGACATATCTCGGCCGATCCAGCGTTAGCTATCGGAAGGACCTTGATGAGCTGGGCATCGTCGACCGACTTCGCACTCGCAGTGGTAAAAAGGGCATCAACATTAACGTTCCACTTTGTCATAAGCCATAAGAGAGCTTGAAGAGTAAATATAAAACCAGCCCAGACAAAGGTCCATTCTGAGCCTTGGATGTATTTATCATAGCGTTCAGGAGAGAGGTAGAAGGCAAGGAAGGCAGGCCATATTATCAGAAAAGGCCAGACGTAGGCGTGTAACTGGATTGGAAGGGGGTTTCGAAGCGCCGCAGACCGTATCTGAGCATTAGCTATGAGCGGCGTCCTTGATTCGAGTTAGCAATAAGAGCTCCACGGTGTCACGAATACACTCACATGTTGGCTGAGTCAATGGGCCGATCGAGCGACAAACATGGACGGAATCATCTATAGCGTAATAGGTACAGGTAAGGGGAGACACAGAAGTCCCAGATCCTTGCGTCTATAGGATTGCTGGAGCTCGTGCACGTTCGTCACAGCTGGCTTTGGATGTCCGCGACTTGAAAAACCGCTGCTTATATAATGAGGCCAGCGATCTGGTTTAGAGTTCCGGAGTAATCGGCACGCGGAGCAGGAATTATCCGTGCCGGAGCACTGTCATGGCACTAGTGGCTTGGCTCTACGGTCGTCGTCGGAGTTGACGACATCTGCATCTCGTCGCCTGCCGGTCGAGGGTTTGTTGGTTGAGCGCCGACCACCAACATCCACATTGTAGAATGAAGGTGGTGGCTGCGATTTCAACTCAATAAATGCCCCTACTGCTGGCAGGAGGCGGCTACTCTCCGGTTTCAGACCCCAGTTCCCTATACACCCCTTCCTCCGCCTCCCGGTAGGAACAATACCATAAAACCTCCAGCCAGAATGACGAATAAACCCATTGCAGGGGGAAGAGTGTTCGGTAGTGCAAGGCTAATCCTGGCAGTTCCATCTGTCGACCCGAAGAAGGCTCATTCTCCGTCTGCAAGTAGCATTTCCCTGAACTCACAGGCATCGGCTTCGCAAGTGTCATCAGATACACATGACCTTATATCAAGGATATCATTGGACAATGCAGAATCTTCTATTTCAA
This sequence comes from Ophidiomyces ophidiicola, assembly GCF_022830035.1. NCBI lineage: Eukaryota > Fungi > Ascomycota > Eurotiomycetes > Onygenales > Onygenaceae > Ophidiomyces > Ophidiomyces ophidiicola. Next base: position 767,892 of record NW_026054645.1, read on the forward strand.
AGACTGCAGCTACAAGCAGTAGTAGTCGACTCGCATGTCCGATTTGCAACGAGGAAATGGTGAGTTTAAGGCCTTTCCACTTACACTAAAAGAACTGGTTACTGAAACGTGAAACAGGTGACATTACTTCAACTTAATCGGTAAATATATATATTTCGAATTTGCGAAACCCAGTTTATTGACAAGCTGTCTAGACACCTTGATGATGCTCACCGAAATCTCGAAGATGAACAACAAATTGAGGTAAAGGACTGGTTTCAAGTTCAGGTGGAAAAGGCAAAGAAGTTTCAACCCTTAGCCGTGTTGAATCAGAAATTGAAAGGCCTAGATGTCTTTGAGTCTAATAACAATCCGCCACTTGCTTCCTCGGCGCCCACTCGCGCTGCTCCAAGTGGATTTGTGGAACCCCCCAGGATGCTGGACCCAGATGAATTGGTAACAAGGGTACATTGGCAGCAGCGCACGCTGTATGATGTTTGTTTAGACCCAATGTGCGAAAAGCGGTTGACTGTGACCACTGGTTGTGTAAACTGCCGGAAATGTGGGCGGCTTTTTTGTGACGAGCATACCATGTATCAAATGAAGCTTTCCAGGTCCGCTCAACATGAACCAGTTCGTGGTTTGTGGTGTCGAGTATGTGAGACATGTTATAAGTCACGAGATGGCTATAATGATAAAAATGGTATGTCCTCTGTCCTTCAAGTCTGGCTTATTTGGCTCATTTTCTCCTTAGGGATTGAGCGCGATCACACCGCATTTTTCATATCCAGAAGGAAACCGGTAGTAGATCGGGCATTTTTAGAAGTTTCGCGGTTAGAGAAGAGACTTAGCCGGCTGACACAGCTTCTCGCTGAGCTTCCTCTTGACCATGTTCAGTCGGGGGCGAATAAGAGATGGTCGCTCTCCTGGCAGGGCACTCAGCGTAAACAAATTGAACAGTCCGTTGTTAACTGGGAGGACGATACAAGCGTTTCAAGATGTCCATTCTGCCAGCAAGAGTTCACAGCATACACTTTCCGGAGGCATCATTGTCGCACGTGTGGTCGTGTAGTCTGTGGTGATGCGAAGACCAACTGCTCTTCCGAGGTTGGGCTGGACGTTGCAACACGTACGTATAAAGAGTGATGCCAGTCGAGTTGTGGACTTTCTGACCGTCGTAGGTACTTCCCACTTATCCGAAAAATCGGCGACGTCAAAAAACCTTTGCATAGATGTTAGACTTTGCAAAGACTGCAGATCAACTCTATTTGATAAGCGAGACTTTACTTTGGACCTCGCTAGGGAATCTCCCGATACTCGAGCGTATAAAAATCTGATCCAGTTTGAAAGAGGCATCAGGATCTTATTACCTCGATTTCAAAAATTATTGGCCGCCTTACAGTTAGTATACCCAAAGAGAACGCTTTAACACACTAATAACCCTCCTTAGAGATCCAGATAACCCTCCCTCTCCGGCTCAGCTGACAGAAGCATCCAAGGTCCGCAAACGCCTGATGGATTCCTTTTCCCAGTACGATGTTGCTGCTCGACGAATTCGCGATATTCCTACCGACTCTCCTACGCGAGCTAGACTACAAAAGGCTATCTATCACCAGGCCACCAATTTTCTACACCTTCACATGTTACCACTCAAAACACTGCCAAAGCTTCTTAAGCACGCCACGCCACATGGTCGACTTGCTGAACCAACACCAGAGAGCTTGTCTTATAATGGGACAAGCCCGCCTACTGCTCGCGCTTTAGCTACAATCAAATATGGGCACCAAAACTCTCACAAACATACTAGTAGTATACCGAGCCTAATCAGCGACAATAGTAGTGCCTTATCAGCCCTTGAAACGGAAGAAAAGGCTCTCCGTGAGAGGCTTATTGTACTCGAAGAACAAAAGTTTTTCGTATCGGAGATGATTGCGGATGCGAACCGCAGAAGAAAATTTGACGAGGCTAGCAGTTTAGCGACGAACGTGGAAGAGCTAGGAAAAGAGATTGATAAAATCAATGGCATGCTAGGCCAATTAGACTTTGCGGGCGTATACCTCGCGAACACTGGAGATCCAGACTCAGGGAGCCCGGCATGAGATGGACAACAGTAATGATGAATGACAATCCGTTTTTTTTCATGATGGCATATACTCCATAAGCGGTGAATAGTGATTTTTGGTTATGCACAGCTAATGGCGTTTGTTCTTTATAAGATATTAGAGTGGCTGCTGCAGAATGATTGATCAAACCTAGTTGATACATACATATATCCAATGACTGTTCAACGTATTATCGGATGATAAATAGATTGAATTTAGTGTAGCCGGTATGAAAACGTGTCCACCAACGGCTGTCGATTCACTCTTCCAAGTTGGAATCTCCCGTTGTCCCATTCGTCCGTACGGGATCAGTTCTATCGAATTGAGCGGCTGTGCGGCGCTCTTCGCCCATCGCCCTTACCAATGCTTGCAGCTCAGAGATCTGCTGTTTCAGCTCTCGAACTTCTATCACGCAGGGGTCGATCTCTACGTTTGGTTTGATCTCCTGAACCTTTCGGTTCCATTCCGCAGCGTCAGATCCTGCATCAACTAAAGCAGCTACCTCCTCCCACTCTTCCAACTGCTCGTCTTCTTCCTCGCCTAACCGCCGGTTAATTTGGATCTGTCGCGCATGACACATCTCAACGAAGGCAGTGATTAGGAGAAGCGGGGAATAAATAACACCCATAATGTAATGATTCAGACGTTCATAGCGGTCGTCGGACATCCACCATTCAAACGGGAGGATTAAGCAAAATATTTCGACAAGATTAAAAGCTATATTTATAAGCACAAGTATAATGAGCAGCCAGGGAATGGTAGTAACTCACGAACAATAAAAACATTTTCATCGGGAGCACGGACGAATTGAAGAGTTCTGTAGGCGAAAAGGGCAAGGTACTCATTGGTCGCATTTCCAGTAATGTCCTCATAGGCACTGTTATATAAAGCGATGAGAATATTCAGCAGGACTATGAATACATAGTCAGCTATTTTCACTGAGCTGCAAGCTTAGGAGCGTATTGACCTACCAACCATAACAACGAAAGTAAAAAAATAGTAAAGCACAATACCAAATGGAAATGCAAAGTCCTTGAAAGCGTCGAAATCAGGATTCTGCATCACCGTGTGCGCCATTCCCTGGAGAATCATGCCGGGAGTCATAAGGTTGTCGGGATTCGCTTGGTCCATGCCGGCAAAGCCCTGTAAGAAGCCGACGATGACTACTCCCAAAAGTGCAAAGAAGATCAAGCTTTCCTTCATCATCACCTTCAAGACCACGAGCATGGCCCCGAAGAAGCGGAAGGTATCCAAGTACAAAAGAAGTCGGCCCCAGAACAACGGCGCAGAAAACGCTAGAAGGTTGTAGCTCAACTTGTTGAAATGTTGCCTTTCCAAGTCGTGCGTGTCGGACGAGCGAGTAAGGGCAATCACCCGCATGATAAAGGAGGCGGCAAGAAGGGAGTAGAGAGTGGAATTGAACGCATTCCAGAACCCAAAGTTGTTGCGGCCAACTTTCCAGAATTTTGAGACCTCATCACAAATAAAGGCAAACGTCATCAAATAGAGAATGCCTTCCACGATATCAAGATCACCAGTCGAATTAATTGTATTGATAACACCAGTATACAGTGCCAGGTATAACATGGAGAAAAATATCTGAACTGTATTCTGGTAAATCGGGACTCGCATCCTATCCGGGTTGAAGTGAGCCCAGTAGGACGTATTGGTGCGGTTCCTATATTCGACAAAATTGGAAGCGTCCAGATCATCCTGGCAAAGCCAGCCATGCCATAGGTACTTGATACATTTTTGGTATCCTGACGAGCCGATGATTTGCAAAGCATGTAGATCAACAGCGCGCTCAATCACATTCACAGGGGAAGAAACCTCATTGTCATTCGTGATGACCGAATATCGCTTCAGAAGCACTGCTTGCATAAGAAAATCATGATCGTCTTCGCTTTCAAGCCTGTGCGCAGATTTCAGTTGCTTGTTAAAGGGCAATTCACATGGACCACATACAATCTCTTCGCAAGAATTTCGCATGCTGCAGCCCTCAAGCCATGGAGATCGGAGTCCCAAAGCTCTTTGGAAGCTTGGATTCTAAACCAGCGCAGGCAGACCAAGAGGCCAAAGACAACACAAGCTCTATATTCGATCCCCCCAGTGTTTCTCGCTGTTTCAATGACAGCTTTAGTTATGACAGTGCTATTTGGCCTGCTTATTGCGCATTCTTCGAGGTCGCAAGGAATCACCTGCTCGACCAAGTGCCTCAAGCGTAGCGCGACCTTGGTGACTTCTTTGGGAGGAAGACAGGGAGGAACAGTATCGTCCTCGCTGCGCGGGAGCACTACAGCAGCAAATGTCAGCAGTAGCACACAGGGGGGAGCTTATCCGCAGCAAACATACTGCGCTCATGTTCTTCGGCATGGAGAAGAGCATGTTGCTCGTTCGAGAACAGACGCGACATGGCGTTGGGTTCCCTTGCAATACAACAATCAAGTGAAAGCTGACAATGCCCGTCGTCTTCTAGAAACAAAGGAGCTCTCGACAAGGCGCGCTCCGTTCCTCGTCCTGTGGGCGCATGTTTGCGGCGGTAGAGCTCTTCTTCTAGTTAAAGCGTCGCCAACCCCAAGCGAGCCGCGTGCGCGGCGAAGTTAAACCAACTATGCATAGATACATGATTAATCGCCACTTCAGACGGGCTAGCCACGCCCAAAGGCATATCACGGCGAGGTGTGAGAGGTGATGAGCACTGAGGTGGCATGCACAGGTAACTATGTAACTAGTCATCATGTTCCTCTGGGAGCTAGAGCCCAGGATCAATTGATGATTTGCCTGGATTGCGAAATCAACTACTTTGTACTACTTCACTGCTATAGTTTGACAGACTACTACGGCTCCCTTACCCTCTAAACGACAAAGTAGTTAATTTTGAGACCCGAATGCACGCAATACGGACGACGCCTTCATCTTGTGGTGGTTATGCTATCCGCGAGCTATTCAGCGCCATCGGAGGGTAGAAGTTTCCCATAAGTTCCATTTTTTCTAGCGCTATTGTTCCATGCCAGCACACCGCAACTCATGTGCGGATCAAATGAGGGCGAGCAGTGCTCGTTGACTCGGTTTAGATGATGAGAAATGCTTTGGCATCTATTCAACCATCGCGTCATCACTCTCGCTGACACTTTCATCGCCGCTAACTTCTTGGTTCTCGCGTTCTTTTTTCTCCATCAAAAGCTGCAGGTTAGCTTCATCCTCTTCCGTTACTGCCTTAGGTGCCATTTGGACCACACATGACCCTCCTGAAGACCGAATTTTCTCAGAAATGCTCCTAATAGCGTCTTCTAAAGTTTTGATGCCGAGGTTTTTGTCCAGGCAATGGCTGGTCAGGACATATAATGGAGGGGAAACCAGTTTGACCTTGACCTGTGTATCCGTGGTGTTGTTGGCCTCAGCAGTTCGTAGGGCGTCCTTAACAGCGTCGATACCCTCGTAACTGAAACATGTAACCTCAATGTCCGCTCGCACCTTAGTGGGCTGTGGCGTAAGCCTTTTGCTGATGTGTAGCAAGAGCTCATCTCTGACGACCTGGCTTGGGAAAGTTACATCGTCCCACACACTCGGATTTCTGCAGAGGATCAGTGACCAACACACAGCAAGTTTATCGGTAATATTCTCCTACTTACGTGATCGAAAGTTTGAACGCATCGTTGGCATGTCCATATTTTTTATTCAGCGGCCAACCGATCTGCTGGTATAGCTCCTCAATCGGAGTGTGTGTCTTCTCCGCAACGTGGCGCATGATCGAATGAACAGATTTGCTCTTATTGTATCGCTCCTCACACTTGATGACATCCTCGGCAGAGACTCGGCGTTTTGACAGATCGATATAACCTATTAGAGCGGGGGTCGCGTGTGAGCATAGTGGGGATGGGATGGAAAAATGTGGCTCATATACCCTTTTCTTTATCCACACGAAGAACAACTACAACCTCATTTCTTCCGACGCGGATGAGCTTCTGTATACTTCTAATACGACGCCTAGATAATTCTGACAACAAAATCATGCCGTCAATGTTATCGTACTCAAGGAGCTTCACGTATGCTCCCATTTCCGCAATCTAGAGAGCGAAGAGGTAAGAACAAGGGTTTAGGCTTGGTTTCAAACACCCACGTACCTGCTTCACGTTCACCATCACAAAACTGTCTATCTCCGGGTACTTCTCCTCATAAAAACGGCAATTTGTTAACGACATGATGGCGGGGTAGGGCCGATCCCCAGCAGTAGGGAGCGCTGTAAAGGTTCGGGGTATGAGATGCCAGTTACCGAAGGCGATATCAAGCGCCACAGGCTCAGCAAATCGTCAGGAACAGCGCAATGAGATTCCGCCGTTTGTCGACTCGATTCTTCGTTTCGTCGCCATGACTCGTTTGTGCAGCAGAAACGGGTTTAGCGCGGCATGATCATCACGTGACAATTGTTCTGATGATGTAAGCAATGATGTAATCGCCATCGAATTCGACAACAATATCCCTAAAACGGCATTCCTGGTGATTTGTTGGCGTGTCCGGTGGTTTCAATGCCGTGCGAAGCTCTCTAAGACTTGCGTCCAGAGCCCCAGCTATCTGTTGTTGCTGCCTTTGTGCTCAGGTGCTTCGACACTGGAAATCACCAGCACGGAAATCTATATCGAGCTTGCACCATAGAATGAGCTGCGATCCTTGGCGTGTTTCCGAGAATCCCTTTTTCCACATTCAATCACTCGCCATAACACCCCTGTTAGCATCCCTGGATTCTACTATACATTGATATGACAGGCGTGGGAACGATTTCTCACCCTTATAGTAACATGGACGATGCCATATCTTCGAGCACGCCCCTCTTGGAGTCTGACCAACATGGAGTGAGCGTTGGTGGCTCTCAGCATGGTACTTTTCCATCTGACTCCCAATTTCACGATAACCGGGTCCCCAATGTGAGCCCTAGCCAGCAGCTTGATAATTGCTCCTTGGCAAACTCATGCCAAAATATCCGAGGTGACGGTATTTCCTCGGCCCCCTGTCACGCAACGGCCGGTAAGTCCGCGACAATGCAACTTGCCGATGTACACGGCGTGAAGAATCGCCGTATTATGTAGGTTACTGTTTTTCCTTTCGTGGCGACCGGCTGATTAAGGGGTTACACATATAGGTATTTGGCATACTATGTCCCATTCCTAAATTGGATTACACAGTATCGTTGGCAGTATTTACGCGGCGATTTTATCTCGGCATTAACTGTTGCCTCTGTTTATATCCCTCTTGGTCTTTCACTCGCGTCCAATGTTGCCCATGTCCCCGCATTAAATGGACTCTATTCTTTTGTTTTCCACCCTTTGATGTACGCGCTCCTTGGGAGCAGTCCTCAGGTTGTGGTCGGCCCCGAAGCACCTGGTTCCCTGCTTGTGGGGACGGTTGTTCGAAATGCTGTGGGCAAGGGGAAATCCGTCGACGATGATGCCATTGCTAACGCTCACATCGCCGGAATAGTAACTGGGATGGCTGGTGCAATGATTCTTGTCGCCGGTTTGACCAGACTAGGTTTTCTTGATAACATTCTTAGCAGACCGTTCTTACGGGGCTTTATTAGTGCTATCGGTTTCGTGATTTTTGTTGACCAGCTTATTCCAGAGATGGGCTTGAATAAACGCGCGAAACACGAGGGCTTAGCCACACATGGTAGTAGTTGGGATAAGTTGTTGTTTCTGGTTCAAAACGTGCACTATGGCCATGGTTTAACTTGTGCTGTCGCATTTGGCAGCTTTGCCATAATAATGGTGTTTCGGTAAGTAGGGTTGTACTGTATGTAAACTACTTCCATGAAATTGTTAACAATGACCTAGGACGTTGAAGAAATATATGGAGCCACGATTTCCAAGTGTCGTTTTTTTCCCGGATCAGCTCATTGTTGTAATTCTCTCCGCAGTTCTAACCTGGAAATTCTCATGGGATGAAAAAGGCCTCGCTATTTTAGGAGATATTAAGGGCTCTGGAATTCCTACATTTGCGTTCCGTTGGCCATTCAACTGGGAACACCTTCATCATATTAGAACTGCGATGAGCACATCCTTCATTATTTCTTTACTTGGTTTTTTCGAATCGTCAATCGCTGCCAAGGGACTCCGAAGCACTCATCAAGGTGCCATCGAAGGCATGACATATAGCCCCAATAGAGAGCTTGTTGCCCTCGGATCCGCTAATATTCTTGGTGGTTGCTTCATGGCACTGCCTTCTTTCGGAGGTTACGGAAGGAGTAAATTGAGTGCGGCAACTGGCGCAAAAACACCGATGAGTAGTATGTTTTTATGCCTAATAACAGTTATCTGTATCGTTTACCTGCTTCCTTACTTTTATTACCTACCGGTAAGTCTTCTCTGCTCTTATGTTTATCCAAGCCTCCTAACAACGATTGGAAGATGGCCGTCTTATCTGCCGTGATATCAGTTGTATCGTGGTCCCTCATTGAAGAATGCCCTCATGATATTGGGTTTTTTATTCGCATTCGGGGTTGGTCCGAATTGAGCCTCATGCTTCTGATTTTTGTTTCAACCGTCTTTTACTCTCTGTATGTTGGAATTGCCTTAGGCATGGGTCTTTCCATCTTGCAAGTAATTAGACATGCCACAAAACCACGTATCCAGATTCTAGGCAAGGTTTCTGGCACCGACAACCATTTTGAAAATGCAGAATTACACCCAGAGCGAGTTGAATTCATCGAAGGCTGTTTGATTGTGAAAATTCCCGAGCCACTGACTTTCGCGAACACGGGTGACTTGAAGAATCGTCTAAGACGCCTTGAATTCTATGGCACCAATGCTGCCCATCCTGCTCTTCCTCGTCTTCGATCTCCAGAAAATAACCGGAATATGATATTTGATATTCACGGGGTGACGAGCATCGATGGCTCAGGTATCCAAGTCCTTTCGGATATTGTGAAAGAATATATTGATCAAAATGTCAGGGTTTTCTTCTGTAGAATTCCACGGCCGGAAAGTGACGTTTTTCGTCTAATGGTCAAGAGCGGCATTGTGGAAACCTGTGGAGGGATGTCGCATTTTGTGTCAAGCGTTGATGAAGCCTTAAAACTGACAGAGACACGATATATTGACGAGCATTGAATACAGAAGGACTAGAATGATATTTGGCAGATATAAGCCAAGATTACCTGAAGATTTCTTTGAAAATACCAAAGCATGCATATGTGGACATGCATGCTTACAACCTAACTAGACAGATGTTTTATTGATGCTAAACTAAACTAGCGATTGAGGGCGTAAAAGGTCCAGTTATAGTGTTTACTACTTTCTTGCTCATATAATAAACATGGTTTTACATATTGAGTACATAGGGAAAAGGCTAGTTGATTAATAGGTCACCTTCCCCTATAAGAAACGTAGCTGCTTTGGGAGTGAGCTCAAGTGCATGACAATCTGAAAAACAGTAGGAACAACACCAGTTATTACACCGCTTGCATAATAAAAGGACTTCTAAAAACTGTCCACTTTAAGGCTGAAAAATCCATTAATTCCACGCCTGATTATCAAGGCTAGAAGCCTCTTTATCAAAAACGTCGAGGGGTGTGGGCCCGAGTTTTATACGAGATTTTTTTTCCCGCCGCCCCAAACATCGAAAAGGGACAGTAGCACTGACTCTGTGACAGGGCATCAAAATCATCCGAAGTTGGCACTGTAGTTGGACGTCTTGGTTAAGCAAACACAAATTTTTAATAATCGACAAGGTACAGTTACCTGCGGCGTAGCCTGGGTGGCGTGTAACAGGATAGTGGGTATTAACGCAATTTACGAAGTGTCTTGGAATCAGGTTGTAACATTATTGAGCGTGGCTCTCTCCTCAATTCGGTGCTGAGTACAGGTTGCTCTTCCAATCAATGCACGAAGAAGCCCTTCGTTTGCCCTCCAAATGCACCTTTTCTCTTGCTCTTCTTGGCCTATAATGCTATCATCCTCACTATCGATGCTAAGCTGTGAATCGTCGAGAAAGATAGCCCGACCAGGATTTGCAAGCAGTTTCATTCGTCCCTCGGAACCAAGCACGAAGGCTCCGCATGCAATCTTTGTTATTCGAGGGGCGTGATTGGCATGGTTTTTGGGGGGCTGTGCGGCAGTGATATCGATATCCATGGCAAGGTGGGTTTTAAAGTAGTTTAAAAGGGCTGACAAAAATGGTGTTGTTAAAGAAGACCCACCGTCATGTGGCTTAGCTTTGTTGTCAAGGGCACGGATATAAAAGTCACTCAACGACTGGCGAGGTAAAGAGATCTCCAAATTTTTCAGCAAAGGTGTAGTAGGTGGTGGAAATGATAGCGTTAACTGAACCTCTTTTATTACCCTTTCCAAGGCAGCTCTTGTGCCATCCTCTCGTTGAGACTTATGGGATAAGGTGGTCAAGTAAGCCTCTAAGCAAGAACATAGGAATGCCGATGGAAGCCTTAGAATTGAAACACGTGCATCGAAGTTGTTTTCTAAGAAGGAAATGAATGCTTGTCGTAGCGCATTTGGCATCCGTGTGACCAAAAGTGGAAGATAAGTCACCTCATGTTGTTGTTGCCGATAACCATCTGGACCGCTCAGTAACGCAGCTTTATATCGAATAGCCTCATACTGCAAGGTCACCAAGATGCCAGCAGATTGCTCTGCGGAAACCACAAGACTAGTCTGTTCCGGATCCTCAAGAATGGAATGCTCTTCGTTCCAATAACTCCAAGTAGGAATGGTCTCCCATTTGCAGGCGACAAGTGCACCCGCTTTTTCAAGGGCCTCGTCCAGGAGCGAGGTACTGTCAAGAGAAAGCCGGATTCCCCGAAGCTGGTCTCCGGTGAGCATATCACGTAGACGGCGGGCGTATAGAGACAAGGCATCGGGATTATCCAAGATGGAAAGTTTGGATTCTTGGGCATGGAATAGGGGAGACAGGCGATGAAGCGTCCACGAGGTACCAAAGAGCTCTGCCGGCGACTGCGCCATGGCCATGCACAGTGTTCATCGACGGTCAATGCTCTCGCATCCTCGCCTCCTCATCGTGAGGCTCTGGCCAACGCGTTGATGCGGAACGCGGTCTGCCAGACACAGCAAACAGGGCAAACAAGCCCAAACCCAACAAGGTGGGTTATACGGGATCCGACCATACGGTATAGCTCTATACGGATCCGTACGGAGTACGACTGTATCGTCAATCATCGCGATCATTCTGACTCTCTTTTGCTTAGATAGTAATTGCATTGCTAACCTGATCGATCATACACAACTCGCCATCCCAATTTTCCCCAGCACATACGCCTGGCCTGCCATTCCCATCAACTTCACACCCAGCAGACGCTCGTAGTAAGCCTTTGTTCTGTCGCCCCGCGTCATGAGCATCAACCGCCTCAAGTGCTCCATTTTATCCATCTCGGCCTGCATGACTCCGAGCATCCAGCTTCCTAGCCCCGCACCTTGATATTCCGGGAGGATGTACACGTCACACAGATATACAAAGGTCACGTAATCGGTGATGAAACGCGTGAACCCAATCTGCTCGAGCTTTGACGATCCGCCGTCCGTGGTGATGGACTTGTATAGACCGAAGCAGAGCGAGTTGTTGACCATTTGCTGCATAGATTCCATGGGAACTGCGCGCGCCCAGTACACATAATCCTCGTTAAACGCTTTGATCAAGGCCGGGATCGACAGCAGAGAACGATCGGTTGAGAGTACAAAGACCGTTTCTGCACCATCGTTGTCGGGGACAGTGCGCGTCCATTGCTGCGGCCGGTCGTTTAGATTCGGCATGGCTGTTGGAATGCTTAAGAGGTGAAGTCAGAAGCCTTTCTGCTTCCGCCCTTCGTTGGCCTTGACATACAACGCTACTTACTGCCTGTGATGGCCCTGAGTCACCAGTGGAGCGGCCAAAGTTTAAGAGAAAGGAGCCTCGTGTTGGACAAGCCGATTGGAACTCATTCCCGAAGCCGAAGAAGACGGGGATATGTGCATCAAATTACTAATTAAACAGCCGGTCATTTTCTGGCCTTTTGCCCAAAAATTTCCCACCAGACGCAGCCATGGGACGTCTTATCGATCAGCGCGCCGCCCTTCTCCTGACCTAAAAAGCGATATATTAGCCTATGATACACCATAGGACATGTTGGCGGCAACTTACACCCGTCGATAATTACTCTCAGCTTTCTCTCACACTCGTCTGGCTTCATGGTGAACTTCTTTTGCTTGGGACAGTCCCTGTCACCAGCGCTCCCGAGAAACTGCGCTTTCATTCTCACCACAGTGTCGCCCTGGACAAAAGCACCCTCCCCGCTTCCCTTAGGCGTCGTCTGATGGAATTCATTATCATACTTATAGTCAGGATCCAATTCTAGCTTCCTCCCGCAATAGTCTTTGGTAGCAGCTAGGGCAAGCTCGCTGGGCATGCTTGTAGGATCCGGACGGGGATTATTTATGCACTTAAAGCGCTCAACATTCCTCGTTTTGATGCGAAAGACGCCACAATGATCGCCTACATCACCTCCATACTTAGCGACCCTGGTGTTAGTATCACATCCTTTGATTGCGCGCGTAAAAAAGCGCTCGCATGCCGCTTGGTCGAGATCATACTCGGGCACCTTGCTGGGTGAACACTCTGCAGAGTTATTATAGCTAATGGAGAACTCAGCTGCTGAATTTCGAGTATCATAAAAATACATTTCATTAAAGCCCTTCTCTGGCTTCACCCGCTTTGCGGCGTGTTTCGCGCAGAAGTCCTTGGCGCTCTCCTGGGATCAGTATCAGAATATATCTTCGCCAATATCAGTATGGAAGAGTCATTTGCGTACTATAACCTTTTCTTCGTCCACCCCTATATCCTTATCAGCGCCTGTTTCTTTTTGACACTGAAGGTCACCCTCGTATTCCTTCGCAACGGCGCTCCAAACAAAACAGCCATCCTTGATGATACCCCCGTGCCTCTTAGACGCTGTCTTTACACACATCTCTAGACACGCTTTCAAAAGCCATTCGCAGTCCGATACCCGGAGCGTATTTGAAAACTTTTCTGGACAAATATGGTTTAGTCTGGACGACAGCGAAAAGACGATTCCGGCCCCCATGTCTGGCGACTCGCGAAATCCCTTGTCGTCAACTCTCTTGTCTCGATACTTCTTACAAAACTTTTTGATACTATCAGTGGCAGCATTCAGCTCGACAGTCGGCCCCGATCTCTCAGCACAGTTCTTCTTTTCATATGGAATTCTAAGAAACCGGCCGTGGATCTTGTCGGCCGCATCCCAATGCCTGGATATATGGTAAAATAGTGTTTGGGCTGGCAGTGTGTTCATCGATGTTGAGGGCCTTGTCATAGTCATCTCGGGGGGCTTTCGATCCTTTTCAGGTGGTTTTTTGTCAGGTCCAGGTACTTCTGGTGGCGGCGTCGGTGGAGGCGCGATTGGTATAGGGCCAGCTACCCCGACCTAAGCGAGGCCGCCCACAAAAATGCCCACCAACGCGGCTTTCCCTGCATTATCCGCCGTAGTTATTGTTGTTGGTGTTGTAATTGACACATATTCCGCCAAACGCGTTGGCAGAAACGTCTGACTCCATATAGAGCCACCACTAGTCGTCGTTATGACGAGCGGCCCTGGTGCACTAGTAGATTTCGCGTCTGATGCGGTCACAGGACTTCCATCGCATTGTCGCAGAACTAGAAAGAGAATCCAAGACAATCGCATGTTTGCAAAGGGAGGTTTAGCTGGCTGGCCGATTCACTGGGGACGACTTAGAGCAAGCCCTACAGACAGCATTAAATACAGCACAGCACCGCCATGGGCGAGATGCTTTTATGTTCGAATCACCCCATCCATTCTCTTCCTTCCTGGCCGTTTGCTCCTGTCCGACTGTCTTGGTGAGAAGACCTGCTGATAAATCTCCGCCCCTAAAGGCCCCCTCCGCCCCGGCGTCACAACCCCGGAGCGGAAGTCTCTCCGCTGGTGGTCACTGAGCTCATGAATGTATTCGAAACAATTTCCCGCCGCTCTTGATATCTGCGGCTATGATTCGTCAGCCTTGCCGCCCTGGTCGCCTTAGTGGAACGGACATGCTTCGTATTACTGCTGCTTCCCATGCCGCGTGTGACAGCTACACATATGCCCCTGCAGAGACCCGAATAGGTCAGGCATCCAGGCGGCTGCTAGTCTGAAACGTTTAGCTCAATGCATGCTGCTTTTTTGGTTCTATGGGCAGGCTTACCTTTGCTATGCCTTCTCTCGCGGCCGCTCCATTGAGCCCCTCAAATGAACGGCCCGTCGATGCTTCTTCAGCGCCAATTAATTCTTTGCACTTTTACCAATAAATCCTGGGAATCGATCTTGTTTCCTATTCAGGTTCTATTTCCTCTCCTTCCCACGATGCCATATTTCCGCCCAGTTCCCCCTTTACCAGGATCACTTGTGCCAGATCTAACAGACAAGTCCGAAAATCTGCCTGGTGGCGAAGTGAGGAATATCGTTATATCTATCCACTTTTTGCTGTAGAACTAGTGTTGTGTCAAGAAGGCTCGAGGTTTCTACGTGAAGCGAGGCAACCAATATGGCCTTTTCCCCTAATCCGTTTATGGTGTCATCTCTCATACTTTGTTTGTGCACTTTGATATCCCTAGGATCTAGCTACTCAATACATCAAAGCTGCGATAGATTTAGAGCCGATGTCCGGGCCGCTGCTGATGAAGCCATACGTATGGCCAAACATGCCAAATTTCGTGCTGATTTACAGAACCCTCCGGCAGGAGAAATTGTGGATACGTTAATTGGTACTCCGAATGGCCTGCAATCATTTAAGAGTAAGACCTCTGATTTCCTATACATGTGCTCCATCAAACTATGCTTACTAACGCTCAATACTTCTGCTCAGGGTATATGGAGCGGGTTCCTAAGGAAGTAGGAGAGCACTCTAGGGGGCCGCAAATTGGGGCAATATTGATTAAGTGTGGCGATCGCCATTTAATAGAAAGCTCATATCGTCCAGGTGATTATCTGGACTTTGACTGGCCCCGCATGCGGCCGACGTCAAATATCTATGGAACAAGGTTTTGCTCCGGAGATCACTTGGCCATCACGTATGAAACCGGTCAAGAGAATCCAAGAGCTGTCGTTCTACTCTGTGAAACCCCTTCGGGGGATCTCAAATTCCATGAGGTCGCGATCGTTGAGAATTGGAACGACGCCGCAGTGGAGGGTATTGAAGTCGACCTGCTAGAAGATTTCATGAGCGTGACACTTCTCCATGAGTTTTTGCATGGAATAGACGGGGACCAGTGTAAGTCTACTCCATACGCCTGTATTATTTGGATCTAAAGTCTTACAATTTGTTGATGTTCCCTTTGCAGTCCCTGCCGAGTTAGCACCAGGTGTTCCTGAAGCATATGGAGTACATGACATCAAAACTCTAACTAGTGCACAGAAGATGAAAAATGCTGATAGCTACGCCCTACTTGCTGGAGGTATGATCTATTTGTTTTTAGTCGAGAGCAGCCGTCCAATACGCAGGATATCTTTAACCTCCCTAACTCGTAGGCTTATATTATCGGCTTCGCCCACTTGACAAGAATGGTGTCTTTCAGAGGCCATATGAGAAGGGAAGAGAGCCGCCGAAAGGCCCACATCCCGAGGATAGTGTTCTCTGGATAAGAAATTCCGACGATGAAGAGGACTCCGACGCTGATTTTAATGCGAATCGCCGTGCTAGAACCAAGGCAGAAACTATAGCACATGGCAAACCGGAAATGTCTAATATTATCCAGGTTTAGGCAATACGGAGTACACATGCCTTGGGTAACTAATTATCAACCTTGGGGCAAACCAAGCATCTCAACCGAGATCTTCAAAAATCACAATATCAGAGACCCAAACCTAGCCACCGGCCCCCAGATGTTATTCTACATTGAGAATGGGGGGCACGGGCGGCGTTTGTGTATACATGCATAGTACATAGATACCTTTGTACGAATATGCGGAGTTTTTGCCTTTCAAGCCAAGTAGATCAGATACCAGTGAGATGGCGAAAACCCAAGCACACTTCTCGGACACCGAGCACTGCATACTACAAAGGTCCACCGTCCAAATAGTAAGAATATATAGATTTAGAGCGGTGTCTTGTAAGGCTGTTTAGGCACCACCTGAACAAGAGCGGCCTAGGAGGTAGGTTTCGAGATAACAACGGTGAACACGCATGGCCATAAAAATGAAAAAATCCACAGAAGACGCCCGCTCAAAACGAAGGAAAAGGCTTATCAAAACATTATTGGACTTGCAATACGAGGCCAGAGCCTGAATACTCGTCGGGCTGGACGGAGCCAAAGTAACGCTCAATCGTCTGCGTCATTACATCAGAAGTAACCTGCATGTGCTCGCCGGGAATAGTAAGAAACTCCAGTTTTCCGGCTTCGTCCATAGACTTTAGGCCTAGCCAGTCTTCTTGATATATCTGTCTCTCTCGAAGGGGCGTTACCTCCCCAGTGGTCTGGTTGACTTCCGCAAAATGTGAGCTCTGCTTGGGCTTCACCATTTTATCGTCCTTGAACATGTACATAACAAATTTATTGAGTGACATCAGGTTCTGCCTATACTTAGCATTCTTCACGGTCCGTTCGTTGTTGACATCAGCCAGGAAATTACTATGTTGGAGGTACTGATCCAGCTGCTCTGGATTACGAAAATACTGTGCTGGGACAAAACCGGATTGTACCAAATTAGACCACACGCCGAATCTCAGCAATGCCTCACCCCCACGGCATATCCAGTCCCCGCTCGAAGCGCATGACTGGAAACTTGCGATCCCATTGTGCTGGCTGCCAAAAGTGACCAAGTTGTGAACGGGAGGCTTATTGCAGCGCTCTACGTATGCACGTAGAAACTGTCCTCCCTGTGAGAATCCCAAGGCGTTTATAGCGGGAGCAGTATTCAGTATTGGGTCAGAGGCCAGCTGTTCGCACACCGTTTCAACCTGTTCGGTGACGTTTCCGAAAAAGGTGGCCTCGCGGTCCTTCTCAGGTGTGGTATCCAGGCGTATGATGTGGACGTAGGTGCCCGGATTCACCTTTTCGACGAGATGTGAGATTTCTTTTAATCCATCGCGGCCAAAGTCATCGCCGAGACCATGCCAGAGGACGAGTGGGAGGGGCGTCGGTTTCGTATACGGGACGGAAAGAGAGGTGACGGGGATAAAGAGAAAGGCAGTATGCAGTATTCTGATCCTCATTGTGTCCGTTTCGTCAAGTAGAATCACTAGTCTGGATGTGTTGATGTATGTAGTTAGTTAACTTACATACATAGAGATCGTTTGGGGCTAAGCTGTGGTCTTGGATTGTTAAAGGAATGGGAGATTGTTTCTCCGCCATGATCTCATTGGAATTCTAGCAACGAGCAAATTTGCGCATTCATATACTCCGTACTCAAATGGAATAAATACATGAAATTCCTGTCGAAGCCCATGGAAATCCCCTTGTTATGTATGCCACGGCGCTTTTCTGCCATATGAAGACGGACTTGTTGAAGCAAAGCTATCCCAAGACTGCCCTCCATATGTTAAACTACCGTCGGGAGGGAATGGCACATACCCTATACTCTGGCAATCCTGTCCTCCACGATCATTGTCTACCAATGACGTTGGCTGGGCTGACAAGATTGATCCTCTCGCATTATTATGCATCGATATCTCACTTAGAAACTCGTCGATATACCCTCCCATTGGACTGAACTGAGACAGGAAGTCTGTCTCTGAGGGCGCGTTGTCAATGATGGAATCCACGCAGTTTAAAGATGTATTGAAGACGGTCTGGACCGCCTCGCCACCGATTGTTGAATTGAAGTCGTTATCAATCAAGCCATCGGTTTCGTGGATGCTACTCATGTCCTCAACATCATTTCTGATCGTTTTCCTTATGAGATCTCCTCCATTCCTAGTTTCTTGTGGCTTAAATACTAGTCTTTTCCAGATCTCATCTGGGTCTGGGCAGTCTTTCGCACATTCGTTTACTTTTTGGCCAAAAAAAACTTGAACTCGTGACTGCTCTTCATTTGTTTTCTTTTCTATATTGTCTGGTATGCCTCTCCATAATTTGGATGACTGATCCTTCTCTTGACATACTTCGTTCTGTGGCCCTAACATCATTGATGGATCGGTGTCTGCTTCTTGATGTTCATTTTCCCTGGTATATGGGCATTCTGCCTCCTCCACGTCGGGCGCAATATACCATGTCTTAGGCCCATAAGCGGCAAAAGTGCCGTGTCTACTCAGCACCGGGAGGCCACAGTTGTCGGGAAGCACAGGACTTGATACAGGATACCTCCATATTTCCCCTCGCGCAGGATTATTTACCGAGGTTCCCTTTTGATTTCCGAAGGAGCCTAGCTCTTCACTACTCTCGTGTTGTGCGAGTGTCGAAGGTAGCCCTAAAATGTCATTTGTGTGGTTTTCCTCCTGATCAAGAAGCATCGACTCGGATGACATCATGCTCATCGCTTTTGACACGCTCCGAGGCTGGGAATCCAGATAGACTATTGGCTCTTTATGAATACGGATACTAATATCATCGGGATTCAGCACTGTCGGTGTATATTCTCCTTTTCTTTGCCTATGCACCCCCCTCAAGGCCCGGTAGGATGGTGGCCTTGAATTTGTTCTTCGTTCTCCAACGGCCAGTCTTTGTCGATCTGCTTGAGTCAACGGCCGCCTTCGACCATAATTATACCGTTCCGCTTCGCTAGTAAAGCGCATGTTAACCGGACGCGAAATAGAGAGGTCTGCCCAGTCATGTTTTTTGAGGAGCCTGCGTCTGAAATCCTCCAAGGTGCCGGCATCGGGCTCCACATTTGGCGGTGGTAGTTGATCTCCCGTATAAATAGAAAGGGGGGCGTTTCTAGTATCCTTGACTCTGTGTCGCCGGTTGTTCTCTGTGCTTTTCCATCCGCCGCTAAACGACCCCTGGTTGCATACCCGCTGGTCAGTCCTTATAGAAGACGGCGGGTTTGGCCCAGCAACATCCACTGCCGACCGCGGTACTCGGATAGGGGATAGCGGTTCTCTTCGGCTCGTGTGGGCTCGCCTCTTTGCCTTGGCGAAATGTAGCTTCTCGCGAGCCTTGAGGGTGGTCTTGTCCTTGAAGGAATGACGAAACAGCTTGCCTCCTGTCCAGTTCATCGGTCTCGCGAGCACATCGAAGGCCGCGTCCTTGCGTGCGTGAAGGGGCAACAAGTCTGGACGTCGGCGTCCTCGCTACGGACTACCTTCCAAATGCGGCCCTGCCCCCGCAGCTAGGCTGCTTCGGGCTTGAGGACACATACGGACATCTATACCGGACTGTTACGATGTTGATACACTACAAAAGGGCTGGGCTTCAACAATAATTGAACTTGATTAGCTCTAACACAGAGCGAGCGGACTAGCTTGCGGCAGCCGCTGTGCCGGGAGTAACTACTTAAGTAATAATTAAATGGAATCCGGAGACACCGCGATAGATTACTCGGGCTTTTTCGGGGCGGGAGGCTTTTGGGGGGAGTCCATGCCATAGTCGAGGCCATAGTTGAACTTGAACTTGCCAATACTTCCAAGAATTGGCCACAGCCACGAGGGGATGGTCGCGACATTGACCTGGTTTTTGATTGCCTCGAGGTCCTGTTTGGAGCAGTCGCCAGCTGCACAGTGCTTGACTTGGTTTAGGTCCAGGCCTGCCAGGTCGCTTTCCGTCTTAGGGGCATCATCGCGGGGAGCCAGCTTGATACCATTGGCATGTTTTTTGACACCGGGTTTGACAGTTTCGATGGATGAAGTAACGTTCCAGTTCTTGGAGGCCTTTGGGTCATTTTGGATTTTGTCAAGAACATCGGCGAGCACCTTCAGATCCTTCTCGGAACACTGACCAGAGAAACACTCGATGCTAACGTGAGATGGAATGGTGTCTAAAATCGTCAGATACAGCACGAAGTGGATGGAGAGCGTCACTGAAAATTCACATACCGACTGCACGAGTCGCAACCGGTGTAGTTACACCTAGACATGCGAGATACAGCACGACAGCACTAGCAAAGGCACACTTTGTAAAGGACTTCATCTTCTTTGAAATCCGGTGTCACGGGAGAGGAAAAAAAGGCAGGATTAAGTTTTGAAGGCACTGAAAGAACAAGAGGCACATATGAAAGGCAGAAAGAGAACCGGGTGGTCCTAGGAATTTAAATGGCCGCTGACGATGAGATTTTTCCCAAATGCAAAATAATAAAAAAAATAAAAACTTAAAACATAGACATTTTCAGAGAAGAGTAGAAGAGCAAGCCAGAGCATGTAGCCCTTTTCCCGGTAATAATGTAGAATATCAAGGTAGGGCCTTCAGCTTGCTTTCAGGCAATACGTGTTGAGCTCTTTAAATCAAGTCTGCACCAGATACGACCAGTTAACGATATCGGATGTTGTTAAACTTTCCAAGGCAATACTCAACTTCATCCTTATCTGATCCCAGATTGATGTTGGGTTCCGCAAACGGACGAAGGCATCGTCATCAAGCTCCAAGTCCAGGGTTGGAACGGACCGGTTCGGACTTTGAACCTTGGAATCCAGGCAAAGGAAAGAGTATCGAAATCGCCATGCATCGGAACCAGGTTACCATTTTAACAATATTTAAGGAAAGCAAAGCCCCCGACTCCAAACTATTCTCAACTAATCATTTTAAGAAGATATAAGGAGAGCTAGAGCCTCAACCCCAAACCGTTCTCAATTACTTAAGCAGCGATAGGTTTTGATAAGTAGAAGGAACAACAGGGCAGACCTACTTAACAAAATGACAGTCACGCTTGACATTGACGAGGGCGATGGTGTGGGAAGTCGACTTCTTCGTGGCGAGGATCTGGAAGGGACGGATACAACAACAAATATATTTTCAAACACAAAAGAAATATCTTTCTTCTGCAAGGCATGTACACTTCTTTCGCTAATACTGATGCTTATGGCAACATTTATGGCTGGCGTTGTCCTGTCGTCTCAGGGGGTAATTAGTCTAGGGACGGGTTGCAAATTCGGCCATAAGGGCAAACTGCCTGATTCTGTTTACTGTGAGGGATCCGAATACCCTTCCCGGGTTGGGGAAGCTGACGTTGAGAACAGCACCCGCACACGTCATTCAAGAGTATCAAGCGGTGAGATTTGACGGAAAAGTTGAGACGACAAACATGTATAAGGGTGTTCCTGGCCCAGGGCTGGACAACGCATGGAGCCAGCTTTTTGACGGTATGTATCGCAGGGAGAACGATTAACATAACGTGCTTTGCTGACTTGGGTAGTGGGACCTCTGCTCGTCACCACAGAAGAACTGAAGAAAATCCGAAAGACGAGCGTCGAAGTTCCGTCCAGGCCAGGACACCATCTCGCAAAACTGGCGGTGTTTCACCAGCTCCACTGTCTTGTGCGTACCATAGTTCTATACCAACCTAGGCGTCGTTCACAGGGGCTAACCAGCTAACTGTTAGGATAAAATTCGCCGCTATGTTCATAACGACCATTACAACATGACAGACGAGGGCCAGTCGGTGTCCATCATTGACCATGTTGGTAAGATACACCAGAGAGGCGTTGAAGAAGCGATGGGGGCTAATAGTTTAAGATCATTGCATCGATATTATCCGCCAGGTGATTATGTGCCGGGCGGACACGACACTGATCACGTTCAATCACGGCAGTGGTCCATTTTCTCCAGTCGAGCCCGATTTTGACGCCACTCACACCTGTCAGAACTTTGCAGAGGTGCATACCTGGGCAAAGAAAAAGGAAATCAACATGACAGAAGAGGCGATCAAGAACCCTGAGGCGTTTAGGGACGCTTTAGTCGAGTCAATCGACAGGAAACTGGGAGAAAAGGGGCAGTGAGCCGGGTCAGTTGGACAGGCCGGGAGCCGCGAGATATTGCATGTTGGTACGGAGTGCTCCGGTGGAAGCGGAGCTTAATTGTTAATTCGTCTCTTCTCTTCTCTTCTCTTCTCTTCTCTTGCCTGCCGGGTGCATGGCCAGAATGAAAGGATGTACATAATTAGTCAGATTAGTCAGCAAACACGCACCGGGTTATAAGGTGCTCGCCGTCTGCTTTCTTCCCACCACCACCTCTCTTCCTCGTTCTCACTCCCGCCAGCCTCACTACCACCCTCGCCAGCGAAGAGGTCTGAACGTGCAATGCTTTTCTGGCCGACAGAGCGCCATTGGCTCGCTCCATGACGGGCAGGGGACACAGCCAACCCAGCTAGCTTCTGAAGGTATGTTGCGCACTGTTGATGGCGACTCGGCTGCGAATTTCGTGATGAATCCCAGTTTTTAAGCATAGTTCACCTGACGGCCTCCGGCCGCTGAACGAAACCAAACACCATCTTTCACTTTTTTCTGACTGCAAAGCCCTTCTCCCGTCATCTCCATGCTCTTTTTTGTGACGTCTTTGGCAGGAATGCTGACTCAACTCAGGGTGCTTTTTCAGATGCGTGGCCAAGACTGCCGAGCGTTTCACCTCTGGGACGCCCCGCGAATCATTGGAAGATGGCTGGGGCAATGTTTCGATTTGTAAATTTCGGATCCTGCATTGCTGCCCAACGGTCTCCCGCCAATGGCCATGCTTCCAGTGGCAGTTCCAAGACCCTCCCTAGCTCTCAATAGTCGGGCGAGGCAGGGTGATTGACAGCCGACAGTTTGTTACTATTTCATCAAGCCCCTCATGTGCACGCATCTCTGTAGATTTGTTTGGCAAGGCAACGAAAATGCATCTCTCCGTCGCACATGCTCGACGCAACCCTGCTTGCCAGCACCAATACGATGTAGTGCGATGTGATCAGCCGTGCGCAGGCCCCTCAGAGCGACCTTCGGGATTGCTGGCATCGAATCGATTCAGCCACCTTCACACCGCCCCGGCTGCGAATGCCGCGACTGGTGGTGGCTGCACGGAAACTGCGCGAGGCCGTAGCGTATCACGATGCCACGTCAGGCCGGGTGGAGATTGCGACGGGATGATGCAGCTGCTGGCGAGCGTCGCCGAATCCTCCCAGTGGCTCCCGCGCACCGAGCGCAAGCAGGGCCTCCCCTGCCCGCCATCCTTCCATTCGCTAATGTGTGGGCAGACTGCGCGGGAATTCACCTGAGACCGGGTGCCCCGCTTTGCATCATTCTTGCTGGTGGTGAGTTGGCCGGCGCTCGCTTCCAGCATTAAAGGGGGGTCAAATCCCTTTTCCCGCCCGGCCTCCTGCTTCCCTTTCCCCCCTTTCTGTCCGTACAAACACCACCTGTCCCCAAAGCCATATACCACTATATCATCTTCTGCGGTCAAGCATTCCATTCAAAGATCGACAGCTCTATCTCCATCTCGGGGTTTCAAGCACAGCGAACAAAGTTTCAAAAGGACATTCGACACGGACCTAGTTATTCTGACCTTTTTCGCACCTGGCAATCGACTTTCTCAAAACCACAGTCCAATTCTGGAGTCCAGCCCGCGGGTTTATTTTTCATTTCTGTTGCTTTTGCTTGAAAACTATCAGCCCAGTTCCTCCAATCTGGATACGCACTGCCTTAAATAAGCACGCCACTCGCTGTCAACACATCTCAGGTAGAGCCCATTTCTTTTTGCTATTTTTTGTACCGTTTTGTCCTTCTATTTTATTTCCGGTCCTGTACTCCAACTCATGTATTTTCCGTCTCACCTGTGCAAGTCTCCTGGCCGAGATCTTTAAACCCAAGGACATCCCGTAAGGACGCCAAATTTCCCAGGAACCGATTTCAATCTTCGACTAGGAGGCTTTGAGCCAACGTCATTACGACCACCTCGCGATCCGCGCAGATGGTATGTTTTGACATCAGAGTGCATAATGGTGCATTTTCCGTTGGATAATGAAATTTCGACCCAAACTATGGGTTGTCCGTTGGATACAATGCTTCTCACGCCACACCTGGAATGATCGCCATGCTTTGCCCCTCTGGACCCGGCGTGGTCCGAAGACAAATGATGTACAACTAAAGAACAGCTATACCGATACTGGTGTCCCTCTACGACATTCGACCAACCTCCACGGACCGTCTCACTCTGCCTGTCAAATGACTTACCTTCACTCTGGAGTGGATCCGGCAACCCTAGCCTGAATGAACCTCGTGGATGCCAGCTGCTGTTGGGTGATCGTGATGTGGGTCATCGATTCGCTATTCCAGTGTGCCTGGTTGACAGAACAGCGCTCCGAAATTTAGCCACGGAAATATCATCTACTTCCAGGATTTGATTGTTGCTCTGCGTTTGCTGTTTGTTACACGACTATGCACCTATTCCTGGAACGGGTCTCTTGGAAGCTACATTACTGCCTGGCTGCCCATGGATTATCTTACACAAGTCCCTGGATTCCCTATCGGGTGAAGGCTCACGGGTTTGCGACTTTCCAAGACGCTTTCAATATGGACACGCCTGGTGTGTAATTCTTGATAAGGCATCATAATGAAAATGTCCAACTAACATTCTGTAGGACTTGGGATACTTTGCTTCGACTTTTGTTTTCTCTTTACTATTGCTTTTCAAGTTGAATGTTTCAATACCTAGAATTCTATAACACTGACTTGTATTGTTGCAGTTTCCTTATAGTGGTACCTTGCTTCAGCGTTTAGCCGCTATGACATCCAGAACAAAAACTGGCCGCTTGAGGCTTTCAATACCGACCACTGCTTCTAGCACAAAAGTCCAAATTCCTTCAAGGCTCAATTCTGCAACTCATGATTGCATGGATCTTTCTAGCACAGTCCCCGATGATGATTATTCTCAAGATACTGCCTTTTCATTGTCGCCAACATTCCATAGCCAAAGTGGCTTTAGTGAAATGACCCACTGGGGTTTTAATGATGTTTTGAGCTCGGACATTAGCTCTACCAGCGAGGCCACAGAAGAATCCTTTGATACCAGGTCAATCCAGGCGGGCGATTATGAAATCTCAGATGCCCAGATGCTTCCATTTTCTTCATGTTCTCCTCCTCTGTTTCCCAGTGCTGATGGATCCGCGGATCAGTCCATTCCCGAGCTTGGCCACCTACCAGGACTTTCGGATTCTCAAGAGAATGCACAGTTGTGCCTCACCCACCCACAAGCATATCGGACTTTTTCCACGCTCAACTTGTCGTTTGAGAATGATGCGATTAACAATTCCGTTGAATTGGGCGACCGAAAATCGCTTGGGCTAGGCATCTCCCCTCAACACATGATTAAGCCCGAAGCCTTCACACAAGGCACATGGGGGTCAATTTCAGGCGATGTCAGCGGAACCGCCAATTTGGACATGAGCGGGCCATTGAATCATGTCAACCAACTTCCGGCGACACCTCCTCTGACAGAGCCCAACCGGGACTTTTCTGGAAATTCCTCTTGCTCCCAAGGCTACCCATTTACCGGCCAGGACGAATGCCAGTTTGTTGATTTTTCTGATACGTCCTCTCTTTCTACTCAAAATTTCAGCATCGGGGAACCTTTCTATCCCCTAACGCCACCACTTGTTGAGCAGGATCCAAATAGGTAAGTTAACCTATCTCGAGACTTGGTTTTATGTTTTGAGTATGAAACACTAACGGAAACCATTACTGGATAGAACAATTCGCCCACACAAGCAATCACAGAGACCCATTTTATCAGCTGCATTGGCTCGTCCCTCAAATAAAGAATCAGACCTTTTGCATTTGGAACAACCCGTTGGTCAAAGACCAAAGGATCTATTGGAAGCCAGGAATCCCCGGGACCACGCTTTCTATTCTTATTCAACCCGGCGAGATGGGAAATACCACTGCCCGTTTGCCGAAGGAAAAAATCCCTGCAAACACAACCCCACCACTCAGAAATGCACATACCAGTTAGTATTTCCCCATATTTGTTGTAACCGCATTTGGACAGTAATTAACTATTTTCTCTTAGCAAATACTTGGATTCCCACCTGAAACCCTACCGATGCAAGGTCCCACAGTGTGTAGATGCACACTTCTCCTCAAATGCATGCTTGTTTCGCCACGAGCGGGAAGCGCATGGCATGCACGGACACGGGGAGAACCCACACCTTTGCCGTTTCCCTTCGTGTGATAGATCTATTCCTGGAAATGGATTCCCCCGCCGTTGGAATCTTCACGACCACATGAGACGTGTTCATGACTATACAAGCTCAGAAAAGGCCAGCTCGCCAGAAAGGTCCCCTATTTCTGCAGGTAAATCTACAGTGACCAAGAAGAAGGACGGTTCCCTTCGCAAGCGCAAAGGTGTTGCCGCTGGTGGCCAAGTGATCAAACGTGTCCGGGCGGCCCAAGCCCCTCCCCAGTCGCAAGCTACGTTAAAAGCTATCCAGGCCCACACGGATCAACAGCTTCAAAATGCAGAGAGAAGCTATTATGATTGCTTGTCTGAGATCAAAAGTGACCTTGGGAATATCAACCCTCAGGATCCGTCAATTCATGAGAGAATCAACGCAAGGCTGCAGGAACTACATACCCATGCCTTGAACTATCGATACATCAAGGCCAGCCAACTGTCAACGAAAAGGCCTTGTTGACTAGACCGGTCAAACCGACTCGCAAATCATTTTGTTTACTTTTGTCTTCCGTTTTGTATGATTTGGCGGCTGTCCTTCTTTGCCTTGTGTTTTTTTCGATTCTCTTTCTTTGTGGATCTGGTATTCTCTTTAGGCCCGAAAAAGCAGACGGGTATGGAAAAATGGGGGTTTATATTTTCAGTTCAGCAAGTCCGGGTATCAGACCCGCATTTCCCCGTTGAGGGATTTTGCAAAAGAATTTTTTTAGAGTATGATGATGACACGAATTTCCTGCTTGTCTTCCGATCTATGTTTCGATTACTGTTTGCTTTTTTAATTATTATTTTGATGGCCCCTCAGGGCTTGTTGGAAACAGAAAGTCAGTGTCATCAAGCGACTAAATATGTATGTATCAGCGAGACGTATTCGGGGTCTATACCCATTTTCCGGGTGGATGTATTGAACTTCAGTTTTTGTATGTGGCATCAAACAGTAGGCAGGAACGTCACATTGAGTATTGTTTGTGCAAACCATTACTACCCCTTCTGATCCTACCATCTCCTACGTCAAATGCTCCTTTATTCTACGGTTTCAAACTCGCCGTTTAAAAACCCCACGAAGGCTTCACCGACCTTCTCCATTCCCATCGCACCTTGGCCCTTACCATGTCCTTGTCCCAGATACGCTCGATTCATCCCCACCCATTGCCTTCGTAATCTCTGTAACCGTGGAAGGGCTAAAACTCCGCCCGCCCCGGCCAATTCCTCGGTCGGCGAGGCTGCTAGAGTAGAGCTAGGAATAAACAATGGGATAGGTACGTTCGGTATGTGGATTGAGATGCCTGGAGTATTGGAATTGTCTGATGTATTCGACACACCAAGTACCGAGATACTCGGATGAGATTGCGTGAAGTTACGAATGTGGGTGATGATTTCAGAGGTGCGTTTTTCAAGGGCATAAAGAGCGTTAGGGTCAGTTGTAGGAGGTTGTACAGTTGCTTGGTGTGGAGTGATTTTGGGACGGGAGAAGCCGCTTCTTCGTAGCACTGGGGCATTAGCTGGATCGGGGTCCGTTGTAGGAAGATTTTGCCCAGGTATGCTGCACGTTGGAGTTGCAACGATGGATGGGGCTGATAAACTGAGTGCTTGGCCGGTTAATGCGGTCCAAATGGCTTCTATCGGTGGTGTAGGATCAGACCATGGTACTGTGAATAAGGGTTTGTCCCAACGACTGGATGTAGAGGGTTCTTCATAGCGGAATATGAGATTTTGTAGAAGTTCAGGTGGGTACGGTTGGTCGTCGTATTCCGGCAATGCATTTTCACAAGCAGTGGTACCAGCTAAAACTGTTTCAGCATTTTTTTCCTGCTCTCGACCTTGTAGACGCTCGTCGTTGTTCGTAACACACTGATCTATTGGAGTTCCAACATGTACCTAGCTTTGCTCAGTATAGCTCTTGGGAAGCGAGAGCGCCCATCATACCACGCAGCACGTCGTTCCCGCCGCCTTACTCTCACACCAGAGCTGGTACCTCCACCCTTTAATGTAATTCATACCGTCAACAATCACCATACTATCCTTCCCCAATAGTCTCTTCACGCGCCCATAGACCACAGCCCGAGCTTCTTTTTCTGACCGAGCGGTATCATACACCGTCCGAGGGTGAGCGCCATCATGCGAAGCAACAACATGGATTTTATATCGGTTCTTCTGCGATTGAGATTGCGATTCGTCATCCAGCACAGGGAACAGGGTGTTTTGCAGATTTTCGAGAAGCGTCTGTAGTTGCTTTGCGCGATAGGTTAAGCCAGAGCAGGGGTATCCGGTAAGAATTATAAGCTGTACAGAGTGTTAAGAGGGTGTATCACAGGGTTGATCGCGAGACAACTCACTGGCATTGTGCTGGGAGACTCCGCGCTCCAAGTCGTTGCGGGCATTGGCGGGGTTGATATCGAGTCGCCCAGAAGACTGCTTATATAAGCCGCTTCTCAGTCTATTTCGGCCTCCAAAGAATACAGATTTACACTAGGGATCAATTCTCTCTGGCTCCACATCGCCTAATTTCGTAGAGGCCGTGCAAGCATGCTACAGCTCCCGGTAGACATCCCCCATGAATGGCACTTTGCCACCGGATGTTATAAAGATCTAGGATTGTCTAATTCTTCTGGCTTCCACCTCAGCTCGTAGCCAAATACAGTTCTCCGGAGTCTTTCGTCCTACATAATCACATTTTTTAGTAAGTAAAGAGGACCCTTGGGTGCGGTGATCGAAGAGAAACGTACTCCAGGGTCATTTTGGAACAAAGGACTGTCTAAGACCTTCTCAAACAGCTTTGTCACTTGAAACCCGTTCTCTTCGGCCTTGGGAAAGAAAGCAACAATCTTATGCAGGAGCCAGGGTTGATAGGGCGTAAACACAACAAAAGCAACCGCATCCGTGGTTCTCTTAAGCGTCATATGTAGGCTTGTGATCAGGTTATGGTGTTGAGGATGATTGTAGATTACATCCGCGAGTATGAGCACATCGAAGCCCTCCTTTGGGGCTTCCAGGTAGCTGAGCAGCGCACTGGGGTCTGCACCCCACAGATATCCCTGTGCATGGAGTGACAACGGAAACGGCGAGTTTGACTGGATTAATTCCTGGCACCGAGCAGCATTGATCCGCAGATTATCTATCAACACTTCATCCGGATAGTCCGTAACCACCACAGTCTTCGCACCCTCAATTGCACAAACTAAGCTTGGTAAGCCTGCACCGGCACCAAGTTCAAGAATGGATTTTCCTCTAACCCAAGAATCTGCGCGGGCTTCAAGGTAGTCAGAAACGATCCTGCCAGCATTCCAAAGCAAGTAGCCCTCTCACGCAACAGCTATCAGCAGCAGGTCCTGAGTAAAGAACAAAGTCCAGAGACAGAATTTCATACATAAAGTGGATGGTCGCCCACAAGTCTCAACCTCAATGTTTGGCCAGACAACATGCGGTGCTCGGCGAAGGTGGGCGGTTTGGGGGGTGGGAGGAACCCCTCGGGCTCCTTGAATACGGCATCGAGACCGAGATCCTCAACGTCTTCGGCCATGGTTGGACTAGTGGTCATTTTCATTTCACAACCTGTGCGGATTTTTGATATCAATACACGTGATATTGTAGCTTACATAATAATATCAACTGGTCTCGCTGGGCGGCGACGACGATCAAGTGATGATCGTTGCGGGCGGCGTCTCCATAGGCTGTGGGCAATGGAACAGCTAGGTCTACTCCGTATTGCTCGCCTGGACGGGCAGAGAGTGGACGGCCCTTGTCTTCTGTTTCTTTGTTCTAGGATAGACTTGAAGTTAACCCACTAATCGTGAACTAGTTAACTAGCTCCTCGTTCCCTGGACTTTCCCCGCTCCCTCCCCTCCAGACTGCATCGCCAACCCATGCCAGACGGTAAGTAATGGGCCAGGAGCCTCGCTACTCGAGGATCTACCCCTGTATTCATTCCAATCTACTTGTCCTCAGTTGCGGCCCTTTCTAGCATCTGCCACATCGATCTCGCAAGCACCTGCGACTTCTACACCCTCGCGCTGACCTGATCGTCCATGGCCGCCCAAGCCCTCTCCACGTCTACTTTCTCCTCGTCCTCCTCGTCCTCCTCCTACATCGGTAGCCACCAGAGACCCATGACGGCACCCAGCAACCCGCAAACCTACAAACCATCATCGACCGACATCTTATCGTCGAATTTGAGCGGCCCCCAACATCTTCCTCCAGAAATCGATTCTCATCATGCCAAGACGCAATCAGGGATGCCTCAGACGCAAGAAAAAGGTGGTCCGACTGCCACTGCGCCATTCCTGGAAGATTATAGTCTAATTGCCGAGGCAGCAAAACGAGCACAGATGGCTGTTATGATGAGAGATTTGGAAGGCGTGTCTTTGTCGTGACTGGCTACACAAAGCTTTCCCGGTTGTTATTTACGGCAACTGCGTTTAATGGGTCTCTCATATACTGGAATATGTGTAGCGCTCCAATGATATGAGCGAGGCATCACCAATTTGGGGGCAAACATGGCGAAGTGACGATCCGCGCGTCCGAAACAGCTCCGCCGGTGAAACCATTACTGATGATACAAGTTCTACAATGCCAGAGGCCATGTTGATTGTTATTTGCTACAATCTTTGTTGTCGAAGGGCGTGACGGAGGTTGATGCTTTATATTTATCTGATTGTTGGTTGTAGTCATACAAACTGTAGCTTAACTGCATACTTTCACATCACCTTGGCCAACGTATTGTACAGTGGCGTACAGTGGGTACTAGCATGCAAATATCTTCTGGGAGGAATTTATGGCCCCACTGAAGTTCAGCTCAATCAATAGTTATGAATATAAGAAAACTTTCATCTATGTATTAATAATTGGGTCTATATTTACATGTAACTAGACCAAGAGCTATTATGAAATGCAGTCGGGGGTAGAAACATTATATCCAGTACTACCTTTCGAGGCCTGCACGAGAAATGGACAGACGGGGTATCAACTTGCACGAGATCGTACGATATACTTATGGAATTCCCCGAAAGGATTACGCGGCTATGCCGTGAATTTCCCTATGAAACGTAATCTCGCGAAGTAGCTCAAGGTTTCTTGCTTACAGCAAATTCAGCAATCTACTCAGTACAAAACTGTAATTCTAACCAAGCAGCTCAGTAAAGAATGCTTTCAGTGTTACGGATACACAAAATTGTTCAGGCACATGCTCATATGTATGTATTTTCTCTATCCAGCAGCCTAGGTCGCAGAACCTAGAAATTCAAAATAATGAGAAGGGCTCCATATACGGAGTATAGGGATGCGGATCCCGCAGGGGAGGCTTAGGGATTAATCTGCTGTAGTTGTTGGGGGTTATAGTGTAGTGGCAGATACCGCTCGGGCAACGGTTTTTACCATTTAGCCTCAGGTCTCTTCTGGAATTGCTGAAGAATCGTCACCACCTTCTCTAACGCTGCGATCTCTTTATCCATCGCTGCGTGAACTTTGGTGGTATCATCCCCGAGTTTTGCATAGAAATCCTTTCTATATGGGGTTGCAGACATAGCAGCGCTGAAAATAGGTTTTACAGCCCAGCCATGGTGGGGCCTTAATGTGGTACCATATGCAGCGCGGAAAGAGGTGGAAAGTTCGTCAGCAGGCTGAGAAAGGTTGAGGCGAAGAGATTGGGCGGTAAAGTCAAGGCCACTGAGTGTTGCGGAGAATCAACGCGTTAGAGAGAATGTATTCGAGAAGTAGATATCAGATTGCCATTGGAAAGTTATGGGAAGCCATACCGAACCAGCCATACAAGGCCTTCGGTAGCTGTGTGTTTCCCGGTTTTCAACTCGTTCAGAACAAGTTGCTGGAGAGTCTCCGACTCCGCTGGGGCTGTAAGCTGTCGCTCACGGATTTTCTATCATATATATTGCTAAGTTAACGCCCTGGGAAGTAAGTTTTCCAAAGGCATCGACCTGCCTTGATGTTACCCAGTAAGTCATTCTTAACGGGAGTAAAGGCAACGGATCCGAGCAGGTCTGACGGCAGTGTTAATCAAGGTCCAATAATCGAGTGTGTTTGTAGACCACCTACCGAAAAGAACCACCAACGACTCAGCCGCCTCCAGAAACTCGGTCGTATTAATGCCGTTGTCGGTTGCTTGATCGACTGAAACATCGGCAAAAGACCGCCGGATAGTGTCGAACCACGTTCCACCTGGCGGGATTACAGCAACAGCAGCCATGACAATAAAAGGAACTTAAACACAGATGGTAGACAAGGAATATAGCGAAGCTTGACAGGTTGTTGCGTGCTGGTCGCTAGTTGTCTGTACAAAAACAGTGGGTGCGGGGTCACCCCTTTTGGTTGCGGGATGATCTAACTAGAAGACAAACAACACAAACATATCAAACTGTCCAAACATGCAAATTGTTCAAACAGCTCAGGATCGACGTCATTCGCTAGGGCCGCGACTTCACGCGCTTCGGCTCAACGACAACAAGCGAGTCTGCACGCAATGTGAAATGAACAGCAAACGTCCCTGCGAGCGACCGGTCCCCACTTGCAGGCGGCCTCTCGCCCGGGATGACCCCTATGGTTTGGACTCGGAGTCTTATACTGCCCAGCGACTGGTATTCACAGCTCTTCCCTTGGAGTGTCTCCTATTCTAATCACTCGATAGGAGCATGCCTCTCCCGAGCACCTGCATGCTACGAGCCGTCGCTTGTTCATTGGGCCATTTCCCAAAGGGTGGTTGTCGAGTCACCGCAAGTCGTGGTACAAGTCATGGCTAGGCCTTGGGAACTATTCGTCTCGAGCAGCCACCTTCTCTGCCGATGTCGATTCGACACGCCACCACCAGCTAACGGGGCTCCTTGGGCCATCCACGGCAGCCATGTATACTGTGAGCTTGCCACAAATGGAACATCCCACAGAGGAAACCATCGAAGGGGACATCCCGACTGGCGAACCGGAAATTGAACCCGCCACTCTGGCCCCCGCGGATACCTCACACGGGGTCGCAAATCGCCCTGTGGCGGAGCAAAATCCACAGCCCACGGCTGTGGCATCGCCAAAACAGCACTCAGGCTCCGCAGCGTCCGGTTCACCACCTCGACCAAAGTTCTTGTCGGAACAATCCAATTTCACTCTAAGACGCTCCTCGTCTAGTAAAGTTCCGGACACTTTCTATACAGCTCCAGAATCTCGTGGGACGACCAGAAACAATGGTCAACCTTTAGAAAACCCAAACACAGACGTTTCACCTAACAGTATTGAAACGCAATGGAATGCTGATTCTACTTCTGAGACATTGTTATTACCGCGTACAAATCCCGTCAATGGTTCTGTTCCACATGAACACCTGACACGCAACCTCCAACATGAAGAGCCTACACATCTTGAACAAGAGGAAATTGGCAATGAAAGTCGTCACCAACGCCTTATTACTCGTGTGGCGTCTGGCATTGTTCGTTTTAATCTAGAAGATAATATTGGCGATCGACAAAGGCGCATTCAAAGCCGGCTTGTTGGAACCTCGAGCGAACAAGGTCGAACAGCAAGGCAACAACGGCAGGCGAGCCGGAGTGGTGAAGTTTTAAGGGCTGAGAGAATGCTCGTTCGTATTGAGACTACTGCAAAACCTGTTCCAGATGACTTTAATGAAAATGACAGTATAAAAATCGATACAAAAGTAATATCCAAGTGGAGGGAATTTCTCGTCGTATGTCGGCAGGGACACGAAGACAGTGTCCCTTTTCTACTTCAATTCTATAAAACTCGCGTGATACCACGCAGACAGACCTCCGATATGAAGAAAAAGTGTTCGCACGAAATTCCTGTCACTCGCAATTATACGAGAGTGAATCTATTTTCCACGCTTGACAAGACATTAGTTGTCTGGCAACCGTACAAACTCGGGACTCGGATTTTTATTATGCGCCCTATGTCATCTGCCCACTCCGTTGAGTGGTATACTTTCCTCCGTGGGGCGTTGGGCTGGAAGCCTCCATCCACACTTGTTGTTAATATTCCCGACCTTGATATATCACTGCATCTTCAGAATCCATTTGCACATCTTGGGCAGAGCTTCGGAGCAAGTGATGACGTTTGCGCTACGTTGCTGAAAACCATGAAAGAGGAGCGAGCCATTGCACCCGGCATTGTGAAAACGTGCCTTGACACTTTATCGCAGTGTAGCGAATGGAATAAAATATTATCCATGTGGGGGAAGTCGGTGAAAATGGGGCTTGCTTGGAGGCGATACGATCGACTTGAATGGGTACAAGGCGCAAATGAACAGAGAATGTATGGAACCATTGCCATGCGCACAACCCACGAACTGGAGTTGCGTCCAAAACAACATTATCCCACATCCGCACAGCCTGGGACAACGGCCTGCAGGCTGGAGGAGCCGCGGCCTACGGAGGGCTTTTTGATCCTCCTAACATCTCAAAGAGGAAGGCAGACTTTGCTAGGAAAGGATTTCTTCAAAAGGCTGTACTTCTTTACACAAGATCAATACCTCTGCTTCTGCAAGCCAGCTAAGGCGACACCTCCAGCGCCTCCTAAGCTCCGTGCAGCACGAGGAAGTCATGTTCCTACGTCTACTGAGATCAGGAGGGAGTTGCCAATAATTTACGAAGTGAATCCATTCCCCATCGAAGACGGAGAGATCGCCTGGCTTTTGATAGGGCGTAAAGAGTATGCAAAACAGCACGACGCAGAAGCTTTTGCGGAGAACCGTCGGGCTGCGAAGAATGCCACCAATACAGAAGGGTATATTAACCTCTGCAGGGTGAAAGAAATACGCCCCGTTTCTTCTCAGTACCACGAAGACGAGCAGAATGCACATACAGGTGACATTGAATACCATGGAGAGAGACCAAGACTCGCCAGTGGCGCAAGAAATGAGACTAAGGATGATCGATCTTTTGAGATTGTTCTAGAGGGAGGGCTGGTAGTGAAATTTCGGGCATATAACGCACAAGCCCGGCACGAATGGGTCCAAAGTCTAACTCAGCTTTCGGAGTATTGGAAAGCTCGTACTAAGGAGGATATCACCTTATTGAAACGTGTTCGACGACGGAACTTGAAACGACTTGAGATTGACGAGGCTCAAGAATCCTCCGTGGGACAGTTTGCAGAAAAATGGGAAGTTTCAAAAGCCGATGCATCGCCAGAACTGTTTCATACCTGTGGTATGTCGGGGTGTCGTTTGATTAAGGTACATCATTCTCATTGATATACGGAATAGTATGGTTGACTATATTAGATGTCTGGAAATTTATACCGTAGGCCCCGCCGCCATGGAGCCTTCACCAAGTGCAGCGTCTTGTTGATTGAAGGCCAGCTGCTTATTTTCCGAAATTCCCTTCGGGCATGGACGGGAGCAGAACTACCTCAAACACATTGTACTCGACAAGCTGTACTGGACCTTCGAGACTGCTATGTATACAGTGGAATAATCACTTCTTCCGATCTTCTATATCAAAATCAGACACTTGAGAGCAATCTTCCCAACCAGCAATCACGACCAAGGATATACACGGACGATGCATGGACAAGTGCTGATGAAGACACAGCTACTTGTTTTGTTATATGGCATGCCACAAGAAAGGCTTTGTTCAGAGGTGAACATACGGATAAAGATCGTATCAAAAGGAGGCGATGGAGGCAAGTCTCCGCTCTAGGCGTGCCAGGTAGATCTATTGTGTTCAAAACAAGGAGCAGAGCTGAAAGAGACATGTGGGTTCTGGCGATTGCAACAGAAATTGATCGCCTACAGCAACGGGAGGATTTGAGGATAGTCGAAGCATCATAATTAATTGCCGGGGAACTACTTCAGGGGGTTTTCGGTAACATATTAACTCTATATTGAAGCGAGGCGTGTGGGTTTATGTACTTTATATATATTACTAGTCCTTTTTTTATTCTGGGTAGTATTTATACAACTATATAGTAGCTCCCGTTTCATGGATGTTAGCAAGCATATTACGAAAACACAAGCTCGATAGTCCATCATTTAGATACTTTCATGATAGGAAATTGCGGTTAAGAAACGTGTGGCACCTGGACAGAAAGCACATTTTTTTTGACTCTCATCCGCTGACTCCTACCTGTTGCCCCTCCGCTATCCCTTTCTGACTCGACGTGATAAGAGCTATTGGAATCTTCGTGAAGGTTCTCGGCAGTCGCATCTACATCCCACAATTCCCACCTTAGCATTCTTCTCGCTTCCCACGGCCAAACCACGCCCACTACCCGGCCCGTGATGAGATTCATACTGATAGGCCCGTAGGTGTTACTATCCAAGCTCTTGCTAGTGTCATTAGCATCGCCTTCAACCCATATATGGTTATACGGTATCATCTGCGGTTGTGTGAGATCTGTGAAATCCATGCTACTAGGGGGCTGCGTATTTAGCTCGCGTGGTGAGGATCGAGGGGTAATTTCATCACCAGGCAGTCCAATGATGCGTTTTATAGCTAGTATTTCAGGATTTCTCGGCGACCTATAAATTGAATAGAGTTAGCAAAGGCCAGAGCAATCAAGAGAATAGAAAAGATTGAAGAGCGAACCGGAACATCACCACCATCCCTCGGCGCAAGCCCTTCCAGTTCTCATTTCCGATGCCACCCGAACTCTTATGTTCGAAATCTTTCGTCCAAAAAAATTTGTTGACTACCACGGTTTCTCTAGCTAGATCCTCCACGCCGTATGTGGCATTCAGATATGGCGCCATGGATGGGCCTCCAACAGGGTATGTAGATATAACATGCTCGCGGAACACGATGATGATGGGGGTCAGGGGTATTAAGGTGAAAAGGAAGGCTTTGGCAAAGATAAAAAATGAGGACTGTGCCCGGTGCTTTCGCCCGGAATCAGGGCCGGATTCGTATTTGGCTCGATTTACTTTTCCCGTCGATGGGGTTGTGGCTTTGGCGCCCCTGGTAACCTCACTAAAAGGCCGTAGAAAACTGACAGCAGTAGGATGGCGGCGAAAAGCCGTAAATTGTGCCGTAGGGCATCGACAAAATCTTCGTGCAAAAACAGAAGGCATCGGTGGTATAAACGGCGATGTCGTTTCCACAATGAAATCTGATGGTGGAGGGAGCATGTTTGTAGTGTTTGTTTGCCAAGTCGCGTGACTGAAGATAAGATAAGATCTTGGAATGAACTTCCAATACAATGACGTCATTTTATCGGCTTTGTGGGCAGGCGATACTGTCGGGTAATGAAGTATGCATGTAGTACACGAGTGCTAATGTAGGAAGAGGATAGAAAGGTGGTACATTTTGTTCATTATCCACGTAGACACATACATACAATGCAGGGTAGAAAAGCCCAGGATATGTCAATGATTAACATTGCAGTTCTCAAAACATGAAAAATATCCTAGCTTAGTCGTTTCTGCGCTTTATCTCTGTCGACGATCCCAGATCTGCCACACTTGAAACCACACTTTGGACGTCAGCAGCAGTTGGGCCCTTATCCACCTCCACTGGGTCATCATCTAATTTCTCGGTGGGAGTAATGCCTTCAGGCTGATCGACCTTTTCCCAATCATCTTCGCTCTTATCGTCGTCTCGGTCTAACGTACGGGTTTCAGATATTGCCACTTCCGGATCACAGATAATAAGCGTGCTTTGCGGGCTTTGTGCTACAGGATCAGAGGTGGGAGCATTGGGTAGCCTAGCAGCGAGGAGGTCAGAAGATTGTAGGGGTTGGGTGTCCGCAACGGTACGGTTTCCCTCGATGGGCGGCGACTGATGTTGATCCGGCGTGACTGGTGGAAAATACCGGCTTTTACAGTCGTTAGTAATTCAATTGAAAATGCTTAGAGAAAAGATACCCACGGAAGCATGATTTGATAGGCCTTCTCGTCCTTCTTTT
Organism: Ophidiomyces ophidiicola; assembly: GCF_022830035.1. Lineage (NCBI taxonomy): Eukaryota > Fungi > Ascomycota > Eurotiomycetes > Onygenales > Onygenaceae > Ophidiomyces > Ophidiomyces ophidiicola. Next base: position 805,892 of record NW_026054645.1, read on the forward strand.
CAAAAGTGCAGAAAATAACCTTTTCAAGAGACTGGGGACACGCGTCTAGAAAATCTTTTACTGTCCGTATCGCAATTTCGGCGGCCTCTGCACTTGGATACCCGTAAATACCAGTGCTGATTGATGAAAATGCGATGGTTTTCATGCCATTTTCTGCCGCAAGAGCCAGAGACCTCCGGTAGCAGTCCCGAAGCAGATTTCCAGGCTCAGTTTCATCTATTTGTGTTTCTGTCCAGTAAACAGGCCCAACGGTATGAATCACTTTCTTACACGGAAGCTTGTACGCGCCAGTGATTTTCGCGCCCCCCGTTTGACATCCTCCAAGGGTTCGGCATTCGCTGTGTAGGCCTGGGCCGGCAGCACGATGAATGGCACCATCAACACCACCACCTCCAAGAAGCGATTTATTGGCAGCGTTGACAATACAATCAACCTCGAGCTTTGTGATGTCGCTAGTAATATGGCAGATAGTGTCGTTCAGTACCTGGGATGGAATGGAATTGTACGGCGTGGCGGAAGGACAAATGTGTTTCAACCGATAGAGGAGGGAAAGGGTCGGAATTTCAGATAATGGGATTAGAGAGGTCATGCTGTATGAGATAAGTCGATAGTGCCGACTCCTGGTAGCTGTGAGAGCGTGTGAAATATGTAGGTATGTATTTTAGGGCGGGCGCCGTAAACCTAATTTGATATGACGCGTGATGCACTGCACAAGTAAAAGCCACCACGCATGTTACCGTTAAGCGATGCGCTCCACAAAAACAGGTGGTCGACGATCGTTGATGAAGCTGGGTTGACTGGACAAGCTGCATCGTCATCACGGGTGGGGGAGGTGCTGAGGTAACATGATGGATTAATATATTTGCCGATATCCGATAGATTATTAGTTAGCTAACTAGTCCAGAAGTAGCTAGCTAGGGGTCTTCCCCGTGCGTAGTTAATTACCTAAATAAGCTAGCTTAACCAACCCTAATCAGTCGCAGCAGCACACGGCCTGCAACCCCGACGACGTCCGAGTTATATAACTAGATGTCTGTATGACTGATTACCCGATTAAACACGGCTATAGAGGTGGAAGTGTCTAGAAATTGTCAGATTAGAGATGGTGAGCAGACCACCACAACTCGTGTGATGTCAATCATGACATGAATTTATTTTATCGCTTGGACTCCGTAGGGTAACATGAAATATCAGTTTCACTATATAGGTAGATATATTAGACGAATACAAAGATAACACATGGCCTAACTAAAGCCTAAATAGAGAGAGTGACTCTTCTAAGCCTAAGACTGCATAAGAGCCTATGAAAAAGAACAACAATAATAATCAGCATTAAGAACTAAAAACACCAGTCTCTGTGCACACTATGCGTAAACTATCAGGCTTGAGCCAAAGTATTTTGTCCGATAGGCTATTTTTTCCACTGAAAGAGACCCGCGACGTGCTGCTCTGAGAGCGCGGACCGGCCGCCCAATTTTGACACCATTCCGTTTGCCCAGCCCAAAGCTTTCGCCGTTACTAGCTCCCAGGTATCCTTATTCTCTTGGCATTTTGTGTTTAGGAACGAAACGGCCGCCAGAGTCACGATGATCCGCCGTAGGTTGTTGTCTGCTTTGTTAACGTCACCCGGTTCAATTCCAAGTACATTGGCCCAATCAATGCCATCCTCTAAAAACCCGGCGTCCACTCCAAGAATCTGGAATACTTCATTATCCCATTCCCATGATCCTTCGAAGGTTTGAGACAAAATGAGTTGGTGGAAAGTTCTTTCTTTAGACTCGACATTTGGCCTAGAAACTGCGGCGGCTTCGCTCGCGGGGGCAAAAGCTACCAGTTCCTCTTGGTCATTGAAATCAAGACTCATTGCCGTAAATGATGCGCATTCGCTACCCCTTGACCCCCCACCAAGATTCACTTGCCCCCTGCTATAAGCCATTGGCCCCCCGCCACCACGCCTGCAACGAGGCACTGGCCCGCCCCTTCCAGCTACTGACGCACCGCGTTGAGTTATTGGCGCGCCGCTTCGAAACATCAAGACACCGCTGTGTTGGCCTTCCATCTTTCCAATGTGGGCATATTTTCCCGCCAGGTTCACTAGCTCATGCTGCGAGCTGTCAACTGCAACAAACGAGCACCACTTGCCAACAATTTGATATTTAACTCCAAGGCGGACAGCTTCACGTTTGGCAAAGTCATTTTTCTTGCTTTGATGTTCGTCAATGAACAAGACGCCTTTTTCATTTTTTGCATTGAAAATCCAGCCACGGCCCTCCTCCAATTCTGCGGTGATCTTCCGGGCTGTGAGTTGATGAATGGTTGTGCCCTCCCCAGTATGCTCTACCGGAATTTTAAGGGACAGAGGACCGTGCTTTGATGATCCTTTGAGCAGAACGAATTTTGGTTTCTTTTCTTTGACCATTGGTGAGAACAGGAGGTAGACAGTAGTTCGATTGAAGGGAAAGAGGGATGGAAGCTTATAAGGTGCTTGAATGATTGCAGGTTCTGGTATGGTTGGCAGAGGTACCGGCGTTTTAGTGTCTGTCTCTGGAATTGTCTCGTCAAAAAGGGAGATCGTCTGTGCTTGACTTTCCTCCTTCTCAATATTCATTGTTTTAGACTGGTCAGAACTAGGTTCCTCAACAATCTCGAAGTCGTCATCCTCGGCTGAAGAGCCAACGTCTGTTTCATATTCCACCTCCAGGGTGTAGTCGATATGCGGCGTTAATGCACCTTTTAGCATGCGCACAACCTTCTTATCTAGCTCCTCATTTTCAGTGACAGATTGCGAAAAGCCATTTCCCGCGCGCGCAATACCCTGGATAAGAGAATGAGAAAAAGTGTCACCGATCCCCAAACTAAAAAATCGGATTGGATTATTCGGTACAATTTTGTTTATATACGCGAATAACTCTTCTTGCTCCCATATCTCACCATCTGTTAACACCAGAACTTCGAGATCTAGGTCTGGGAAACGGTTTTCGACAGTCGCCTTGAACGGCGCCAACATTTCAGTGCCCCCGAAATCACTATCAATAGTATCGGTAAAGGCCAAAGCTGCATCGAGACTAGCTTTATCGTAGGACTTGCTTTTTTTCCATAAGAAAGAAAACTCGGAGCCAAAGGAGCAAATATTAAACTTAATGCCCACAGGCAAGGATTTCAGAAAGACTTTTAGCGCGGTTTTGAGGGTGGCGATTTTGTCATACATGCTTCCACTTCGGTCAATGATGAATACAATTTCTGGAGCGGAAGGAGGAAGTTCAAATCTTGGCACGATGGAGGTCATGAGAGCTTTTTGATGTGGAAGTGTCGGATGAGTTTCCAAAAAGGCATACGGAAGGTGCTGGTCCTTTGCATTAACAATCAACACGAAATCTTTTTCCAAGGCGATACTCTTGCCCTGTGACCGTAACGCCTTGGTAGCGGATGCCCTGGAGGCGCGATGGTCATCTTCTGAGTCGGTGGATATCCGGCCTAGCAGGACATCTATGGGGTGGGATGGCGAGTGAAGGCGCTGGATAACGGATGAATCGGCTACCATGACATCAACGGTGATATCAATGGCACCGGTCCGTCGGGAACTTTGGCTGCTGGGAACATGAGCTTTACGTTCGGTGCGCAGGAGCTCGGAGACTGTATCGGGAACGTTCCCAAGATCGGGCACGTCCTTGGACCCACCGCCGTAGCGCGGGCATATTGAAGTGGGAATGGTGAAGCGGACGCCATTGGCCTGGGCGTCATGCTGGAGCTCGCCGATATAGGTGATATGGACGACGACGGTGGATTTCGGTGGGATGTTGCCGATGGAGGTGGTGAACGTGTCCCCTGCGGCGGTCGACTGTTCCAGAAGACCAGCGCTTTCGCCCTTCTCGACAGCAGCGTCGTACTCAGTACGGGCTTCATCCCGCTCCTTCACAAGACCATGGATGGAGCGGCCAGCAAAGTCGCACTGAAACGAGACCACACTGACGCCGTCGAACAGCGGGAAGGAGTATGCCGCATTTTCGATAACCGTGGGCTCGGAGTTTTCGAAGGTCTGAGAGAGAACAGTGCGCGAGGTAGTTCCTAAGAGGGTGGCATGGATCTTCAGGTCAACTTGGGGGAGATGAACTTTCTGGACATCTATAGAGGGATCTTGGCGTATGAACCAGCAGCCACAGTGGGGGAGTTGGGCGTATGACATGGCAGATGAGAAGTATCGGGGTTGGTATGAGAGTCTGCAGATGAGTGGGAGAGGTGGTGATGATGATGATGAGAGGAGAAGTGAGGTCGAGAGAGAGAAGGTAAGTTGATGCCTGGTGGCGGAACTGCCGTTTTTGGCGATGACGTACCGGGGTCGCATGTGACATCGCGGGTGTTTTTGGAAGTACGGAGTCCCAGATTAACGAACTAGTTACTAGTTAGTTAGTTATACGCCGGAATATTCCATCAAGACAGGATGCCGCCGATGCGACCTCAAACCGCTGCCAATATCCGCTAACGCACACTAGTCTGCCCGGCTCTCCACCGCCACCCGCACGCCTACCGACGCCAGCTTGGGGAAGGGGAACAGCAGCCCATGCTTGGGCACCACGTCGCTGGCATCCGTCTGGAAGAGCCGCAGCCGGGGCGCCCCCGGCCGGTACAGCTCTGCCAGCGTGTGATAAAGCTGCATGTACACCAGGCTGTCTGTGTCAGCCTGCACTCCACTAGCTGAATTGGGTAGTTACATATGTACACGTACTTCTGGCCCATGCACGCCCTCGACCCCTTCGCAAACGTCACATAGTGGCTCTGCATGATCCGCAGCTGCACGCCACGGCAGAACCAGCGTTCCGGCTCGAATCGGCCGGGGTTCGAGAACACGCCAGCGTCGCGGTGCATCCAGTAGCTGGACATCGACACAGGAGTCTGGTTGCGAGTCAGTCGGCTGCGTGCATCCTCTCTTGGCCCCGCCTCGTGCACTTACGCCCTTGGGGATCGTTCAGCCCTCGAAGTGTAGTGCAACATCTGGCGAGATTCGTGGAGCCCGTAGCATGCTTCCGATCGCCATTCTGTGCCGTTTCGCGGCCGTCAGCTACAAGGCAGAACGGTTCCAGCAGAGTACCCACCGCAAACCCTCCCGGATACAAGCCGCAAGATACGGCACTCTCTCCAGGTCATTCCATGTTGGACGCCCGCTTTCACCTTGCCCAAACAGCGGCGCCAGCGCTGCGCGAAGCTTGATTTCCTTCTCCTCGTCGAGGCACAGGTACGTGACGATCGTAGTTAGCGTGGCCGTGACGTTGTGTGATTCCGCCTGTTGGATAAGCTTGTCGCACCTGGTCAGCAAGAATACCTCACTGCAAAGCTGCTCAGCCAGGGCGTCATTCGCCACACATACCTGGGCCAGTCTTGAATAGCCTTTACTTCCGAGCCGGGATTCATAGAAGTCGTTGTGCACGAGATGGTCGAGAACGGTGCTGTTGTTCCGCGTTTTGCACTCGTCGGGTGGCCGCAACTTGGTTTCCAGGACCTGCCGTCGGATTTTCTACGCTTCACGTCAGCATCACGGCCGGGTAAATGGCTGTAGCAGTGCAGACATCATCCCAGAGCCTCCAATGCGTCATCCGCTCTGTCATCGACCTAACGATGGGCGATGTGAAGACTCTTGGCAAAGATTTTAGCTTCTCGAACCTAAGGTAACTATCCTAACGGCCCGACCTACATACCTTGCCAACCACGGTTAGGCAACCAGAAGTGGGACCGTTACATTTCCATGCTTTAGCGTTTGGAACCTGACCCGCTAGTTAGCGAAGCTAGAAAATTCTATCCTTCAGGGCTCACCATTGGTCGTTGAATGTTGGGTCCGCAAGGTAGTCGCTTGGTTCGTCGAAGATTACCGATGAGATTATATCTGCAGCAGGATGAGAATGCACATCTTATTCATCCTTGCGGAGCAGCGTACCAGTCGTCAGGGAACTCAGAGCGTGTGTCAAGTTTATTGGAACTCCTTTATCTACCAATGCGTTGAGTCTGTTCCGCAGCCTCTTCACTCGCTCCACAACTCTAGGTTCAGCCTTGACAATGCCCGCGCGTGAAAAGAAAGGGTCCAGCGGCACTCGAGATAGACGGTGGTCTTCGTGGGTCCTGGAGATGGCTGCAAGATCTGGGCTGCGATTAGCTGACAGACAATAGGCTGATAGAAAACATACCTTCATAGCCTGTGCCTTGAGAGAACCTCATGTAGCTATCGCTTTTTCTAACCGCACTGGTTACGAACAACTGGTGATAGAACGACGGTTCCAAGACGTGCAGCTCTTCCGGGGACACACGGACAATTGGGCCTTATCAGAGTTAGAGAGTAGAACCAGTATTGCGTAATGCGACATCGCTCGACTACACAACCGTATTTATCGTGCATTTCACGGATCCGGAGGTAATACTCGCCGGTCCTGAACCAGTTGTGGTAGAATTCATACCAGAACGTGATGCGAGGTAACAGCGGACCGGGGAAGTGAGCAATGGGGCTGAAATAGAGACGGTAGATCACTAGACAGGCTATGTACAGCCCGCAGTAGACAAGGAGTGCTGCCGCAATTGCAGGCCAGGAAATAGACGCCAGGAAACCCATGGTCTCTGGTAATCAGAACAAAACTCGAACGCATCTTCCAGCAGCATCGGGAATTATTGGCACAGGAGTTTTCGCTTTATAGTGAAGCTCCAAATAATGAATGTGCCGCCGCGCGAATTTCATTCCTGAGGCTGCCGTCGTGATCCTAACAGAGGCAGCGTTCACCGGGCAGGGCAACAAGGGCACTTTCTTCCACAAAGAGCTCACGGAGGGCGGCCTGCCCCGGGGTCGGGGCCCACAGGCAAGCAAGCAACCAGGACAAGATGGAAATGAGCTTGAGCAAATGAAGGATACCAGCAAAGCTGCGAGAATTGTGAGAACAGTGGGGTTCTCGGTTCCATAGCTACTTCTCCTGGGAAGAGCAAAGAATGGATGGGTGATGAATGGGGGGGATGCTGTTGCTCTGATGGAGAGCTATGGGTAATGTGCGATGTGGTGTCAGGCAGCATTATTGTTGCGATGGCCAGACAGCCCAAGCACGAAGCTCAAGTAAATTTTGATAATACTTTATTAAATTCTAAACCTGTGGCTGCGGTGTTTTTGGTTGAAAACAACGCGGGCCGGAATGCTAATCGGAGGGGCGACTAAGCCATGACTAAGCATCAGGCTCGGCGTGGTTGGCGTGCGGTGTGTGAACTCTACTCCGTACAACGCTAAGTCACGAACTACGGAACCGGCGACGTGCCAAGAGCGCCGTTGCAAAACCGTTGATTGAAACCGAACGAACAAGACGCTGACTGATTATTTATGTATAGGCGAAGGGGAAGGGATTTTTATTTCCCCAGACAAAGCGGTATCGAAGCGACAGGGAACACACCGACAGAAAAGGCCGAGAGATGGGGAACGCCAACTCAGACAAGTGAAGTAAGACACATAGAAAAGAGAAAGGGGGAGGCAAAAAAAGCTGCGCCGGGCCCAACGCCGTAGAAACCGCATCGATGGTAGAACCGGGCCGTGTCGTGGGACGCGCTCCAAGACTGCAGGAACGCTGGCACGGAAGATTATTATTAAGAAAAAAAAAAAAAAAAAAAAAAAGAGGAATGGAAATACTCCGTACGCCGCGTGGAGTCCACGTGTGGACGGAAATTATTATTGGAGGTGCTGGGCTGGCGGCGGCGGCGGGAGCGGCGGGCGGGGATCCAGGCTGTTGCGGGATCGCAGGTGCGCGGCCGCCCGGCTGCCCAGTTTCCTGGCCAGCTTGGCGTAGTGCAGGCCGCAGGCATTGCACAGGGTCCGGGCACCGTCGGGGCCACGCCGCCACTCGGGCGTTTCGGATCGACTGCAGCTGTGGCAGCGGCCGGGGGGAGCGGGTTTCTAAACAGCGCGCGCGAGGAAACGCATGTGTCAGAAGAAGAAGAGGAAGAAGAAGAGAGAGGGGATGGATGGGGGACGAGGTGCATACCCCCCGGCGCCGCTTTGCGTCGCCACCGGCGAACCCGCCGCTGGCAGCTTTGGCGTCGTCGCGGAAGGCGGCCGGGCCCCCTGGCTCGGAGTGCAGCAGACGCATGCGCTCGCGCTGCTGGGCCATGGCGTGTTCCTGGTCCAGGACGGCGCCGCGGATGCGGCCCAGGGCCTCGAGGTTGCGGCGCTGGGTCTGCAGCAGGTCGTCGATTTCGGCCAGGGTGGGCAGGGTGTGCTCGGAGCGGTTGGCCTGGTAGATGCGGGCGGCGTGCACGCGCGAGAAGTCCAGGGTGCGACAGGTGCCCTCGACAACCTAGACGGGGGTGCTCAGTCAGTGGACGATGCTCTCTCGGGCGAGGAGGAGGGTGGGCACCTCGTTCCAGGAGGTCTGCAGATCGAACAGGTCGAAATGGCGCTTCGCGGGCTCGACGGACAGGCTGGCGGGACGGCGGGCTCGGGCGTCGGGCTTGGGGGTGGCGTCGGCGGGCTCGGGGGCCCAGAAGGCGGGGCGCTGCTGGAGCTCGTAGGCAGGGGCGGCGGCGGCGGGCGGGTAGAGGCCGTAGGCAGCAGGCGGCGAGGGCAAGGCGGTGGGTGTCGCGGTGGTGGTGACGCGGCGGGCTTCGTAGGCCGGGCTGTGGGAATGGGCGGCGGTCTTGGAGCTGCTGCCGTGGGAGGGCGAGCGGGCGGAGGCGCGGGACAGCACGGACGGGTTGCGCGAGTCCTGGGAGCGGAGGGAGGTGACGCTGGAGCGTTCCTCGGAGCGACTGGAGGCGGAGGGCGCCTGGTGGTGGTGGTGGTGTTGGTGGTGGTGCTGGTGCTGGTGGTTATGCTGGAGCTGGGGATGGGGGTGTTGGTGGTGCTGGTGGTGGTCGAAGGGGGCGAAGGGGGCGGCCGAAAAGGGGTTGGGCGGGCCGCTGGGGCCGGCGGCGGCGGGCGTCGGGGCGGCGTGTTGGGGGAAGGGGAGGGCGCTGGCGGCGGTGCTGGTGCTGGTGCTGGTGCTGGCGCAGGCGCTGTGGCCGTGACCGGGACCGGGGCCGGGGCCGGGGCCGGGGCCGGAGCCGAGGGCCTCGTGGATGGAGGGCAGCGAGAGGGCGGGCGCGTGGTTAGGCAGCTGGGGAGCAAAGGACGGGTGGTGGTGGTGGTGGTGGTGGTGCGACGATGGGCTGACGGGGGGCGAGGCGTGCGGGCGGGCGAGGTCGAGGCCGGCGAGGGCGGGCAGGGGGGCGGGCCATTGGGGCATGGTGGGTGTGTGGGAGTGTGGGAGTGTGTGGTGAGAGAAAGAGAGTGAGAGAGAGCGAGAGAGAAAGAGAGCGAGAGAGAAAGACAGAGAGAGAGAGAGAGAGAGAGAGATGAGATGGCCGAGATCGAGATGCGGGTGAAACAAGCGTGGGCGAAACGGCGTGGGATGATCGGCGCAGCTCCAGCTGGCCGCCCGCGCGCGCTGCTCTGCTGCGCCTGCTCCCACTGGCTCCCAGGCAACCCGCCCGCCCGTGCGCGATCGATCCGCCGGCGAAATCTCGGGCAGGATCGCCGGCGGATCGCGATCCATGCATCGTACGAGCCTAGCGGTGAGAGTACGGCGGACTACGGAGGAGTACGGAGTACTGTACGTCGAGGTATACGGAGTACTAGTACTAGTGGTAGTACTCTGTACGGAGTACTGTACGTCGTGGTATACGGAGTACTAGTACTAGCACGGAGCACGAGGACGGCCCGCCCACGCTAGCGCCCCCGGCCGCCCGCCACGCCGTAGCACTTTACTCTCTCACTCTCTTACTCTCTCTCACGTCCAGAAAACAGAATAAATTGATATCTAGTATCATATCCACCCACTGCAGAGACCATCCTACTCCCAGCTCTTCTCCTCGCTCGTGTACCGCATCTGCCACCCCACGCTGCCGTTCCGCCCCTCCCGCTCCGTCACCGTCTCCACCGCCTTGATCACGTCGTAGCACACCTCGCTCGTCACCACGCTATCCTGCCGGTATCCCGGGTGGCCCGCCACGAACTCCCGCAGCCACCGTGCGTTCGTCGCCACGCGCCCGTCCGCCCGGCACCGAATCAGCTGCAGATACTGCGCCAGCGCGCACCGCGTCTCCACGTCGATGTTGATGCTGTCCAGGTACGACTCCACGATCGGCACCAGCCCCGGGAACCCCCCGCTCGCCGTCGACCCGTTGACGATGTCCGCAATGCTCATCCGCTCGTACTCCGCCGCCACCGGCCCCAGCCGCGGCGACGACGGCGCCGACGCCGACCGCGAGCTCGACCCCGAGCTGCTACCACCACCACCACCACCACCGCTGCCCCCCGCCGCCCACCCCCGCGCCCGCCGGTGCGGGAACGGGTCCTTGCGGAAGTAGAACGTCTCCTCCAGCACCGCGTTGCGCGCGTGCGCCGTCGCCATGTTCTCCGTCGTGCGCGCGATCGGCACGTAGAAGTTCAGGTCGAAGCTGAGGATCGCCCGCGTGATCAGCACCATGAACACGCTGAACGCCGCGTTCTCAAAGTCCGTCATCTGGATCTCCATCGGCCGGAACTCCACCCGCCACCCAATGTCGTTCTCCGCCGGCGGCGGCTTGAACCGGATGTGCTGCCAGTTCGTCGACTGCAGGTTCTCGAAGTGGTCCGTCTTGTCCAGGTCCAGCTCTTCCAGGTCCTCCGCGAACACCACGATCGGGTCGCGGATGAACAGGTGCGCAAAGTGCGTCGCCAGCAGCTCGTCCATCCCGCCCGCCAGCAACCGCTGTTTGATCTGCTCGTCCACCACCAGATCGGGGTCCATGTACTCCGCCCGTAGCCGCGGATCGTTCGAGATATACGTCGAGTTCGACCCGTACCGGGACTTGGGAATCCGCCATCTATCGTGCTTCAGGGGCTAGCAGCCATGTCAGTCAACACCGCCAAGGTCGTCCCACACAGATCGCTGCGCAACCACCAACCTTCTCCCCGAGTTCTTCTGCTGTCCTGCAGTCGACAGCGTTGCTAATCTGATTCCACCGAACATCCGTGTCCACCAGAAATCCTTTATATATCGGTGTCGCTGCCGTTAGCGCGAGCATGATCGGCCCCAGCGGGCTCAGTTGGTCGTAGAGCTTCCTTCCTTCATTGATGTTCATGCACTGAAACGTAATCTGGAGACAGCAGCTCCCCATGCCAAACGCCATCGCGTCCATGTAGACATGGCCCTCCTTCGCAGCGCCATTCCGAACATCGTCATCCTCCGGCCAGGTGTGGAGGTCGTAGTTCACCGTGGGGTCGTGAAACGGCCAAACCGTGTTTGTGTCGCGATACACGGGCACGTTGAGCTCCACCTTTCGACCTCTGCGCTGCCGGATGTTGGCCGCTAACGTAGGGAACCGGATGTGCGGGTTCGCGATCTCGTCCGGCACAAATTGCGACCGCAGCGCAGGTCCGGAAAGGGGGTAGGTCGGCGTAGAAAAATCATCCTTGGTGCCTAGCCGGGGAAACGTGGTGAGTGTGATAGGGTATTCATTTGGCGCCATATGGTTCTTCGCAATCACCCGTCTGCGGGGTCGGTGAGCATTGCGCTGCGCAAAGGATGGCCGTGGGGCGGGGAAGTCCTACCTCCGTTTCATATTCGATTCCACGCTCAAAAGATCCTTGAACCCGATGCCCCATGGCTTGCCTGGCGTGGCTTCCAGCATGAAGCGGCCAAACTCGGGGTGGAATTTCGGAAGGGGCTCCGATCTACTGTCACTACCCATTAGTCCGCCGTCAACAATTCCAGCATAATGCGTTGGCAGCAGGATCTCGCACGATTTGTCTTCCTTTGCAAGTTCCTGGTCCTTTGCCAGGGATCGAAGGATATCCGCCTGGCAGAGAGACAGCCGGACCTTCCGCTGCTCATCATCCACCGCAACAACGAGATACTCAATCTGACAACGAAGTCAGTCCATGCACACAAGCGCCACCGGGCCCCAAGCAGTGATTGGGCGTACCTCATCTCCCCAGAGCAAGGCATCTCTCTCCTTGCCCTTTGCTTTGTTCCAAATGGACAACAATTGCTGGGATAAGCGGTTAAAACGGCACGGTTAGGCGCAGTGGAAGAGACCCAGTACCTCGATCCCCCACTCTCTGACTTTGTTCGCTTTCGTCTTTGCCTCCGGCCATGACAGCGGGGTGCCGAGGGCGCTGGAGCCAGGGGGTCAGTCTAGAGACGCGGGCGGGAGGGGAGGGCGGAGAGCTACTACGTACAGCAGGCCCATGGCGCAATCGCGGGTAGGGGGGCTCTCAACTCGCTTGGATTACACCGGCGCCTGAGGGGGAAGTCTGGAGAGGAAGTGGGCAGGCGGAGGCTCCATGGGTGCGGGAGGCCATCTATTTAACCAACACTAATTGTCCCCGAGCGAAACGGAACTCCGACCGGGTTGATGAGAAATCCTCCACAGCCGGCGTGGATTAATAAGCGAGGGGCAAATATGCTTTGCAGCGGGAACGACCAGGAGATCCAGCATCAGAAGGGAGGGAAAAAAAAAGACAACGTCAGTATCCAGCTCTCTCCAGCCGTGTTGGCTAGCCCTGGTCGCGGGGGAGAAAAAAAAAAGCTGCGAGAGAGGTTCCCCCCCCCCCCCCGGCTCAAGACGCACCGGCAGCACCCGTCGCCTGCAACACACCCACTGCTGCACGCCGATGGACGGCCGCCGACGGGCTCCTCGCATCCTGCAGACAACCCTCCTCGGCCTCCAGCCGTGTCCGTCGACTGCGCCCTATCAGACTCTCGCCCGCCCGCCCCTCGCAGCACGAGATGCTTCCTCTTACAGCCCGCAGATTACAGTGCCTGCAGAACCATTGGCCTACGCCGCCTGACAGGGCTCCTCCCTACACCTACCGTGGTTGATCGAAATGCTGGCGGGACTACAGAGCCCGCTTCTGGCCCGCCTCGATGGCCCGGGGTTCACGTCACAACCTTGCGGGGCTGGGGAGGTCGTGCGGATGCCGGCGGCTTTGATTTGAGATGCCTGTGTCACGAATAAAAACCCCCAGCTGCACCCCTGGCCTGCTGGCGTGCGCTTGCTGGGTGCGAAGGCTGAAACGCACGGCATAGAGGGGCGTGGGCTGACGGATGGAGATGCCAGGGTGCATGTTGCACTGCAGTCCCGTCTTCAACCATCATAGTCGTAGTTGGTGTTGGAGGCTGAGATATCGCCCGTAGACAGATAGAGACATGGTGTACCAGGAGATAGAAGTATTGCAGAAACGTAGCTTGTCTATGAAAGAAAACCGCCATTCATAACAAAAGCCGGTGCAGTAATGCTTTCATTTCACGAAACAACATTGGTTATACTACAATCCACCAGTAGGTCGACTCTGGCGCGCGCATGACCATCCTCAAAATCTGTCTCGTTCAATTGCTTCGGGCGCCTCCCTTCGCTGCACGCAGCTCGTCCATCTTCGCGACCCGCTTCTTGAACTCCTCATATTGGCATTTTTCGTACGTATGTCTCTCGTTCTACCACACCAATATCAGCACAAATGTGATCCAACACGATAGCTTATTTAACAAGGTATCATATGTTGCATGAACTCCTGGGACCCAGGCTGGAGAGAATATTTCGCACCTCGCATTTCCACGGTAGGTAAAACTCCTGGACGCGGCACCGGTTCAGCGGGATCAGTAAATGCGCGCAGCTGTCTCTGTATGCAATCGGGAGGCGAGCATTCGACATTTCTTCGCGAGTGGCGGCTGCCGGCTCTATCAACACGGTTAGTGATGAGGTTCGGGGTGGTTCCCTCAGAGGTTCAGCAATCGGCAAACTCACGGCTAGTGCCATCCGTAACCAGCTCTTTGAGTGTCATGATACCTCCGTCTTGTTGACCTTTATTCACAAGCAGCTGGGACTTGCAGTTTTATTGAACAGTACAGAGTGCTCCATATAGCCACCATGTGCTTACAAGCACACCCACACGCACAGTCTGCTTGGGCCGGTCGGAACCCGGAGCAGAGTTTCCCCGGAACTCCCACTTAACGCGCTTGTTTGGTTTGTCGCGTCTGCCCTCTTGCTGAGCGCACCATCGAGCTTCTCTGGGTTCACATTGTGGGAAAGCAGGTGTTATTTTCTGTACTGCCAGTTGATGGCATTGCTGCAGTCCTCCTAACCCCCCTAATGCTGAACTTTCTGGCTATAATGAATTTTTAGCAATCTCCTCTGGTGAAACTGAACGTGAAATTCCATCTCCTCTTACCACTTTAAGCACAAGAAAAGAGCCGCACCCTGCGGTTCCATTTTGTGATCACCATGACGGGTATTGATAGTCAGGTCTATTCTGCAACTTACAGCAATGTACGTACTTGAGACCCTCCCACCTGCTTAGTTAGACCTACCACTAACCGCCCTGCGAATAACTAGGTCCCTGTGTATGAGTTCAAAGTGGGGTCAGACAGTGTTATGCGGCGACGCCATGATGATTGGATTAATGCGACCCACATACTGAAGGTTGCTGGGCTTGATAAACCATCCCGGACGCGTATCCTAGAAAGAGAAGTACAAAAGGGCACCCATGAGAAAATCCAGGGTGGTTATGGGAAGTATCAAGGTACAAAAGCTCTCTGGGCATTCGCATGATGACCATGAACACATTTTCGCTAACTTCAACTTTAGGAACATGGGTGCCTCTCTCAGATGGGCGCATCCTAGCCGAACGGAACCGAGTGCTGGACCAGCTGCTCCCCATCTTTGACTTTATCCCCGGTGACAGAACACCACCCCCGGCCCCAAAGCACACCACTGCAGCATCCTCGCGTCCAAAACTCCATAAGATGGGTGCTTCAGGCCGGCGAGGCGGGCGTGGTGGATCATTCGCTGCCGCCCACACGCGCACGCCCACTACTATAAGTTTCAATCACACCCAAGACACGCATTCCCTGGTCCAACCGTCGTTCAATGACGACGAGTCGATCGCGCAAGCCAGCCATGAGTCCTCTTCGGTACTGGCAGAAGAAGATATCGCCCATGTGTCCCAGCGTTCCACCCATCATCGAAAACGGAAGCGAGAGGGTGACGCGAACGCGTTGACGGCGGTGGAACAACAACATATTATGTACGGAGACGAGTTACTAGACTACTTCATGACAGTTGGCGATGCACCCGCAGGGAGGAGAATTCAACCGCCTTCCCCTCCTCCGCACTTCCAGCCTGATCGTCCAATTGACGATCAGGGAAATACTGCTCTGCACTGGGGATGTGCCATGGGGGCTCTGGACGTGGTAAAGGATCTTATCGACCGGGGAGCTAACATTTGCGGGCTTACGTCGCATGATGAGACCCCTCTTGTACGAGCCGTACTGTTCACCAACAACTATGAAAAAAGAACTATGCCGGAGCTCGCTGAAATCCTCAAGGATACCATCACATTTCGAGACTGGTTTGGTGCTACGGTTTTTAACCACCTGGCCGTGGCCACCAAGAGTAAAGGCAAATGGAGAAGCTCCAGGTACTACTGTCAAGTATTGATTGCCAAGCTTGCGGAGATGTATTCGGCCCATGAAGTGGGATTGTTGCTTGCTTCACAGGATTCCAACGGTGATACGGCAGCTTTAACAGCAGCCAAGAACGGCTGCTACCGCCTGGCTGAAACCCTACTACAGCAGTGTCCTGAGGCAGGCAACCTTCCGAACAAGCATGGAGAAACAGCGAATGACGTGATGATTATGCTCCAGCAGCAACAGAGTTCCCAAAGGGATTATCCGCACCGGCCTTCATCTGCAACGCAGCAAAGTGTTCAAGATGCCGACACTTTCCACATTGGGTCTTCCGATACCGTTGTCCAGTCCCGGCCACCGGCGGCCAACGAGCTTACAGCATCTTTACTCCAGAGAATAGGGTCAATTATGGAGGACGCGAACAGTAAATTGGCACGTGCTTATGGGGAGGTGAGGTCGTGTCCGCAGAACTTCGACGGTAGTAGCCATCCAAGGGACATATACGAGCAGCTGGAAATAGAACGTGGGAATATCCGCACTGAGAAGGAAGAGATGTTAGCCAAAGAATCAGAATTGGAACCGTTCGAGGCGCTGGCCGCGCGTCACAGCACCGCGAAACAGCGTTACGAGTCATCGCTGCAACTGGCACAAGACCTCAGCCTGAGCCAGAGTCTCCGGATGGAAAACGGCGACATGGGTGTGCATCAGGAAGTTCCGCCATCGGACCTGGATACTACAGACTCTACTGTACCTCCCAGTGAAGAAACACTCCGCCACAAGATCAGTCTGCTGCGCGATATCGCCGCGGCCGAATTGAATCGCGGCAAGGGCGCTCGGGAGATGGTCTCGCACCGGGCGGACGCGGGGCCAGACGCCCGGCTGAATGTGCATCGACGACTAGTGTCACTGGCCACGGGGCTTCCAGAAAAGGACCTTGACCCCATGGCGAAAGATTTAGCCAGCAACCTTGAATTCGCGCGAGCCAACCAGAGCCGACCAAACAAGCCAGCGTCCAACGCCGGCGCGCAGGTGGCGCCGCAGCCGCTCCAGGAGGCAGATTTTGGCGATCGGGCTGAGGGTTAATATGTTGGTATGGTTGTTGGTGCACCGTGCAGTCGTTTTCGTTTCAGATTCAGCAGACCGCTAGTGCTCGGGTATCATATGTTTTGAGTGCATTCCGGCGGCGTGTAGCTGTGTGTATGGGTGTTACTGGACTGGGCTTTGGAGGAGAATTTGTTTTAGCACCTGTAAGATTAAGCAGTGTGGTGTTTGGGTGTCTGGCTGCGTTTCATGGCGGCGGTCGAGTTGGTCAAACGTCGTGTGTTTTGAAACCCTTCCATTGTCCATCGTCCATTTCCGCTGACTCACCACCGCCGTTTCTCGCTGTGGCTGAGTCAGCAGCGCCTCGACAGCGCTGCGCCGTCTGATTGGGCCAGCGAACACCATACCTCGTTTCACGCTAGCCCCGCGCGGCCTAGCGTCATCCATGCGCTAGCCTGCCTGGGTCATCCGCCCGACCAGCCAGCCAATCACCACGCGCGGCCCCCGTCACTAGCCCCCTTCGCGCCTAGCGGCCTTTCCCCCCCCCCCCTGGCTGCTGTTCGCTGGCCGTCCCCTCCCTCGCTCGCCTCCTCGCCTCTTCGCATTCTCGCTCTCTCGCTCTCTTCTCTCTCTTCCCCTCCCCAGACGTCGAGTCTTGCATCTCCTCCCTCCATCAACCCCCCCTTCTTGTCTTCCCTTTTTCTCTCCTCTTTTCTCGTATCCTTTTTGCCCGTCTCTCACTGCGTTGCGTCACTCTTTCTGCTTCTTTGGAAAAGGATTCTCAGCTCAAAAGTTCGCAACCAGGCTCGTCCCTGTCTCCTGTAACGCGCTCCATTCCTTCACGCTCTCTTGACCCCCTTCAATCTCCTCGTTGCTATCGTCTGTGCCTCAATAAAAAAAAGGAAATTCGGCCCGCCTCGCGATCGACTTCCACACGCGATACCCCGTGGTTCTGTACAAAGCAGTGTTGCATCTCTCCCGGGCTCATCCTTCCACTCTATCCACCGTTCTCTTCGATTCTGCTCCGTGTGTTTTGTTTCGCCTTCCGACAAGTCTTTGACGTATTTTGCTCGCTTTTTACTCTTCATTCTCAAACTAGGACGATCTCTGCGTTTTGACCTCCCTGTGACAGCACTTCACTTTCGATCTGTGACCACGCGACTGTTGTTCTACTCCTTTGGATTGCGGTGCAACCTCCCTGGAATTCTTTTGTAGTATCTAGAGCCTCGTCGACCCTTGATCACATATTCAGAGCCCTTACTCGTATCCGTCGATTTAAAATCTTGGCTGCAGACTTCTTGGTACATTCACTTGCCGCTCTCACCCATCGTGCGAATTTTTAATATATTTGCGCTGTACATTTTAATTATATTCAACTTGCGCTATCTTTGGAACTGTTAATTATTGCCTGAACTTTGGAGATCTGGTGAGTTCTGATGACAACTTGGCATGTCGAACCTATCTCTCAGCTTCGTACTGATTTTCGTGATATAGCAAGACAGTTTATCCGCTACGCCTGACTAACGATCCTATTCCTTCACCCAGCGGGACTTTTCCAACGTCTATTCGTTGTATTATACTATTTTGTCGTGCTTTGCACTTCTGTTAATTGCTTAATTCAACCTTGCCTAGTGTTTCGATTGCGCCCTTCCCATCAGTACCCGACAATCTATTTTTTCGGTGTAATAATTTCGAGTCCGATCATCCACACACGCTACAAACACGTCTCGCTGATCAGGACAGCTTCTTTCTTTTCTCATCTGCAAATATTTTATCTCCTGATCGCTCCGCCCCTGTTACCTTTTCTGAACGATTTCGAGTATGGACACTGGCGGTCTAGCTCAAATGACTTTTAACGCATCTCTCAATGGTGGCTCACTTGGAGTTCCTGGTGTTGGCTTTGCTTCTCGCGGAAAAGGTTCCCACATAAAACGTCTCAATGTTGCGCCCACCCCCAAAGTTGGGCCTGGGGACGACTCCCAAGGTCTCCCTACCCCACGAACCAGTCGCTCTCATTTGCTTGCTGGTCTGAGGACTGCCCCGAAACAACCATTGACGCCAACAACGGCTCCCATATTACACCAGCATCCCAATCCTATGGGGTTTGATACCACTGGGTATAATATTCCCCATGCTAACTATCCTGCTTCAATTCCACATACCGCGACTGGCTCAACATTTCAAGCCCAGAACGCGGCGTTCGGTATGAATGTTGGCACCCAAATGTATTCCCTTCCAGAACATGTTCTCGCCCCGCCGAATTTGGATCAGATTCTAGAAAACGGAGAGCCAATGGACGAAAATCTATATAATGAACTCGTGCAAACAAATCTCTTCCTAGCTGCGCAACAACAGCGCCTCCAACAGCAGCTTGCGACCGTTACTGCTGCAGCCCAGCAGTTTCAAGCTTTGAATATTGGGACACCTGTCAATAATCAGCAGGTCCTGACACCCGGTCTTCCTGGAATGAGCTTTTATCAGCAGCAAGCACAGCACGGCATGCAGCCCATCGTTAGCCCGGTTCCTGGAAACCCGGGGGTGTTTTCTGTCTACAATCCTATGACTGGCCAGCACAGTTATCTTGTTGATAATATCCAGAAAGACGCAGGACCAACGATGAATGAGTCATTCCAGGCTACAGTGGCACCCACTTCTAACGCTCGTAGCGACGTTTTGCCATTGACAGAACAACGCCCTTCTCCCATACGGGCTCAGTCTTCAAACAGTGCGCCCAACTTTCCTTCGCCCCCTCGTCAGGCCTCACCCTTGCAGCAAACACCTATTGCGAACCGACGGCCTCATAAGAAAGTTCCTTCCGTAAGCGTCAAAACAGGACTAGATCTGAACAGAAACGGAACTCCAAAGCTAGCAAATTTTCCACCTACCCCTGCTACGGGCACCTTCGGACCCGGTCAGGGGCGGGCGGGAGAGCACCCAATACGGCAGCCCCGTGGGCCACCATCTCTCGAGGAACTTGTTGCCAAGCCAACAGCAAAACATGAAGGCAGCAAGAATTTCGCCACTCGCCAACGTCGCCGCGCGGTACACAATCTCGTTCGTGCAGGCATGGAACGACGCAGCGGCAACAATAGTACTGGCGGAAGCGTTACACCCTCCAGTGATGTTGATTTTAATTTTTCCCCTTACCCTGGCGACAGCGGTAGTGTGAACTCGTCCAGCAAGTCAAGCATCGAAAATTTACGTGGGACGATCGGTATGGAAAGGAAGGACAGGGACGGTTCACCGTATGATTCAACCGAAGGAGTCAGTGGAGATTTGGTCGACTGCGACGTAGAATCTTGCACTACCTTTGAATCTACCCCCAGCCATGGCCCTACTGTCAACGCCCCTCAACGTCGTAAAGCGCCCATGTTTGTGCTTTCAAGCGCTGAAAAACGCAAGAGCTTTTTGATGTAAATATCACTTTGATGAATTGCTGAGGCATGTGGCTTATGAATAATTGTGCGGGGATGAAGGCACAGTTTTTTGCTTTTTTTCTTTCTTATTTCTTTTCTTCTTTGATTATTCTTCCATCTGTAACGCCATTTTTCAAGAAGGCTTCCAGTGATCCTCCGATTGGAATTTTGGAATGGCTTTTCTGTTCAGCTTGGTGCTTTTTACTCTCACACATTCAAGATTTGAGTGATAATCACCATTGGCTCTTCTTCCACAATTAGAGTAAAACATTGGAAAAGAAATTTAACCACACATACCTTTTGCTGCCCACATTTGTATATTTTTGGATTTCCGTTTGGTAGGCCGATCCAACCGCTAATTAAGCATTTTCGTCAACTTTAGGATGGCGTTTGCTTCATACCGCAGCCACATGGCAAAGGCGGGACGAAGTACAGTACCCAATTTAAGGGTCGTACTCAACGGCTAAGTGCAGACCGAACCAAACGCTTTTCAGGACTATCATTGAGCTGTTTGAAACGAAGGATGTCTCTCGAGCCGAGAGGCTCTTAAATACTCGCTTGCAAATTTTCAATGGGCGAGGGTGGGCATTGCTCTGGCCCTTTGGCCTCCCAAAGGTTTCAGCTGCCGGAAAGGCGTGGCTTGTGGACCCACAAGTCCCGTCGTATGCCTAGCTAGCTGGCTGGAGAAGCCTTGCATTTCCTTGGGCTAACAACCGCCTCCTTTCCGTCTCTGGGTGAGTACCTCGCCAAGCATCAACAGCTGCCTCAGCACCGCTGCGAAGTACAGACGAAGACATTCTCAGGGTCACTGATACTTGCAGAATATTCTAGGCTATAAGCCTTTTTAAACCCTACTTTCCATCTTTGCTATGCTGATAAAGGCTACAATAGGAAATAGTGCCGGTGACTGCAACGTTTCCGTTTGAGTATTTTTGTGCTAGCGCCTGGTGGAGAAGACCTATATGGTCTCTGTATACGCGTAAATCGTTTGTTCTAGAAGTAATTAGTGATTGCCATGCCTGGCAAAGCTTAACTATAGACTACCCCCTATACTTGTTCCCTTTGCTAGTTACAATTTTAAAGTCTTCTTAACCGCGCCTAGTGAGGATGATATTAAAGGTAAAGAATTGTTTTTTCAAATACTTTCTTCAACTACTAATAAAACTGCTAGCCAATTCACCACGAGCCTCTGTCCTAAGGAAGCGGAATGCCGGGTTGGAGTACTTCAGGGAATACGTCGTGTCTGATGCCAGCTCCCATCAATGGCAAATATCCCCATTCAGCCAATCCTGGTGAGACTATAGGAAGAAGCAGAGGACAAGCAACAGCACTTCAACAGAAGTCAATTCATTTTTCACCTGGAGCGAGTGCTCCGTCGCAAAACGAGCAAAGTATTCCTGCACATGCCCCACATACCATTGCATCCAAACTCCAGCTCCCTCCGGTTGTGCATCACGGTGTTTGGGAGAAAAATACCAAAAGAACCCCTGATAGATATGAAGAATCGTTGGCGACCAAAATGCCCTTGAAAGAGCGACGACAACCTGCAAGTACCCGCGACGATAACGAAGAAGAACGCCTGGGAGTCTATGGGGTCAGTTTATCTGCAAGTCCAGCAGGCGAAAAGCGTCCAAGATTTTCTGCAAACACCCATCTACCCCTATTTTGCTGGAGAAGGCACTCCGCATCGACAGAGTTCCGTCACAGATCGGTCGAACTTGGTCTAAGAGACACGAAAGGCATTTTACAGGAGCAAGATAACACTGCACAACATTACATGTTAGCAAACGCAACAAGTTCTTCCGCGGCTAATGCATCGGAGACGGTCAGTAGAATGTCAAAATGCAGTCAAAGTGATCTCGAAGCAAATAGTGGCGGCAGCCTTGACATACGCGTCAGCGAGATGATGGCCATAGGAAACAGGAACCAAAATGACCGCGTGGAACCAGAGAGGGCATATCACCGTGGTGTTTTGTCCCGTCTGCTGAGACTCCATCATTCTCGGGATACAACTGAAGTCCACGAGCGTTCTATCTTTTCGTCGATATTACCATCGCAGCACACAAATCGTCGAACCTTTTCTGTTGGTCAAATGACGCCTTGCTCCAAACAAAAATGGTACGAGAAAACTAAGAATTTGTCTTCAAGTTCCCTAAGGACATCAGTGTCCGACTCTCCAAGGCTTTTTTCGGGGGGATTGAACGATTCGCGGCATTTGGGGAGTAATGCAATGCTTGGAGCAGCGGCTAAAAAGCTGTCGTCGCTACCTCATCCCGAAGAAGAAGAAATTCGGACTAGAGTCCCTGTTGCAAAGACAATTTCACGCCAACGGTACGTAGTACAGCTATGCCAGGCTCTAATGAGATATGGGGCCCCGACACACCGACTGGAAGAGTACATGCATACGACAGCAAGGGCGCTGGAGCTTGATGCGCAGTTCTTGTATTTGCCAGGTTGCATGTTTGTTTCCTTCAGCAACGTGACGACGCACACAACGGAGTTGAAGCTACTTCGATACCCACAGGGCGTGGATTTGGGGCGCCTTGCGGATGTTCACCAGGTGTATAAGGAGATCGTCCACGACATCATCGGGGTCGAGGAAGCAACTCAAAAGCTTGACGACATCATGAATCGCAACGACCAGTTCAATAAATGGTGGTTGATCTTCCTGTACGGGTGTGCTTCAGCGACAGTAGGGCCATTTGCGTTTGGGGCAGGAGTCCAGGATATGCCAGTCGCCTTCCTACTAGGCTGTGTAATGGGGGCGCTGAATTACCTCGTTGTGCCGCGGTTCCCTCTGTACTCGAACGTGTTCGAGCTCACTGCAGCGCTGGCGACGTCGTTCCTGGCACGAGCGTTGGGTAGCATCCCAGCCCCCACCGGCGAGTCACGACGGCTGTTCTGCTTCCCCGCGGTGGCTCAATCGGCGATTGCACTGATTCTGCCGGGCTACATCGTCCTGTGCAGCAGTCTTGAGCTACAGTCCCGGAACATGCTGGCGGGATCTGTGCGGCTGGTGTATGCCATCATCTACTCGCTGGTACTCGGGTTTGGGCTGATGCTGGGGACGGCGTTCTACGGCAGCATTGACCCGGCCGCGAGCTCGGCATCGGCGTGCGGCGACGACGCGGCGCGGTTTGGCGGGTGGAACGAGTACGCACGCAAGTTCCCAGCGGTGGCGCTATTCACGGTGTGTTTGATCATGATCCACCAGGCCAAATGGACGCAGACGCCGGTGATGCTAATGATCTCCGTTGCGGGCTACGCGGTGACGTTCTTCTCGGCTAAGCGGTTCCCGGACAACACGCAGGTTGCCAGCGCGCTGGGGGCATTTGTGATCGGGGTGCTGGGCAACCTGTACAGCCGGCTGCGACACGGGCTGGCGGTAGCGGCCATGCTCCCGGCAATCTTCGTGCAGGTGCCGTCGGGGCTGGCGGCAAGCGGGTCGCTGGTAGCCGGGCTGGCGTTTGCCAACGGCATCAACGGTAACAGCACAGCGCTGGACATTGGCACGAGCAAGGTGTACGGCGGCGTGGTGTTCGACCTGGCGTATGGCATGGTGCAGATCAGCATCTCCATCAGCGGGGGGCTGTTCCTGGCGGCGCTGGTGGTGTACCCGCTGGGCAAGCGGCGCAGCGGACTGTTCAGCCTGTAGGTAGTTGGGCAACTAACTCGCCCAGCAGCCCAGCAGCCCAGCCCAGCCGCGGCGGTGCCGTGGGGGTTGCTGCTGCGCCTGCAAAAATCCGCTCGCGATGTCGTCGTTGCCGTTCGTGGCCTAGCGTGGGCCCGCGGCTCGTGCGGGCGGATGCGGCGGCGTGGCGGTGCGCTCAGCCGCGCGAGGCTTGACTGCGACGTCGTCTCTTCCTTGCCCTCTTTCTCTCCTCTCTCTTCTTCTCTTCTTCCCCTCCTCTCCCCTCTTCCCTCTTCGTTCTTCCTCTCTCCCTCCCCCTCCTCCCCCTCCTTCTCTCTCTATCCTTCCTCCTTCTCTTCTCCCTCTCTCTTCTCTTCATGACGTCGCCTGCTACCAAGTCGTAACCATGGTCCGCATCCCGCTGGCCCACCGCATCGCCAGCAAAGGGAGCACCAGGCCCCCCAACGACGATGCTCTCGCAGCCGACTCCAAGCATTTGATCCTCAGGACCTCGGTCCTACGTGTGTGTCTCCCTGCTCCCTCCTAGCCTTCTTCTCTAGCCGGTGCTGAGCTCTCCACCAGGGTCGCAACTTGGCCGCCAAGGACAGGAATGGTACCAGTGATCCCGTATGTTAAACACCACCCCGATGGCCGAGATCTCGGCTGCATTGCTGACTCTTGAAGTACCTGGTCGTTACCCTCGGCGACTCGCGCCAGTCTACCCCCACCATCTCCAAGACCCTCAACCCAGAATGGCACGTGTCGTTTGATCTGCCCGTCGTCGGCGTGCCGCTACTGGAGTGCGTGTGCTGGGATAAGGACCGATTTGGAAAGGACTACATGGGGGAATTCGACATCCCTCTCGAAGACCTCTTTGCCGATGGCCGTGTTTACCAGGAAGTGTGTGCCGTCCTGGTGCCCCCACCCAATTGCTACCTGCTACTGACTTGCCGCCTCTTGTGTCGTGCTGCAGCCGCAATGGTATGACCTGCGCGCCAAATTTAAAACTGGCAAGGACAATGATGTGTCTGGCCAGATTCAGCTCCAATTTTCTCTCTACGATGCCTCCGACCTAACCGCCTCGCCCGAAGACATCTGCTGTAAATTTAGCGCCTTGGTCACTTCTGGTGACGACGACGAAGAGGCTATCATTCCTGCATCTTCTGACGACAAATCCGATGCCACCTCCGACGAGACCACTGATGATCCTGCCCGGCTGGGATCTGCTGAGAACAGGCGCCGGAAGCTGCGCCTTGCCAAGTTGAGGGACAAGTCCATTGCTGCTCGCGCCTATGAGTTTTCTGGTGCCAAAGACGGCGTCTCAGGAATTGTCTTCCTTGAGGTTGGCAAAGTCCTGGACTTGCCCCCCGAGAAGAATGGTAAGCCTCAGTCAAAAGCCCCACGATTTGATCAGCGTTGCTGATAGAATCGATTCCTTGAAAAGTGACTCGCACGTCTTTTGATATGGACCCATTTGTCGTCACCTCTTTAGGCCGAAAGACCCTACGAACGCGTGTCATTCGTCATAACCTCAACCCAGTCTTTGACGAAAAGATGGTCTTTCAGGTAATGAAGCATGAACAGACTTATTCTTTCAGCTTTACTATTATGGACCGAGATAAGCTGTCCGGAAACGACTTCGTCGCTTCGGCAAATTTTCCCCTACAGAATCTGATCCACGCTGGACCCGTTGCCGATCCTGAGACAGGCCTATATCGTCTCTCTGGTCTATTCGAGACCCCTGTTCAGGCTCCCGCAGCATCAAAATCCCGTTTTAGGCTGACCCTTTCACGCTCCTCATCTGCCTCAAGTCTTTCGAAGCTCGCACGGCCCGGCTTAAAATCAAAAACGTCGGCCACATCCTTGTCAAGTCAGTTTCAAGTGGCGGAACAGTCAAACCATGCCCACATTCCTACCCCATGCACTTCGGCAACCCAGTTAAGCGTACCAGGGATAGCTGCCTGTCCCTCAGACGGCACCACTACGCCGCCTGACACCGATGACTTGAAGTGCTACGTTATACCGCTTACACTGAAGAATAAAGATCGATGGGAAGACAAGCATTTTCCCGAGCTTCACGTTCGTGCTAAGTACATGCCTTACGCTGCTCTACGACAGCAATTCTGGAAAGTCATGCTGAAGCAGTACGATGCCGATGAAAGCGGCCGGATAAGCAAGGTTGAATTGACGACAATGCTTGACACGCTCGGTTCAACGCTAAAAGAATCCACGATTGACAGTTTTTTTCATAAATTTGCCAATGAAAACGAGCCTAGCGACACTATAGACTTGACTTTTGACCAGGCAGTTATCTGCCTTGAAGAGACCTTGCAGACGTTGCAGAAATCTGCGGGATCTCACTCGAAAAATTTGGTACATATTTCTCCCCCATCGCCGGGAAGCGAAAATCTATCCTGTGAGGATCTACCTCGATCTTTGAGTTCTTCCGTGCCCCTCACGACGACTTCGGGACGGAGGACTGTGAGCCACAGTACATCACGCGATGAATCCACCTCTAGCGAAGATGGACCCCTTCACCCAGATGATTTGGCTGATGAGCGTGGGGAAGAGCATGTTATCGAACTTCGAGAGTGCCCACTCTGCCATCAACCGAGACTCGAAAAGCGATCTGATTCTGACATAATCACTCACATTGCTACATGTGCCAGTCAGGATTGGCGCCAGGTTGATAATCTGGTAATGGGTGGTTTTGTCACTTCCAGCCAGGCCCAACGGAAATGGTACAGTAAAGTTATCACTAAAATTTCGTATGGTGGGTACAAACTTGGGGCCAATTCAGCGAATATTCTCGTTCAGGACCGAATCACTGGACAGATAAATGAAGAACGCATGAGCGTGTATGTACGGTTGGGGATTCGCTTACTTTACAAGGGCCTTAAGAGTAGGGACATGGAGAAGAAACGAAGTAAGTATTACCAGCCTTACGCGGGCGCACTACTGCTTTCTTGTATGTTTTTTAACACAAGGTCAATAGTTCGGAAGATGTTGAAATCCCTCAGCATCAAACAAGGGAGGAAGTATGATGACCCGGCATCTGCGGGACAGATTGAGGGATTCATGGCTTTTCATCAACTGGACTTGTCAGAAGTGCTTCTTCCCCTCGATGAGTTCAGAACTTTCAACGAATTCTTTTATCGGGCCTTGAAACCAGGCGCACGGCCGTGCTCGGCCCCTAACAACCCAGACATTATTGTTTCACCGGCGGACTGCCGAAGTGTTGTCTTCGATCGAATTGACGATGCAACAAAGATTTGGGTCAAGGGCCGAGAATTTTCTTTGGCTAGGCTCCTTGGCAAAGCTTACCCCGAAGATGTGGAGCGGTACAAAGGCGGTGCTCTGGGAATTTTTCGATTGGCACCCCAAGACTACCATCGTTTCCATATACCGGTGGATGGCGTTATGGACGTGCCTAAAACTATCGAAGGCGAGTATTATACAGTGAACCCGATGGCTATTCGCTCTGCACTTGACGTGTATGGGGAAAATATTCGCATTCTTGTCCCGATTAACTCCATCGCACACGGACGGGTCATGGTTATTTGCGTTGGGGCAATGATGGTGGGCAGCACAGTGATCACGCGACAGGCCGGGGAAAGGGTTACTCGAGCAGAGGAGTTGGGCTACTTCAAATTTGGGGGCAGTACCATTTTAGTTCTTTTTGAACCAGGGCGTATGAACTTCGATAGTGACCTGACCGACAATTCCAAAGGCGCTCTGGAGACGTTGGTATGCATCGCTTTCTTTTCGCTGCTTTGAAGAATTCTAGGCTGACACTCATTAGATTCGCGTCGGCATGTCTATCGGTCACAGCCCGCACGTCGCGCAGTATACTCCAGACATGCGTAAGCCAGACGAACTGGTGTCAGGGAAGGAGAGAGAGGAGGCGAATCGCAGGATCGGCGGGAATCTGGCGCCGACGATAAAACTAGAGGTATCATCTCATTAGGAAAGCTAGGTGATGTATATTGGTTGTCTTTTCGGCCATTTATGCAGTTTGGTCGCAGTGTATTTAAGCGGCCGGTAATAGAGGAGGTAGCGTTGTATTTTGTTCAACCACAGAGTTGATAGGTCCCGATATGGGCGGCGCTCTTCTTGCGGAGTGTATTTGGCGTGCTTTTGTATGAAGAATAGTTTGGGTTACATATAAGCCTTACGGTGGCATTTTTTGCAGAAGAACATTCAACTCTCGTGCGGCGATCTTACAGAGTGCTAACTAGCTAATTACTCCGTAAAAGTTCCTCGTTCTCGTTGTCGGTCGATGCTTTATTCCCGTCAGCGCAGCATTGGCAAGAAACGCTACTGGGAAACATGCTCGCAAGAAGTGCAAAGTGCAGATGCAGAGAGAGAGAGGGAGAGAGAGATCACGCACGGGAACATGCTGCCAATATCCCAGACACCCTCTGCTGACTTGCCCGGGCAATTCCGTTGATATAAGGACGGCTGCTGGGCTCTCTGGCCCGCTTCAAAGCTGCAGTCCCACCGCTGGACTCCCCTCGCGTGCGTCCAGGAGCCAAATGACCGTGTAACTTAACTAGCTGTAGACAAAGACGGCACTTTTCGCCGAACCTTTACGACTGCTTGTTCGCGGAACATTCGCCTCTGCTTGGTTTGGGCAGCAGGCAGCGAGCATGCGGTGGAGCAGCATCTCTTGGGATCGGTGACCCCTTCGTATACAGCCAGGAAGCGAACATGGGATCGGCAGAAGGGTGGGTGGAATGGGCAGGTTCGGTTCCTATGTAGTCAGTTAGTTAGTTAGCTTGTCTACCAAATGCCGGCGAGCTACATACCTAACTAGTTAGTCAACGCCGACGAGTCTGTTTGAGCGGACTTTGAGCCAACGGCAAGCGGCTGGGCATTTATTAGGTGCTGCCGAGGCGAAGACCGGAACCGGTCTGGGTCTGCGATCCGTGGCATGCCGTTATTCAACTAACTAGGTAGCTAAGCAGATATTAATATTGCATCTCCCTCAAATCTGCGCGCCTTCTTGGCTCGCGCGTCGCAGCTGTCAAACGCCGCATGCAGTCACCAATAATACAGGCTGACCTGGGCGGGCCGCATCGGGGCGCAACATCCATGGAGACCAGAGGAGGCACTACGGTTTGCGGGCGACTTGGGTTTTCCTCTCGTTTGTTTCGCCCGCCCGCCAATGAGCCGGAAACATACGGCCACACCCGCAGAGGTGTATATATAAGTCCCCTCGCCTCCCCTCACAAGCTAATATCATGCGCTATTATCTGAGCTCCCTGGAGTCTACTTCACCATGCAACTCTCTAGTTTCCTCGGAGCCACGCTGCTCGCGGCAAGCTCTTTCGTGGCGAGGGGTGCCGCGCATGCCAGCAGCCAGCCGCCGATGTATTTTGGAATGCTCCTTTTCCCTAGCTTTCAGGCCCTCGATGTCTTTGGCCCCCTCGACGCCCTAAACCTTTTAGCAGCAACTCGCACTCTGAATCTGTCGCTGATCGCCGCGAGTCTGGACCCTGTGTCCACCAAGTCGCGCTCCAAGCTTATGAACAAGTTTAATTCCACCTTTGGCGAATCAGTTGTCCCGACGCATACCTTCTCGACTGCCCCGGAGAACTTGGAGGTGCTGTTCGTACCTGGCGGAATCGGAACTCTCGCCCCCGATATCGTCCCTGCAATTCAATTTATCAAGGAAACATACCCAAAGCTGAGGTATATCATAAGTGTTTGTACTGGAGCACAGCTCCTTGCTAGGGCTGGCGTTCTGGATAACCGCTCAGCGACAACAAATAAGCAGTCTTGGAACAACGTTGTCAAAACTGGACCCAAAGTGAAGTGGGTCCAGGAGGCGCGGTGGGTGGTGGACGGCAACGTCTGGACATCGTCTGGAGTGTCTGCGGGAATCGATGTGACCTTAGCATTCATTGATTCGGTATACGGGACCATTATCGGGAAGCAGGTTGCAGACTGGATGGAGTATGAGAGGACGACGGATTGGCAAAACGACCCGTTTGTGAGCAAAATAAACAACACTGTCAGGCCATAACGGCAGGATACGAGGCAAGGTACAACGTGATGTATGTATTTATGTATGTATGTTAGACATGATAGACAATGGACTTGCATTCGCGCTGTTGGCGCTGATTTGGGGCGAGATCGTGGAAGCTTGATGGATTTGGAGTTTTGGGCCGTTGGATGCTCGGAAAGCTGGATGTTTGCTGTGTTTGGATGTGAACCGGCCTGCTTAACTTATCGGACGACACAGGAGCACGTGATGATCATGTGACTGAGCATCTATAATATTGCATCTGGTCTTGCTCCTAATGAACAAGACACAGATACTTATAGATGAACATGCTATAACTGAGACTACAGGAAAAACATATGAAAAATCTCTAGTAAATCTCTGTCAGTCTGATAGACAAAGATAATAAAATCAGTACTGTGATCAAAAAGAAAAGATGATAAATCTATAGTTCTCTAATTTCTTCTTTGAAGATCTGATCATTTAATAAGTCATTTGACTTCTACTCAACACATCTCTGTAGTTTTGACAGCAGTGTAGATGATGAATCTCTCTCTATTAAATAATCAATATTCATAAATCTTAATTGCTTAATAAATTTTTCAAATTTCTGTCTAGATAAGATCTTTGTTAAGTCATCTGCAGACATATTATTACTTTTAATTCAGCTAATATTCAATTTCTTATTAGTAACTGCTTGCTGTAATCAGTGATGATGAATATCAATGTGATGAAGCTTAATAATTAGTTGTGAAGCTGCTAAAATCAGTAAATGAATCATCTGTAAATTATCACATAAAATATTAAAATCTCTTTCTAATTTCAATGTAATATTCTTAAATAAGTGTTTTCACCACATGGTCTTTTTTACTGTATAGAATAGTACTAAAAGCTCAGCTTTCATTGAAGACATTGTAATGATCTTTTGTCTGAAGAATTTTCAATCAATTAAGTTTTTAAAGAACTTAAATATAAAGTTCTGAAAGAAGTATCTAGAGTTTAAATTGTCTGCAAAAGAAGAATTACTGATAATTATTAAATAAGTGTTCATGATGTCATTAATATTATTATTATTCTGAGTATTCAACTTCTTCTCAGTACAGAATTCAAGAGCATAATACTTTATTGAAAAAGCATATAAGATAACTCTCTCAATTACTGTATGATGTTCCGATTCTGAATTAATCAAAGTCTCACTTAATTTTGCAGTAGCAAATGAAATATCAGATCATGTTATAATAGCAGTGTAGAGAGTTAAATTAATCTTCTGTTGATAGACATATATTTATTGTGCATTCTGTGCTCTCATATAAGAAGCTATATTCACAGTTATCATTGATGTATGTGATGACTTCAACTTTATAAGATTGAACTTATTAGCAATCTTCTCAATATAACTATTCTGACACAGTCAAAGCTTCTGAGCATCTCTATTATATAAGACATGAATATCTAGAAATCACTCTAGCTCTTCAATTTCTCAAAGTTTATAACATGTTCATAGATTCTTCAATAACTGCTCAAATGTTTCAACATTCTTTCTGTGATATAAAAATACTATGTCATTCACATGAAAGAAGATAATAATATTCTTATCAACAAACAGACATAATTCTTCATAAATCTGATGAAATTTTAGTTCTCAGAGTGTTGAAGTGAAATCTTTGTATCAAAGTCATGAAGATTTGAAATGACTGTATAAGACTTGTAGAATTCTTCAAACATTTCTTTTCTTACTGTAACTTTCTGCAGATCTGCAATAAACAGATTTATTAAATGAAGCATTAATGAATGCATTAACAGCATCAATCTGAAAGATCTTCATTTCAAAATAAGCTGTTATAGTCATTAAAAGGCAAAATATTCACACAGTGAGAGTAGTGACATAGATGTCATGTTTATTATTGATATCAAGATCTCTGTGAAAAACAAGTTGTGAGGATTGGGTGGTTGCAGATAATGTGGCAATGGCTTACAGTCTTCATAAATGAGATCAGATTGGGTGAGAGGTGGTTATGAAGAAATCTAAGCATGAAAGAGAGTGACATGAAATCTTCTGTACATACTTACTGAAGTAGATTAGTTAGTAATTAGTCATCCTTGAGCTTATCATTGAAGCTTGAGGGAACAAGAACAAGACATCTTCTACTACTCAACCAAAATTGCACAGACATTCCATAGCTCTTATAGACCAGATAACAAACTGGTAGCATGTCTTGCTTGATCAGGGACTCTGAGAGCAGCCCA
The DNA here is from genome assembly GCF_022830035.1 of Ophidiomyces ophidiicola. Lineage (NCBI taxonomy): Eukaryota > Fungi > Ascomycota > Eurotiomycetes > Onygenales > Onygenaceae > Ophidiomyces > Ophidiomyces ophidiicola. The sequence goes on from NW_026054645.1 coordinate 837,671, forward strand.
AAATTTTAAAATTCCTTGCTAAATTACACACAAACTCTAAACATATTTAATGACTAAATAACTAAATTCCCTGAAATAATGGAATCAGCAAATGAAACCAAATCAATTATTGAGTCTCTCCTGAAGTCTGTATTGCAAATAGCTAAATACATACTTAACTATAGCTGAAGTAACCCTAGCTCTCAAGTAATTTCACTCAGCACCCAGCATTTAGCAGAATTCATCATCAAGAATAATGGAATACCATTATCACAAAGTCAAATCTCTAACATTTATCAATCTTGTATATCAAAAGAGAATTCAAAAGTGCTCCCACTGAACAGTTTATGACTGACTCAATCAGAATCAGAGTTCTCTGACATATTTTACCCCACAGATTGAAATCTGGACTCATCTATAATCAGAACAGCAATTCACAAATTCATTCAGAACACAATGATAGTTACAAAGCTAACTTTCTATAGAGCATCACTATCAAGCAAGCAAGTCATGTTGGACAGATTCTCAAGCAATCTTTCAAGTAACTTGATCATAGATCTTTCATCTGAAAGTGGTAATTCAAATGATGTTCCATCAACAACTTTCAATCAAATGCAGCAGAAACTACCCACCCCAACAACATATGAAGATTCATCTTCAGATCAGACAACTACAGTGAATCAACAATTCATAATCATTCAACAATCTATTACAATCATGTTCTCCAAAGATTCAAATGCTGACAACTCTTCAGGATCATCAATTAAAGCTCTGAGAAAATGTGCATCTCATACAAATGACATAAATATGCAACAGATCATAGATGCAGTTACAGCAAATATGCATACAATTATACATTCAGAATTAGCAGTCTTACACAGAGAACCAACTACTTCTCTTTCAACAGCAGTTTTACCAGCCCAACATTCTACTACAAGCAATCACACACCCCAGCAAAGCTGGAAAATCACTGATATTGGCTATTTCTACCTGAATATGCCACACCATTGGGGCTGAGACATTGCAGACTGAGAAGAAAAGACCTGAATTAAAGATATATATCTTTTTATCATCAGAATTAAGACTGCAGCTGCCATTAAAGATCCACTGCAGATAGATGCTGAATTGCACTCATGTCTTCATAAAAATGTCATGATCTGATGAACAGTTGAATTAAATGATCTAGCATGCAAAGCTCTTGCTCATGATTCAGTTGGCATTCAGAATTGATGCTTTGCTCTTGAAAAATATTTTCAGATATCATCAGCACAAGCACAATCTAAATTCAATAGCATTCACTATACAGTTGTAGATGCTCACAACAGCAAGTCAACAGCATTCTATCTCACTGATATCATAACAGCAGTTCATCAATGTGAACTAGTCACTTCAGAATTTGCAGTTGTACTGCATGCATGATGTTATCTTGAAACTTCTCTATGAGTTATAATAGATGAATCACTAGAAGGCACAACAATGGACATCTTTCATGAACTGCTGACTCATAAAGAAGTCAATTGATTTGATCAATATAACATAACATTCACATACCACTCTTCATACAGAGTCATCACATTCCAGACATCAAATACAAGATGTCAGTATACTGCAGATTGATTCTATGGACAGTTCAGTTGTTCACAGAATAATCAATCATGGAGAATGCAGTCAAACAATCAGTCCCAAAAATTCCAGCCCAAGTCAACTGAACAAAGTCCACCATCTGCATCCCATAATACAGTAGGACCACAACAAGCATATATAACAGATTCAGACTCAACAAATGTTGATGAAAATTATCCATATGAATCAGAAGAAAACTCAATTGTCTCTGAAGACAACATATCTTCAGAATCTAACATGAAAGAAATGAATGCTGATTCTTACACTATCTGCTATCATTGTGAAGAAGTCTTCCCTTCACAAAATCAGCTTTTTCAACATCTTTATACATGTAAGTCATCAGCTTATCTCACTAGTCCTGAACAGAATATTGTTGCATCACAACACATTGAGCTTGTCCCAGACACACAATGAAACTTCCATCACTGAAAACATGCCACAGTGCAAGATTACATCAAGAACACTGTCAACCTAGCAATCTGTTATCTTGACTCAGACTGCAACTCTATGTTAGTTAACTGTAAATTTCTTCAGGACCAGAATCTGACAATAATTATTCAAGATGTAACATCTTTGTCCATTAGTGGAATTGATGAGAACTTGATATTTCATGCCTCAGCATGCTTCTCACTACACTTTTCTGATTTCAACTCAAATGATGATAAAATCATCATTTGCATCATGATAATCACCAAAGTTGTTGACACTCTTTCAGTTAATATACTCATTGAAGTCAACAATCTCACACCAGAAGACATTATTCTTGATTTCCTTCAACAGCATGCAATATTTGCAAGGGCAGATAATGCCCACACATGACTGACCATCATCCCAAAATTCAATCATCAGTCAAAACAAATGTTGTACACCATCTTAACTGTGAACATTCCATCACATTCTTGAATTGAACTATCAATTAGAATCTGGAATCAACAACCACTACCAACAGATAGAGACTATATTTTTCACCCCCAATGCTCTACTTTAACATATTATATTCAAGTAATGCAGGCTAACCTCCCATTCACTATTTTAGAAAACAATACTGAGACCCCCTACACTATTAAATGTCATGCCCACATCAGATACCTAGAGAAAGTCCAGAAAGATTTTGCATATCATGTTGACATTTCAATGCCAGAAACTTTAGCTTGCATACCAGCACAACAACCATCAATAATAAAATTAATCACATCAGTACTAGAGGAAATCAAACTACTGAATGGAGTCACCATATTCAGCAAATCATCAAACACCCAAAAACTGACTGACACAGTCATGGCTCACCACAACATATGAGAAGACAAAGAGACATTTATGAACATTTCACAACATCAATGAATGAGAATCTTAATTAAAGACACTGCTAAATCACAAGAATCTGCAAGAAAGTATTCCCTTTTCAAACAAGAAGAAGTCATAATTGACAAGACATTTGATGAACTTCACTGTAAAGACTGTATGACACACAGTCTACACCATGCAAAGTACACTTACTCAGTCTTTATAGCATATCAATGGGTCATGGAAAATGGGCAGCAAATAGCCAAAGACTGCCCAGTGATTGACATTCACTCATTAAATGCTCATTCTGTCCCAGATATCTATTCACTACATCAACAAGAGAATATAATAGCAGTCATAGTTGGCTGTTCTTACATTACAGTCTTAGATGCCACATTCTTTTTCTATCAATGGTGAGTACACCCTGAGGACTGAGATAAACTAACAGTAGTAACACACAGAGAATAGAAAGTTTTTAATGTTGCAGTCATGAAATACATTAATAGTGTCTCTTATGTCCAACATCAAATGGATTATGAATTCTGACACTGGAAAAAATTTGTCTGTATATATATAGATGACATAGTCATATTCTCCAAAACACTAAAGAAGCATATTCAGCATCTTCACATCATTCTTGATCATCTGAACTTTCTGAACATTTCTCTGAATTCAAAGAAAGCTTTCATTGAATTCCCATCAATCAATCTTCTAGAACAACAAATTACTGATCTAGACATGTCCATGACAAAAGAAAAACTTGAAGCAATCACTCAACTAAAGTTCCCAAAAACTCTACATCAACTGAAAATGTATCTTGAATTAACAGAATGGCTATGCCAATACATTCTCTACTTCACACAACTTAGTGAACCTCTCCAAATCAGGAAAACTGAACTTAATATGAATGCACCATCTAAAGGCAGAAAATGACTGAACTATGCTAACAAAACTTATATGAACAATCCATTACAGCAAGAACTTGACACTTTTGCAAAAATTCAAAAGCACTTCACAGTTGAAAATTTCCTTACACACCATGATTCAGATCACAATTTATTTATGGACATTGATGCTTCAAAGAAATGGGGCTTTGAAGTTATGATTTTTCATGTCAAAAGTATATGGACTGGCATAATTAACAAGCAATTTACTACACCATCATCTTCAACATTAGTTGAACCAATCATGTTTCTAAGTAAACTACTGAACAAAGCAGAACAAAACTACTAATCAACAGAACTAGAAGTGGCTTGCCTTGTCTGAACTCTTCAGAAAACTCATCATCTAGTACTGAATAACCACAATCCAACAGTAGTCTACACTGATCATGCAGCTACTCTGGCCATAGCTAAGCAAATCTCAATGAACACTACAGCTACAGATAAACTAAATCTACATTTAGTTCAAGCAGCAGCATATATACAGCAATATCAACTACTTATATACCACAAATCAGAAAAAACCCACATAATACTCAATGCACTATTTCAACTGAAATCTAATCTGAATACATCAATGCATTCTTTCCTTGCCTCATACACAGCCACAATTGCTGAACTCAACTCAAAGTTTCATACTGAACTGATAGAAGAATATACCAAAGATTCTTTGTTTATCAAGATCTTACAAACTCTTAACTCATCAACAATCATCAAATTATTATTTTACATAGATGATAATCTCATTTGATGTCAGGAAAATGGACAGGACCATCTCTGTATACCCAAGGCAACTATATCTATGATAATCAAATTAGCACATAGCCCCATGCACTTTGGCATTAAATGAACACTAGCAAGGCTTAATGAACTTTCCATTCATCAAATGCATCATAATGTTCAAATCTATATTTAACATTGCCAGCAATGTAATCACATTCACCCACAACATCACCAATCATTTGGCAATTACCAACCAATATTAATGCCAAAAATTCCCCATCACACAATCATCATGAATTTCATACAAGAACTTTCTGATGGACAATACAATATGCTTCTGACAATAACTGACAAGTATACCAAAAGAATTGTCCTAATTTCAGACTGCACAACATGGACAGTCCATGACTGGGCTATAGCCTTCTACATCAGGCTTAGCATAGCAGACTGGGCAATCTCTAAAGTTATAATTTTGGACAGAGACTCAAAATTCACATCACAATTATGATGCTCACTTCTAGCCCAAACAAATATCAAACTCTTATATTCAACAGTCTATCACCCGCAAACAGATGATCAGTCTGAAAGAACTAATCAAACAGTTGAAATTGCACTTACCCACCTCCTACTAAGCATTACAGATCCATTGCAATGGCACACACTCCTACCTGCATTGCAGAGATACCTAAATTCAGCCATAAATATCAGTACAAAGACATCAGCATATGAAATTCTCTATGACATATCATCCCCAACAGTACTGAACTGGCCACTGAATGATCAATCTCAATTCTCAGCAAGAGCTGATGCAGCTCTACTGCTTGATGAAGCAACAATGATAGCAAAACATTATTTCAATAAAAAGCATCTATACTCAGAATTTCAGAAAGATGATCAAGTTTACCTGCAACTTTGCAAAGAATATACCACATCACTCAGCAAACAACTGTGAAAATTCAGTGACCAATATGCAGGATCTTTTACTATCACAAAAAGAGTTGGGAAGTTAGTCTGCAAACTGAATCTGCCAGACACATGGAAAGTTCATAAAACAGTTAGTGTCACCCATTTGAAACCAGTCTCAAACCTATCAGATCTCTTTAAGCAAACAATCCAGTCTCTCTCATCTATACAAATTGATGGCCATGAGGAATATGAACTGGAATGGATTGTAGCAGAACACACAAAAGGAAAAGGCACTAAAGCACAAAAAGAATACTTAGTGTGATGGAAGAGCTATGGACCCCAAGAAGACTTCTGGTTAAAAGAATCAGAACTAGCCAATGCCAAAGAACTATTGCATGAATACAAATATGCAGGCAAGCTTATATAAGTTATATACAACAACAACAACACAAACAACCCACAGATGCTAAGCAAATATATAATATTTCACTTTCCCTAAACATTCTTCATTCTACAACTTCATCTAACATAACATATTTTTTCTGACATTCTTCACTCAGCAAGCTTCACAGACACAGCTCTATCACAGATCACATTAACTGAATTCTCTTTGTATTCAAGCAACTGCCCACTCACTTTGTATTCAAGCAACCACTCATTTCTTACTACTCAAGCTTACCCATTCTCTTCTACCCAAATTCTCTTTGTATCCAAGCAACTGGTCATTCTCTAATTCCCAAACATCTGCCCAGCATGAACACTCCACCAAATACTAATGCATCCCCAAAAATCTCTATTAGGGCACCAAAGCCCACAATTCTATCTGCACAAAAGACCCTCTCTTGTGCCAAAGAATGATGTAAACTCCAAGATCAACATGAAGTTCCAGAAGACAAGACAGACTTTCAAGCAGACTATATCTTACAATTCATATCTGAAAATGCTTGAGTCAGACTCCATTCTGCTAATGAATGGAATTTTCAGGACTCTTCATCACACAATCCTCCACCAGCTGCATCAGAACCATGACATCTTACTTAAATTAAAATAGAAATGATGATGGACACATGGAAGGACAAAATTATGACAAACAAGTGTACAGAAAACAAAATCATCACATGAAATCACAATGAATGGATTTATATTTGTCTATCTGCTAGAGCATCTTTTTTTGAGCAGTGCAATTCAGTGGGACACAATATTAATGACAACCATATTTGATATGATGAATCTTTCATAATCTTGCAACAACAAACAGCAGCCACTTTAGCTCTGCAAACTTGAGCTGAACTGATCAGAGCAGAAATCAACAGAAAACATGAAGAAGAGATGATTCAGTGAAGAGAAAGTCAGATTATATGGGAGCAGAAATTTCTTCAATGTGAATGGTTCAAAAATCATAATACCATAATTTGGGTGCCAGAAACAACAGACACAATAATCAATGAAGCAATCAACCACCTAGAGAACCTCTCTGAGAAGAACTCCCAAAAGAAATTGCCAGTTGAATATATTGACTGATCAGAGAGACAAGAAATTCAAACAAAGAAATACAACATGAAAGCTCTGGAAGACATCTTCAATTCTTCTGAATCAGAGAATAACATTCTTGCATTTCTTGATGATGAATTGTCAACTAGCCCATGAACTGTCCAAACAAATGATGATCCCACCACACCCATGCCAAAGCAAAACCACAACAAATGTAAAGTGCTGAGCAATAAAGCCACACCATGCAAGAAAAACACCCCAGTCAAGCAAAAATTAACTTGAAAAAGTAAATGATTGCTCAAATCTGCTGAAAAGATCAACCCACAGAATGATATCTTGAAATGCAATACTATTGCATTCTCAATGGATGATAACATACCATCTTCTACATTCTCTGACTACCATGCTAACAGTCCACTTGATTGGAGAACACCTAGAAGCCATCTATCATCAGAACCAGATGAAATGGAAGTGTCAATCTCAAATGCAGGAACAACATTAGTGATAGAAATATCAATCCACAATGAATCAATGCCTCAATCACTACTGAACTCACCAAAAAACATCAATAGTGATCTCTCTGATTTTAACAATCTTCTCTTCTGAAAGCAAGAGCTGGTATCACAACACCCTTGAGAAGAACAAGTACTTTATCTGCAAAACAGACAGTTTTCCATCTTTTATCTTCCCATGAACTTTTCAGCACTAAATGCTGATGACATTCTTATCACAGATGAACTAGACACAATAATCAAATGATCAGCAATATCAAGTGGATGAACAGCAATGCTCACTAAGTACAAAAATGCTTGATATGTCATGACCACAGATCAATGTCTTGAATTCTTTCAATTCTTCTCTGAACAGTGAAAATTCAACATGCCAAAGCCAGAGAAATGACATCTAGTACCCCAAGCCCTCATTACATCAGTTGTTGATACCTACTTTAAAGAACTGTTAGACAAAGTTCAAAAAGACCACCAACAGCTATTATTGAGATCTACAAAATATGAACTCATTCACTTTCTCTGTCAATTCTCTGGAGAACCCATCCAAATACAACCACCTACAGCAATAAAAACAGGAATCTGGATGGCTTTGGATGAAGATAATGTTATAACAATGGAAGAAATTTAAGGATGGCTCAAACTAAGCACAGATGAAAAAAAAGACTTGTACATGAAATGTCAATTCATTTTAAATGATTTCATCAGATGCAAAGTTCTACAACTTCCTAATCATCAATGGGAAGCTCATCCAGCTTGTCTACAAGCACTAGAAGCAACAGCTGAAGATTATCCACATCTAACATGAATTGATGACACTGATGTGCTAGGACAGAATCCAAAAGACACCCTACAACTATGAGAAAACTTTGTGTTAGATGGAGGATGGTACCCCCAACATCAAATTAAAATATATGCACCAATGCAACCAATCATGTCCACCCTGGCTCAAAAAAAGTTCCTATATTCAATGATGCATACTAAATTGATCAACAAAGCTGTCATTGAGAAGATGTTGTTCTTTTTTGACTTTCCCTACTATGATTATCAATTCTAACTAGCAACAGGGCACTGACTTTCAGTGAGGACACTGATCATTAAAAGATATTCCCTGGCAACTGACATGGAACCTTCTGTACATACTTACTGAAGTAGATTAGTTAGTAATTAGTCATCCTCAAGCTTATCATTGAAGCTTGAGGGAACAAGAACAAGACATCTTCTACTACTCAACCAAAATCACACAGACATTCCATAGCTCTTATAGATCAGGTAACAGAGAGAGAGATAACTTATATTGCTACAACAGTATCTAGAGTCTCTAGATATGTTGCCACTGATCTTCATAAAGAAGCATCTGTGACAGATTTTGTGTGTTTAACTTTACTAGTGAAATTATGTAATCAGTCATGAAGTTTACAAATCTCAGATGTCATGAAGCATGATCATCTAAGCATCAAGAAGATTTTATGAACCTCTTTTAGATAATGAAACAAATATAAGAAGACCACAGCACAGAGTCTTACAGATTCTTCTCTCTTCATAAGTCTTGATTCTCAAGATGTTGATGTGATCAAGATCACAGTGAGAGTGACAGCTCCACTGTGATTGTAACAATTTTGTACAAAATCTCTTTTTGGTGTGATGAATGTAAGAAGACTGCAGCACAGAGCCTTAATTTAATCTTAGTTTCTAGATGTAGATGTGACAGTAAGATCACAGCAAGAGTGACAGCTTCTCTGTGATTGTAATGTAGTTGCTGTAGTGACTGTCATTTTTCATGATTCATCTAGTGATACTTAGCAATTTCTTGAATATAAATATCTCTTTCTTGATCTTCTCTCTCTCTCTCTTTTTTTTTTTTCTCTTTCAACAACATTCTTCTTTATTTTGATAAGAGTTTCAGACAAGCATTCTTTTCTTGATGATTATAAATCTTGAGAGACTTCATAAACAGCTTTTCTTAGTGCTAACACATTATGCAGAGAGATAATTTTGCCATGTCTTTTGTCATGCCCACTGTAGGCTAGGTCTGCCCTAAGAGCTAGTATCTTATTAGTTAGCATAGTTCTAATCTCACTAGTACTTGAAGCCATGCTGGTCTTCTTTCACAGAAGGTCAGCAATGAGTTCTTCTCTTACTGCACATATAGCAATACTACTTTGATACTATAAGTGCAACTTAGTTATCTTTCTTACACTGTAGACTTGATACATTGTTCTTTAGCATCTATCTTATAGACTGCCATCTTACAGTTCTCATCACTCAAAAATGTGGGACAGTCCATCAAACTACTCTGTTAGAAAACTTCTTTCTATTCTACCCCCCCAACATCAACACATTTTTATGCAACAACAAATGCAATTCCATGCTGTTAGATACAATTAGATACTATGACTGAAATCAGAAGTGAAAACAGAAAGAGACAAATGAATGTGAATTCTGATAACAATTCACAGATTGAAGTCTCTACCACTGTCTCTCAAGAAGAATAGATGAGCCAGACTATAGCACCAGAGACTATAGCTGAAACTTCTTCAATGAGTAATCAAGAAGTGTCAGTAGTGCAAGTTGAACACTCAATTGACACTTTCAGTGAGCTGATAGATGTTGACATCTCAGAGAGAACAACTCCAAGAGAACAGACATCAGAAGCTGTCATTTCAAATCAGAAAAAGAACATTACAGTTCAGAATCTTCTTCATAATGCAGATCAAATCATCATGAAGCTTGAGACAAAGCTCAATCTCATCAAGAAAAAACAAGAGATTCAAAGATTGGAAAATCTCATTAAGAACAATGAAATCTCCAACAATTCTCCACTGAAGAAAAGAGCTGAATGAAATCAAGAAACAATATCTCCTACATCTTTCTTCAATCTGACACTCAGAACACAACTGATTTCTCTGAAATTAATCACAGAGAACATCAAAGACACAACAGATGCACAAGTGACAGTGCTGAAAGCACAATGAAAGAACTCTTTCTGTGATGAAAGTGCAAAAGACATAGATTCTGTGTGCACTTTGATTCAAAAAGTGGAAAAAAGATTCATTGCCCAGACTCTCAAGAATTTAGAAGAGTTTATCACTGCCTCCAAAGTCTTTCATCTCTATCAAGAGAGATACTTCAAGAACAATGATAAACACAAAATGTTGAAAGCCATTCAACACTTTGAACCAAAGCTATTGACCAAGTGATCACATAACTTTAAGGATTCTGAGGAAAGAACCTCATGAAAAGACTTAAAAGCATGATTAAAATGTCAAATTGTGGACCCAGAACACACTCTTAGAGATGCAGAATGTGAATATCTGACACTGATGCAGAAGAAAAATCAAAAAGTACATGACTTTGCCATGCAATTAGAGACTCTAAAATGCAGACTGAAACATAAATATGATGAACATCAGAGAAAGTCACATCTCTATTCAAAGATGCTCAGTGAAGTATGTGCTGAATATGACAAGTATGCAGATAACTTTGATGCACTTGACTATGAAACATTGATACAAAGACTTGCCACTGCAGAGAGAAACATCTCAGAAAAGTACAAGAAATCAAAGTCCAAAACATTTTCTTCATTCTTCTTCCACCAGAAAGATAGTAAGAAAACCTACTACAAAGAGAAGAAAAAGAGCAAGCCATGGAACAATAAAACAGACCAAAACTCAGAATATGATAATTTCTTGGCAGACAAAAGCAGCAGAAAGCACAAGTTTAATAACAAATCAGTATCATATTGTACTTTCCACAAGCAAAAAGAGCACACAACTGAAGATTGCTTAATTCTAAAGAAACAGAAATTGATGGGCACCATGTCAAAAAATAAATAAAAGAGTTCATTAACACTGCAATGACTCTAGATTTACACAAAAAGCAGTGAAGCCTCATGTCTTTTCTGATCACAGTACAGATTCAATCAGCAACAGAGAAAGAAACAGTTCTGGTCTTAGTAGACTCAGAAGTAGAAGCAAACTTCATTGACCAATACTGAATCAAATCAAAAGAACTGATTAATGACAGAAAACCCTTCAAGCTAGTCAAAGCAATTGATGAACACAAGATATGCATCTATGAAACCCATCATCTCACTGTCAGCACAATCAACAGTAATGAGATTACACAGTCAGTAAGTCAAGAGTTTGAAAGTGTTGATCTAATCAATTACAATATGATCTTAGACTATTCTTGGCTCAAAGAAATCAATTCACTGGTTAACTGACAGAAGAACAACTGAACATATCAGTAAAACATCTCTGAAGATCTTCAAGAATCAGAAATTATCTCAGCTGAAGAAGCTATGACAGAAGTTATCACAGAGACTCAAACTTATATGATCTTGATTGATGATCTTCTTATCACAGACAATGATTGAGATATCAGCACACTCTACAGCACAAAGATTGCAGACATCACATTGAAATTTTCTGACTATATTATGCCACTTGCACAAAGTTTCTTCAAAGATAATGCTGACATCACAATTAATGGTGCAAATGTTGTGAATTCCATGTTGACATTGTCTGACTATGTTACATCATATGCACACATCTTCTTCAAAGAAAACACTGCCAATCTGTCCAGACCACCAAACACTGAACATGCCATAGATCTGAAGAAAGGGAAGAAACCACCATTCATGCCAATCTATAATCTATCAGAAACAGAGCTTGCAGTACTCTGGAAATACATAACTGATGCACTGAAGAAGAAATGAATTCAATTCTTAAAGAGTCCAGCTGGGGCATCTATACTCTTTGCATCAAAGAAGAATGGAGGTCTCAGACTCTGTGTAGACTATAGAGATCTTAATTGCATTACACTAAAGAATAGATATCCATTACCATTAGTTAGTGAAATGTTAGACAGATTGTCTGGTGCTAAGATCTACACAAAGCTTGATCTCAGAGATGCTTACCATCATATCTCAATACACAAAACTGATAGGTGGAAGACTGCATTCCACACCCATTATGATCATTATGAATATAGAGTAATGTCTTTTGATCTTACCAATGCATCTGCCACTTTTCAAGCTTACATAAATGAAACTCTTGCAGATTTACTAGATGTGTGCTGTGTAGTCTATCTGAATGACATTCTTATATATTCAAATAGCATGGAAGAACATAAGATGCACACACATATGATATTAGAGTGCTTGGAGCATGCAGTACTGTTTGTCAAACAATTCAAATGTGAGTTTGCAACAGAAAAAGTCTCCTTCTTGGGATTTGTCATAGAACTCAAGAGTATTTTAATGAAAATGAATAGAGTGTTGACCATTCTAGACTGATTAACTCTCAAAAGCATTAAGAAAGTTCAATTCTTTCTTGAGTTTGTGAATTTCTATCACCACTTTATTCATGTCTATTCACACATAGCAAATGCACTCTTTGAGCTCATCAAAGAAGATACAAAGAAGAAATGATGCAACTTTGACTGAACAAAAAACACTCAACACACATTTGAAGAACTAAAAAGAAGCTTTATCTCAGCATCTTGTCTAGCACACTTTGACAATCAGCAGTGCATTCAGTTAGAACTAAATGTGTCTGATTATGCAGTAGCAGCTATTCTTACACAACTTCAAGAAGATGAACTATGGCACCCAGTTGTCTTCTGAAGTAGAAAGCTAATTGATGCAGAAACTCACTATAATACTTATGACAAAGAACTTTTAGCTATAGTAGCTGCATTCAAACACTGAAGACACTATCTGAAGAAAAGCCAGAAATCAGTACATGTCTTGTCTGATCATGCCAATCTACAGTTCTTTATGACAATCAAGAGCTTAAACAGATGTCAGACAAGATGGATGGAAGCACTTAGTGCATATGACTTCATATTACTGCACTGCCTGGATAAATTAAACCCAGCAGATGCACCAAGTTGTTGATCAGATTACAAAGATGCCTATCATGATGAGACTCTTCTATCTACCCTGCAACAGAAGATCAGACATGACATTCAACTAGAATGAAATCTAGAGAACAACAAACAGTTGGCTTCTATAGTAAACTGTGTCAGAGTGCATGATCAAACACTAAAAGTGCAAGAAATAAATAAAAACACAGATGTTGGTGCAAATTCTTCTCTTGTGTTGTGCTCAATACAGACAATAACACTGTCAGAAGACATTAGAGAATCAATTCTTGTGTCAAGACTCATAATTAATACTGTCATGAAGTCTGAGACAGTCTACACTGAAATGCCTGAATTCTTAACCTCTCTATTGCTGCAGCTCCAAGGGCTGGACACATTTATGTCCATTCAAAGAAGAGAGATGGAGAAGAAAGATGTCTTCATGGCTGAAGATGTAACATGAACAATTTTCAAAGACAATGTGCTATGAATAAATAATAGGGCATATGTACCTAGTCAATCAGCATTAATCAATGAGATTATACACTTAAATCATGATGACTCACAGAGGGGTCACTTTGGAATGAAATGTATCATTGAAGTCATTCAAGATAAGTACTATTGACATGGACTTATCAAGAATGTAGCAGATTATGTCAAGACATGTGATATCTGCCAGAGAATCAAACCCAGAAGACATAAAACACATGAGAAATTAGAAACTATTTCAATGTCTTCACAATTTATGAAGTCAATCTCAATGAACTTCATCACAGAGTTATCTCTCTTCAATTGAAGAGACAATATCTTTGATGCCATTCTAGTAGTGATGGACATCTATACAAAATTCACTCTATATCTACCATGTAGAAAAGACATCAATGCAGAAGACTTAGCAGAACTATGCTATGAGTGCATCTTTACTATCTATGGTACACTCAAGAATTTGATTTCTGACAGAGAATCTCTATTTACAAGCAACTATTGGTCAACTCTATGCTTCTACTTTGATGCAAAATGAAGATTAAGCACCACTTACCATCCTCAAACAGATGGTCAAACAGAAAGACAAAACCAAACTCTGAAACATTACTTATGAGAGTTTATTAATTACCACCAAAATGATTGGGTGCAATGACTATCTATGGCTCAACACACATACAACCAATCAAAACATAGCTCAACAGGAGAAATACCAGCAGTTGCATTAATGGAATATAGATCAGAATTATGTATAAATGTGGACAAACCATTGGAACACATGGCTTCAAAAGCTGTGAAAAGGGCAGAGTCATTGCAAAAGATGCACAAACATCTTGAAAAAACACTTCATGTTGCCCATGAAGTGCAGAAAAAGTATTATGATTCAAAGCACATACTACAAGTATTCAATGTAGGAGAATGGGTACTTCTCAATGCAAAAAACTTAAGCATGCTTTGTCCAGCCTGAAAACTGGACCACAAGTATATAGAACCATTTGAAATCATTGAAAAATGGAGAAAACAATTCTATAAGCTCCAATTATCACCCTCATTTAGAAGTATTCACTTGGTATTTCATATTTCCATGCTAGAGAAATACAATAAAAGGGAAAATAAATTACCACCATCAGGTTCAGAACTGGTGGATGGTCATGAAGAATATCAAGTACAAGATATCCTGGACAAATGAATACACAAAAACAAAATTGAATATCTAGTCTGTTGGAAAGAATGGGGATCAGAAAATGACATCTGAGAATCAGAAGAACATGTTCAGAATACAGAAGCACTAGACTTCTTTGAACAACAAGAAACATCTGAAGGAGAATGTTCAAAAAAGTGTCAATGGGAAAGAAAAACAGCATAATTGCTGCAAAAAATGCAAGAAAGTACTTCATGTTGCATAAGAAATATGAAAAATGAAACTCTCAAAGACTTTTATTCTTGTTATTCAATGAAGAAAAGAAAAAGAAGTGTAATGAAAGACTTCTTCATTGATTAAACATCTGAAGACAGTCACTACATGAACTTAAGAAACTAGATACAGAAAAAAGTGCTGAAGCATGTAAAAAACAACTCTTTTTTGAGTCAAAGCTTAATCTTTCTGAGAGTTGGAGATCTTCTGCTCATCATGAATGGTGACATGAGCAGCATAATGGACAGCACAGCAGACAGCAGTGATGTGAGCAGCTTAATGAATAAAATAATGAACACAATGAGCAAGATAACATTTTAAATCTGTCTATACTAACTCAATCTGCTTCTCTTCTTCTCTCTCTTCTCTGACTCTACCCCCCTGCAAACACAGAGAGGCATCAGAGATGATCACAGACAGAGACAGTGCAGACACACAGACTCTTACTGCTAATGAAATCTGTTCATGAGTGACAGTCTCACATTTAATGTTGACTGTGGTGGCAGCTTTGCAGATTCAACATCTTTCAATGTCAATTACAACAGTCACATACACACACTCACTGTGCTGTCTTGCAGCAGAAGTGATCAGACATTGCATCTCACATCAGAGATTTAAATGCTTAGTGAAGATGATTATGTTCAATCTATCAGTATAGTAGATCAGACTTCATAAATCAGAGATCTGCTGAAGCTCACTCTTTAAACTGACAATCTAAAGTCTGTGTCAGCAAAAAATGGAACAATCTAGATGCCAGAAGTGCACAGAATTTGACAAACTCTAGAATGTCAGCACAACTTAGTGCTGAAAATGCATTAATAAGTGACCATCAAAAATCTTCACACACACAAAAAATATAGAGTTCTTACTGAAGTACATGAATGATGCACTCTCTGACACACTTCACAACAGCAGTGTCTGGGCATAACAACACATGAGTTGTCAGAGTTGATGAGCAGAGGGAGGCAGTGGGAGCATGAAGTGTGACTACATCAAAATTGATTAGCAAATGTCCACATAAGTTCAAAAATCAAGACACCAAAAACACTGCAAAGGACATAAACAAAAGCAAAAGCAGATATATCACAAAAGATTAATGCTAACAGTGAATAGTATAGATGAGCCAAAAGCTGTTAGCAAAATCAAAATAACAGTAGCAAATGCTACTGTGCAATAATGTTATGAATTAACAATTCACAATGTGCAAAAGCAAAATCTCTGTCACATCACTTAGCATCAATAAAAGTGTCAAAGCAGCACAAACAGATCAATTCAGTACTCACATAATGTGAAGAATGATGAGCAGCAAGACAGAATGATGAGAGAAGTAGTGAGACATAATGATGATGATGATGTGTCAATGCTTAAGTGAAGAAAGAAGAAGAAAAAGCTCACACACTGATGTTGTTGATATTCACTAAGTGTTAGCACCATGCTAATGCTGATGACTACACAACCACCAACCACACTAATGCTTGCACTAACACTGGCAGTGCAGTGCCACTAATTATCCAATCAACATCAGCACAACAAAACACTGATGCCCAATCAGCACCAGCACAACAAAACATCAACACCCAATCAGCATCAGTGCAATAAAACACTGACATCACACCCCAATGCCACAACACTGCAGACTCCACCCACACCAACATCCAACACTATTGCAAATTATTAACCATATGCTTTAATATTTCAAAATTAGAACATCAATAGCACAATCTGATGTCTAATTATATCACTATGCCACATTTTAGAGTCTCAAGGACAATGTCTACAAGAAAGAGAGACAATTGTCATGCTCACTGTAGACTAGATCTGTTCTAAAAGCTAGTATCTTATTAGTTAGTGTAGCTCTAATCCCACTAGTACTTAAAGCCATGCTGATCTTCTTCCACAGAAGGTCAGTGATGAGTTCTTCTCTTACTGTGCATATAGCAATACTACTTTGATACTATAAGTGCAACTTAGTTATCTTTCTTACACTGTAGACTTGATACATTGTCCTTTAGCACCTATCTCATAGGCTGCCACCTTACACTCCAGGCTAATCAAGTTCAGTTTTCAGAATCATCTAATTGTAAAAGTAGGAATTGTTTGAGTTCAGTTCAGATGTTCAGAATAGAGTTCTGAACTGAGTGTGATTTCCAAAGATCTTTCTCATTATAGTTCAACTCTGTGACTGCATACTTCAGAGTTTCATTGTTGTTCAGATCACTAGCATCTCAGATGGATTCTATTTAGAAGATAAACTGCTGATAGGCTGCATAGTTCTTGATTTAGTAGTTGATCTTGTGTTGTGGAGACTTGATGACTGAACTCTTCTTTGAAGAATTTGAATTAGAGATCAGAACATTAAGTGATTCTGTTCATTCATGCTTTCTATTCAGAGTTTGTAAACTCTGCTGTAGTTCTTGAATTCTTTTCATGAGATGTATTCACTCTCTTAAGTTCTCAAGAGATTCTGTGTTCTCTGGAGATGATTTCTCAGTCTGGGTTATGCTTTCATCCAGATTTATTGTCACACTCAGTGTCTCAGCTAACTCTGGTACTGAGAAAAGAGTTGAGAATTCAGTTTGGTCTTGATTGTTCTGCCTTGTGAAAATCATTGTCAGACCACCTGCTTATTTGAGTGGCAAACTGTGAGGATTGGGTGGTTGTGAGATGACAGTCTACAAGATAGATGCTAAAGAACAATGTATCAAGCCTACAGTGTAAGAAAGATAACTAAGTTGCACTTATAGTATCAAAGTAGTATTGCTATATGTGCAGTAAGAGAAGAACTCATCACTGATCTTCTGTGGAAGAAGATCAGCATGGCTTTAAGTACTAGTGGAATTAGAGCTACACTAATTAATAAGATACTAGCTTTTAGAGCAGATCTAGTCTACAGTGGGCATGACAATTGTCTCTCTTTCTTGTAGACATTGTCCTTGAGGCCCTAAAATGTAGCATAGTGATATAATTAGACATCAGATTGTGTTATTGGTGTTCTAATTTTGAAATATTAAAGCATATGGTTAATAATTTGCAATAGTGTTGAATGTTGGTGTGGGTGAAGCCTGCAGTGTTGTGGCATTGGAGTGTGGTGTCAGTGTTTTATTATGCTGATGCCAATTGAATGTCAGCATTTTATTGTGCCAACATTGATTGAATAATTAGTGACACTACACCACCAGTGTTAGCACAAGCATTAGTGTGGTTGGTGATTGTGTAGTCATCAGCATTAGCATGACACTAATACTTAGTGAATATCAACAATGTCAGCACATGAGCTTTTTCTTCTTCTTTCTTCATTTAAGCATCATCACATCATCATCATTATCATGTCTCATCACTTCTCTTGCTGCACTGTCTCATCATCCATCATTCTTCACATTGTGTGAGTACTGAATTGATCTGTTCATGCCACTTTGACACTCTTGTTAATGCTAAGTGATGCAACAGAGATTTTGCTTTTGCACATTGTGAATTGTCAATTCATAACATTATTGCACAGTAGCATTTACTACTGTTATTTTGATTTCACTAATGACTCTTGACTCATCTATGCTATTTGTCATTAGCATTAATCTTTTGTGATATATCCACTTTTGCTTTTGTTTATATTCTTCACAGCATTTTTGGCATCTTGATTTTTGAACTTATGTGAACATTCACTAATCAATTTTGATGTAGTCACACTCTGTGCTTCTGCTGCCTCTCTCTGCTCATCAATCCCAACAATTTGTGTGTTGTTATGTCTGAACACTGCTGTTACAAAGCATGTCAGAAGGCACATCATTTATATACTCTGATAAGAACTCTATATCTTTTGCATGCATGAGAATTTTTGATGATCACTCATTGATGTGTTTTCAGCACTAAGTTGCATTAATACTCTAGAGTTTGTTAAGTTCCATGCATTTCTGATGTCTAGATTGTTCTGTTTCTTGCTGACACAGACTTTAGATTATCAGTTCAGAGAATGAGCTCTGATGAATCTCTGATTTATGAAATCTGATCTACTATGCTGATAGATTGAGCATGATCATCTTCACTGAGTATTTGAATTTCTGACATAAGATGCAACATCTGACCACTTTTGCTGCAAGACAGCACAGTGAGCATGCATGTGTGACTGTCTTGATCAGCATTGAAAGACATCAGACTCACAAAGCTGTTATCATGATCAACATCAGACATGAGACTGTCATCTGTGAATGAATTTCATTAGCAGTAAGAGTTCACATGTCTGTGCTGTCTCTGTCTGCAACCATCTCTGATGCCTCTCTGTGTTTGCAGGGGGATAGAGTCAGAGAAAAGAGAGAAGAGAGAAAGCAGATTGAGTCAGTACAGATATATTTAGAACATCATCTCACTCATTATGTTCATTATCTTATTCATTAAACTGCTCACATCATCACTGCTCATCATGCTGCTCATCATGCTGCCCACATTGCCACTCATGATGAGCAGAAGACCTCTAACTCTCAGAAAGATTAAGCTTCAGCTCAAAAAAGAGTTGTTTTTTGTGCACTTCAGCACTTTTTTTCTGTATCTAGTTTCTTAAGTTCATGTAGTGATCATCTTTGAACATTTAATCAATGAAGAAGTCTTCTGTTACACTTCTTTTCCTTTTCTTCATTGAATAACAAGAACAAAAGTCTTTGAAAGTTCCATTTTTCATATTTCTTACACAACATGAAGTACTTTCTTGTGTTTTTCACAGCAATTATACTGTTTTTCTTTCTCATTGATGCTTTTTTGAACATTCTTCTTTGAATGTTTCTTATTGTTCAAAGAAGTCTAGTGCTTCTGTATTCTGAATATGTTCTTCTGATTTTCAGATGTCATTTTCTGATCTCCATTCTTTTCAATGGACTAGATATTCAATTTTGTTTTTGTGTATTCATTTGTCCAGAATATCTTCTACTTGGTATTCTTCATGACCATTCATCAGTTCTGGACCTGATGGTGGTAATTTATTTTCCCTTTTATTGTATTTCTCTAGCATGGAAATATGAAATACTGAGTGAATACTTCTAAATGAGGGTGATAATTGGAGCTTATAGAATTGTTTTCCCCATTTTTCAATGATTTCAAATGATTCTATATACTTGTGGTCCAGTTTTCAGGCTGAATGAAGCATGCTTAAGTTTTTTGCATTGAGAAGTATCCATTCTTCTACATTGAATACTTATGGTATGTGCTTTGAATCATAATACTTTTTCTGCACTTCACAGACAACATGGAGTGTTTTTTCAAGATGTTTGCACATCTTTTGCAATGACTCTGCCCTTTCCATGGCTTTTGGAGCTGTGTGTTCCAAATTCCAATGATTTGTCCACATTTATACATAACTCTGATCTATACCCCATTAATGCAACTGCTGGTATTTCTCCCATTGAGCTATGCTTTGATTGATTGTATGTGTGTTGAGCCATAGGTAGCCATTGCACCCAATCATCTTGATGGTAATTAATAAACCCTCATAAGTAATGTTCCAGAGTTTGGTTTTGTCTTTCCATTTGACCATCTGTTTGAGGATGGTAAGTGGTGCTTAATCTTTGTTTTGCACCAAAGTAGAAGTATAGAGTTGATCAATAATTGCTTGTAAATAGAGATCCCCTATCTGAAATTAAATTTTTTGGTGTATCATAGATAGTAAAGATGTGCTCATAGCATAGTTCTGCTAAGTCTTCTGCATTGATGTCTTTTCTACATGGTAGATATAGGGTGAATTTCATATAGATGTCCACCATTACTAGAATGACATCAAAGATATTGCCTCTTCAATTTGAGAGAGATAACTCTGTGATGAAGTTCATTGAGATTGACTTCATGAGTTGTGAAGACATTGAAATAGTTTCTAATTCTTCATGTGTTTTATGTCTTCTGGATTTGATTCTCTGGCAGATATCACATGTCTTGACATAATCCACTACATTCTTGGTAAGTTCATGTCAATAGTACTTATCTTGAATGACTTCAATGGTATGTTTCATTCCAAAGTGACCCCCCTGTGGGTCATCATGATTTGAGTGTATAATCTCATTGATTAATGCTGACTGACTAGATACATATGCTCTATTATTTATCCATAGCACATTGTCTTTGGAAATTGTTCATGTTACATCTTCAGTCATAAAGACATCTTCCTTCTCCATCTCTCTTCTTTGAGTGAACACAAATGTGTTCAGTCCTTGAAGCTGCAGCAATAGAGAGGTTAAGAATTCAGACATTTCAGTGTAGACAGTCTCAGACTTCATGACAGCATTAATCATGAGTCTTGACACAAGAATTGATTCTCTAACATCTTTCAGTGGTGTTATTGTCTGTATTGAGCACAACACAAGAAAAGAACTTGCACCAACATCTGTGTTTTCATTTATTTCTTGCACTTTCAGTGTTCAGTCATGCACTCTGACACAGTTTACTATAGAAGCCAACTGTTTGTTGTTCTCTAGATTTCATTCTAGTTGAACACCATGTCTGATCTTCTATTGCAGAGTAGATAGAAGAGTCTCACCATGATAGGCATCTTTATAATCTGATTGATGACTTGGTGCATCTGCTGAATTTAATTTACCCAGGCAGTGCAGTAATATGAAGTCATATGCACTAAGCACTTCTGTCCATCTTGTCTGATGTCTGTTTAAGCTCTTGATTGTCATAAAGAACTGTAGATTGACATGATCAGACAAGACATGTACTGATTTCTGACTTCTCTTCAGATAGTGTCTTCAGTGTTTGAATGCAGCTACTATAGCTAAAAGTTCTTTGTCATGAATATCATAGCAGATTTTCACATCAATTAGCTTTCTACTTCAGAAGACAACTGAGTGCCATAGTTCATCTTCTTGAAGTTGTGTAAGAATAGCTGCTACTGCATAATCAGACACATCTAGTTCCAACTGAATGTGCTGCTGATTGTTCAAGTGTGCTAGGCAAGGTGCTGAGGTAAAGCTTCTTTTTAGTTCTTCAAATGCATGTTAAGCATTTTTTGTTCAGTCAAAGTTGTGCTGTTTCTTCTTTGTATCCTCTTTGGTGAGCTCAAAGAGTGCATTTGCTATGCATGAATAGACATAGATAAAGTGGCAATAGAAGTTCACAAACTTAAGAAAGAATTGAACTTTCTTAATGCTTTTGAAAGTTGATCAGTCTAGAATGATCAACACTCTATTCATTTCCATTGAAATATTCTTAAGTTCTATGACAAACTCCAAGAAGAAGACTTTTTTCATCACAAATTTGCATTTAAATTGTTTGACAAACAGTACTGCACACTTCAAGCACTCTAATACCATACATGTGTGCACCTTATGTTCTTTCATGCTATTTAAATATATAAGAATGTCATCCAGATAGACTACACAGCACACATCTAGTAAATCCACAAGAGCTTCATTTATGTAAGCTTGAAAAGTGACAGATGCATTGATAAGATCAAAAGACATTACTCTATATTCATAATGATCATAATGAGTGTGGAATGTGGTCTTCCATCTATCAGTTTTGCATATTGAGATACAATGATAAGCATCTCTAAGATCAAACTTTGTGTAGATCTTAGCATCAGACAATCTGTCTAACATTTCACTAACTAATGATAATGAATATCTATTCTTTAGTGTAATGTAATTAAGATCTCTATAGTCTACACAGAGTCTGAGATCTTCATTCTTCTTTGATGCAAAGAGTATAGATGTCTCAGCTGAGCTCTTTGAGAATTGAATCCATTTCTTCTTTAGTGCATCAGTTATGTATTTCCAGAGTACTGCAAGCTCTGTTTCTGACAGATTATAGATTGACATGAATGGTGATTTCTTCTCTTTCTTCAGATCTATGACATGTTCAGTGTTTAATGATCTGGACAGATTGGCAGTGTTTTCTTCAGAGAAGATGTGCACATATGATGTAATGTAGTCAGACAGTGCTGACACAGAATCTGCAATGTTTGCATCATTAATTGCAATGTCAGTGTTATCTTTGAAGAAACTTTGTGTGAGTGGCATAATATAGTCAGAAGATTCTGATGTGATGTCCACAATGTTTATGCTGTAGAGTGTGCTGATATCTTGATCATTGTCTGTGGTAAGAAGTTCATCAATTGAGATCATATAAGTTTGAGTCTCTGTAATAACTTTCATCATAGCTTCTTCAGTCAAAATAATCTCTGGTTCTTGGAGATCTTCAGAGATGTTTTGTCAGTATGTTCAGTTGTTCTTCTGTTAGTTAATTAGTGAATTGATTTCTTTGAGTCAAGAGTAGTCTAGAATCATATTGTAATTGATTAGATCAATACTTTCAAACTCTTGACTTGCTGACTGCATAATCTCATTACTGTCAGTTGTGCTGACAGTGAGATGATGAGTTTCATAGATGCATATCTTGTGTTCATCAATTGTTTTGGCTAGCTTAAGAGGTTTTCCATCATTAATCAGTTCTTTTGATTTAATTCAGTATCAGTCAATGAAGTTTGCTTCTGCTTCTGAGTTCACTAAGATCAGAACTATTTCTTTCTCTGTTGCTGATTGAATCTGTACTGTGATCAGAAAAGACATGAGACTTCACTGCTTCTTGTGTAAATCTAGAGTCATCACAGCATTAATGAACTCTTTTATTTGTTTTTTGACATGGTGTCCATCAATTTCTGTTTCTTCAGAATCAAGCAATCTTCAGTTGTGTGCTCTTTTCACTTGTGGAAAGTACAATATGGTACCAATTTGTTATCAAACTTGTGCTTTTCACTGCTTTTGTCTGTCAAGAAATTATCATACTCTGAGTTTTGATCTATTTTATTGTTCCATGACTTGCTCTTTTTCTTCTCTTTGTAGTAGATTTTCTTACTATCTTTCTGATGGAAGAAAAATGAAGGAAATGTTTTGAGTTTTGGTTTCTTGTACTTTTTTGAGATGTTTCTCTCTGCAGTGATAAGTCTTTGTATCAGTGTGTCATAATTAAGTGCATCAAAGTTATCTGCATACTTATTATATTCAGCATGTACTTCACTGAGCATCTTTAAATAGAAATGTGACTTTCTCTGATGTTCATCATATTTGTGTTTCAGTCTGCATTCTAGAGTCTCTAATTGCATGGCAAAGTCATGCACTTTTTGATTTTTCTTCTGCATCAGTGTCAGATATTCACATTCTGCATCTCTAAGAGTGTGTTCTGAGTTCACAATTTGATGTTACAATCATGCTTTTAAGTCTTTCCATGAGGTTCTTTTCTCAGAGTTCTTAAAGTTATGTGATCACTTGGTCAATAGCTTTGGTTCAAAGTGTTGAATGGCTTTCAATATTTTGTGTTTATCATTGTTCTTGAAGTATCTCTCTTGATAGAGATGAAAGACTTTGAAGGCAGTGATAAACTCTTCTAAATTCTTGAGAGTTCAGACAATGAATCTTTTTTTCACTTTTTGAATTGAAGTGTGCACAAAATCTATGTCTTTTGCACTTCTGTCACAGAAAGAGTTCTCTCACTATGCTTCCAACACTGTCACTTATGCATTCATTGCATCTTTGACATTCTCTGTGATTAATTCTGAAGAAATTGGTTGCATTCTGAGTGTCAGATTGAAGAAAGACATAGATAATATTGTTTCTTAATTTCATTCAGTCCTTTTCTTTAGTGGAGAATTGTTGGAGATTTCATTGTTCTTAATGAGATTTTCCAATCTTTGAATCTCTTGTTTTTTCTTGATGAGATTGAGCTTTGTCTCAAGCTTCATGATGGTTTGATCTGCATCATGAAGAAGATTCTGAACTGTAATGTTCTTTTTTTGATTTAAAATGACAGCTTCTGATGTCTGATCTCTTGAAGTTGCTCTTTCTGAAGTGTCAACATTCATCAGCTTGCTTGAAGCATTAATTGAGTGTTCAACTTGCACTACTGATGCTTCTTGATTATTTATTGAAGAAGTTTCAGCTATAGTCTCTGATGCTATAGTCTGACTCATCTGTTCTTCTTGAAAGACAGTGATAGAGACTTCAATTCATGAATTGTTGTCAGAGTTTACATTCATTTATTTCTTTCTGTTTCCACTTCTGATTTCAGCCATAGTATCTAATTGTATCTAACAGTGTGGAATTGTGTTTGTTGTTGCATAAAATGTGTTGATGTTGAGAAGGTAGGATAGAAAGAAGTTTTCTAACAGAGTAGCTTAATGAACTGTCCCACATTTTTAGTGATGAGAACTGTGAGGTGGCAGCATACAAGATAGATGCTAAAGAACAATGTATCAAGCCTACAGTGTAAGAAAGATAACTAAGTTGCACTTATAGTATCAAAGTAGTATTGCTATATGTGCAGTAAGAGAAGAACTCATCACTGATCTTCTGTGGAAGAAGATCAGTGTGGCTTTAAGTACTAGTGAGGTTAGAGCTATGCTAACTAATAAGATACTAGCTCTTAGAGCAGGCCTAGCCTACAGTGGGCATGACAGTGGTTGCAGGTAACATGGCAATGGCTTACAGTCTTTGTAAATGAGGTCAGATTGGGTGAGAGGTGGTTATGAAGGAATCTAAGCATGAAAAAGGGAGAGATAACTTATATTGCTACAACAGTATCTAGAGTCTCTAGATATGTTGCCACTGATCTTCATAAAGAAGTGTCTGTGGCAGATTTTGTGCATTTGACTTTGCTAGTGAGATCATGTGACCAGTCACAGAATTTACAAACTTCAGATGCCATGGAGCATGATCATCTAAGCATCAAGAAGGTTTTACAAATCTCTTTTAGATGATGAGACAAATGTAAGAAGGCCACAGCACAGAGTCTTACACAAGTCTTGTCTTATAACATTTCAAAAAATCATTAATGTCAAATTTGTATGTATAAATTCACATTAAAGAAATTGAATGTATTTCTTTCAAGCTCTCTACTTCTTCAAAGCATTTCTTTGCTTGTAGCTTCTTCATTTTCACATCCATGATGGTCTTAAAGCCATCAGCATGTGAATGTTGCAACATTGAAAAATAATGCTTTGAAGACTTTGAAAGATTCTCTCTGTAGAGTCTAGAATTTGTAATTGTAAAAGCTGTTAAATAGTCTCTATAAAATAAATTCAATTGCACTGTTTGATGCAGAATTGCTGTATAAGCTGTTCATCTGTCAATTTAATCTGTGTTTTGACATCTTATTCTAGCACTTCATCTAGAAGATTGCTCTGTGCTTGAGCTTATGCTGACTGAGTCATTCACTGCTTCTGTGGCAAAATGATTGACTGTTGAAATTTCATCATTAGTGCTTACTGTCTCTGTGACAGAATAATTGACTATTAATTGTTCATTATTTGTGCTCACTGTCTTCATAGAGCTAGTGACAGAAAGTGTAGTAGATGTTATATCTTCAGATGACTCAATCATAACATCAGTCATCACTCTCATAGCTTCTATGGCAGAATGATTGACTGTCATTGAAAGTTAATTCAGCATTTCTATTTCAATTAATGGTGTTGTTGAATCATCTAAAGAAGATTAAGTGTAGATGTCTGAAGCTGATGATTCTGATATTGATTCTGATGTTGACAATGCATATATCTCTTCTGATTGATTAGTTAGTGTCTGTAAGACTCTGCGCTGTGGCCTCCTTACATTCATCCCATCATCTAAAAGAGGTTTGTAAAACCTCCTTGATGCTTAGGTGATCATGCTCCATGGCATCTGGGGTTTATAAACCCCATGACTGGTCACATGATCACACTAGCAAAGCTGAGCACACAAAACCTGCCACAGACACTTCTTTACAAAGATCAGTGGCAACATATCTAGAGACTCTAGATACTGTTGTAGCAATACAAGTTATCTCTCTCTCTCATGCTTAGATCCCTTCATAACCACTTCTCACTCAACCTAACCTCATTTATGAAGGCTGTAAGCCTTTGCCATGTTACCTGCAACCCCCTGAACCTCACAGTTTGCCACTCAAATAAGCAGATGGCCTGACAATGGTTTCCATAAGGCAGAACAACTGAGACCAAACTGAATTCTCAACTCTTTCCTCAGTACCAGAGTTAGCTGAGACACCAAGTGCGACAATAAATCTGGATGAAAGCATAACCCAGGCTGAGGAACCACCTTCAGAGAACACAGAATCTCTTGAGAACTTAAGAGAGTGGATACACCTCATGGAAAGAATTCAAGAACTACAGCAGGGTTTACAAATTCTGGATAGAAAGCATGGGCAAACAGAATCACTTGATGTTCTGATCTCTAACCCAAATCCTCCAAAGAAGAGTTCAGTCATCAAGCCTCCACAACACAAGATCAACTATCAGACCAAGAACTATGCAGCCTACTGACAGTTTATCTCCCAAATAGAATCCATCTGAGATGCTAGTGGTCTGGATGACAATGAAATCCTGAAGTATGCAGTCACAGGGTTGGACTATAATGAGAAAGATCTTTGGGAATCACACTCAGTCCAGAACTCTACTCTGAACATCTGGACTGAACTTAAACAATTCCTACTTTTACAACTAGGTGACTCTGAAAATCAAACCTGATTGGCCTGGAGAAACCTTTTCCACCTTTGTAAAAGAGATGATGAATCAGACTTTGACTGGTTGCAATGATTCCAACAACATTTGCAACAAGTGAATGAAGAGACACAGAGTGTGGATAAGTTCATCAAACACCTTTTCCTATGGCAATATGACAAACCTATGCGCAACAAGCTGAATGAACAGAAGGACCTCCCAGAGAAACTGAATGAGATTCAGACAGTTGTGATGTGATTATGATCTAGTGTCAAGAGCTCCACTTTCAACCCAAAGTCACAATCCATCTCAGAGACAAATACCAACCATGGTGGAACACCATCCTATTCAAATCAAGCCCGTGGACCACAAGGTCAGGGTTATAGAAACAAGATCTGGACCTCATTGTGACAGAGAGAAAACCAACACCAGGGAATCTCCAATTCCCAGTTTATGAATCCAAAGTGGGGTGGAAAATCAGATAAGAATGCTTGCTACAATTGTGGTGAGACTGATCACTATGCAGATAAGTGCACCAAGCCAAAGAAGAAATAGGGGTTTGGGGAGCAGTCTGTAGGTAGAATGAATATCAAGCAATTGAAGTTGTCTGAGCTACAAGCTGTTCCCCCAATCACATTGTCTGTCAGAGTTCATAACTCTGAGATAGAAAAAGAAGTTAAGTGGACTGCTGTGACAGACTCACTATGTTCCTTTCTGATCATAAGTCTGAAGCTTGCAGTAAGACTGGGTCTGAAGGTTTGTAAGATGAATGTTGAGATGAAGACTGCAGGAAAGAATCATTCAAAGTTAGTATCTGAAGAAATTACAAACATTTTCTTTGAGGCACAAGATACTATGGGTAATTGGCAGATGTTTAATGAGCAAGCATTGATTGCTGATATATCTGAGAACATGATGTTAGATCTCTTCTGACTACATCATCATGATTCTGTTGTTTCATTTGGAAATCTGTCACTTGAGTTTTGTAAGCAGGGTGGATTAGACTTCATGACAAAAATCAAGTCAGTTTCTCTAAATGAACTTGTTGATGGTGGTAAACCCTTCTATGTAATGAGGGTTCATAAAAGTGAACAAGTCATCACCATGGATGTGGATCTGCAGATACCAGACAGTTATAAAGATTTGATTGATGCATTCAGTGATGCAAAAGATGCTTTCTTGTCTCCTCACTGGAAGAATGACCTAGACATTGAGTTGTTGCTGGGGGCAGTGCCAAAGTTTGGCCCCATTTATTGACTTTCAGAAACAGAGACAGAGACTTTATGAGAGTATGTCAATTCCACCTTGTCAAGTGAATTCATCAGACCTTCCAGATCACCAGCTGGGTCACCCATTCTGTTTGCAAAGAAGAAGAATGGGGGGTTATGAATGTGTGTGGATTATTGAGACTTGAATTCAAAGACAGTAAAGAACCAATATTCACTCCCACTGATTGAAGACATTCTGAATCAGATTGGGAAAGCTAAGATCTATACCCAGCTGGATGTGAAGAATGTGTATCATCATTTATGAATAAAAAAGAGAGATGAATGGAAAACAGCTTTTCAGACTCCACTGAGAATGTTTGAATATCAGATGGTTCCATTTGGACTTACAAATGCACCAGCAGCATTCCAGTCATACATCAACAAGACACTGAGAGAGTACTTAGATGTCTTTGTGGTGATGTATCTGGATGATGTTGTGATGTACTCTGAGAATGAGGAAGAACACACTGAACATGTTTGTAAAGTGCTCAAGACACTGAAAGAGACTGGACTCTATTGCAAGAGATTCAAGTGCCAGTTCAGTGTTACAGAGATAGACTTTCTGAGGTATGTGGTATCACCAGAAGATGTCTCAATGGAAAAAGCCTGGATGGACACAATCATTTCTTGACCAGAGTCCAAGGGTTGCCAGGATATTCAAGTCTTTCTGGGATTCACTAACTTCTACCAATGATTCATTCCCAAGTTCTCCAAGCTCGCGCTTGGTTTGACTAGCATGTTAAAGGGCGGAAAGTCAGGGAAGAAGCAATCCAGAAAGAAAAGAAGAAGAAGTGAAGAAGTGGGCAGTTCACTCAGCTTTCTCACAGAAGAGACTTGTAAATTCTTCTATGACTTGAAGAAGGCATTTATGAAGCAAGTGGTGGTATACCACTTTGATCCAAAGAAGAAAATCAAGCTGGAAACAGATGCATCTGGATTTGCTGTGTGTGGGATTCTCTTCCAGCTACAGAAGAATGGCATGTGGAGACCAGTGGGGTTCTATTCAAGAAAGATGATTCCAGCTGAATACAACTATGGCATTCATGATCAAGAATTGCTGACCATAGTTGAGTCATTCTGTCAATGGAGATGCTGACTGGAGAGGTCAATTCAATCCATTTCTGTTCTGACTGATCATGACAGTCTCAGACATTTTGAAACCATGCAAGAGTTGTCAAGACAACAAGTGTGGTGGGCCCAGAAGCTGTCAGCTTTCTGATTTAAGATTGATTATGTGAAAGAATCAAAGAATCCAGCAGATGGTCCTTCACAAAGACCAGACTACACTGAAGCATTGAAATATGAGAATATCCAAGGGTGTGAAGCAGCTGAACAGCTTCATTCCATGCTGATCTGTTCTGATCAGTGAGCTGAGAAGAAAGACTCAGAACATGTCTTGCCTAACAGAAATGTGCACTCTGTGGACAGGAAGACATGTTACAAATCAGGGCAGACTTATGCAAAGCTGCTTCTGGGTGGTACTCACAGTATTCAAAGATTTGAGAATGAGTTATGAGATGTCAAGCAACTCATTCTCAGTGATGCTCTGAATGGAACAGACTCACAAGGGACTGCATCTCTGAATCTAATGACAATGTTATCTGAGATGCTTGCTGGTGATGACCATGCAATAGAGATTAGAAAGGGTCTTCAGTTAGACCCAATCAAGTTCACAGACTGAACAGAGAAGAAAGACTGTCTCTTTATGAAAGAGCATCTCTATATATCCATAAGTGAAGCCCTGCAAATTGAATTGATTAAAAGACACCATGATTTATCTCTGGTGGGTCACTTTGCAAGTGAAAGAACTTATGAACTGCTAGCACACAGATTCTATTGGCCAAGAATGAAGAAGCTTGTGAAAGAATGTGTTGATGCCTGTGGTGTTTGCTTGAGATTCAGACAGATCTGAATGAAACCACAAGGAGAGATGTCTCCTTTGCCAATTCTCAAAAAGTCTTGAAAACACATCACAATGGATGTGATTACAGACCTTCCACCAAGTCAGAATTTTAAGGGAGTGGAATTCAACTGTATTCTGGTCATTGTGGACTGGTTTACAAAGATGTCTCACTTTGTTCCAGTCAGAAAAGAGCTGACATCTGAACAACTTGCTGAATTGATTATGTGTGAGCTAGTCAGATTGCATGGACTTCCCTCAAGCATAGTCTCTGACTGTGAATCAATATTTGTAAGTGAGTTCTGGGGAGATCTGTTATATCTTCTCAAAGTTGATAGAAGAATGAGCATGGCATTTCATTCTCAAACAGATGGCCAGACTGAAAGACTGAATAGTACTCTTGAACAGTACTTATGAAGCTTCATCAATTATGAACAAGATGACTGGGTTGGGAAATTGCCTCATGCAGAGTTTGCTTACAACAACTCTAGACAATCCTCAACAGGGAAGAGTCCCTTTGAGCTTTTGATGGTAAGCCATCCACAGATGGATTTTCTGGGAGCAGAAATACCAGTGCCAGTCACAACTGAGTCTTGTAAACTGACAGGTCAGTTGGAAGAGCTGCATAAGACAGCTCAGGAGAGCCTTATGAAGATGCAAGTCTATCAAAAGAGCTACTATGATAAGAAACATACTGCAGTATCATTTTACAAAGATGACCAGATGTGGTTAGATCTTCATAACATTAGAACAGCACATTCTAGCAAGAAGTTGGATGTTCTTCAGCATGGACCATGCTGAATTGTGGAAAAATTGGGGCCCCAAACCTATTGATTGGAACTACCACCAGGGCTGGGAGTACACAATGTGTTTCATGTGTCTCTCTTAACCAAACACAAGGAACAGGAGAGAGTGGATAGTCAATCACACCACTCAATTTATGAGGCATCCCCTGTGAAGCAAGAGTACCAGGTACAGGAGATTGTTGACTTCTGTAAGAATGGCTGAGTGATTGAATATCTTGTGCAGTGGCAGGGATATGAGGAAAGGACTTGGGAGTCTTCAAAGAATGTGAGGCATCTAGATAAGAAGCTGTTTGAGTTTCATAGAAAGCATTCAGATAAGTTCAGTCTACACTGTATTCTGAGAATGTGCACTTAGAGAGGTCTTGTTAGATTCATAAAGATATTTATGAAGCAGTTAGAGATTGATTCATGAAGCAGAAGGGCAGTGGTCTGAGTAGTGAATCAATTTAAAAGAAAACTCAGTCTGTAAAAGCATTTACAACTATCAAGAAGTAGTTCATGAAGCAGAAGTAGTGAATTTACTCTAAAATAAAAGAAAGAACTAGACTATTAATGGCTGAAGCCTGCAAGGAAAAGAGGAAACTAGACTATTAGTGGCCAAAGCTCACAGTAACAAAAGAAAGAAAATAAGAGGGCAACCCTAAGAATTGAAAGAATAAGTTTTGTGTGTCTGGTAGGCACAGTTATTACATCTGTTCCTATCAAGAGGACTTGTGACACACTGCCCCAATGAGAGATTTGAGTTACCTCAGCATGCTGTACATGGCTGCTGAGAATAATTGTCTGTCATGATGACCAGAACTTCTTTCCAGAGCTGGGCTCTATCTCTCAGCTGAACAGAGTCTGTTGGACCAGTAAGAGTTGTGGACTGAAGAGGGGGGAAAGCAAGAAGTCATCTCTCATGATCAGATGGATTCTGGTCTGGGATTAAGAGCAGAAGATGGCTCATAGTAACTGGTGTTCTGGCTGGCAAGTTAACAGCTGGGGCAGGGGCCAGAGGAGCAGGAGCAGAAGCAGAAGCAGGCACAGCAGACAGAGAAGAAGTTGATGAGACTGACTTCTAGAGAAAGAAAAAGCATTAGCTGAGACTCTCAATATCACTTCATAAATGAATTTATGAAGCAGAAACCATCTTATAAGTCATGTTATGAAGCAACTCAACATATCTTGGGTGCATTGGAGACAGAACCAATGCTAGAGGATGGGTGCAGCATAGAAAAGGGCACAGGCTGAGGATGTGGATGTGATAGAAACAGATCAGGCCAAGAAAAATGAGGTGGTGCATTACCAACAAGAGTTTCAGATTTGGGAGATGGGTGGCCACCCTCTCTCAAGACCTGACCAACTGAGGCAACAGAGCTAGTAGTCAAAAAAGAATCATTACTAGGCACAGTAGACACCATTGAGTGTTCCTGCCAAGCTCAAATATTAGCACCCTGAATATGCCATCAGTCATGCACACAGGAAAGAGGATTATGGAGTGAGAAAACACTTTGTAAAGAATATTTCAGGCTTCATAAAAGCAATTATGAAGCATTAAAAGAAGAAGAAATGGAAGAATATCACTTACACCATCATAATTGAAATCAGACTGACTGGGCTGTGATGTCTGGAAAGAGATCTCAAAGTCTTCAGAGACATAACTCTCTGTTGCATAAATGGAAATCAACAGCAATGATGCTCCTCCACTTTGATTTTCTTGAGAAATGGCAGTAGTTGAGGACTCTGCTTCAGATGAAGCAGAAGATTCTGGAGGCACCTCTCACATTGTCTCTGAAGAGAATCTTGGACAACAACTGATTGGGATTTTACCCTCAAACTTGTTGAGCCATTGTTGCTCACATTTCAACATCTTAATTTGAATGGAAGAGAGACACAGCAAATTATCTCTCTGCATAATGTGTTAGCACTGAGAAAAGTCTTTATGAAGCCTCTCAAGATTCATAACCATCAAGAAGGGAATGCTTGTCTAGAACTCTTATCAAAATAAAGAAGAATGTTGTTGAAAAAGAAAAAGAAAGAGAGAGAGAGAGGAGGTCAAGAAAGAGATATTTATATTCAAGAGATTGCTGATTATCACTAAATGGATCATGGGAAATGACAATCACTACAGCAACTACATTACAATCACAGAGAAGCTGTCACTCTTGCTGTGATCTTACTGTCACATCTACATCTAGGAACTGAGATTGAATTAAGACTCCGCACTGTGGCCTCCTTACATTCATCACATCAAAAAGAGATTTTGTACAAAATTGTTACAATCACAGTGGAGCTGTCACTCTCACTGTGATCTTGATCACATCAATGCCTTGGGGATCAAGACTTGTGAAGAGGGGGGAATCTGTAAGACTCTGTGCTGTGGCCTTCTTACATTCATCCCATCATCTAAAAAAGATTTGTCAAACCTCCTTGATGCTTAGGTGATCATGCTCCATGGCATCTGGGGTTTGTAAACCTCATGACTGATCACATGATCACACTAGCAAAGCTGAGCACACAAAACCTGCCACAGATGCTTCTTTACAAAGATCAGTGGCAACATACCTAGAGACCCTAGATACTGTTGTAGCAATACAAGTTACCTCTCTCTCTCATGCTTAGATCCCTTCATAACCACTTCTCACTCAACCTAACCTCATTTATGAAGGCTGTAAGCCTTTGCCATGTTATCTGCAACCCCCTGAACCTCACAGTGTCTTAGTTATTGTTTCTGTTGATCTTATTGACTGATTAATGATCTTCTGACTTTCACATGATGTATTCTTCTCAGAGTCTTCATCTTCACTGTCATGCTTGCTCAAGCTTGTCTTGTTAATATCACTTACTTTAATGAAAGATATTGTATTCAGCACAATGAAGCTCTTCTGTAATAAAAACTTGCTGCTAATCTTATTAGAATTGAATAGTGTATCTTCATTGAATATAACATCTTTTGTTAATATAATCTTTTGTTGTACTGAAATCCAAATGCAAAAAATATTTGTTGATTTGTATTCAATAAGATATTCAACTTTCACTCTAGAAGTCAGTTTCTGATTTCTTTCATATCATGCATTCTTAATTAAAGAATATGCTCTACAGTCAAAAACTCTTATATGTCTAATTTCAGTTAAAGAAGTTGCAGTTCAAAGATATTCTTTTAAGAATTTAAGAGAAGTATTTCAATCAAGATCTTTAACTGAAATTCTGTTTAAAATATATGCTGCAGTCTTGATGCATTCTGATCATAAATTCTCAGATAAGTTAACTCTGATTTACATTATATAAGCTGCTGTCATTATTAAAGCTCCTGCACATTTCACAGCTTCATTTTGAGCCAGCATGTAGAATGCTGAATGTTGAACAACTATATTATATGTTTAAGTCAATACTGTCAGTTCTGACTGCATAGGGATCTCTCCATCAATTTGAATAGTTAAGATAGTCAATTGATATAAATTGAGAATTATTCTTATCATTTTTACTGTAAGACTCCATGCTGCAGCCTCTTTACATTCATCCCATCATCTAAAAGAGGTTTGTAAAACCTTCTTGATGCTTAGATGATCATGCTTCATGGCATCTGAGATTCAGAAACTCTGTGACTGATCGCATGATCACACTAGCAAAGCTGAACACACAAAATCTGTCACAGACACTTCTTTACAAAGATCAGTGGCAACATATCTAGAGACTCTAGATACTGTTGTAGCAATATAAGTTATCTCTCTCTCTTTCATGCTTAGATCTCTTTGTAATCACTTCCCACTCAACCTAACCTCATTTATGAAGACTGTAAGCCATTGCCACATTACCCACAACCATCCAATTCTCACAGTTTGCCACTCAAATAAGCAGGTGGCCCAACAATGATTTTCACAAGGCAGAACAACTGAGACCAAACTGAATTCTCAACTCTTTTCTCAGTACCAGAGTTAGCCAAGACACCAAGTGCAACAATAAATCTGAATGAAAGTACAACTCAGGCTGAGAAATCATCTCCAGAGAACACAGAATCTCTTGAGAACTTAAGAGAGTGAATACATCTCATGAAGAGAATTCAAGAACTACAGCAGAATTTATGAACCCTGAATAGAAAGCATGAATGAACAGAATCACTTGATGTTCTGACCTCCAATTCAAATCCTCCAAAGAAGAGTTCAGTCATCAAGCCTCCACAACACAAGACCAACTACCAAATCAAGAACTATGCAGCCTACTGGCAGTTTATCTCCCAAATAGAATCCATCCAAGATGCTAGTGGTCTGAATGACAATGAAACCCTGAAGTATGCAGTCACAGAGTTGGACTATAATGAGAAAGATCTTTGGGAATCACATTCAGTTCAGAACTCTACTCTGAACATCTGGACTGAACTTAAACAATTTCTACTTTTACAACTGAATGATTCTGAAAACCAAACCCAATTAGTCTGAAGAAACCTTTTTCACCTTCATAAAAGAGATGATGAATCAGACTTTAACTGATTGCAACAATTCCAACAACATTTGCAACAAGTGAGTGAAGAGACACAGAGTGTGGATAAGTTCATCAAACATCTTTTCCTATGACAATATGACAAATATATACACAACAAGCTGGATGAACAGAAGAACCTCCCAGAGAAACTAAATGAGATTCAGACAGTTGCAATGTGATTATGATCTAGTGTCAAGAGTTTCACTCCTAACTCAAAGTCACAATCCATCTCAGAAACAAATACCAACCATGGTGGAACACCATTCTATTCAAATTGAGTCTGTGGACCATGAGGTCAGAGTTATAGAAACAAGATCTGGACCTCATTGCAACAGAGAGAAAACCAACACCAGAGAACCTTCAATTTCCAGTTTACAAATTTAAAGTGAGATGGAAAATCAGATAAGAATACTTGCTACAATTATGGTGAGACTGGTCACTATGCAGATAAGTGCACCAAGCCAAAGAAGAAATAGAGGTTTGGGAAGCAGTCTGTAGATAGAATGAATATTAAGCAATTGAAGTTGTCTGAGCTACAAGCTGTTCCCTCAATCACATTGTCCACCAGAGTTTGTAACTCTGAGATAAAAAAAGAAGTTAAGTGAACTGCTGCAGCAGACTCACTATGTTTCTTTCTGATCATAAGTCTGAAGCTTGCAGTAAGACTGGGTCTGAAGATTTGTAAGATGAATGTTGAGATGAAGACTGCAGAAAAGAATCATTCAAAGTTAGTATCTGAAGAAATTATGAACATTTTCTTTGAGACACAAGATACTATGAATAATTGGCAGATGTTTAATGAGCAGACATTGATTGCTGATATATCTGAGAACATGATGTTAGATCTCTTCTGACTACACTGTTATGATTCTGTTGTTTCATTTGGAAATCTGTCACTTGAGTTTCATAAACAGGGTGGATTAGACCCTATGACAAAAATCAAGTCAGTTTCTCTAAATGAAATTGTCAATGGTGGTAAACCCTTCTATGTAATGAGAGTTTGTAAAAGTGAACAAGTCACCATCATGGATGTGAATCTGCAGATATCAGACAGTTATAAAGATTTGATTGATGCATTCAGTGATGCAAAAGATGCTTTCTTGCCCTCTCACTGAAAGAATGATCTAGACATTGAGTTGTTGCCAGGGGCAGTGCCAAAGTTTGGCCCCATTTATTGACTTTCAGAAACAGAGACAGAGGCTTTACAAGAGTATGTCAACTCCATCTTGTCAAGTAAATTCATCAGATCTTCCAGATCATCAGCTGGGTCACCCATTCTGTTTGCAAAGAAGAAGGATGGGGGGTTACAAATGTGTGTGGATTATTGGGACTTGAATTCAAAGACAGTAAAGAATCAATATCCACTGCCACTGATTGAAGACATTCTGAATCAGATTGGGAAAGCTAAGATCTATACCCAGCTGAATGTGAAGAATGCATATCATCATTTACAAATAAAAAAGAGAGATGAATGGAAAACAGCTTTTCAGACTTTACTGAAAATGTTTAAATATCAGATAATTCCATTTGAACTTATGAATGCATCAGTGGCATTTCAGTCATACATCAACAAGACACTGAGAAAGTACTTAGATGTCTTTGTGATGATGTACCTAAATGATGTTGTGATGTACTCTGAGAATGAGGAAGAACACACTGAACATGTTCATAAAGTGCTCAAGACACTGAAAGAGGCTGAACTCTATTGCAAGAGATTCAAATGCCAGTTCAGTGTTACAGAAATAGACTTTCTAAAGTATGTGATATTGTCAGAAGATGTCTCAATGGAAAAAGTCTGAATGAACATGATCATTTCTTGACCAGAGTTCAAGAGTTGCTGAGATATTCAAGTCTTTCTGGAATTTGCTAACTTCTACTGATGGTTCATTCCCAAGTTCTCCAGGCTCACACTTGGTTTGACTAGCATGTTAAAGAGTGGGAAGTCAGGGAAGAAGCAATTCAGAAAGAAAAGAAGAAGAAGTGAAGAAGTGGGCAGTTCATTCAGCTTTCTCACAGAAGAGGCTCATAAATTCTTCTATGACTTGAAGAAGACATTTACAAAGCAAGTGATGGTATATCACTTTGATTCAAAGAAGAAAATCAAGCTGAAAACAGATGCATCTGAATTTGCTGTGTGTGGAATTCTCTTCCAGCTACAGAAGAATGGCATGTGGAGACCAGTGGAGTTCTATTTAAGAAAGATAATTCTAGCTGAGTACAACTATGACATTCATGATCAAGAATTGCTGGTCATAGTTGAGTCATTTCATCAATGAAGATGCTGACTGAAGAGATCAATTCAACTCATTTCTGTTCTGACTGATCATAACAGTCTCAGACATTTTGAAATCACACAAGAGTTGTCAAGATGACAAGTGCAGTGGGCCCAGAAGTTGTCAGCTTTCTGATTTAAGATTGATTATGTGAAAGAATTAAAGAATCCAGCAGATGATCCTTCACAAAGATCAGACTATGCTGAAGCATTGAAATATAAGAATGCTCAAGAGCATGAAGCAGCTGAACAGCTTCATTTCATGCTGATCTGTTCTGATCAGTGAGCTGAGAAGAAAGACTCAGAACATGTCTTGTCTAACAGAAATGTGCACTCTGTGGACAAAAAGACATGTTATAAATCAGAGCAGACTTATGCAAAGCTGCTTCTGGATGGTACTCACAGTATTTAAAGATTTGAGAATGAGTTATGAGGTGTTAAGCAGCTCATTCTCAGTAATGCTCTGAATGAAACAGACTTATAAGAGACTGCATTTCTGAATCTAATGACAATGTTATCTGAGATGCTTGCTGATGATGACCATGCAATAGAGATTAGAAATAGTCTTCAGTTAGATTCAATTAAGTTCATGAACTGAACAGAGAAGAAAGACTGTCTCTTTATGAAAGAGCATCTCTATATACTCACAAGTGAAGCTCTGTGAATTGAATTGATTAAAAGACACCATGATTTATCTCTGATGGGTCACTTTGTGAGTGAAAGAACTTACAAACTGCTAGCATGCAGATTCTATTGATCAAGAATGAAGAAGCTTGTGAAAGAATGTGTTGATGTCTATGATGTTTACTTAAGATTCAGATGAATCTGAATGAAACCACAAGAAGAGATGTCTTCTTTGCCAATTTTCAAAAAGTCTTGGAAACACATTGCAATGAATGTGATTATGAATCTTCTGTCAAGTCAGAATTTTGAGAGAGTGAAATTCAACTGTATTCTGATCATTGTGAATCAGTTTATGAAGATGTCTCACTTTGTTTCAGTCAGAAAAGAGCTGACATCTGAACAACTTGCTGAATTGATTATGCATGAGCTAGTCAGATTGCATGGACTTTGCTCAAGCATAGTCTCTGATCATGAATCAATATTCATAAGTGAGTTCTGAGGAGATCTGTTATATCTTCTCAAAGTTGATAGAAGAATGAGCACAGCATTTCATTCTTAAACAGATGATCAGACTGAAAGACTGAATAGTACTCTTGAACAGTACTTACAAAGCTTCATCAATTATGAACAAGATGACTGAGTTGGGAAATTGTCTCATGCAGAGTTTGCTTACAACAACTCTAGACAATTCTCAACAGAGAAGAGTTTCTTTGAGCTTTTAATGACAAGTCATCTATGGATGGATTTTCTGGAAGCAGAAATACCAGTGCCAGTCACAACTGAGTCTTGTAAACTGACAGATCAGTTGGAAGAGCTGCATAAAATGGCTTGGAAGAGTTTTATGAAGATGTAAGTCTATTAAAAGAGCTACTATGACAAGAAACATACTGCAGTATCATTTTATGAAGATGACCAGATGTGGTTAGATCTTTGTAACATTGAAACAGCATGTTCTAGCAAGAAGTTGGATGTTCTCTGGCATGAGTCATGCTGAATTGTGGAAAAATTGGGGCCCCAAATCTATTGATTGAAACTATCATCAGAGCTGAGAGTACACAATGTGTTTCATGTGTCTCTTCTAATCAAACACAAGAAACAGAAGAGAGTGAATAGTCAATCACACCATTCAATTTGTGAGACATTCTCTGTGAAGCAAGAGTATCAGATACAGAAGATTGTTGACTTTCATAAGAATGACTGAGTGATTGAATATCTTGTGTGATGGCAGAGATATGAGAAAAGAACTTGGAAGTCTTCAAAAAATGTGAGACATCTAGATAAGAAGCTGTTTGAGTTTCATAGAAAACATTCAGATAAGTCTGATCTATGCTGTATTCTGAGAATGTGCACTTAGAGAGATCTTGTTAGATTTGTAAAGACATTTATGAAGCAGTTAGAGATTGATTCATAAAGCAGAAGAGCAGTGGTTCAAGTAGTGAATTAATTTAGAAGAAAACTCAGTCTGTAAAAGCATTTACAACTGTCAAGAAGTAGTTCATGAAGCAGAAGTAGTGAATTTACTCTAAGATAAAAGAAAGAACTAGACTATTAATGACTGAAGTCTGCAAGAAAAAGAGAAAACTAGACTATTAGTGACCAAAGCCCACAGTAACAAAAGAAAGAAGACAAGAGAGCAACTCTAAGAATTGAAAGAATAAGTTTTGTGTGTCTGATAGACACAGTTATTACATCTGTTTCTACCAAGAGAACTTGCAACACACTGTCTCAATGGGAGATTTAAGTTACTCCAGCATGCTGTACATGACTACTAAGAATAATTGTCTATTATGATGACCAGAACTTCTTTCTGGAGCTGGACTCTATTTCTCAGCTGAACAGAGTCTGTTGGATCAGTAAGAGTTGCAGACTGAAGAGAGAAGAAAGCAAGAAGTCATCTCTTATGATCAGATGAATTCTGATCTGAAATTAAGAGTGAAAGATGACTCATAGTAACTGATGTTCTGACTGACAAGTTAACAGTCAGAGCAGAAGTCAGAGAAGCAGAAGCAGAAGCAGAAGCAGACACAGCAGATAGAGAAGAAGTTGATGAGATCAACTTCTAGAGAAAGAAAAAGCATTAGCTGAGACTCTTAATATCACTTCATAAATGAGTTTATGAAGCAGAAACTGTCTTATAAGTCATGTTATGAAGCAACTCAACATATCTTGGGTGCATCAGAGACAGAACCAATGCTTGAGAAGTTGAGAATGAATGCAGCATAGAAAAGAGCACAGACTGAGAACATGAATGTGGTAGAAACAGATCAGATCAAGAAAAACAGAGTGGTGCATTATCAATAAGAGTTTCAGATTTGAAAGACAGATGACCACTTTCTCTCAAGATCTGATCAACTGAGACAACAGAGCTAGTAGTTGAAAAAGAATTGTTACTAGATACAGTAGACATCATTGAGTGTTCCCATCAAGCTTGAATATTAGTGCTCTGAATATGCCATCAGCCATGCACACAGAAAAGAGGATTATGGAGTGAGAAAACACTTCATAAAGAATATTTCAGACTTTATAAAAGCAATTATGAAGCATTAAAAGAAGAAGAAATGGAAGAATATCACTTACATCATCATAATTAAAATCAGACTGACTGAGCTGTGACATCTGAAAAGAAATCTCAAAGTCTTCAGAGACATAACTCTCTGTTGCATAAATGAAAACTGACAGCAATGATGCCTCTTCACTTTAATTTTCTTGAGAAACAGCAGTAGTTGAGAACTCTGCTTCAGATGAAGCAGAAGATTCTGAAGACATCTCTTACATTATCTCTGAAGAGAGTCTTGAACAACAACTGATTGAAATTTTATCTCTAAACTTATTGAGTCATTGTTGCTCACATTTTGACATCTTAATTTGAACAGAAGAGAGACATGGCAAATTATCTTTCTGCATAATGTATTAGCATTGAGAAAAGTCTTTATGAAGTCTCTCAAGATTTGTAATCATCAAGAAGAGAATGCTTGTCTAGAACTTTTATTAAAATAAAGAAGAATGTTGTTGAAAAAGAAAAAGAAAGAGAGAGAGAA
This sequence comes from Ophidiomyces ophidiicola, assembly GCF_022830035.1. NCBI lineage: Eukaryota > Fungi > Ascomycota > Eurotiomycetes > Onygenales > Onygenaceae > Ophidiomyces > Ophidiomyces ophidiicola. The sequence continues at coordinate 879,721 of NW_026054645.1, forward strand.
AGAAGATCAAGAAAGAGATATTTATATTCAAGAGATTGCTGAGTATCACTAGATGAATCATGAAAAATAACAGTCACTACAGCAACTATATTACAATCACAAAGAAGCTGTCACTCTTGCTGTGATCTTACTGTCACATCTACATCTAGAAACTGAGATTAAATTAAGGCTCTGCACTGCAGCCTCCTTACATTCATCACATCAAAAAGAGATTTTGTACAAAATTGTTATAATCACAGTGGAGCTGTCACTCTCACTGTGATCTTGATCACATCAACATTTTGGGAATCAAGACTTATGAAGAAGAGAAAATCTGTAAGACTCTGTGCTGTGATCTTCTTACATTCATTTCATCATCTAAAAGAGATTCATAAAATCTTCTTGATGCTTAAATGATCATGCTTCATGACATCTGGAGTTTGAAAACTTCATAACTGATCACATGATCACACTAGCAAAGCTGAACACACAAAATCTGTCACAGATGCTTCTTTACAAAGATCAGTGACAACATATCTAGAGACTCTAGATACTGTTGTAGCAATATAAGTTATCTCTCTCTCTCTCATGCTTAGATCCCTTCATAATCACTTCCCACTCAACCTAATCTCATTTACAAAGGCTGTAAGCCATTGCCACATTATCTGCAACCACCTGATCCTCACATTTACTGTGCATGTCAAACTTTTGAAATTTTGCTGCATTGTTTTCATGTAGTGCAGATGAGTATAATCACAATATAAGTGAACTGCCCATCTATCTTCATTATAATCTAGAGCAAACTGTATGAGATCAACAGACATTTTCATAAATAAATGTGTAGATCTTTTCAATAATGTTCTGTGTATAATTTACTTTGCTTTTGAAAGAGTGCAAGATCTGCACTTCACTGTTAGAGAACTTCAAGAGATTTTTTTAAATTTCATATTAATAGACATTTTTGAAAGATGTGTCAGAGACTTTCTGCCCAGATGATCAAATCTCAGATGTTAAATATTTATGATTTTCAGTGAGCTGAAGATCAATACTGTGACTGATTTATTAACTGAATCTTCATTTAATGAGACAGTAAAAACACTCTTTGTTATACTGTCTGTTGCAATGTTAATAGATCTGTATTCAATGACCATTTTTCTCTCTTTAACAGTCAAATTGAACAAGATATCTCTTGTGCTGATGTAGTAAATCATAAGAGACTCATCATTTAAATAACAACTCTTCACACACAGCAATCTGTGCACTACTAGATTTGTATGAAAGTCAGAAATGTAGAGAACATTCTTTAGTAATATTTTGTCAGCATCTGCTGGCATTTGAATATAAACTTCAACATCACTGTATCTGTGAATTTTATAATGAGTATTTTCAACAAGCACAATATCTGAAGAATCAGCATTCTGATAGTTTTGAAATCTTATAAAATCATTGCAAATATGTGCATCTGCATCTCCATCTAATACAAAGCTGTTCTGTAATGAATAGAGTTCATATTTATCACTCATGTTAGTGGAGTTAAAAACTGTTATGAAAGTGAAGACAGTTGAATTAGAAAATGTCTTGACAATGACTTTGTTAGCACTATCTTCTGTTGCATTACTTAAAGCATCAATTTCTTCATTAGCATTTGAATTCTTCAATTTCTTTCAATTTACAATCTTTTTCTTCAATTTTCTGTCATTCACTGGATTCTTCAATACTTTCTTGATCTTATTATCAATTTTTGGATCCAGTTTCCAGTCTGTTGATTAAACAAGTGAATTAAAATATGAACAGTATGCTCAATCATGTTGCTCTCTGCAAAGATATGCTGAGTTTGTATTTTCATTATTCTTTCTCAATGACTTATTTTGAACTATCTTTTTGGTGAAGTATGCTGATGACTTATTCTGTTGGTCTGACTCAGAATTCTTCTTTAATGTCTGCTGAAATATTTGAATATGTCTATAAACATTCAGCTCATGCTTTCAATTTAAATTCTCTTTAGTTAGAAGCTTTGACAGATACATATAGAAGAACTCTCTGTAATTCTGAGAGATTGCTCTCAGAAATTGTTTGAAGACAAAAGATTTGCAGATATATTTACACATATTATACATAATAGTCTGATTTAATGCTTCTTTGTAGTTCAGCAAATATGCTTTGATTGTTTGATTTTTTAATCTGTCTTCTAGAATTTTGAATCTCTCTACTAGTCTAGCTTTCAATTGAGAAGCATTCACTGCATTTCTAGCATAGAGAGCTTTCAGATGTTCTTTTGCAGTAGTTTCTATACTGTCTGATTCATTTATTGTAAGAATTCTCAGAAATGAATTTATATGATCTCTTATTATTTTCTGTAGCTTTTACATTGCTAAGATTCTCTTCTTTTAAGTTCTGTATTGATCTCTTTGTGTATTTCTTGCATGTTTTGTATCTGCAGAAGTTGTGATTTTTTCAGTTTTCTCAGAAAAAAGAAAATTCTCTATAATGAATTTCTGAAGTTCAGAATGCATTTCTTTTGTTGAATTAATGTACAGTCACAATTGATGAAGATTTACTAAATGTTTGATGTCTTCAATTTATTCTTTTCAATTATCAGAACTATTCAGCATAACAACTCTTCTAAATGATTTATTCATTTTTAATTAATTATTGAAGTTAAGATGTTGATTCTAGATTATGGTTTTCTGTAGACTTAGATCAGTAAAAATTATATAGATGCATTAGATCTCTGCAAACTCTGCAATTAAGATTTAAGCTTAAATAGAGAGTTTAATGTATGATCTCAAGATATGTAATAGTGATCTCTATTTGTATGAATAACAAGAGTGAAATACAGTATCTTGAACATATCTTTAGATAATAATTAAATTCTTAAAAGAGTCTGAACTCATAACTATTGAATGACACAGAAGCACATGATGATTATATGACTGAGCATCTATAATATTGCATCTGATCTTGCTTCTAATAAATGAGACACAGATACTTATAGACAAACATGCTATAATCAAGACTACAGAAAAAACATATGAAAAACCTCTAGCAAATCTTCATCAGTTCAATAGACAAAGATAATGAAATTGGTACTGTGGTTGAGAAGAGGAGGTGGTGAACCTACAGTTCTCCAGTTCCTCCTTCAGAGACCTGGTCACCTGACAAGTCACCTGACTCCTGCTCAACATAACTACATAAGCAATGCTGAGTAAGAAAGGGCAGCCCTCATTGGGACTAGCGCTATTAGACGCGCCAAGACCACAACATCTTCCGATGGAAACGCGACCACGACGACTAGGGCGACGAGGACGACAAGACAGATAGCGAGTGGTCGAACGAACAGCAGCAGGATCATCATATCCACGGCTCGAGGAAGCGCGCGGCATAGCTATCCTCATAATCACTACACTCACACTCTCTGCAACAACCTCCGGCGTTGGCCCGCACCCGGCAGGCGCCATCCGTGAGCCCTTCGGCTCAACCATGCGATACTCGTGAAATGCGCATCGGGCCGTATATTCTCGAATTAATTCCAACCGGACTGTATTCCTGTTCATCAACTTTCACTTCACACCAGCCGCCTGCTCTATTTGATCCCGTGCGGATAGGTGCTTCATGGTGACAAGCTCTACGCCCACGCCTTTTATTTCCCTCTGAATTCTCTCTATTATTCCTCTCCTTCTGCTTCCCTCCCGGATATGACCACCATTTTGATATCTGCGCGCACTAGCTCGACGAATAGTGTTCCATACGAGTCTCAGACCAAACGTTCACTGAATGACTCGTCTCTTCCCGATTGGCGTCGCATACCCAACTATCCCATTCACAAGCAATTAAACACGCAGTCAGTACCGATAGTGATGCCGCAATCTCGTGTACCTGAGAAGGATATTGCCGCGCCTGGGCGAACCAGGAATGGCACGAAGATAAGTGGCAAAGAAAACACTGCCACCAATGGCTGGCATGAAGCCATAGGGAAACGAAAAGCTGGTGAGTGTGTTGGCGATGAAATGGTTACAATGAATCGCCTAACCTTTTGTTGCTATCACTATAGTGGACTATGAAGAAGATATTGAAGGGTTCCAATTCTCACGGACTTCGCGCCCAAAGAAGGCTCGATCAATATCTACCACTTCTGCTGAATGTCGTGCTGTGGATCGATTACCCGCTCATGAGAAGCCTGGTCAACCACACCGGACTGAATTTACGGATCCGATGAGATCCAGTTCCGAAGGTCTGGATGTAAGAAAAAGACGACCAGGTAAAACAAAGGACCCAGACACCGAAGACAACTACCCTCCAGAGGCTGCAACTCCAGCCTTTCCTCTAGACGGCACGAAAATTATCCTCCCATTTGCTGATACACCGGTTATGCAACGGAATAAGGAAATGAGACAGGAGCGGGGCAGAGGACAAAGGAGAAGCAGTTTTGGGATGAGGGGCAGAAGAGCCAGCTCACTGATAGAATCTGGGACTTCAAATGGTATTAGTAGCCCGGCGCAGTTCACGCCCTTATTCGCATTCGCTAATCATCTTTGTAGCACTCCCGCATGACAAGGTTGATACGACAGACTTTTACAAACATATTGAGAGTGAAGCTTTGTCTGAGCCCAGACGAATGCGACAACTATTGACTTGGTGCGCAACGAGGGCTATGGGCGAAAAGCCCTCTGGCTCTAGGTCCGATGATGAAAGTGCCAAACTAGCAGGTACTTATCCACATTCCTCCAAGGAAGCACATAATAAATTTTAATCCTTCTAGCACGCGTGATACAAGAGGAAATGCTCAAAGAATTTTCAAATCGATCTGAGCTCGCCGATTGGTTTAGCCGTGAGGAAACTACTGCTTTGACTGTGGTTGTGAAAAAGCCGAACCCAAAAAACGAGCAGAACGTGGAGAAAATCAAAGAATTGGAAGAACACATTCAGCGGTATGGCTACCGTGCCGTTGTGTTTTTATCAATTTGATTTATTAACAAATAATAGCCTTCAAGCTGAACGACAGTCTCTGGCGGCTCTCTTACGTTTGCCCTTGGTGCCGAGAATCAAGTCGACGTTTGCGGATGCCGAAAAAAGTGGTCCTGGTGACTCGGGCACAAACAGTACAAATACGTCTGCGATCAATTCTGCATTTTTAGACGACACCCAAAGATCGCTTCTTACCGTTTTAGCTGAGCCCTTGTTAACCCCACATCCAGTATTAACTTCCTCAACGGAGTCGTCAGACTCTACATTGTCATTGACCACGCGGCTCACATCGCTTTCCTCGTCCCTTGCGCCGATTTTGGACTCCTTCGCTACGGGCGTCCATAACATTGAGCTGTATCGGTCTATGGTGGATATGGTGGCTGGCGGTGTATTGCGCATGTGTGCGCAAAGCTTAGAACAGAGGGATTTTGGGTCTCTAACTGTACGAAAGGTTGGGGACAGCCAGGTACCAGACGATACGGGGGGCAACACCGTGGAAAATCCACAAAAGGAGGATTTAAGACGGGTACTGGGAGCTCTTGGCCGCCTTGAGAATAAGTGAGAGCGTGGCATTTTGGATTTTAGCGTTAGCTTTCTCTTCCCCCCCCCATCATTGGATGTTATGGCACATAGTGGATGGACTCCTGGTGCAGATGGAATATTCGAATTAAGATAGCTTTTGCATAAGGGCTAAGAATATGATTATCGGACAAACACAGAATAAAGTTGCCATAGGGATGCAACCGCGTTGAGCCAGACAGGGATTAATCCATTCTTCTCTCCGCGTGCCCCCAAACCTCGCCCATGTTTTGCTTACCTCTGGTCTCTGGCACCCACCACAAGATGAAGCCCCCTAAAACTAGAGCCATTCCCGCAAAAACCCAGTAGACCTCGCCTTCACCACCTAGGGCAGCATTCAAAGCCGGAAAAAACTGTGCCACTATAAATGTAGCGGTCCAATTGGTAGCGAGGGCCCAGCTCTGAGCGGCACCAACCGCCTCAGGGCCAACGAGTTCAGACGCAAGAATGAAAGGAATAGGCCCAAGGCCTACAGCAAAGCTCGCTACAAAGCACAGCGTGGAAAGGGCAGAAAGAACCTTGAAATTAGAGGCAATACTAACAGCCAGAAGGGCGGACGAAATGCCCATTCCCGCAATGCTGAGAAGGAGGCATCTCTTGCGACCGAACGTATCAGACAAGGGGGCGCATAGAAGGGTGGTGAAGAGATTAACCGCCGAAACAATAACAGTGAGCAGGGAAGCAGTAGTTGGAAGAATGGTTGAAAGAAGGGAAACGCTATACATTATAATACTATTTATGCCTGTAAATTGTTGTGTGACCATTACGGCGACAACGGCAATTATGGCCTTGCGATAGCCAGGGTCCAGAATCACACCAATGATGGAGACATCAGTGGGTTTGGGTGGGGCACTCTGTGGCACGGTAACCAAAAGAGATTGTTCCTCTGTGGTGTTGCTTGGATTTTGTGGCGATGGTCTGATCTGCCAGCTCTTAAGTTCGTTGTGGATGTCAGCATCCTGGCCACGAATGCGCTGGAGAACCTGCATTGCACGGTCTACCTGCTGATGCTCCGCTAGCCACAGCGGGCTCTCAGGAACGAATAGAAGGCCACAGAGTTCCGCAAGGCCCAGAGCGCCAGCTATAGCCGTGATGAGGCGCCAAAGCTGCCCTTTACTCAGGAAATAGCCTAGAGTCTGAGTCCCCAGTATGCCCACGTTGGTCATGACCTGCGTAAATGCGCCGAAAAACCCTCTGCTACTTGGTGGAGCGATCTCGGCGATGTATATAGGCCCGACGACAATGGCTGCTCCGGCACCCACACCCGATAGGAACCGTCCAGCGACGAATACCGGAACATTAGCAGCCAGAGTCTCGGCGATGGGGCCAAGAACAAAGAAGATGGTGGTGGCGCGCAGGGCGAGTAGACGACCATGCTTCGTTGAAAACGGGCCCGCGAGCAGTGCACCTAGCAGGCCACCCAGGGTGTAGCTGGAGGACACAAAGCCGAACTGGGAGGGAGTCATGGGGATGCAGGATGGCAGGCCAGCGAAGGGCGAGGCAGAGCGGCGCTGCAAACCGCCCACATCCGGCTGATTGCAGGTGAGTGCAGCCTGGGGCGCATTCAGTTCCGCCTAGCAGAGTGAAAAGTCAGTTGAGCATGCAAGAGATAGGGGAGTTGATTACCAGGTGGTAGCCGAACTGCAGCGGGCCCAGCGTGGTGATGAGGACGAGCAGGAGCAGATAGGGTGTGGCGGCTGAGGCGGCCATGGCCGCTCTGTATACTAGGGTAGCTGGGCCTGTAGTGGCCAGTTGTGTGTGTTCTGTAGCCGTGTGTCTCTGTCTCTGTTGTTGTCTTTTCTCTCTCTCTGCTGTCGTCGTCGTTGGATCGCAATCACGTGCCGCTCCCCCTCAACCTCAGGGACGACGAACTCTCTCCATCGCCTCGCCATGACCTTCGCCAACGCGCCTCCTGCGAAGGGCCGGGCCCCGCTGGCTGATAGACCGTCAATGTCATCGCTCGCTGCCAGTAATGCCGCCAGGCGCAAGCATTTGACCTTACCGCTGAAGCGCTCTGCCCAGCAGTTGTCTGATGGTACGTTCTGCGTCTCGCCCGATTCTCTCGCAGCTTTATCCGTCACCCGCCTGGGGTTAATTTCCTATGTCTGACTGGTGCTATCTCCCTCTGGTCATCTGCAATGAATTTGCGGCTGCCTTTTTACACACGCAAGTGGCCGCTTGTTGTGGCCATTTCTTATTCTGTCTTTGCTTATATTTGTGTAAAACTTTCCACCTAGACTGGAAGCTAATAGCTCCCACCGCCTAGACCAAGGAGAAGCGAAGAGCGAATCCCCATTTTCATACCGTCCGAGGGTACAAATTCGGGATAAGTATCAAATCATTGGTTTTATAAGTAGTGGTACGTACGGCCGGGTGTATAAAGCTAGGAGTAAGACGGGCTTAGGAGGGGAGTTTGCTATCAAAAAGTTGGTAATTTACAACCACTAAAAAGCCAGAGGGCTAATTGCATGTAGATTCAAGCCAGACAAAGAAGGCGAAAAAATCGAGTACACCGGTCTCTCGCAGTCCGCCATTCGAGAAATTTCTTTGTGCAATGAACTAAAACATCCCAACGTTGTTCGCCTGGTTGAAACCATCCTGGAGGATAAATGCGTTTATATGGTTTTCGAGTACACAGAACACGACCTCCTGCAAGTGATTCATCATCATACCCAGCCCCAACGACATGCGATACCAGCCCCTATGGTTAAGTCCATTATGTTCCAACTACTGAATGGTTTGTTATACATTCACTCCAACTGGATTCTGCACCGCGACTTGAAGCCAGCAAACATCCTCGTGACCTCGAGAGGTGCCGTTAAAATAGGAGACCTCGGGCTGGCACGGGTGTTCTACAAACCCCTAAACTCCCTTTTCTCCGGAGATAAAGTGGTAGTGACGATTTGGTACCGTGCTCCTGAACTTTTGCTTGGCGCCCGACATTATACCACAGCCATCGACCTTTGGGCTGTTGGCTGTATATTTGCTGAGCTGCTATCCTTACGCCCCATATTCAAGGGAGAGGAAGCCAAGATGGACAATAAAAAAACAGTTCCCTTTCAGCGAAATCAGATGCTGAAAATTATTGAGATCCTTGGCCTTCCCAAAAAGGAGGCCTGGCCCGGCCTGGCTTCAATGCCGGAGTTTCCACAATTACAAACGCTGACCATGGCCCCGGGGTCAGGTCATTTGCATAAACCGTCAAACCTAGACCAGTGGTACCATGTTTGCCTAAAGAGCGGCGGTTATTCGGCTAACTCCCCTCCAGGGACCCCAGGAAAGGAAGGGTTTGACTTGCTCTCGCGGCTGCTTGAATACGATCCAGACAAACGAATCTCCGCAAGGGAAGCGTTGAATCACCAATATTTCAAAACAGGAACACCGGTCACTCGGAATTGCTTTGAAGGCTTCGAGGGCAAGTATCCCAACCGTCGTGTGACCCAAGATGACAACGATATTCGGACCAGCAGCCTTCCGGGAACGAAGAGGAGCGGTCTCCCGGATGATGCTGTGGCTGGTCGAGCCCCAAAGCGAGTGAGAGAATTGTGATTTTCTACGACATTGCATGCATTGCTGGCGTTGTACTCAGATTGTACCTTTGTTTATTTGGAAGACGGCGACTATCGGTGTTTGGACTCTAGCTGGTGTTTGAGAAGACAGTTCTGCATGATTTATAGCATTATAATTATTGATCGTTTGGTGTCTTTGTCCAACGGCAGCAAAATCTCCTCAAATCAAATCTTATAGCTTCTACTATATACATAATCCCGTTGATGATGACACTGACAAAGCACCCCCTCGCCTTAGAGAGTGTCTCAGTCGCTGTAGTGAATGTACGGGGTATGGAGTAGTTAGTTGAGTACTATGCCACACTCCTGCGCCTCCACAGGTTATGGGGGCTTAACTCGCAGCCTTCGCCCTGCTACGCCGAGCCCTTCTATGCACTCTGCTCGATTCTTCGTTCAATTCTGTACTCCGTAAGGTAGGCAGACTCGTTCTCGAGCCGGAGCTGGCTTGGCTGGCAAGCCACCGACGTGAAGCCGCGGCACACTGCTGGGATTATCCATGCATGGCGGCGCTTGGCCCCTAACTAACCAACTAATTAGCTAGCTACGTCACACCAGCATGGGAAGAACCATGGCAGTGAGGAATACCTGAAATACCACCGACTTCCCCGCCCTGGGTGTTCTGGCTTCCACAGCTTGAGGCCCAGCTACACTGGGTAAGTCAAAATACCTTCCGGTCACCAAAAACTCATAGTACCTACTGCTTAGGATTCCGACTAATGTCTGAGATAGTTAACTACGCCGAACACGTTGATCGCAAGACGCAACTCCATACTCCTCCATATGTATGTACATACTTGCCACCCCCTGGAAAATTCATATGGCAGCTCAGGCGACTAAGCAAAACCAGAACATCTTCATCTACGGCGAAGCAATGCCTTTCTTCTACTCCAAAAGATTTGGCGGTCGGCATGTGAGCACTGGCGTTACTGTTGGCCGGCATGGCGTGCGACGACAGCCATGGACTTTCAGAATTGGGAGATGCATGTGTTTCAAATAGAGACTATTCAGAAGATGACCCAATGGCAAGCAATGTTGTGTGTTGACAAGTCTCTTAACTGATTTCTGGCTGTAATCCTGATTATTGCTCAAGCGTCATTTTATTGTTCAATTATTTCACTCAGCTCTCGATACATCATCACTCATAGCCAAAGATTTAGTATACATATGTACATGTTTAATATCCTGGTATCTTTTCATTAGAAATGCTTGTAAATCAAGACTGAGTCACTAGGTGTTGACTTACCATTTTGTTCCCTCCTCGAAGCACTATCACCTCCATCACCATGAGAGTTATTACATTTAGCTCCCGCTTCCCTGATTGCCTCGTCGTCGCCTCTTAGTTTCTCAAAGTACGCTTTGATATCCTCTGCGCCCACTGGAGTGCCACTCTCAGCAAACGGTGTTAGGAACTCTTTTACTTTGTTCTTTAGGTGATTATAGACCATAACGCCCTCAATTGCTCGTACCCGGTCCAAATTGCTTAGTGCAGCCTCCCCACGATCAAGCAAGCTGCCTGTATGTTGGCTATCGGCACTATATCCAGCATTATCACCACCGCCAGCATCGGAGAGAGGTGGTTCGTATGTCTCCTCTTCTTCGCGGAGCTGTGGGTGAGGAATAAGTAGGGGGAAACAGGTTGCACAGCGGCAGATGTGATCACGGAAATCCTCCTTAAGAAATAAAGAAAATTCCCCCAGTGGCATGTTAGAAGGAAGGCAATCGTGCTTCTCTGTATATTTTTCTAGGGTGGTTAAATTTTCCGTGGATGACTGCTCGGGAATACCGCTTTTTGGGCGTTTTGACTCGGGTTCTTCTTGCCGGCCGTTTGTCTCCAAACTACGTTTCCTTTGGCCGTTCGGAGTATCAAGTACTGTTGAGATCTCTTCACAAGGGAAATGGCCCTTGTTTTCCTTGAAAACTGGAGGAAGAAAGCCCGCTGTACCAGCGTATCGTTTAAGCCACAGATTCGAACGTAGACATTTGTAACAGATGAAGGTATCAAAATCATCTTCAGCAGGAAATCCGGGTGGCAACGGAGGGTCGTCGTCTCCTTCTACAGCAGATTCTGGCTCTTTTGTTGCTGGAGTGATTGAGCAGTCGATATTATTTCTGGGGCCATCGTTCCTTCCTCGAGGAATGCCGACCAGGCACTCGGGGTGGTACCAGTCCTCACCACACCCACCTGATTCTACGTCCCCTAGGCCTAAGCACTGGAACATTGTGCCTTTCTCTTGGTGAGGATCGTATATTTCTCCGCAACAACAGAACCTGTTCTGAAAGTTTTGGTTATATCTGTTCTCCGCGATTGGCTCATCCAAGTGTACCACGCTGCTCCGCGGATTCGGACCCGACCGAAGGGTGCATGATGATGTTGACGGAAAACGAGAAGTCCCACAATCACAGACAAAGTTGCGTTTGTTAAACAGCTCAACAAGGGAATGCTCGCCATGGCAGGAGATGGAACAAGAGTAACAAATGCCTGCTGGGGTGTAATGGGCATTCGGTTCCGAAGGAGCAGGGTTGCAGGTCAAACAAGAGAAAAGACTTTGCCGCAAGGCGCCTAGAGGGCGAGTGCAAGAATCGAAAGACTTGTTAACAGGTTAGTAAACGGGGATCGCGGGTAAGAGGGTCGAGTATACATATGGAAGAGCTTCGCGAGCATCAGCTTCTAGCTGCAGCTGTTCGTTAATAAAACTAGTCCGATTAGTTCATGTAAAGCAGTGATAACGTGTAATGCCGGGAGTTTGTACTAACTCCGCAGCAGTTTGCGAATTGTGGGAGGCATGGCTTTCGCGACGCGGTCGATGCGCTTCCTCGGGGCCAGCTGTCGTCTCTGTGGTCAATTGTGGCGAATCCATGGCACGGTAAACTTTCGAAGACCGGCCTCACTGGCTTGAACGAAAGATGGTGCCTAGCGTCTCTGATCGTGGTCGATAGCCGCTCGATGTTGGGCTTTGAGACGGCGAGAACAAGTTGACGCGAAGTTGTTTGCGCTGTTTGGCATGCTGCCCTGTTTTAGTCTAGCGTGAGCGGAGTTAATTATCATAGTTCCAAACCTCGACGCGTAACTAACTATATGGACCAGGGACGCGTTAATTGATTTCTGGGCGCGTTTCGCTTTCCAACTGACAGCCCTGAGAGCATCGATCGAATACACTTTGTCACCAACATACGGCATAATAATGAGGTGAGTTGGTGTTCAAAAATCCGTAGAGTACGTTAACTCAACGTCAGTGCAGTTCACCTTTGCGCCCGAGCATTTCCGCCGCCAATCGTGGGCTGAGTACTGGGAACAGGAGGAAAAGATCCCGCGAGCGAGACGACGATGGCTCTTCAGCGCCTCCACTCTCTAGCCGTGAGAAGCCTTTTTATTATGATGCCCAGGGCATAATACTTACAGATATATAGCGCCACCGTCGTCCCCTCCCCTCCTGCCCCTGGAAGACGAGCACGACGAAGATGCGGCACAAGAAGAAGGGTTTAGAGATATAGATGACATTGATGAAATGGCGGAGGATGAAGATGGAATTGATTTGTTTGCAGACTCCTTCGAGCGAGACTATGAGCTTCGCGGAGACGACCACTACGAAGCTGCAGGTATTGATGACGAAGGGGAACACGAGGAATTGGATGTCGCTACCAGGCGTAAACTCGAATCACGGTTGAATAAGCGCGACCAAGAGCTTACCAGGCGACGGAAAATGCCAGCAGCATTTCTGCAAGATGATGATTTCGATGCCATTGATCTTTCGCAGCTTCGAAGAGCAAGGCATAATTACGATGAGGCCCGTTCAGATATCGACATGGATGATCCAGACGAGGATCTCACGCTGGAGGATATGGCAGATATTAAGGCTGACAATGTCACTGACTGGGTTGCGTCTCCGGCGGTGCATCGTGCTATCTACCGGGAGTTTAAATCTTTCTTAACTGAGTTTACAGATAAAGATGGACTATCTGTCTATGGAACTGCCGTGAAAAATCTCGGAGAGGACAATTCGGAGTCACTGGAAATTTCTTACCCACATCTCAGCGAGGCGAAATCTATTATCAGTTACTTCGTTGCCAATGCACCCGCCGAAGTACTGAGAATCTTTGACACGGTCGCAATGGAGGCTGTCCTACTACATTATCCAGATTACCACCGCATACACAGTGAGATTCATGTTCGCATCACTGATCTCCCGGTTCGATACAATCTCAGGCAGCTTCGCCAGAGTCACCTTAATTGCCTTGTTTGCGTCACGGGGGTTGTTACTCGAAGAACGGGGGTTTTTCCCCAACTCAAATATATCATGTTCACCTGCACCAAATGTGGTGTGTCTCTAGGCCCTTTTGAACAGCAAGATTCTTCTTCAGAGTTGAAGATCACATACTGCCAGAACTGTCAAGGGCGTGGCCCCTTTACCCTTAACTCTATTAAAACCGAGTATCGAAACTATCAAAAACTAACGCTACAAGAGTCTCCTGGGTCGGTACCTGGTGGGCGTCTTCCACGACATCGAGATGTTATTTTGCTTGCCGACCTGATTGATGTGGCAAAGCCTGGAGACGAGGTTGAGATAACCGGCATATACAAGAACCAGTACGATCTTCCGATGACCAACAAGACTGGGTTACCTGTCTTTAGCACTATTATCGAAGCGAACCACATCAAGAAGTCGCATGACGAACTTGCATCCTTCCACATCACTGAAGAGGACGAGGAGCAGATTCGAAAGCTATCCCGAGATCCGCTTATTGTTGAGAGAATTGTTAATTCTATTGCGCCCAGTATCTATGGACACGAAGATATCAAAACTGCTATTGCGCTATCTTTGTTTGGAGGAGTAAGTAAACAAGCACAAGGCAAAATGAACATCCGCGGTGACATCAACGTTCTACTTCTTGGTGACCCGGGCACTGCCAAATCCCAAATGCTGAAGTATGTGGAAAAAACAGCGCACCGAGCAGTATTTGCAACGGGCCAGGGCGCTAGTGCTGTTGGCCTGACGGCCAATGTACGGCGAGACCCGATGACCAGCGAATGGACGCTCGAAGGTGGCGCGCTTGTCCTTGCCGACCGAGGAACTTGTCTGATCGATGAATTCGATAAGATGAATGACCAGGACCGCACCTCCATTCACGAGGCCATGGAGCAGCAGACTATCTCTATTTCGAAAGGAGGTATCGTGACCACGCTCCAGGCGCGCTGCTCTATTGTTGCCGCCGCGAATCCCATCGGTGGCAGATACAAAGGCACAATTCCATTTTCCCAGAACGTGGAGCTTACAGAACCCATTCTTTCTCGTTTTGACATACTTTGCGTGGTCCGCGACACTGTTTACCATACCGAAGACGAACGGCTCGCGAGGTTTGTGATCAACTCCCATTACAAGTCCAACCCCGCACGAGACTCGCAGGGAGATGTGATTCAAGACGATGAAGATGGAGACACAAACGACACCGGGGAAAACGAAGATGACCCGATGAAACCTGAGCCAGTGCCCCAGGATCTACTGAGAAAGTATATTGTGTATGCTCGGCGGGAATGTCGGCCAAAACTGTACCAGATTGATCAGGGTAAAGTGGCGGATGTATTTGCCGACATGAGAAAGGAGAGTTTAGCGACAGGAGCATACCCGATTACTGTGAGTGCTCCAACCCTGCCGCATAGGGCATCTAATAACGGCTTACTAGGTCCGACATCTCGAATCTATAATGCGCATTGCAGAATCATTTGCTAAGATGCGGCTGGCGGAATACTGCACGCCGAGAGACATTGACCGTGCAATTGCCGTGGCGATTGAATCCTTTGTCGGCAGCCAGAAGGTTAGCTGTAAAAAAACCCTGTCGCGGGCCTTTGCAAAGTATGTTGAAGACTTTTTTCGCCCGTAAGGGAACGCGTAACCAATTAATGATTCTTGATGTGCAGGTACATGCTGGGCAAACCCAAGCCGCCCAACCAGAGAAGCCGGCCCTAGCGAAGCAGTTCGATGGCCCTGGACAACCCCGCCTTTGTAGTGGAGTACCAATGCCTACATGTGAGATACAACGTGAGACGCGTGTCTGCTGCCATAATCCGCGACGTTTTCAAGGACCTTGTAGTTAGTTAGTCAACTAGTTAGTTATCAGTGAGGTAGATAACTCCCACGATCCTCAGCTTCAACGCCTTACCATGGCATGTGACAAGAGTATTTCTCGACATGCAGCCGCAGGCGCGAAGCCTAGGTGGCCATCGGCTGTTAAACATTGGATTCCCGCTGCATTCGATTCCCCATTGTCATAAGGACAGAAACGCCGAGGTATCATTCCTTGGCGGTAGCAACACGTCAGTGACAGTCCACTGCTTCGCCCAAGCAATAAACGATCTGGAGGTTGCATTGCAGTCGATCCCTGGTAATACTACGCGTACCGAATCTACAAGAAGAGGGTAGGGCTGCACATATAAATATCCCCACTAGACTCAGGAGGGCCAATATCCCGAGCAGCCATCTTGTCGTGCTGCTTAGTATCTATACATTACAGCATGACAAAACTCCTTGCTCTTACAGCTACCCTCGTGCTGCCGGCAGTTTCGTCGGCAGCAGCATTCTATGCACCCTCTGGCAGCTCGAGAATCATCGGCGGAACCAAAGCAAAGCCGGGCCAGTTCCCTTCTATGGCGGCCACACTTACTAACGGCGTCCACCAGTGTGGAGCTGCGTTGCTCAGCCCCAACGTCGTTCTCACTGCAGAGCACTGTATTGATGGGGATGGTAGTGAAATGTCCGTCTATGGAGGATCTCTCGTAATCTTCCCTCACTCTTGTTTTTATAAATATACAGCCCATTCTCACTAGTCTGCAGGCATGGAATAGAAATGGAACCGAATCCAAGGTCCAGTCTGTTCTCCGATATCCGGGTCCTATCGACGTTGGTTTATTGTTCTTGAAGGACCCTCTTGAAGGTCCCAATATTGGGTATGCGAAGCTGGTCGAACAAGGCCATGACCCTAAACACCGCGAAAATGTAACAGTAGTAGGCTGGTATGTGTCTAATGTCTATCTTGCGGGAAGAAAAGCAGGCTCATAGTCAAAACAGGGGACTTACCACTCACCAAGGGGAGAACTCGGACGATCTGCTGTATGTGAACGTTCATGTTATTGGGCGTGGTGAGTGTGCGGCCCTGTTGAAGAAAGAAAAAAATTACACCCTTCCAGAAACTAGCGTCTGTGCAGGAGAGGAGGGTAAGGATGCATGCCAAAATGACAGTGGAGGGCCTTTGTATCTGACAGGGACCGATATTTTGGTTGGTATTGTGTCGGCAGGCTTCGATTGTGCAACCAAATATGGAGGTCTTTACGCTCGAATTGGCTCTGTGAGCGACTGGATTAAAAAACACGCTAACCTAGCAGGCGGGCCTAAATAGTTTGGAAAACCGAGGAAGATGGGGAGAACGTGAATCACTGAGGCAAAGACTCCGTCATACAGTTGGAATAAATGACATTCTAGAATACATCATATGTCAATCACTCTCAGTATCCAAAACTGTAACGTC
Organism: Ophidiomyces ophidiicola; assembly: GCF_022830035.1. NCBI lineage: Eukaryota > Fungi > Ascomycota > Eurotiomycetes > Onygenales > Onygenaceae > Ophidiomyces > Ophidiomyces ophidiicola. Next base: position 896,331 of record NW_026054645.1, read on the forward strand.
GTCTAATGGACCTAGCCTAGTCCACACGCCCATCCCACGATGGGACCATCTACCGCGTAATCGGCTGTCCATCTTTTCGAGGATGCTGTCTCTCAATGCTTCCAGTTCAAAATCCCAAGTCTGGAATTCCTCTAGTTTTCCCTCTTGTCCGAGATATTTGACACAATGCGATATGAGTGAGTAGCTCGTATCCAGCTCCATCCATGGGTCGCTTGGGTCCATGTGGCCCAGGTTACTATCCTCGTTGAAGATACGGGTAAGGTCTCCAGGAGAGGGGGCGAGCTGGACGCTTAAATGCCGGAGATTGGCCATATTCCGAATCATCCTTAACACGAGGTTGGTGTGGTTGTAAAACGGGAATATTGATGTGTAATGGAAAGATGTTAGGCGCAATATAGCTGTCTGTGAATAGGGGAGGGCACTAGTATCGAAAAAATCAGCATATCCCCAATGGTCCATGAACGACGGAAGGCGTAGCAAGAAGTAGCCATCGTTGCGATATCCCTGAAGGGATGAACCCTCGTTGAACAGGATCTCGGTCCACGGGCAGGCAGTAAATATGGACGCTGACTCCGTGGTCGTGTCAGAGCCGGAGGTAGTGTGAGGAGCTGAGGCTGCCTGGAAGCGAGAGATTTTCTGTGGCGGCCGACGCAAGTGGAGTATCTGGAACGGCAAGTCAAAGGCCCAAGGATGTGTGTCTTCCAGGCCTACATGGGCCAGCTGAGCGAGGAAACATGGTGGTGCGATTATAGTAAGAATCTCCGGATTGACGTGTTCCAGAAGTGCCATCCACCAGCGTGAGGGCTGCTCAGTGGCGAGGCGTACCGAAACAACGAGGGAGTGGATATGACGACCTAGGCCGTTTTCTTCAACAAAGGTAAGAAACCGGTGTTGGTCGCTAAGTTCATAGCGGGCATGCGAGAACAGATGCGGTTGCGATAGAACGCGCAGTCGCCAGGCGACAAGGGAGACTGCCTTGAGGCTGCAGATGGGGGACGCGGAGAGGAGATGGTCGGGGACAGCGCGGAGGCGGAGCAGCGAGGGCACAGGTGGGGCCAGCAGTGACAGCACCAGATCGAGCAGCTCGGGGGGCAGGGTGAGGAGGTGTGCCATGGCGATCGCAAGGTCGGGTGGTGATGCCTGCAGTCATTGTCGTGGTGGTGAACAGCGATAATGTAACTAGTTAGCTCACTGATAGGTGCGTAGGCACCTTGTATGGAAGCGTTGTATAATGATTCTTAAAATGTAGATCTATGTTAGCAGGATGGAAAGAAGAAATCTTCAAAGAGTAGTTTGAGGTGTATGGAAGCTGTATATGGAGTAGTTAGTGACTGTATCAAAAAGAGACCACCAGCTGAGATTTGTCCAAATAGCAGTCGCTAGGCATAATTTGGGAAACGTGACGCCATGACGACAGTTGAGGTTGGTGAGAAGCTGGCCAGCAGCCACAAGAGAGGAGGATTGTCAGATGCTTGTCGTTGCCGCGTGCTGAGTAACAAGGTTTTGTGGTTCGCTGTAACAGCCACGTGACTAGGTAGTTAGTTTGCTGCTTTGGGACGCGCGCGACAAGGAGGCGCAAATTGCTTACATTGACAAGCGACGACCGCCATCGAACGCCGAGCTGAAAACGGAGATTGTCTGTATCAACAGCTGTGCTTGGCTGTGTTTTTGTGGCTGGGGATTTCGTCACTCGCCGAGGGCTGGACTTGTGAGCACCACGTTTGAGCCCCCAGTCACCCGTGTCACGATGGGAGGGCAGGTCTCGAAATTGATGGGCAAGATCTTCGGATCCAAGGAGATGCGCCTACTCATGCTGGGTCTGGATGCTGCCGGAAAAACAAGTACGTGCAATGATCTAGATCCCTTGATTGGTCTTTCCCCCTGACTAACTCTTATGTGCTGCAGCCATTCTCTACAAACTCAAGCTCAACCAAGACGTCACCACCATCCCAACTGTTGGCTTTAATGTCGAATCAGTGACGTACAAAAATGTCAAGTTCAATGTGTGGGATGTTGGTGGCCAGGATAAGATTCGACCTTTATGGAGACACTATTTTTCAGGCACCCAGGGTCTCATCTTCGTCATTGATTCCAATGACCGCAGTCGCATAGATGAAGCGCGGCAGGAGCTGCATCGGATCATTCTAGATCGTGAAATGAAAGAGGCTTTACTTCTCGTTTTTGCAAATAAGCAGGATATTCAAGGTGGTGAGTTTGGGCTCGGCATAGCGTATCTGCAGCCTGTCAACGTCTTGCTAACACCACGCGTAGCCATGGACCCAAAGGAAGTAACCGAAAAACTCCAATTAAATCAGCTTAAAGATAGAATATGGTTTGTTGTGCCAAGCTGTGCAACAACTGGTGAAGGCTTATTTGAAGGCCTGGTCTGTTACTCTTTATTTTTGCATAACCAGAATAGATGCTAATGTTGCGTAGGCCTGGCTTTCTAACAATGTCAAAACGCAGCAGCAACGGCAGGGAAAATAGTAATAGGTTCTTTAGTATATTTTCGAAGATTTCTCGGCTTCTGCGGGCCGCCTGGCTTTCCAGAATAGTGCTGCTGCGCCTTAAGCGCTGTGTTTGAACCTTGTTGATGCGTTATAATGACGGTTGATGTGACATATGCATTTGTTTCGAATTCTTGTGGAGTTTATGACCTGCTTTCCCTGCCTGTTTTTGATGCAAGCACATTGTCTGCTTTCATTTTGACGATATCCCTTGGGTTTGCACAATATATTTTTGTAACATACATTCCTTTTCAGTGCTTCATGTATGTTAAAAGCATAATTGAAGTTATTAAACCCTTAGAACATTTGGCTGAGGGCCATATCAGGACGCCTTGCACAAATGCACATAATCATCCACAAAAACAAACTGGCTAAATAGTTTATCACAGATCCATGTAATCGCGTTTAGGGTTCCTATCTTCCCACCAGCCGGTACCGCTCCCTTGCCATGCCGCCCTCGGCTCCCTCGATGCCAAATCCCTCGCCGACTTCTCCTACTACCCGCGCCGGAGCACCCCCAACAACACAGAAGCTCGGCACTACCATCCCGGCTGGAACCACGGCGCCATCCAACACCACGACAAAGTCTTTCAAAATTGCCATGCATCCAACTACGGCATCTTTCCCAACATGGACATGATTCCCGATCGAAGCCGCCTCGATGACAGCACGCTCCCCAATGAAGACGTGGTCACCGATTTTAAGAGGATAGTATGAATGGGTGCCTCGGTTGAGCCTCGATGGTGGGCGGAGCAGACAAGATCGTGAGAGGTAGGTGTAGCGGCCAACGTTTACGGCTACAGATGGCGTGTTGGGGTTGCTAGTAGTGCCGCCAGGGGCACTGGCCGAGGACGGCGTAGCGGGCTGCTGCCGATATAGGTCTCCGCGAATGCAAACGTCGGCTTGGATGACAGTTTTACCGCCGAGAATAATGTGTTGCGTGCCATGGACTTGGTTACGACGCGAAACCTTGTTTCCAGTGTCCTGTAGAAGCAGTTGTCATTTAGCGAAGGCAAAGGTGTTGGAGGGCGATGGACTTGCGGTTTCAATATATTCGCCCTTGATTGCTTTGGGAGGCATGTCGCATCCGAAACACAAGGCTCTCAAGATGATGGATCAGCACTCATACCGCATGTCGATACCTTCGCTCGAGGGCACATCAGCATGTACCCCGGATTCTGCACGCGTCGAGAACTAACTAGTGGTCATCATTAATGCCAAGCGTAGTTAATGGTTCGGATACGGAGTACGGAGTACAGTGACGTCCAACCAACTTCATCGCCAAGCGTTGCCTGCTACAGCACCAGATGTGCTCCAAACGAAGTTTACTACATCCTCAAGAGCAGTGCGCGCTTACTGAAACTATATGGGCTTGATTGACCGGCTGGTAAACTAGTAGATAGAATAGGCTTTAAATTAACTACAGCATTGTGTCGACTGGTAGCGAGAGATGATTAATTTTTATGGATAACTGCTAGAAGAATGCTAGCTACATTAACAGTCAGGCAAGCATATTAAACCGAGCGAAGACGAGTGCTAACAAACACAACCCAGATACCCTAGAAGCTGGTAGAACACCTGTCATCCTATACAAATAGAATAAACTCTACCTCTGCTTCCGTAGCTCTGGTAGCTCCCCATCGAAATGGACTTTGAAAGCTAAAAGCCAAGTCAGTAAATGCCTAATGAATTATGCGAAGATTTCCAAGTACTCACACATGGGAAACACAAAGAAGCTGCCTTGGTCCTCACGCATGTAGATGTAAAATCCACCAGGGCGAGGAATCTTTTTTAATTCACCTTGAGGACCTGGCGCGCGACGCAAGTTTTTCAGTTTCCCCACAACGCGAAGCATTGAGGCGAGCGCTATCATGTTTACATCCTTTCCTATACAGGTATGAGGGCCTTCTCCATAGTGGATGTAAGAGTCCAGAGGCCGATCAAGTCGAACTTTGTTTGGGTCTGGGAAAATATTAGGGTCGCGATTTGCAGAAACAAAGCTTACGAAGATTCTATCCCCTGGCTTAATAGATACTCGACGTCCGTCATCGTCAATCTCCATGACTCCAGCCGCTTCGCGGTAAGAGCCGAATGTACCATTAAGCCGGATACCTTCCATGCAGTAGTGAAGCAATTTGTCGTCAGATTCAGGGCTGGCATCATGAGCCAAGCGTTGGATTTCAGGGAGGTGGACACGGCCGTCCTCCGAAAGGTAATAATCTATAATTTGTGTGAACTGGTTCACGCGAAGAGTTTAGCGTAAGCATTGAAGCTGGTTATCACGAAAACTAATGAGCCGCTTACCACCTGGGCTTGATTGGGGACCATGGCTCCTGCGGTAGGCATGACTTGTGACCAAGTGACTTCTTCAACACTCAGACCGCTTTCCAAAAGTCGCCGAATCATATGGACTCCATAGTCTTTCAGGGCCGATCCATTTTTTCTAAAGCGGTCGACGATTCCGGACACGATCCCCGTGGCTTTAACACTCCTAACATATCCCTCAACAATCTTCCCTAGCTGTTGCGCAACCGTGCGGGATGCTTGGCGCAAAGGGAACGATTTCACCGGGTCAAGGTCAAAGAAAATACAGGTGAAAATTACACACATGATCATGAACATTTCGTGCTCGGTAAATATGCCCTTCGGGTTTTCCTCTGTTTTCAAAGGTAACGAGAACATATTAGACGCGAAATGGACATGTGCAAGATTGCCAACACTGTAAAAGGATGATTAGCGCGGAAGACATAAGTCTAAGACGTACACAAACACCTACTCTCTGGTGATATCAATTTGGTTGACGCCGGCGATTTTGCATGATTTTTGTTTGAGGAGTTGGATAGTTATGTCTTCATAGAAATCTTTTACTTGTTGTTTCCAATGATCTTGGTAAAGCGCTTTGCCCATCACCTGCCTCTGTTTTCCATGTTTTGGTGAATCTCCTGAAAGCATGAAATTTAATCCCTCCTTGCCGAATAAAAGGCCTGTAGCTTCCCCCCAAGTGACCCTAAAATCTTTAGCATTCTTCAGAACAATTTTAGCCCCAGTGTAAGATGTTATGTTTACACGAGGTGGGATAAATGCGGGCTTGTCCCACGAGTAGTGATGAACCCGCCCTAAATCTGTAAATATCTTTCTATTTTCACCGGGAATAGTCATTGGGTAGTGTGCATATATCGAATCTGGCTTGAAATGATTTGGGAAGGATCGTAGCATTAGTTTGTAGAATACGCAACCTTGATTGATGCCCAGGTCATAGTGCGTCTCCGCAAAGCCCCAGTTCGTTAGGCTTTTTGGATGATAATCCGTCTAAACGAGTGAATTAGTACCGTACTAGATTGTTTTGGTGGTTATCCATACAGTATAGAACCTGTCACCCCGAACCAAGGCTACTGCATCTGAGAGGATCGCACGAGACAGCGTATATGTTGGACATATCCCAGCACCTGGCACCATTGGAATTTTAGGTTCTTCTGCCACAATTCCAGGGTATAATTCAACATGATCTGGATGTTCATATAGATGGCGAAGCTGGTCGGCAATGTAAGGGTCTGAATTTATCTCTTCAAACGTTGTGTATTCTTTCAGCCCAAAAAACTTCCTGAATTCATTAAGAGAGCCACAGCCCCATTTGCGAGCTTGCTGCATACCCAAAATTTCAACTGCCCGAAGAGCTTTTGGGACATTCTGAGGTCCAAAGGATCCTTATTGTAAGACGTTTAGCACCACAGTATGCCATGCGTAAGATCTAACTACATGGACACATACCTGCAATCTGATCAATACTATCAGTCATTATTTTAACAAGGTCGTCGTCACTGAATCTGCCATCAGGGCCACGTGTTAAGCCGGCAAAGGATCTCTGAGCCGGGTCTTTGGGTAATTTCATCTGCCACTGTTTCATCCCCATCAGGAGGTCGGGTAGGGTAATATCCTCAGCTGCCTTGCCGAATAAGTCTTCATAAATATGGTCGGTCCACTGTTCGTCCTGCTGTCCGATACAAGAATGCCATCGATAAGCAAGGTTGAATTCAACAGAGCACTGGTTGCCAACACCACTTGACGCTGCTTCAGGGGCGGAAGTTTTTCGCATATTCACTCGTGGATCCTTTCCGAATTAGCAACATGTGTGGTGCTGAAAGAGAAAATACTGGACATACCAAGCACCAGGTTGTGTTGCTTCGCGTCAAGTTAATAATGGTACGCACATAGTCATATAGTGTGATATTAATATAAAGACCACAAGTAACCCTTGCTAGCATTAATAATGATCTAGGCAATAATATGCATTGGTATGCTTACAGGCGGGCAGTTTGGAACAAGTCATTGTCGTATTTTGCCCACGCTTTCGAAGATTCATCCGGAGAAAGACCAGATCTAGGCTTACTGAAACGGCCTCCTTCGTTGATATGTGCAAGCTGCTCCGCAGCGTAATTATGGAATCTAATAAGGTCAGCAACCTTTCAAGCCGGAATGACGATCGAATGCATAATTACCGATTTAACATGATGAGCATAACACTGCAAACTGGGGGAAGAGCCAAAAGTCTTGGCTCGGAGAAAGAGTCAGGTTTCAACTTCCCATCTTTAAAAGTTCGTATTTGATTTTGATCCTCCTGGTTATCCCCATATAATGTTGAAAGGTCAAGGTAAGACGATGTTTGGGAGATATTTGGATCTCGATGGTCCGTTTGGAAGAGGTCTATCTGTGTCAGTGCATTGTTACGGAGGGAGAATCAAAACCCGTACCATGGATGATCAGAGAGGCCCAACCAAAGAAAACGCTAGAGACACCATTGGGGTGCGGTTTAAATTTTTGTCTGGCGAAAATGCTATCGAAAATAAGTCCTGGGTCAGGTAGCGCACCAGGTTGAACTGTTGATGGAATAATTGACCGGGCATAAGGAGTATTAGCAGCACCAAGTTTTGGAAAAAGAGGGTTATTATTTGATCCGTCTGCGGACCGGTACTTGTATTCGTCGCCAAACGCCCTTCTCAGGTGGTCAGCCATCATTACCCCAATTAGTATGTGACAGATTGGAGGGCTAAATACGGTACGGAAGGATGAGGAAGTGTATCCCAGAGCTCTGCAACAAATGCGTTTGTCAAATCCACACGCATTTTGGATTGCGGAGGAAGCCCAGCCACGAGCTATTTGGTCGATATTAGCTGATGACGTCCTTGAAGGCACTGTTATTCGAAGCATCAAGAAGTATTCTTAGGCATACCTGAATTACACGTTCCATGATATAAGTCTTGTCATCAACAAGGTCGCCGGACTTTTTGTTCTTCCTTACAGTTAGCAACGTTCCTATTCCCCTAGGGCCTATGGACAAGAAATCCTGCAAAAGCGACGAGGTCTCCTTGGGGCTAGCAAGATAAGATCCATCGCCAGACTGCTTTGGTAATGGCCGTCTGGCGGCATGGATAAGCTGAGCATATTGCTTGAAGGTGCTGTCAATTTCAGGGCGTTGAACGCGACTATTAGCCACTTTCGTGGAGTTGATATCAGTTTTAGATGTGCCGCTCGAAGTTGTTCCATTTGCATGGCTTGTGCCATTCGTGGCTCCATTGGTACCTGACATGGCCAAGAGAGCCCCTTAGAAAGTGATTTCAGCAATTAATGAAAGAATAGGTTCGAGTTCGAGTCGTTCTTCGTCAGAGTCAAGATTTCGGGTTAAAATGGACAATATGACGGAGCATGGAGTGCTCTGTAGAAACACAGTCTATTATAGGAGTAAAAAAAAGGATTGGAGAAACAAGTAACAGCATGATGAGGGTATTGAGGGATGTTAAGGAAGGGGGAAAAAGAACCAGAGAGAGAGTACTCCGTACTCAGTATGGAGTACACCGTGATTTATTGGTTGCACATAACGGGGGCACAGATTTCTCCCGCAACAAGGAACGTCAGCCGACAAATGAGAGAAGAGTGACCGAATATTGCACACGTTGAGTGCCACTGGACGCTGTCGACTCGGGAACTCGACGGGGATCGGCAGTGATAAGCATGCATAACTAACTAGTGCATGCACTCCACAACAGCGGCATTGTCGGAAGCCAATGCACGTTAGAAGAAGCGAGATGGCGTCGGAGAGGAGGTTGTTGTCGTCCTGTCGATCTGGAGACAGGGATGTCAACTAACTGTGGAGTACTCCGTACTTCGTACGGCTATCTGCCTGGTACGGAGTAGTCAGAGCTGGGTAGGTAGGTAGTTACTCCGTACTCCGTACTCCGTAGTTAGTTATCGGACGACACAGGAGCACGTGATGATCATGTGACTGAGCGTCTATAATATTGCGTCTGGTCTTGCTCCTAACAAATGAGACACAGATACTTATAGATGAACATGCTATAATCAAGACTATGAGAAAAACATATGAAAAACCCCTAGCAAACCTCCACCAGCCCAATAGACAAAGATAATGAAATCAGTATCATGATCAAGAGAAGAAGATGACAAATCTATAGTTCTTCAGTTTCTTCTTTGAAGATCTGATCATCTGACAAGTCATCTGACTTCTGCTCAACACACTCTCATAGCTTTGGCAGTGATGTAGGTGGCAAACCCCTTTCTATTAAATAATCAATATTCATGAGTTTTAATTACTTAATGAATTTTTCAAATTTCTGTCTAGGTAAGATCTTTGTTAAGCCATCTGCAGACATATTATCACTTTCAATTCAGATAATATTCAATTTCTTATTAGTAACTGCTTTTCATAATCAGTGGTGATGAATATCAACATGACAGAGCTTGATAATTAGTTGCAGAGCTGCTGAAATCAGTAACTGTATTGTTTGCAAATTATCACATAAAATATCAAAATCTCTTTCTAATTTCAACATAATATTCTTAAATAAGCATTTCCACCACATGGTCTCTTTTGCTGTATAGAATAGTGCTAAAAGCTCAGCTTTCATTGAAGATGTTGTAACAGTCTTTTGTCTGGAGAATTTCCAATCAATCAAGTCTTCAAAGAGCTTGAATATAAAGTTCTGAGAGGAGTGTCTAGAGTCCAAATCATCTGCAAAAGAAGAATTACTGATGATTATTAAATGAGTGTTTACAGCATCATTATTATCATTCTGAGTATTCAACTCTCTCTTGGCATGGAATTCAAGAGCATAATACTTTGTTGAAAAAGCATATGAGATAACTCTCTCAATTGCTGTATGGTGTTCTGATTCTGGATTAATCAAAGCCTCATTTAATTTTGCAGTAGCAAACAAAATATCAGATCATGTTACAATAGCAGTGTAGAGAGCTGAATCAATCTTCTGTTGATAGACATGTATTCATTGCTTATCTTGCACTCTCATATAAGAAGCTATATCTGCAGTTACCATTAGCATACATGATGGCTTCAACTTCATAAGATTGAACTTATTAGCAATCTTCTCAATATAACTATTCTGGCACAGCCAAAGCTTCTGAGCATTTCTATCATGTAAGACACAGATATCTAGGAACCACTCTAGCTCTTCAATCTCTCAAAGCTCATAATGCACTCATAGATTCTTCAATAACTGCTCAAATGTTCCAACATTCTTTCTGTGATATAAAAATACTATGTCATTCACATAAAAGAAGATAATAATATTCTTATCAATGAATAGACATGATTCTTCACAAATCTGACAGAATTTTAGTTTCTGGAGTGTTGAAGTAAGATCTTCATATCAGAGTCATGGAGATTCAGAGTGGTCATATAAGACATGTAGAATTTTTCAAACATCTCTTTTCTTATCATAACTCTCTGCTGGCCTGCAATAAACAGATTTATTAAATGAAGCATTAATGAATGCATTAACAGCATCAATCTGAAAGGTCTCCATTTCAAAATAAGCTGTTATAGCCATTAAAAGATGAAATATTCACACAGCAAGAGTAGTAGTGTAGGTGTCATGTTTATTATTGGTATTCAGATCTCTGTGAAAAACAAGTCTTGCCTTATAACATTCCAAAAAACTGTTAACATCAAATTTGTACATATAAATTCACATTAAAGAGATTGGACATATTTCTTCCAAACTCTCTACTTCTTCAAAGCATTTCTTCATTCATAGCTTCTCCATTTCCACATCCATTGCAGTCTTAAAGTCACCAGCATGTGGATGTTGCAACATTGAAAAATAATACTTTGAAGACTTCAGAAGATTCTCTCTGTGGAGTCTAGAATTCATAATTGTAAAAGCTGTTAAATAGTCTCTATAAAAAGAATCCAAATGTGCTGTTTGCTGCAGAATTGCTGTATAAGCTGTTCATCTGTCAATTTGATCTGTGTTTTGGTGCTTTATTCTAGCACTTCACCTAGAAGGTTGCTCCACACTTGAGCTCACATCAACTGAGTCATTCACCATTTTCATGGCAAAATGATTGGCTGTCAAAATTCCATCATTAGTGCTCACCACCTCTGCAGCAGAACAATTGGCTATTAATTGTTCATCATTTGTGCTCACCACCCCCATAGAGCTAGCAGCAGAAAGTGTAGTAGATGTTATATCTTCAGACAGCTCAACTACAACACCACTCATCATTCCCATAGCTTCCACAGCAGAATGATTGGCTGTCAACAAAAGTTGATCCAGTGTCTCTATTTCAGTCAATGACATTGTTGGACCATTCAGAAGAGATTGAATGTAGATGTCTGAAGTCAACAGCTCTGATGTAGATTCTGATGTTGACAATGCACATGTCTCTTCTGACTGATCAGTTAGTGTCTTAGTCATTGTTTTCATCAATCTTATTGACTGATCAACAGTCTTGTGACTTTCACATGGTGTATCCTCCTCAGAGTCTTCATCTTTGCTGTCATGCTCACTCAAGCTCATCTTGTTAATATCACTTACTTCAACAAAAGATATTGTATCTGACATAATGAAGCTCTTCTGTAATAAAAGCTCACTGCTAATCTCATTAGAATCAAATAGCATATCTTCATTAAATATAACATCTCTCATTAATATAATCTTTCATCATACTGGAATCCAAATGTGAAAAATATTCATTGATTCATATTCAATGAGATATTCAACTTCTGCTCTAGAAGTCAGCTTCTGATTTCTTTCATATCATGCATTCTTAATTAAAGGATATGCTCTACAGCCAAAAACTCTTATATGTCTAATTTCAGTTAAAGGAGTTGCAGTTTGAAGATATTTCTCTAAGAATTCAAGAGAAGTGTTTCAACTAAGATCTTTAATCAGAATTCTGTTTAAAATATATGCTGCAGTCTTGACACATTCTGACCACAAATTCTCAGACAAGTTGACTTCAATTTGCATTGTATGTGCTGTTGTTGTTATTAAAGCTCCCACATGTTCTGCAGCTCCATTTTGAGTTAGTGTGTAGGGTGCTGAATGTTGAACAACTATATCATATGTTCAAGTCAACACTGTCAGTTCTGACTGCATAGAGATCTCTCCATCAATTCAAATAGTCAAGATAGTCAATTGATATAAATTGAGAATTATTCTTATCATTTTTGCTGTGCATGTCAAACTTTTGGATTTTCACTGCATTGTTTCCATGTAGTGCAGGTGGGTATAATCACAATATAAGTGAACCACCCACCTATCTTCATTATAATCTGGAGCAAACTGTATGAGATCAACAGACATCTTCATAAACAGATGTGTAGATCTTTCTGACAGCATTCTGCATATGATTTGCTTTGCTTTTGAAAGAGTGCAAGATCTGCACTCCATCATTAGAGAATCTCAAGGAATCTTTGCAAATTTCACATTGATAGACATCTTCAGAAGATGAGTCAGAGACTCTCTTTCTAGATGATCAAGTCTCAAATGTCAAATATTCATTGTTTCTAGCAAACTGAAGATCAATACTGTCAACAGTTTTTTAATTAAATCTCTGCTCAATGAGGCAGTAAAAACACTCTTTGTTATACTGTCTGTTGCAATGTTAATAGATCTGTATTCAACAACCATTTTTCTCTCTTTAACAGTCAAATTGAACAAGATATCCCTTGTACTGGCATAGTAAATTATAAGAGACTTGTCATCCAAATAACAACTCTTTGCACACAGCAATCTGTGCACTACTAGATTTATATGAAAGCCAGAAACATATAGAACATTCTTTAGTAATATCTTGCCAGCATCTGTCAGCATTTGGGTATAAACTTCAACATCATCATATTCATGAATTTTACAATGAGTATTTCCAATGAGCACAATATCTGAAGAATCAGCATTTCAGTAGTTTTGAAATCTTGTAAAATCATTGTAAATATGTGCATCTGCACCTCCATCTAATATGAAGCTGTCCTGTAATGAATAGGGTTCATATTTATCACTCATGTTAGTGGAGTTAAAAACCATTACAGAAGCAAAGATAGTCAGATTAGAAGATGTCTTGACAATGACTTTGTTAGTATCATCATCTGTTGCATTGCTCAAAGCATCAACTTCTTCATTAGCATTTAAATTCTTTGATTTCTTTCAATTTGCAATCTTTTTCTTTAATTTTCTGTCATTCACTGGATTCTTCAATGCTTTCTTGACCTTATTATCAATTTTAGGATCTGGTTTCCAGCCCATTGGTTGAACAAGTGGATTAAAATATGAGCAGTACACCCAACCATGGTGCTCTCCACAAAGACATGCAGAGTTCATATTTCCATTATTCTCTCCCAACAGCTTATTTTGAACTATCTTTTCAGTGGAATATGCTGACAGCTTATTCTGTTGACCTGGCTCAGAATTCTTCTTTAATGTCTGCCAAAATATTTGAATATGTCTATAAACATTCAGCTCATGCTTCTGATTCAAATTCTCTTCAGTTAGAAGCTTTGACAGATACATATAGAAGAACTCTCTGTAATTCTGAGAGATTGCTCTCAGAAATTATTTGGAGGCAAAAGACTTGCAGATATATTCACATATATCATACACAGTGGCTCAATTTAATGCTTCTTCATAGTTTAGTAAATATGCTTCAATCACTTGATTCTTTGATCCATCTTCTAGAATTTTGAATCTCTCTACTAGTCTAGCTTTCAATTGAGAAGCATTCACTGCATTTCTAGCATATAGAGCTTTCAGATGTTCTTTTGCAGTAGCTTCTACATCATTCAATTCACTTATTGTAAGAATTCTCAGAGACAGATCTATACAATCTCTTATTGTTTTTTGTAGCTCTTGCATCACTAAGATTCTCTTCTCTCAAGTTCTGTATCAATCTCTTTGCATATTTCTTGCATGTTTCATATCCACAGGAGTTGCAGTTTCTTCAGTTTTTTTAGAAGAAAGAAAATCCTTTATAACAGATTTCTGAAGTTTGGAATGTATTTCTTTTGTCAGATTGACATACAGTCACAATCAGTGAAGATTTATTAAATGTTTGATGTCTTCAATTCATTCTTCTCAATCATCAGAACTATTCAGCATAACAACTCTTCTAGACAATTTGTTCATTTTTAATTAATTATTGAAGTGAGATGTTGACCCTAGATTATGGTTTTCCATAGACTTAGATTGATAAATATATAGATGTGTTAGATCTCTGTGAACTCTGCAATTAAGATTTAAGCTTAAATAGAGGGTTCAATGTATGATCTCAAGATACTTAATAGTGACCTCTATTTGTATGAATAACAAGAGTAAAATAAAGTATCTTGAACATATTTTTAGATAACAACCAAATTCTTGAAAGAGCCCAGGCTCATAACTATCAGATGACACAGAAGCACATAATGATCATGTAACTGAGTGTCTATAATATTGTGTCTGATCTTGCTCCTAATGAATGAGACATGGATACTTATAGATGAACATGCTATAATCAAGACTATGGGAAAAACATATGAAAAACCCCTAGCAAACCTCCACCAGCCCGATAGACAAAGATAATGAAATCAGTACCATGGTTGAGAGGAGGAGGTGGTGAACCTATGGTTCTCTGGTTCCTCCTTCGGAGACCTGGTCACCTGACAAGTCACCTGACTCCTGCTCAACATTAGTTTAACTAGCTGTTTAGTTAGTCAGCGAGTGGTTTAGGAGGATCACATGCTGCCCACTGACTCCAACTGCATTTCTTTGAACATCAAGCGAACATTCATTTTGGTACGGAGTACTTGTCCTCCATATGCATGCTCTTTTATTAAACTAACCAGTTCTCGCTCTGTAACTAGGTAGCTAGTCGCTTTCCGTCCATTTTGAGACACCCGCTATCCTACCGACAATCGTGCAAGGGTCTTTCTAACCAACCAATTGGCCTTCTGGTCGGCATTTTGCTTCAGCCCGACTACATGCTGAACACGAAATCTCAGCCAGCCAGAATGATGATATGCAGAACTCGCCAGCGCAACAGAGCTTACCGTGGAATCGCTTCCCTTTTCTGTTATGCTGAACTACACCGTGCCTTCATGATCTTATGATCCCGATAGCAACATCCTCATTGAAGCCCGGCGTCTCCATCAATACATAAAGTCTAGACTAGGAGTGCTTTGTACCCTGTATCTTGTCTAGTCATTCAGTCACCCACGAAAAATGCTTAGCTCTTGGCGAGCGCCACAGCAGGCCAGCCGAGTGGGTATCATGATCGTTCATTGCCCAATTGTCGATCTCATATCGCAAATCCGAACCATCAGATGCAACGCGCGGACTATCGATTTTCAAAGCGACTAGCTTGCAGATTCAACCTCTCGCTAAGCCAACCATAGAAGCGAATCCCCTCTGTAACAATCACCAGCTTTTGCGATTTGGCCTTTTGGATGTCGCCATTTGACTTGTCTGCTGGTGGAGAACTTTCTCTGCAATGACCTCGAACTGTAGCTCACGTCGGCCTGTTTTTAAAGACTGAGCGGAGATGGCTTGCCGAGCCAGGAGGATTCGCAAAATTTCGTCATTCATGGCAAATGAACAATCATCTAGTCGAGGCCAAATGTAAGGGCTCGAAGATTGCTCTACATCTTGTGTTGAGATTGGAAGTGCTTCGGTGATGGATCCCATGAACCGAGGACACCATCCCCATTTAACTAGTTATATTGCCCATCAAACCGTGTTTTAATCAACCCACACAGGAACTGCAGCGTCACCCGAGCTGGAAATCTTGAATTCAAGTATATTATTTTGCTCTGAACTGGAACATGCTTGATCAATATAAAGAGTAGTATTTTACAATAAATAATCATGAGTCAAATTCTCGATTATTCGCCGTCTCTGCCGCCCAAAACCTTTGTGCTTTGCTTTGATGGAACGGGAAATAAGTTTTGCGGCACAGAAGCAGATTCTAATGTCTTGAAAATTTTCCGGGTTTGCTGTGTATCACCATAATACCCATGATCATAACGCTCTAATACAAAGATAGATGCTAGATCGAAATCAAGGGCGGCATTTTCACTACTACCAGCCCGGCATTGGGACTTATGTTACTACAGCATCCCTTTCTAATACAGGCTTGCTTTCTCGTCTTAAAGGCTCATATATGAAAGCAAAGGACTCCGCAATTGGGTCATCGTTCGCTGAACACGTCATGGGGGGCTATCGATTTCTTATGCGCTACTACTCTCCTGGTGATGACATATATTTTATCGGCTTTAGCCGAGGGGCATACACTGCTCGTTTCCTAGCCGAGATGTTAGATTATGTAGGCTTGTTAACAGCCGGAAACGAAGAGCTAGTAAGATTTGCATGGAAAACCTTCTCAAAATGGCAACAAAGGAGCGGTGACAGCGTGGAACATGCCAGGGAAAAGAGAAACATGTTCAAATTTATGAAGGCTTTTCGAGAAACCTTCAGCCGGCCGATAAAACAGATCAGATTTCTAGGATTATTTGACACGGTGAATAGTGTGCCGACATTTGAATCTGCATGGATGCAAAGGAGCAAATACCCATACACTGCGAGGAGCTCAGCGAAGATGATTAGACATGCAGTGGGGATAGATGAACGAAGGGCAAAATTTCGTCAAGACCTGATCTCTGAATGTCGACGCTGCGCCACGGCTTGCACCCCATTATCGAAGAAACACGGGCTCTGGAAAAATAGAAAGAATTTGAAAGCTAAAGTGCTGTCTGTCCAACCTATCGAGAAGTCGGACGGTCATCTTCCACCAACTGGTGGTCATAACGAGCATAGCAATGACCGTAGTCATAAGGGAAGTACCGGGAATGCGATGCCCCAATTGCCTTTGTGCATCAATTCCTATGAAACTGAGGACAGATATCGCCCGGTGACAAATATGAAGGTCTGGAGGGAGCAAGTTGCGCATCTGTCAACCTACAGTGCTCAGGACTTGGAGTCCGACGCCGCATCTGCAAGAAGTGCACAATCACAAATCTCACTGCATACAAATCCACGGCTACATTTTGGTGAGGATGGTATACAGGATATCCAAGAAGTGTGGTTTCCTGGAGGCCACGCTGATATTGGCGGAGGTTGGGAGTTAATAGCTGGGGAAAAATGGCCTTTGAGCCACGCTCCATTGGTATGGATGGTCCAGGAGGCACAAAAAGCCGGCCTACAGTTTGATGAACGCAAACTTCGACAATTCAGGTGCAATATGCCATATACAAAAGGGTGTTCTACAACCATCATTGAAAAGCCATCGGTCATAATCACTGACGAGAATGGTGAACATCCTAAATCGGAGGACCAAAACGATAGCATTTTTCGAACTTCCATTGGGGAAGAATTCCATGACGCCCTTCACCTCTCAAGCACCCAGGGACAGCTCCATGACTGTCTGTCCTTTAACGGCGGGCTTTCCACGATGTCAGTTTTAATTTGGAAGGCTATGGAGTATTTGCCCTTTCGACGAATGGATCTCCAAGCAGATGGGTCGTGGAAACCGATCCGGTGGCCACTCCCCTGTGGTGAGGTGCGCGATATTCCTAAGGATGCACTTATCCATGTAAGTGCGATACGGCGCATGCAGGCGGATCAAAACTATCGACCAGGAAATTTGATTGTTGGTGGCGGTGGCCGTGGTGTCCGGCGAGCTCCTGAGTATATGGGAATGGGTGAATGGGTGGTTGCCTCGGACAAAGGGGATACAGTTCGGGAAACATATGTGAGAAAGGATTTTAGGAAGATCCCATTACAACAGTAAGTTCACGGATGATTTTCCTGCCTTTAATGACTGATGCATGTATCAATACTACTGCTCATTTTCTGCTTGCACCATGAATAGGACAGTATAGCCCACTTTTAGTTTTCTTTCAAGCTCCTGCTGTTTACCATCTTCATGTGCACTATATACGGAAATTTGAGGGGGTTTTCACTTCAGGTGTTTAGTGTTCTTCATTCACGAGATTGTCCAGTTTACAAAGCGTATGTGTTGCTAAATTTGCTACGTACCACAAGGAATTCTCCTTGCATGTGGGACTAGCAGATTGATATTATATTTTGTACACACCTTTGAACCCTGATGCGTTCATCTTTCCCACTACCCATCTTTCAAGAAACGTCGCAAGATATCTCAGGTCACATACTACAATAACTCTTCATTGGGTTCACATTACTCTTATTTCGGGATGTTGATTAAGTTCCTTGTGATCAGTCATATCGCGGCAATTATCAACGGACATATGCAGCTATCTCAGCCATTTCCTGTTCGAAGCCCGCTGGATAAACAAGCCATGATAAAAGATTTTTCATACACGGCGCCCCTCAAGCCGGACGGGTCCGATTATCCGTGCAAAGGATATCACAAGGATCCCTTCAGAGCAACCGCTGAGTACCTGCTTGGACAAAACTATAGCATTAAAGTAGCTGGCAGCGCTACTCATGGCGGAGGGTCATGCCAAATCTCTATTTCGCATAACAATGGTGAGACCTTTAAGGTCATTAAGTCGATCGTCGGTGGCTGCCCCCTTAAAAACGAGTATAGTTTTACGGTCCCACGAGATGTACCTCCAGGCAACGCAATACTGGCTTGGACATGGTTCAACAAAGTTGGGAATCGTGAAATGTACATGAATTGTGCACACATAATCATTATCAAAGCAAAAAAGCGACGGCAAAATACCCATTCTGTATTTACAAGCCTACCCAAAATATTCATTGCGAATATCCGCGGCGAGACGCAGTGCAAAACTAAAGAAGGGGCGGATATTACATTTCCCCAACTAGGGCCAGATGTCGAGTATGGGTCTGATGGTCATAAAGCGCTGAAACCAGGCTTTAGCTGTAATGACGATGTGTCCGCCTCTGATCGTGGCCTTCCAACGTCCTCCGCAAATACGACATACGCACCTACTTCGACAAAACCGTTACGCCAGGGTGCTTCTCCTGTCGAAACTGCTGACCTTGGGAACTATAAGGAAGATCAGAATTATGACTCGTGCTCCGCAATGTATATCACACCATCAGCGGCATCTTATACATTTAGATCAAGCAGCTCTCCCCCCTTTCCTACTGCCGTAAACTCATCTAACATTGCTCCTACCGATGGCGCCTATGACACCCCAACCGGGGGTGGGCGTTGCATAACGGGAACTATTCGATGTGATTCGGAAACTTCGTTTTCCTTATGTGTTGACGGGCAAGGGTTTGTTTTTATAGGTAGCGTGGGCTCCGGAATAAAATGTCGTGGAGGAGGTCTTGGTTGAAGGGCTAGAGGTTGGCTAGTCATTGGGGCGGTTATTTGAATTATATTGCTTGTTATTTTCATTTGTATTTTTATTTTTTAATGTTTAACTAGGTAGTTATGTCGTTCTAGTACATATGTAAAAAAATGTCCCCCAGCTGATTTGGATGCCCTAATTGGCAAAGTTGAGCGGAGTTACATAAAGTAGCTACGTTTAACTGCCTCACTAGCCCGTAAGGAATCCTGGCAAAATAATTGTAGGTCTCTAATGGAAGTGTGGCCGAGAATCTAAATACTCTCTATCTCTCTCCCACTCAGTGCGTGTGCGTGTTGATGTGGTTTCTAGGTATGTGAAAAGACATGTGGATTGAAGTATGAAGACTAATCAGAGATTAAAATCAAGGCCAAAAAGTAGACGGTGCTGTACTCATAGTCAAAGAAGCTAAACATTTTCCAAGTGAATGTTATGTGGCGGCGCTCCGGCGCGAGCACCACCGTATCCAAAGGCATATCCGCCTTCACTAACGCCGCTTGCCCCATATGCGTAGCCTGGGTAGTTAGAATTTTGCAACACATCATTTCCATATGGATTGCTATTGGCAGTATATGGATAGCCTTGTTCTCCCTCACAGGCGGGCATCGTATGTGAATGGTTACCGTGCTCCTTCGTATGGGGGTGATTTTTTAATTCATGGGCATTATCCGGTTGCGTTGCTGGCCATACATCAGGGTTACTATTCAAATGTAAACTGCCAGTACTGCTTCCATGCCCAAAGAACTTCGTATAGCGCGGTGGTTTTTCAGTTGAAGGCTGCTCCGACAGAGGTATAGTGCCGTTGAACGCATCGGTTTGATCAAACTCAACAACTGTGGCACGAGGCCCAAGTTGGCGACGACGTTGGGGGATACGGAAGAAGGAGCGAATGTTGAAGTTCTTGGCTTTTACGTCTTTCAGCGTTGCTCGGTTCTTCATGTAATAGTACTGAGCAATCATGGAAGCCGGGAAAAAGAGTCTGTGGAATCAGCTGCTGCCGACAAGAAGCACCTAAGAATCATTTGATAGAAAAACTAACATTCCGATAATCGAAAGGGCAAATACTGCCTTCTGCAGTTGACACGCCGTGCGTAAGCTAGGCATGAATGTTAATTGCTTTCCCTTGCCAGTACCAAATCCTCCAGGTCCGAATCCCCCGGCTGGTTGGGTCACGTCGCCATTGCCAAGGGGAGTTTTGACATTTCCTATGCACGCTTGCGTGCCGTTTCTTGCCATAATAGCGATGGCCATAAATGCTGCGGCGAACACAAAATCAAGCACAATAGCCAAGCCTGCAAAAAAAGGAATGCTGCCGATGTTGAGAGTGAGGATAGAAGCGAGAAGCGTGTAAGCAGTAGCTATGCCGGATATACCTTCGACGGCCTGAATCCATTTCTGTGTTGGTAGGCCATGATCGGAAAGCACTGCAAGGAAGTAGGAAAAGATGCCGAGAACGATACCTGAGACACAAAGCTGACAGAGGCGAAGGACAAGGTTGCTAATGCGAATGGCATTTGTGAGAGCCATGTTAATTACACTGGGAGTCAAGTTAGTCAATCGACTAAGAGCAGTGGATTGGACTTCCTGATTTGGTTTCCCAGGTACGGATACAATGTTTGGTCAAGGTTGATTGATTGTGACTATGAAAAGTTCTGCCCATTGCGTTCATTTTAAAGCAGACCTGCTAGCTTTTACTTATCCAATCCAAGCGCGATTGCTAAGCAAGCGCCACCCTCGAGTCCGCGGTGGCTTCCCCAATCTATGATGTCAATCACCCGTGTTGCAATAGCCATGTGGTGGTTGTTCTTAGTCAGAGAGAACCAAATACTTGAACTTGAACCTAGGTGCGATGGCGTTCAGTGGTACATGGTAAAGGTAAATGCAGGAGGCTGACTGGCGTACCGGATGCGGCAAAGACCAGAACTAAGTGTACAGCTCTTGTATCATCGAGTGGATGAAGGCTTCAAAGCGAGTCTGAGGGCTAATACAGCGAGGCATGAAAGAGACATACATGCTGGAATCGCTTTCTGATGAAGGTGGAACAGCAGGATATTTCTAAGCATCAGGGAAGGTAGTGTTGGAGAGTGAAGATTGAGGAGGAAAGTTCCATGACAGACAGAGGACCTTATAACCTTGTAGTAAGAAGCGACGACTTGTCAGCTCGTGGATCATTGAGTATCATTCCCCACAGTTTGGTAAAAGCATACATATAATAACAATCTTCACGCGAGCCATTAGAAATAGAGCGGTGCTTTGAGTCGGTGTTTTCAATCCTCTAGCAAATCCGCAATGTCTTTGTCATCGTCGTCCTCTCTCTGTCTCTCAGCTTCCTGTTCCAGAAACTCGAGAAATTTCTGCTGTTTTCTTCTCGCGCTCTTTCCCCATTGTGGCCCTCTAGCGGGGGAGTGATCGTGGTCATCATAGCTCTCCTGGTCTTCTTTCTGCGTACTAGACAAAGCGTCCTTATGGACCTGCTGCTGTTCAGACAGTCTTTGAGCTTCCACTTTTTCGGTCTTGGCCATATCCGTTTCAAACATTTTGCGAAACCCTTTGTCAAGATACGGGCGCAGAAAGAGATATCCTCCAACTAGCCACACCAGTCGAATATAATCTCGGAGCGTGAGATCGGAGATGGATTGGGCCGCATTTGTAGCGAAATTGGAGTACCAATTATAAAGGGCAGCGGTGAAGGGTACGTTGGACATGGCATCAATGGGAGGAAGGGAGAGCGGCTTAATGATTTAGATGACACGCGGTAGGAAGGTCAAGAGACAGCGTTAGTGTTGCCTGCGATATTTTCTGTTTTCGAGTCAAGCTTTTGCCAGGATGCGCTAGCTTATTTGGTCGTAGTTAACTAACTAACTAGGTAGTCAAATTAGCGCGGCAAAACAAGCGCCTTTTTTTCGTGAAGCGCGACGCGTCTACTCCGTAAATACTCTGTACTCCGTAGGTACGGAGTACTCTGTACTCTGTATGCAAGCCTGATCAGCGCAGCGTGCATCAACCGCAACTATGGCTTCGACTGATGGCGAGGACCAGCACCTTGAAGACCTCGTCAGTATCCAGGCCCGCGATGCGCCCCTATCTTGATGCTAATTGAAACGTAGAGACTGAAAGCTGAGCTATGGAGAACGCTTCGTCCAATCGTACGCAAACAAGCAAGTGAGGAAGATGTCGATCTGACACCCTCATTTCTTATCGCCATAACTGAAATGGTGTGGGATCGGATAGGTGGAGTGCTCTTCTAGTGTCCTAGGCTAGCTGTTTCTGACCCAGTTCTTCCCAGCGGAGACAACTGAGGACTTGATCATGTTTGCAAAGTATTTATACTCCATTGTCCCCCCAACTGGATGTACAAAGCTTATAGCAGTTCTATTTGGTGACTAGGCATGGCCGCCACGGTCAAATTCAGCCTTCGGATGTATTACTCCTTGGAAGACGAAATGCTGGGTTGGAATCTGTTCTGCGGTCCTACATGGACAAACCTTCGCCAGCTACGCATCCCACACGCCGAAGTTAGGAGCCCATAGCCACAACCATTAGGTTGCCAAAGAAATCTTGACACGTATGGGAGGAAGATGAGGCTCACCGATGATAACGCTCGCGATAGTCATTGGCTATTTTAACCGTTCTCTCAAGAATGCAATAAAGGCCGAAATTCTTATTAGATTACAGATACACCAATTCTCGACAATTTTGTGTATTAAGACGATAACAGTCGACGTCGATTTGTCTAATAGCCGTTTGGGACATGTGCCTTGATTGCTGCTTCTGGGTATATCGGCCTAATGGAGAATCGCGTTACAGAGTATGCTCTGCAAATGCTGAGCAGTGACTGGCATTTCTGTGATGTTGTTCAGAGAAACTAATCAAGGGAACTTTGGTATGAATGTAGGCTACAGTATAAATATTACTTTGCTATACACTATGTCTGAGATATGCAAATCCATAGTACCGGTATCTATATCTGTAGTAGATGCTTTCATTCGTAGAAATTTTTTATGCTGAAGACAATCGATATTACAGGTCCTATTTATTTAATGCATACGTTTTAACCTTTCAACAATAGTCTTCACTTGTGTCATTTCTGAACTACCTTCGGCTCCCATTTTTTTCAGAACGGCCTCTTGAATATCAGGAGAACAAGCTAAAAATTGCTCAATAAGTTCACCATCCACAAACCTGAATGGTTCATCTGCCTGCCGGACGCTGCTCTTGAATGCACGATAGTCATTGAAGGGTATATCACCAGGGCTAGCCACGAAATTGGCTAGCGCAGATTGAAGTCGCATGAGAGGATCTTGCAAGGCAGGAGAGATAAGGCCAAAAAGGTAGATAGATCCATCAACCTACCAACAACAATACGGTCAGCGATGCAGATTCATCACACACATCAAGCACGCATAAAGTAACAATATGATAAACCTCGCATTCGGAATTGTTCCGGTAGGGCTGAGAGGAGAAAAGTGGACGTACCGTCGCTAAGAAAGCTTTGGGGACAACCGGGGAGTCCACAGGGACTTGAAAGTTCACAGAATAAATTTTGTTCACCATGTCACCCAGCCGTATTTCACTGGTGACCTGCATGCGGCGCTGGTCATCGTCTGTAACACCGGATATGTTTTTGTTGAGAACCGACAGATTGCCTTCGCCATCGGCAACTAGAAATGCATTTTCTGCTACTGGGGTTGCGGCGGTAGTCCAAAGCGTTTGGTAATGACGGGCGGTTTCTTTAAGAACGCCCGTTTGCCCCACTTCTCCGGGTGTGTATTCAACAAGGGAAATGCTTTTCATCACATCGGCAACGACTATGGTGTTATCCATGACGGAGAGATCAACGGGTGCAGTAGAGGTCCTGTAACTCGCTTCCTTCTCAAGATCGATGTTAAAAAGGTGTCCTTTTTTCATGTTGAACAAGACCACCTATGAAACATCAACATACTTTTCTAGTGAACGCAGACAGAAGAAAAAGGACAAAAGGAAATAACATACAGTTTTCATAAGCCCGGCAACAATTTTATTGCCGACAATGCTTAGCGCCCTACAGGCACCACGAATGGATAAGTCCGAGATCTTTCGTAGTTGTCGACTGGAATCAATATCAAAAATTAGGATCCTTCCTTTTGCGTGACGCTCCAAAGTTTCAGGCGCATCTGATACGGACGTGCCAACAACGAAAATATCCTTGGGGTAATCTTTGCTGGAGATGGGGTGTTCAGCACGTATTAAGCACTCGACAATTTCACGGGGGTTCAGCTCAAATTCGCTTAGCTTTCGAAACACTATCTCATCGGCTAGAACAATATGGCTCCTAATTTGCTCAGAATTATCGACTAGCGTTCTATCGATCGTTCCAATTCCAAAAGCGCGCTCGGCTGGGGAGTATGCAATTCTTCGAACAGTCTGATTTATCATTAGGGTCTGGATCTGCGTTGTTCTCTGGGTATCCACAAGCGCAATTTTGAGTTCGTCCGGTGTAGCAATGGCGATTGACCCGGGATATGCCAGAGCGTTGAACTGACACACACGGGTTGTTTTGTCAGAATTAACAGCAGAGTAGACTATTCTTTCGTCGGATGCGTATATAAGACTTGGGTGCTCGCAGATTGCAAAAACATTATAGAGCCCAGCTTCCCTCGGCAATAATTTAAACACTGCTGCCTCAGACCCAAGAATAAGTCTGTTCATATTTGATAGAGAATACGTCTCGGTATTCAAAGAAAATGAAAACACACTTCCATCAGCCATTGAAATAAAAACTATTGGGGGATGGTTGGGAATCATGTTCGCTACCAGAGCTGATCTAGGTACGGCATCGCCTGCTTCACCTAGGGCCTCAGTATGGCGAATGTGAAGGTCTTCCAAGTCGACAAGCACAACTTCCGCGGATTGGGGAAAACACAGAAGACATAAATTAATTGGTAGTGGAGTGAGAGCGATACCAGAGACCTGTTTGTAAGCCCCGAAGGTTTTGGCTCCTAATAACTTAATATTGTTAGCAATGTTGAAAACCACAAGCTCCTGGCCACCTGCTACCAACGCCAAATGTGTCTCATTCACTGAAGCAGCAGTTATTCTCTGGTTATCTGTTGGAAACCACTCCCAAACAGGCATTCCGTTCTCAACATTAATCACCCTTGCTGTATGATCCGTCACCTGCAGCAATCGACGGTTGGTGATGTTAGCGGCGTAAATAGTAGGCTCTGTCAACAGAAGCCCGAGAAAGTGTTCCTTTTCTTCTACTTCACCGCTGGGCGAAAAGTGGAACACCCTTGATTCGTCCACAAACGACAGAAGGAGGGTATCAGAGAACTCCTCTTGGCAATAGGCAGATAAACCCCACAGATCTGTAATGTGTCCCAGGGAGCCAAGGACGCCCAAGTCTTCTATTCCAACTCCACTCCGAACACTCCTTAGACTTCCATCTTGAAATGCCCCAGAGCCTGTAATGAGGCGTGCCTGGCCCGAGGAAAATTCGTGGGTCAATATCTCTCCTGAACGGCTCCCTAAATCCATAACGGTAAAATCAAGAATGGGGGCTATATTGGAAAGAGTTTGAACAATTTCAAAAGAGCCGTCAGTGATCCTAATCACATGAGAATCACCTTGATGAGAGCCCAAGAAGACTACGCCCCCACCGAGGTGTACAAGAATGGAGGCACGAGATGTTGCTCCGAGTAAATCCACTTTCCAGCTGCGCACTGCATTCGCCGAGTCTAAGACCAGCATGAGAAAAAACAAACGGCCATAGTCATCAGCTAGCAGCCATCGTTGGGCATCTAGTCGTTCCCAGGCAACAAACAGAGTATTGTTTTCTAGAGGCCGAGTCACCGTTTCGTTTGTAGCAGTATCCACATATTTGATGAACTTTTCTCCAAGGATAAGAAGCCCTCCTGCATAGTAGTATGAGTAAAAATACGAAAAGAAGGAAAGCTTTTTTTTACAGATAATGTGATGACCTGTGGTTGTTTTTAGAATTGGGAATGGGGAAACACACCAAACGGTAGGGGGACAGGAATAAGGATATCCGCCCCGAGTTCTAAATCGTCATACAAATTGTCAATATCTTTAAACTCTGCCACACTTGTTTCTGAACCGATGACAGTGTATATCAAGTCTCTAAGTTTCAATTTTACTTGGCCTTTTGTATCTTCATATAAAATTGCCAGTCGAGGTGGGCGTTTAGGGTCTTGGTGCAAGAATGTCGTTGATCGAACAAGAAGTTCTTCTATTCTAGCCTGATGTGGTTCTCCAAGGTATCCGAGGCCATTCGATTCGGAGTGTAAGGCGGAGGCGGGGCGCCTTTGCGGCTCATGTGAGATGGGTATGACCGTGATGATACCTTCATATAGCTCCAGCGTGAGAAATTTCCCTGAGGGATCTACCCACGATCGATCACCCGCCTGGCTATCCCGGAATGAGGCGTCGGACACATCGACATATTTTTGTTCGGTCCGCAGCTGTTTTGTGGACGGCTCCCATAACAGTGTGAAATAGGCGTATCGATCAGTGCCCACAAAGAGCAAATCTGTGTTGGAAGGGCGGGCGACCTTTTGGAGAATAGAAACTTTGCCATATATCGCTTTTGCATGCCGGAGAACCAGACCATCTGGTGCCTGCGTGTAAAACTCCAAACGATTTGACCTTCTGTAATGACAATGAAATCAATGAGCGGGAATCATAACGGGCGTGATGAAAGTTGGAGTGGGTGAGGGAGGGGTTAAATATACGCAAGAACTAAGCAATCCTCCCCAAGCTTCATAAACTGTAGCTTAACGGCATGTCTAATGCTGCTACCGTGATGGAGAGGAACGACATAGGCCATGACGCTAGGAACTGCATTGGATATCAGGGAGCAATGAGAGAGGATGGGGAATGGTGACAAATTTTATGGATCTGTGATGTAGTTAACTATAATAAATAGTTAATGGGTTGCCTGGCATTCAAATATAGAGCAAACAATGTTTTTGAGCCCTTGGCCAATCATGTCTTGGTCTTTTCATTCACAACCCAACAGATGAATTGTGCTCTGAGATTGGGAGCTGACAATGCGATGAGATGACAACATGTGACGCAGTTATTAGTTAACTAGCTAGTTGGCTATTGGTTGTAACCCTAACCCTAGCCGCACCCACCAGTCTAGGGAGAAAATTAGGATGTAGAATTGATAGCATGAGACAGTTGAATTGTATGATATAGCTATTTATATAGTTACAGGTTCAATTGATCTAGTTTAACTATTGACTACGGAATCATGGCATCATGCAAACAGAAGAAAAAGTTAGCCGCGCCACATGTTAGTTAGTTAACTGGAGTTTTCTTCTAGGTATTTGTACACAACTGAAAAATCCTTTCCACGATGGGAGACCTCTGTTGCATCATAGACCTCCTGGGCCTTTGTTGCCAACTCCAAGCGCGCCCCAGCTTTTTTTGCTGCTTCTACGGCCAGCCTTAGGTCTTTCTTCATCAAACTGATCCCAAACCCACCAGAATAGCCGCGCGATGCGGGAGCCGACTCCACAACGCCCGGGGCAGGGTTGTTGATTTCACTGGACCAACTTCGGCCAGATGATGAGTTGATCATTTGGCCAAGGGACTTCGGGTCCAAACCCCATCGAATCCCGAGATTCATGGCTTCAGCGGTCGCAATATTGGAGATGGCAAGTAGATAGTTGTTTGCCAGCTTTCCTGACAAACCGGCGCCTTGCTCTCCTAAATGCCACACTTTTTTCCCCATCAGGAGCAGAACCTTTTCCGCCTCTGGCACTAGTTCCGGTATCTTTGATGAAGCACCAAGCATAAATGTGAGGGTTCCTGCCGTCGCGCCCACTACACCACCTGACATGGGAGCGTCGACAAATTGGCCGGCGCCCGTGGATACAACTGCGTCGGCGACTTCTCGTGAGGAGAGTGGGTCGATGGTCGAGCAGTCAATGAAGAGTCGTTTTTTGGCAGGTAGACCGCTCTTGAGGATCGTGTGAAAGACGCTTTTCACATGCTGGGGCTCGGGAAGGCTGGTTATCACAGTGTCCTAAGATAGCGGTAAAGCTGGTATTAGCTGGAAGGGCGATGGCGGTGGTCATAGTAGGAGTAGACTCCTAAATAGCTCTGTAGGAAGCGGATGGTGAGTGGTCTCGGTGCGGGGCTTACCGATTTCTCCGCCAGCTCTCGGGGACCAGATGCAATTTCTACGCGCTTACCAGTAAGCTCCGCGTGGAATTTCTGTGCCGTCTCTGAATTGGCGTCGCAAACGAGAAGGGTGTCCGTTGCAGGTATTTTGGTGCGCAGGTTTTTGGCCATGGGGTAGCCTTCAATGGGACACAGCCCGGTCAGAACAAGGGCTTCAATCGATTCAGGGATGCGAAAAACGTACCCATCTGGCCGAGGCCAATGAAACCCCATGTCGCTTGCCTGGAGAGAGAGGTGGAGAACGAGCGCCGCGACGCGGGGGGCGCAGAAGAAAGTAGCCGCCTTAGCGGGGCGGTAGAAGAGGACATGGCCATAGCATGCAAGACACAGGGAGAGTGTGGGAGCAAAGAAGAAAGAACAGTGGACGGTGCATGCTGGAGCGACCGCTGCAGTCTCGGTGGTGGTGGTGGTAGTGGTGGTGGGCCGTCGATAGCCGAGAACGCGGGGATCGTGGGTACGCACCAGCGGAGCAACAGCGGAGGAGACTGCCAAAGAGCACAGTCACCACTGTACGGAGTAGTGGGCATCAGTTTTACATTTGTTAGTACGGAGTATAACCACTTTGTACCTAGTAGACTGTTCCATTTGGTCTGTTTCTCAGTGTTGCCTGTTAGTTAGTTAACTAACTATTGTTTTGGATCTGGCTGGCAGTCAGCATGGCGCAGGAGCCCTGTCGACAACCTGCAGCAACAGTCATATCCTGGCCGGACGAGTAACAAGTGAGCATTAGCCAACAAGTTAACTAGCTAGCTAAAATAACATAGCTAGCAGGACTTGGCTAGTTAATGCTGCTGCCTTGCCCATTGAACCTGGGTGGCTCACTTTGGTTGCCTGTTGCGACCCCTGTCATGAGTCTTTTTGTTTATTGGCATATTTATTCTCGTGGACATCGAGGAAGCCTTTGAGTGTTCCGTAACTCTGGTCTGCAGAATGTCACCCCATGAATCAGAGAAAACGGCAGACGAGACTGTGGAGACGAAGGAAAAACCAGCTTTTGGGAACCTATGGGTAAATACCTGTCCTGGGACAACGCTCTAGCTGGCTAACCTCGACGTAGAGAGTCCTGTCCTATGGAAGCCGGCTTGACCATGCCTTAATGGGCGTTGCGGGACTGTGTGCAGCAGGAACCGGCATTGTATGCCACCGATGAAGCTGTTGTGTGCCGCTGGGCATGGCTAACAAGCAAGCAGGCGTTGCCACTCATGAATATTGTGTTTGGTCCGTTGATACGTGGGTACTCGATCATACCTAATGCCTGCTAACAAACCGCCTGCCTACCAGGGAAGTTGGTCAGTGATTTCAACGGCTTCTTTATGCCCGACTCTCGTATTACAAAGGAAAGATTCCTTCAAAGCGTTGATCGAAATGTGTAAGCATGTTATCCGCTATTTGATCCCATCTTATTGCTGCGATTGTAACTAATGAACTTTATACTCAGGTTATACATTGTCTACCTATTTATTGGTAAATTTTTTTTAGGCTATATATCTCTGGTTTGCCATCATTCACCTGCTCTTTGATATTTCGCGTTAAGTGTGTAATAGTTTTGTATTCGCATGGCCGGACTCCGCATTTCAGCCAGATTGCGGCTAGCATATGTCTCTGCGCTATTCACACAACGTATTGCTTTTATTGACCAACTTCCACCTGGAAAGCCGACGACTACTATCACAACATCTGCGAACCTCATCCAAGCCGGGATCGGTGATAAATTGGCAACACTAGTTCAGTCTTTAAGCCTCGTTGTTGCAGCATACGCGGTAGCCTTTCGCTATTCTTGGTCTTTGACTCTGGTTTCAAGCTCAGCCTTGGTATTTCTGGTAGCTGTCTTTAGTATAACAGTGCCTTTATTCCTTCGCCTTCAAAAAAAGGTTGATTTTGCGGATGAGAAGGCATCCTCTATTGCTAGCGAAGCCATTTCCTCGATGCGAACTGTTGTCTCATGCAGCGCCGAACGCCGCCTAGGAGTAAAGTATGCCAAATGGATTGCAGAATCAAAGAAGCGGGGTTTACGGATGTCTCCTTTGATGGGAATCCAATTGAGCCCCGGCAATTTTGCTATGTATTGCAATTTTGCTTTGACGTTCTGGTTTGGAGTAAGGCAGTACTCAAGTGGCAAGGTGAAAGATGTTGGTGACGTTATAATGTAAGTAGAAACCACCTTTACGTCTCATCGTGAAGTCTTTCCGCTAAAAACACCCTTCGCAGTGTGATATTTTCGGTCCTGATCGTTGTGGCGGCCATGTCCATGATAGCATCACCAATGATCGCAATATCTAAAGCTGCTGGTGCATCTTCCTCATTTTTCGAAGTTCTTGATGCCCCTGTCCCGGACTCCTCGGGCTTGAAGGCGCCGGATGTATCCCCAACGGGTGACATTGAGCTTAAAAATGTAACTTTCTCATACCCCAGTCGGCCAAACGTGAATGTTTTAAAGAATCTAAGTATTGAGATTCCTGGGTCGAAAATTACCGCCCTGGTCGGCCCTTCTGGATGTGGTAAAAGTACGATTGTTGCTCTTCTGGAGCGCTGGTATCAGGTCGAGGACTCTGAAACACTTGTTGGTAGTAACAAACCACTATTCAACGAGAAGGAGGGTTGCTCGAAAACCGTACCACCAACAGCACATACAGGATCTATTACAATTGGCGCTACGAGTTTACTAAACGTGGATCTTAAATGGTGGCGATCTCAAATTGGCCTTGTGCAACAAGAGCCATTTTGTTTCAACGCCTCCATCTACAAGAATGTTTCATATGGACTAGTTGGATCGGCGTGGGAAAATGAAGATGAAGTCATGAAAAGAAAGCTTGTCAAAGAGGCATGCCAGGAAGCCTTTGCTCACGAATTCATCGACAGGCTTCCTCAGGTAGGAAAAGACCAAATTATTGACGCTTAAGCCATACTGAATTTATTAGGGATACGATACTATTGTTGGGGAAAGTGGAATCAAGCTCAGCGGTGGCCAACGACAAAGGCTTGCGATCGCAAGAAGCATTATCAAAAAGCCGTCCATATTAATCCTCGACGAGGCAACGAGCTCCATCGACGTACGTAGTGAACGCATTGTACAAGAAGCACTAGATCGTGTTTCGCGAAATCGAACAACCATAGTCATCGCACACCGGCTCTCGACCATCAAAAAAGCGGATAAAATCATTCTCTTAAAAAATGGGGAGGCAAAGGAAGAGGGCACACACGAATACTTGCTCGCCAAACATGGGTTATACTACGAACTTGTACAAAACCAGCAACTTGCAGTGGAAGATTGCTCGAAAGCACCACTCAACTTTCTCCAAGACGTGATCAATGTCCCACAGGAAAACAGACATGAGCAAGAAGAGCCCAAATCGCCAGCGACAGGGGTGAATGAGGTATTATCTAGACCCAGGCCACTTATCAACTCTGTGGGTCTATTTCTCTGGGAGCAACGCACGTTTTGGTGGCTATATATGATGGTGATCGTGGGCGCCATGGGATGTGGCGGTAAGACTTGCACTCCCATATTGATATTGAAACTAACTATTACGTCTGGCCAAAGCCGCGTACTCTGTACAAAGTTTTATTTTTGCACATCTTGTTCAGACTTTCCAGCTGTCAGGTACCGAGCTCCTTGAGCGTGCAAACTTTTGGGCGCTCATGTTTTTTGTGCTCGCTCTTGGTGTTTTACTCTTCTACTTTATTCTGGGTTTCTCATCGATGTCAATAGCGACTGTACGGAATTTCTTTGGCCCTATATTCAGCGTTGGCTACTAACTTTGTTGCAGCACATTGTCACAACATATCGACAACAATATTTTGAAAGTATGATCCAAAAACCGATTCCTTTTTTTGACTTGGAAGAAAATTCTTCTGGATCACTAACGGGGCGACTTTCCTCCGATCCAACACAACTCCAAGAGCTCCTAGGCCCCTACATGGCTTTCCCGCTCATATCGCTGTTTAATATTTTTGGGTGCATTGCTATATCGTTTGCATTTGGGTGGAAGCTTACACTCGTCACGGTGTTCTCAGCATTCCCGGTGATTTTTCTGGCAATGTTTGTGAGAGTTAGATATGAAGTTCGATTTGAAAAGCTCAATGCAGCTGTCTTTGCGGAGAGCTCAAAGTTTGCTTCAGAAGCTATAGGAGCGTTTCGAACTGTTACATCACTAACTCTTGAAGACCTGATCGCTCATAACTACTCGGAACTGCTTGGCGACCATGTAAAGGCAGCATTTATGAAATCACGACATGGATGTTTGATATTTGCGGCGTCGGATAGCTTAGATCTTGCCTGCATGGCACTATGCTTTTGGTGAGAGTGCTAGACTTTATGATAGTTTGGTTGTTAACAAAGTGTGTCATCAAGGTACGGAGGGCAGCTACTGGGAAATGGCGAATATGGTATTATTCAGTTTTTTGTTGTATATGTCGCTATTATCTTGGTATGCAGGTTGCGTATCCATTTTTCTCAATGAAAACTAATCATCATACTAGGGCGGTCAAGCTTCGGGGCAATTTGCTAGCATCTCCCCAAGTGAGCATAGCTTTTCTGAGTATTTTTGTTGCTTGTCCTAACCAAGACAAAGATATGGCTCAGGCATCGGCTGCGGCGGACAGGATAATCAGTTTGAGGCCTGCTGATGGGGGCCATGGGTCGCCAGAACATACGTTAGATGCTGACGGCGGAGTAAAAATTGAGTTTGAATCTGTGTCCTTCAGATATCCGACTCGCGATATCCCAGTGTTTGATAATCTAAGCTTTATTGTGCGAAACAATGGCATATAACTCCAGACTATAGAAACTAACAACTAAACTAGGTGGAAAAGGGCCAATTTGTGGCATTTGTCGGTCCTTCAGGTGAGTTCATGATGGTTTGGCAGTGATGACCGGTTTGTAATGAAACAGGCTGTGGAAAGACATCGATTATTTCCATACTGGAAAGGTATGAATAGGATATTTTGCAGTCGCCAGCCCTTTACCATTTGCTAACATGAATACAAGGTTTTATAATTATCAGGCCGGCAACGTATATATCAACGGTACAGAGCTACAGTCCTTGGAAATAGACTGTTACCGAAGCGCTGTAGGCCTGGTTTCTCAAGAGCCAATTATGTACCAGGGTAGGGTTAAAATGTTCCCTTGAGAACACCCCCTTTACTTGTCAGCGGCCTGATAATGTACAGGCTCCATCCGCGATAATATTCAACTTGGCGTCGATGAATCCAAAGTAGGTGAAGAGGAACTCTACCAAGCATGCCGGGATGCAGAGATCCATGATTATATCATGTCACTGCCAGATGGTATGTACCAGTCTACAGTTACATTTTATCTTTCCTTACAAGACATTAGGATACGGCACAGAGGTAGGCAATCGCGGTGTCTCACTTTCAGGGGGACAAAAGCAACGGATGTGTATTGCAAGGGCCCTTTTGCGACGACCAAGCCTGCTCCTTCTTGATGAAGCTACATCTAGCCTTGATTCCGAATCAGAGAAGCTCGTTCAGGCGGCAATTGAGCGAACGGCACAGGGAAGAACGGTTATTGTTGTAGCGCACCGACTTGCAACCGTGCAAAATGCAGATATTATATTTGTTTTTGGTGAATTGGATGCTGAACAGCAAAGTGGGCCAAAAATTATTGAGTATGGTAACCACCAGTCCTTGCTGCAGAGAAAGGGGGTATACTTTGACATGGTAAGTTTCAATATTTCAGTGATATTTAATTGACTAGTAATTGCTGATGCTGAAATACTTTAGTGTCAATCACAAGCACTTGATCAATAAAATCATTCTAATATTGTAATATAAGTATGGAGTGTCAGTCTAGCCTGACAGTATCATTCCAATTGAGTTGATGATTACCCCTTCCAATCGGCAATATAGTCCAATAAGGTGAGATCCTGGCGGTGGCCGAAGAGTTTTAATGATGTACGGAGTCCCGAAGCTGGAAATTCCATCTGGATCAGAGGATAATTCCCGGTTGCAATTGGTTCGGAACTTTCAAATGATAAGAAGAGGGTTGTTTGCAGCCTAGTGAAGAATACTTACTGTTAGAGCAAGTGCGTAAGACTCCGATGTCCTCACATCAATTTCTGTCAATATTTCATGTGTGGACAGTGCGAGAGTTCTAGAATATATGTGGCAGGCACCAATGGAACATGTTTTTGATGAAGTCTGTACACAAAGCCCAGTTATCCCTCCAAAACCATCACCAGTGTAGATCTTGATGGTTTTCAGATCTTCATCAAACCGCATAGTTTCTACTGGTAGTTTGCCAAATTTGTTCACTAATTGTCTTTCTTGTTCGGGATGTTGCTGCACGTAGTACTCTTTAGAAATAAAGCCATGGCCAGATAGGGATGGATGCCTATTTTTCATCAAAATGGTTTCTTCAAACAGCGGGGTCTTATGATGCCAGCTGAGATCCCGAAATTTGAGTGCCTATAATATTCGTGAGTCAAAGTTGGTAAGTAAGGATAAGTGTAGTACTTGCATCACGAATAACCCGAATTTTTCTATTCTCCTGGCGTACACTGAGCCCTTCCCAATAATCAATAGATTCCAGATTACCAAAGCATGGCTGACAAGCACCATAGTTAATACTTCTAAGTCCCAGGGCATCTACAGCAATCCCAATTGTTTCAGCTGCGGTACTGGGAACAGTTTTAGTATAGAAGTTTGTAGTGATGTTGCCAATGAATAAACTTGACTGTCCAGTATCAAATCCAATCCCACATACATAATGTCTGCCTCTGAGTCGTATCCTGTAAATAGTAATACTTTTGGCGTTGAGTGGAATGTCTAGGATGTCTTCATATAGCCCAAAATTATGGTTGAAGAGCTGAAGAGGAGCTCGCGGGTCAAATGTCTGTGCAGCTGTGCCTTTTTGGTCCATAAAAGGGACTAATTTAGCTAGTTCTGCTGCTTCCCTCACAACTTGCCATCTTGTGTCCAATTCGGGGAATTGAGGCCATGTCGAAAGCGCAATTATCAGAATACGTTTATCTCCCATATCACCGGCGACGTTAAGATCACATCGATAGAAATGAAACGGGTTTGAGCGACAAAACAAATCGACAAAGGACAATGCCCATTTGCTCGTACAGAAGAACCGAATCAGGTCGGAAGGTGCCAGATATTCAAGAATAAGGAGAAGGATTTCAGGAGGTATCCGCAAAAGAAGTGAGCCACATTTGGCAAGGTCAGGCCGCAAGAGCAACGTGGTTTCTTCTGTCTGAAAGAGAGATTCCTGAGGTCTTATGGATGTGAATGGGTCTGGACAATCTTAAGGGCTTGAATTAGCTGGGCTCACTGTACATAATTAGAAAAGCTTACTTAAAAGTGCTATAGTGTTGAATCCAAAGCTTCTTTCTCGATCTGGTTGGATCGCTTGGCAGAGTTTGAATGCCTGATAAGGCGAAACCTCAGATCTAGCAAATTCACCCAGCAATTGGTAACAGGAACGGTGGATAATGAAAGCCTCAACAGAGGTAAAAGTCGGGGAAGGGGTAAGCCTAATTTGAGTCTTTTGATCTGGTGATGTAATGTTTCTTGATTCTTGTAGAAAAGTGTTGTTGTTGAAGTCAAGAAAGCCAATCTCAACGTGGTTTTTTTTCATTAAGACTGGCATGTGTTAGAAGCTTACAATAAAATGGCTCTGATGAAAAGGCTCTACCTGTATTCATACTCTTTGTCCAGCCCCTTCGAGTTATTCCCCCAGTACAAATCGCACACTGGCGTGAAGTCTCCATCATTATGTATCCCCAGAAAATTCGTTTTTTCACATCTGGCAGAATTTAATTTCAGTCAAGTGTGTGTTGCCAGATCAGCGATTTAATGAAGGCTACACAACACAGCTTAGGTATGGTCATTCAGGATTATACTTTTTCCACGGGTCTTGACTATATGCCCATTATGCACTGAAAATGGAAGGTTCCATGTTAGAACAGCTATGACACGTACAATAGTACATATGTCAGACATTTACCACAATTCATTTCTACATACACCCATATGCCCAGAAATGCAACTGTCACTCTCAAAGTCCAGCAAAGTGTCTTTTCTCGCAGCGACTCCTCGATTCCCAAATTTTGGAATGAGCACAGCTGCCTTCCAGAAATCACCTCATGCACCAACCATTAGTTGTAGTTGTTTGCGGTAGTTCCAGATAGCCATCAGTGCCTGATGAATCTTAACACCATCTGTACGTAAATCCCAATTTACGCTTGTCTCAAGCAAAGGACTGTTTTCTGAGAGTCTCGACTGTTCGAAGATTCCATGTTCTCTCGTGTACGAGTAAAAACGAATTTTAGTTCCATACGCAGTCGCCCCAAAAACGAATGGATATACCGCACGGCCATCACCATCAGCTGATGTGTGAATGTACCTGTCGCCGTAATCCTGCATCTGCGCCTCAAACTCCAGTAGATCCCTGACATTGTTGCGTTTGGTCTCACACAAAAGCACAAATATCAAATTTAGAGAAGGGTCATGGAATCCCACTGCAATATCAACACGGCGGTGGCTTTCGTCGACTTGCTGTTCGCCGTATATGGACAATGGAAAAGTTCGGTTTCTTAGGAACTCGTTGAGAAACTCTTCAAACAAGGGTCTGGTGGCGGTTTCTTGGAGGTCTGGATGGCTGGCGCGTTCATACGCTCGCCGAAGTTCTTCCGTAACAAGAAGACTCGCTGTGGGAGGGTATATTTCTATTCTGGGCAATCCTGCCATGGCAATGTTAGATTAGAGACTTGAAGGGTGAACAAAAGAATTGAAATTTTGAAGTCTTCTGCGTTGTATCTGCTCGTGGCTGTGAGCTCAGCTTGCCTTAAGGTCTTGCTTTCAAATCTGAAGGAAGACATGTTTATATATATATTTTTTGGAAACCACCAAAGATGCTAGAATCCCATCAACCCGTTGAGACGCCAAAATAAGTTGGCGTACTCCTGTGCAAAACATTTCTTTGAATCATGGAGAGGACAAAGCTTCCCGCCTCGCGCCAGCAAACGTGTTGATTCGAATCGCGCTACTGGGGCCTGTCAATCCCACGAGGCGGGGCCTTATTGTAGTTAGTTGCTCCATAAAAGTATTGCATGGTGGGTAGTTAGTTAGTTAGTTAGTTAGTTAGCAGGAGAACCACTAGTACCCTCTGTTGTCGGCGCGAACCCATGTCCCAGTTCTATCATCCCTAAACCCATCATTAGACTCTGGGAGTTCCACAAGCTTTGGAAGCTGTCAGAAGTCCTGCTCAACTTAGAAATTTGTTCCAACCATGGAGGTGGATTCTTGGGTGGGTATTTTCATCTATCTTTTGACAAACACAAACTCATGGTCATTGTTAGAAGAATGAGGTCAAGCGACATCTGAATGGGCTGGTTCAAACCTTTAAGCAGCGGAATGATTCAAAGGTTGGGTGTATCAAGCCTCCGTGGATTGTGATAACAAATTGCTAACTTGGATAATAGGCGCTTGCGGAATATTTCATAAGTGTGGGTAATGATTTGGATCAAATGGAACCCTTGAACTTCGAGGCATTTCAACAGTTCTGGTATCGTCACAAACGAGTCGTTGCTTTACAAGATGTGAAGAGGCAAATCTCAAACCGCTCGAGACATGCACGCAACGAGATATCGGATAAATCAAGCGAAATATCGTATACATCAAGGAAAGCAGAAAATGAGTTTGATGGCGATGAAATTCTGTCTATTACTGATAGTTGGGATATAGGGTCTGAGAGGCTGCTGGAACTAAGGAGTGAAATAAAATGGTGCCTGGAAGAGGATCAAGATTTTTTTAGCGCTGATCAGATGAGCAATTCTCCCAGTCCAGGAAACGAGCTAGCCGAAGCTGGAAGGGCCTTTGATGAAGCTGAAAAAGATGCAAATGGTGCCTACAGAGTTCTCAAAAAACAAGTGCTGGCCTTGAAGCTTCGGGCATTGGTACCTGAGGCCATATTGCATTGTACAGGCAGTTCCATCCCCAAAAACAAACGCGTTACTACTTACCTCGCGGAGAAGTGCTGGTCAAATCTCCCTGCTAGAGTACAGAAAGAGAAGCATGAAAAGCTCGCGCGATGGCGCGGTCATGGAGAGAAATGGCTTTCACTTAAAGAACCTGCAATTGTTCTAGCTTTCAACCATGTGCCAAGTGACCATCGCAGCTTCAACGATTTCGAACGACGTCGTTTCCCGATGGCTGCGTTCGATGCCGTTGTCGGTACTATGCAGGCCGTGAGTATCATCCATGACTTGCGAAGGTTGTGGTGCCGACAATTGATTCGAAAGCGAGTCAAGTTCGAGTTTCACCCAGAACAGTGTTTCTGCCAAGGCCATGGCACCGATACCGCGTTTGCTGAAGGGGCAGTAGCTTCGTCAATAATAAATCATTCACCAGCCCATGGCACAGTGGAGCCGCAGTGTTCCGAAGAACCTGCAGATGATATGGAGCAGGCGCACACTTTCCAAAAAACACAGTTTGAATTTTCTTTCACTGCATCTAATAAACGATCGTGTTTACAGCCCCATTGCGCAAGTAACGAGACAAGAGATACTCTGTTTGCTTCTATAAATGGCAACGGGGGTGAGCACTCCTCTAGATCAAGCATAACAGAACCCCCTCCACCTGTACACTCACCCGAAGCCGAAGAAACACCAGCCGTCTTGAATAACATAAGAGCACCACCTGATATCCTGCCACATAGTAAGTTGTTATTGATTTACCTAGCTAAACTACGTGCTAAACCCTTTAGCACATGAAATCGCCACTAGAAATATTTCGTCCCAGTTGTACCAAGGTGCATCGGCGCTGGCCGCAGTGGGCCGCAAAATGGCATCGCTACCACATCCTACTCCCCAAGAAACTGATTTGATAACCGCTCATTCAACGGAAAATTTGGGGTATACAGCAGTCACTTCACCGAGGGTGGTCAATACTACTTGTCCAGTGGAGTGTCAGCCGGAGGCCTGCCTAGGCTAGGCTAGGCACGGAGATTAGAGGATTCTCTTCGTTTTTCCTGTATGGCGCAGATTCAGAACACTAGGTTCTGAATCACATGCCTTTTTGCCACATATGCATGATCAGAGCTGACACTCTGATTGGCTCTTTTTGCCCCACTTGGGCTAGCCACTTGCTTATATAAACCAGCCTAGATCCCTCTTCAATATGAGATCAGATGAATCAGACATTTCTCTCCAGCTTATAGCTCATAGCATCACAGTTATGAGCTCAGCTGACACTTAAAGCACTCTATTTTCACATCTCTTTTATAATTGAATACCTTACAATCACACACTTGATAAAGCAAATTTGATATTGCCAGTGAACAAAATCACAGCTAAGAACACAGAGGAATAGAATCATCAACAACATAAAGATGAAAAAACTATCTTTCATGAAGAATAATGTGATTATTAAGTTAGTTACAAAAGAAGATTGAGAAGCATGGTACACAATAATTACAACACATGTGGAAGCACATGAAGTATGACTGTACATTGACTCAATAATGACTGAACATTCTACAATTAAAGAGTCAGAATGTTCAAATCTAGATAACTTTAGAGAAGAAGAAGTTCTGACAAATGACAGTAAAGTTTTGTATGAAAGTGCATACAGAATATTTACCACTAATCAAGAACAGTTTAATAGAATAACATCAGCTCTGACTAAGATGAGTGTTTACATACAAAATAGCATGGATTCAGAGATTTCACTTCTTATAGTACACTATTGAACATCAAAAGAAAAGCTAGTGCATCTTTATAAGCAGTTTGGCCTCACTATCAGTATTGCAGCAAGCAATGATGTCCTACTCCACTACTGAAAATTACAAAAAGATTACATGGCATGCAACAAAAGACATCAAATGTGAGCACTAGTCTGGAAAAGAATTAGCTTCAACCTAAAAACTTATCTAAATATGATGGATTTGAAGATATGCAGAGATTTTATAATGACTTTACAAAAGACAGATTCTGATTGGTCAGATTTCTATAATAGACAATGAAAAAAAAAGCAAAAAATGAGGACATTACACATAGATGACACAGCTGACAAATTCATTGATGACAAACATAATGAATATCTTCAAAAACAGACAGAATCAGTTGTCTTCAGAAGCTCTAGTCTTTCTGAGAAACAAGCTCTAACAGAAAAGCTCACAGATCAATTAGATAAAGAATGCTTTTGCAGAAAGTTTCACTGCTTGTCACAATGCTGATATTTAAACAAAGAAAGATGGTTAAGTGAATTTATCTCTAATTTCAAAGTGAAAAAATATATTAATAAGAAGCTAGTGGAAGAAAATAATAGAAAAAGAGTAGAAATAGCTATTGAACAAGCAAAGATGTTCAGATCTAAATTTAAAA
Source organism: Ophidiomyces ophidiicola (assembly GCF_022830035.1). Classification (NCBI taxonomy): domain Eukaryota; kingdom Fungi; phylum Ascomycota; class Eurotiomycetes; order Onygenales; family Onygenaceae; genus Ophidiomyces; species Ophidiomyces ophidiicola. The sequence goes on from NW_026054645.1 coordinate 936,962, forward strand.
GATCTAAGAAAGAAGCTAAATCTTCTTCAGCATTTCATATGATGTCAATCAGTCAATCAGATATTGAGAAAATCAGATTTATAACAGTAGTTGTACAACTAGAAGCAGCTGCATTTAACAGCTTCACTTATAGTCTCAGAGACAGCTTTCTATTGAATAGTGCAGCTATAAATCATATTGTTAACCACTGAGATAGAATGACTAATATGAAGCCTTGCCAAATTCAGCTTTATGCTGATAAGCAGCAGCTTGAAGTCTCTGAAATCAGTGACACTTGATATTACAGCACATTATCAAACAGCAAAAAGCATAAGATCTTATTGACTAGAGTCTTCTATGTGTCTGAATATCATATAAGTCTAATCTCAGTTAGGAAGGCAAAAATAAAGAACATGTATTGAGATACTGTAGATGTGAAGCTATGACATTGAGATGGCACAAGCTGACACTCAGTGGCATGTGTTGAAGATGTTGAAAATCAATTTATTATTGAACATAACACTAGAACAGATTCAGTCACATTCTCAGCATCAGAAAAATCAAATCAATCAACATCAGCATCAAAATCATCTAGCTTCAACACATGAGAAGCTGCAAGCACTTTAAAAACAAGCTCCATGTCACAGATCTCAAAGACTTCATCTTTTGTATGGCACAAATATCTGGAACATATTCATTATAGAGCTTTACAGAAGCTAGGGAAAGTCACTTCTGGGATCTTCTTTACTACTGAAATCACTAATGAATTTGATAAGATCAGAGACTGCAAAATGTGCAAGCTTGCAGATGGCCCCAGAATTATATCTAGACATCAAGCAGGGCATCATACAGAATCATTCTCCCATCTGCATTTTGATCTAATCAGCAAAATAAAAGAAGTCTATGAAGATCAACACCATATTATACATTGTGTCAACAATGCTTTACACTTTCATATGATACAGTCAGCACTTTTAAAAAATGAAATTGACAATGTTATGCTAGATCAGATTGCACATATTGAAAAACATTACAGCACAAATGTGTGCACTATACAAATCAATGAAGCTGCTCTTTCAGATAAATTAAAGATTCAGCTTCAGAAAAAGAGAATAACACTAGAGATCTCAGCTTCATACATCTCTGAGCAAAACAGCACAGCAGAACATGCTGAGAAGATGCTAACACAGAGAGCATGTGTGCTATAGATTGAATCATGTCTATCAGTCAATCTCTGACCAGAGCTGTTCAAAACAGCTGCTTATTTGATCAATCACACATCTACAAAAGCATTAAATTGGAAATCATCTGTTCAAATGCTGTGGGGTTCAGGTGGTTGCAGGTAACGTGGCAAAGGCTTACAGCCTTTGTAAATGAGGTTAGGTTGAGTGAGAAGTGGTTACAAAGGGATCTAAGCATGAGAGAGAGAGATAACTTGTATTGCTACAACAGTATCTAGAATCTCTAGATATGTTGCCACTGATCTTTGTAAAGAAGTGTCTGTGGCAGATTTTGTGTGCTCAGCTTTGCTAGTGTGATCATGTGATCAGTCATGAGGTTTATGAACCCCAGATGCCATGGAGCATGATCATCTAAGCATCAAGAAGGTTTTACAAATCTCTTTTAGAAGATGGGATGAATGTAAGGAGATCACAGCATGAAGTCTTACAGATTCCCCTCTCTTCACAAGTCTTGGTCCCCAAGGTGTTGATGTGATCAAGATCACAGTGAGAGTGACAGCTCCACTGTGATTGTAACAATTTTGTACAAAACCTCTTTTTGGTGTGATGAATGTAAGGAGGCCACAGCACAGAGCCTTAATTCAATCTCAGTTTCTAGATGTAGATGTGATGATAAGATCACAGCAAGAGTGACAGCTCCTCTGTGATTGTAATGTAGTTGCTGTAGTGACTGTCATTTCCCATGATCCATCTAGTGATAATTGACAATCTCTTGAATATAAATATCTCTTTCTTGATCTTCTCTTTCTCTCTCTTTCTTTTTCTTTTTCAACAACATTCTTCTTTATTTTGATAAGAGTTCTAGACAAGCATTCTCTTCTTGATGATTATGAATCTTGAGAGGCTTCATAAAGGCTTTTCTCAGTGCTAATACATTATGCAGAGAGATAATTTGCTGTGTCTCCCTTCCATTTAAATTAAGATGTTGAAATGTGAGCAACAATGGCTCAATAAGTTTGGGGGTAAAACCCCAATCAGTTGTTGTCCAAGACTCTCTTCAGAGACAATGTGAGAGGTGTCTCCAGAATCTTCTGCTCCATCTGAAGCAGAGTCCTCAACTACTGCCATTTCTCAAGAAAATCAAAGTGGAGGGGCATCATTGCTGTCAGTTTCCATTTATGCAACAGAGAGTTATGTCTCTGAAGACTTTAAGATCTCTTCCCAGGCATCATGGTCCAGTCAGTCTGATTTCAATTATGATGGTGTAAGTGATATTCTTCCATTTCTTCTTCTTTTAATGCTTCATAATTGCTTTTACAAAGTCTGAAATATTCTTTACAAAGTGTTTCCTCACTCCATAATCCTCTTTCCTGTGTGCATGGCTGATGGCATATCCAGAGTGCTAATATTCAAGCTTGGTGGGAACACTCAATGGTGTCTACTGTGTCTAGTAACAATTCTTTTTTGACTACTAGCTCTGTTGTCTTGATTGGTCAGATCTTGAGAGAGAGTGATCATCCATCTCTCAAATCTGGAACTCTTGTTGGTAATGCACTGCTCTGTTTTTCTTGGTCTGATCCATTTCTACTGCATTCATGTCCTCAGTCTGTGCCCTTTTCTATGCTGTGCCCATTCTCTAGCATTGGTTCTGTCTCCAATGCACTCAAGGTATGTTGAGTTGCTTTGTAACATGACTTATAAGGCAGTTCCTGCTTTGTAAATCCATTTACAAAGTGATATTGAGAGTCCCAGCTAATGCTTTTTCTTTCTCTAGAAGTCAGTCTCATCAACTTCTTCTCTGTCTGCTGTGCCTGCTTCTGCTTCTGCTTCTGCTCCCCCGGCCCCTGCTCCAGCTGTTAACTTGCCAGTCAGAACACTGGTTACTATGAGCCATCTTTCACTCTTAATTCCAGGCCAGAATCCATCTGATTGTGAGAGATGACTTCTTGCTTTCCCCCCTCTTCAGTCTGCAACTCTTACTGATCCAACAGACTCTGTTCAGCTGAGGAATAGAGCCCAGCTCTGGGAAGAAGTTCTGGTCATCATGACAGACAATTATTCTCAGCAGCCATGTACAGCATGCTGGGGTAACTTAAATCCCTCATTGGGGCAGTGTGTCACAAGTTCTCTTGGTAGGGACAGATGTAATAACTGTGCCTATCAGACACACAAAACTTGTTCTTTCAATTCTTAGAGTTGCCCCCTTGTTTTCTTTCTTTTGTTACTGCAGGCTTTGGTCACTAATAGTCTAGTTTCCTCTTTCCCTTGCAGGCTTCAGCCATTAATAGTCTAGTTCTTTCTTTTATTTTAGAGTAAATTCACTACTTCTGCTTCATGAACTACTTCTTGATAGTTGTAAATGCTTTTACAGACTGAGTTTTCTTCTAAATTGATTCACTACTCAGGCCACTGCCCTTCTGCTTCATGAATCAATCTCTAACTGCTTTGTAAATATCTTTATGAATCTAACAAGACCTCTCTAAGTGCACATTCTCAGAATACAGTGTAGACTGGACTTGTCTGGATGTTTTCTATGAAACTCAAACAGCTTCTTATCTAGATGCCTCACATTCTTTGAAGACTCCCAAGTCTTTTCCTCATATCTCTGCCACTGCACAAGATATTCAATTGCTTGACCATTCTTATGGGAGTCAACAATCTTCTGTACCTGATACTCTTGCTTCACAGAGGATGTCTCATAAATTGAGTGGTGTGATTGACTATCCACTCTCTCCTGTTCCTTGTGTTTGGTTAAGAGAGACACATGAAACACATTGTGTACTCCCAGTCCTGACAGTAGTTCCAATTGATAGATTTGGGATCTCAATTTTTCCACAATTCAGCATGGTCTGTGCTGGAGAACATCCAACTTCTTGCTAGAATGTGCTGTTCTAATGTTACAAAGGTCTAACCACATCTGGTCATCTTTGTAAAATGATACTGCAGTATGTTTCTTGTCATAGTAGCTCTTTTGATAGGCTTGCACCTTCATAAGGCTTTCTCAAGCCACCTTATGCAGCTCTTCCAACTGGCCTGTCAGTTTACAAGACTCAGTTGTGACTGGTGCTGGTATTTCTGCTCCCAGAAAATCCATCTGTGGATGGCTTGCTGTCAAAAGCTCAAAGGGACTCTTCCCTGTTGAGAATTGTCTAGAGTTGTTGTAAGCAAACTCTGCATGAGGCAATTTCCCAACTCAGTCATCTTGTTCATAATTGATGAAGCTTTGTAAGTACTGTTCAAGAGTACTATTCAGTCTTTCAGTCTGGTCATCTGTTTGAAAATGAAATGCCATGCTCATTCTTCTATCAACTTTGAGGAGATATAACAGATCTTCCCAGAACTCACTTGTGAATATTGATCCATGGTCAGAGACTATGCTTGAGGGAAGTCCATGCAATCTGACTAGCTCACACATAATCAATTCAGCAAGTTGTTCAGATGTCAGCTCTTTTCTGACTGGAACAAAGTGAGACATCTTCATAAACTGATTCACAATGACCAGAATACAGTTGAATTTCACTCTCTCAAAATTCTGACTTGATGGGAGGTCTGTAATCACATTCATTGTGATGTGTTCTCAAGACTTTTTGGGAATTGGCAAAGAAGACATCTCTTCTTGTGATTTCATCTGGATCCATCTGGATCTCAAGCAAACATCACAGACATCAACACATTCTTTCACAAGCTTCTTCATTCTTGGCCAATAGAATCTGCATGCTAGCAGTTTGTAAGTTCTTTCACTTGCAAAGTGATCCACCAGAGGTAAATTATGGTGTCTTTTAATCAATTCAATTCACAGAGCTTCACTTGTGGGTATATAGAGATGCCCTTTCATAAAGAGACAGCCTTTCTTCTCTGTCCAGTCCATGAACTTGGTTGGGTCTAACTGAAGACTCTTCCTAATCTCTATTGTGTGGTTGTCATCAGCAAGCATCTCAGATAACATTGTCATTAGATTCAGAGATGCAGTTCCTTGTGAGTCTGTTCCATTCAGAGCATCACTGAGAATGAGTTGCTTGACATCTTGTAACTCATTCTCAAATCTTTGAATACTGTGAGTATCACCCAGGAGCAGCTTTGTGTAAGCCTGCCCTGGTTTGTAACATGTCTTTCTGTCCACAGAGTGTGCATTTCTGTTAGGCAAGACATGTTCCAAGTCTTTCTTCTCAGCTTGCTGACCAGAACAGACCAGCATGGAACAGAGCTGTCCAGCTGCTTCACACTCTTGAATATCCTCATATCCCAATGCTTCAGTGTAGTCTGGCCTTTGTGAAGAATCATCTGCTGAATTCTTTGATCCTTTCACATAATCAATCTTAAACCAGAAAGCTGACAGCTTCTGGGCCCACCACACTTGTCATCTTGACAACTCTTGTGTGGTTTCAAAATGTCTGAGACTGTCATGATCAGTCAGAACAGAAATGGGTTGAATTGACCCCTCCAGTCAGCATCTTCATTGACAGAATGACTCAACTATGGCCAGCAATTCTTGATCATGAATGCCATAGTTGTATTCAGCTGGAATCATCTTTCTTGAATAGAACTCCACTGGTCTCCACATGCCATTCTTCTGTAGCTGGGAGAGAATCCCACACACAGCAAATCCAGATGCATCTGTTTCCAGCTTGGTTTTCTTCTTTGAATCAAAGTGGTATACCACCACTTGCTTTGTAAATGCCTCCTTCAAGTCATAGAAGGATTTACAAGTCTCTTCTGTGAGGAAGCTGAATGAACTGCCCACTTCTTCACTTCTTCTTCTTTTCTTCCTGGATTGCTTCTTCCCTGACTTTCTGCTCTTTAACATGCTAGTCAAACCAAGCGCGAGCTTGGAGAACTTGGGAATGAACCATTGGTAGAAGTTAGTGAATCCCAGAAAGACTTGAATATCCTGATGACTCTTGGACTCTGGCCAAGAAATGATCATGTTCATCCAGGCTTTTTCCATTGAGACATCTTCTGGTGATACCACATATCTCAGAAAGTCTATCTCTGTAACACTGAACTGGCACTTGAATCTCTTGCAATAGAGTCCAGTCTCTTTCAGTGCCTTGAGCACTTTATGAACATGTTCAGTGTGTTCTTCCTCATTCTCAGAGTACACCACAACATCATTCAGATACACCACCACAAAGACATCTAAGTACTCTCTCAGTGTCTTGTTGATGTATGACTGGAATGCTGCTGGTGCATTTGTAAGTCCAAATGGAACCATCTGGTATTCAAACATTTCCAGTGGAGTCTGAAAAGCTGTTTTCCATTCATCTCCCTTTTTTATTCATAAACAATGATATGCATTCTTCACATTCAGCTGGGTATAGATCTTAGCTTTCTCAATCTGATTCAGAATGTCTTCAATCAGTGGGAGTGGATATCAGTTCTTTACTGTCTTTGAATTCAAGTTCTGATAATCCACACACATTTGTAACCCCCCATCCTTCTTCTTTGCAAACAGGATGGGTGACCCAGCTGGTGATCTGAAAGGTCTGATGAATTCACTTGACAAGGCAGAGTTGACATACTCTCATAAAGTCTCTGTCTCTGTTTCTGAAAGTTGATAAATGGGGCCAAACTTTGGCACTGCCCCCAGCAACAACTCAATGTCTAGATCATCCTCTTGATGAGGGGGCAAGGAAGCATCTTTTGCATCACTGAATGCATCAATCAAATCTTTATAACTGTCTGGTATCTGCAGATCCACATCCATGGTGGTGACTTGTTCACTTTTACAAACCCTCATTACATAGAAGGGTTTATCACCATCAACAAGTTCATTTAGAGAGACTGACTTGATTTTTGTCATAGGGTCTAATCCACCCTGCTTACAAAACTCAAGTGACAGATTTCCAAATGAAACAACAGAATCATGATGGTGTAGTCAGAAGAGATCTAACATCATGTCCCCAGATATATCAGCAACCAATGCTTGCTCATTAAACATCTACCAATTACCCATAGTATCTTGTGCCTCAAAGGAAATGTTTGTAATTTCTTCAGATACTAACTTTGAATGATTCTTTCCTGCAGTCTCCATCTCAACATTCATCTTATGAACCTTCAGACCCAGTCTTACTGCAAGCTTCAGACTTATGATCAGAAAGGAACATAGTGAGTCTGCCACAGCAGTCCACTTAACTTTTTTTTCTACCCCAGAGTTATGAACTCTGGTGGACAATGTGATTGGGGGAACAGCTTATAGCTCAGACAACTTCAATTGCTTGATATTCATTCTATCTACAGACTGCTCCCCAAATCTCTATTTCTTCTTTGGCTTGGTGCACTTATCTGCATAGTGACCAGTCTCACCACAATTGTAGCAAGCATTCTTATCTGATTTTCCACCCCACTTTGGGTTTGTAAACTGGGAATTGAAGGTTCTCTGGTGTTGATTTTCTCCCTGTCACAATGAGGTTCAGGTCTTGTTTCTATAACCCTGACCTTGTGGTCCATGGGCTTGATTTGAATAGGATGGTGTTCCACCATGGTTGGTATTTGTCTCTGAGGTGGATTGTGACTTTGGGTTGGGAGTGGAGCTCTTGACACTAGGTCATAATCACATCACAACTGTCTGAATCTTGTTCAGTTTCTCTGGGAGGTTCTTCTGTTCATCCAGCTTGTTGCACATAGGTTTGTCATATTGTGATAGGAAAAGATGTTTGATGAACTTATCCACACTCTGTGTCTCTTCACCCACTTGTTGCAAATGTTGTTGGAATCATTGCAACCAGTCAAAGTCTGATTCATCATCTCTTTTATGAAGGTGGAAAAGGTTTCTCCAGATCAATCAGGTTTGGTTTTCAGGGTCATCTAGTCATAAAAGTAGGAATTGTTTAAGTCCAGTCCAGATGTTCAGAGTAGAGTTCTGGGCTGAGTGTGATTCCCAAAGATCTTTCTCATTATAGTCCAACCCTGTGACTGCATACTTCAGAGTTTCATTGTCATCCAGACCACTAGCATCTCAGATGGATTCTATTTGGGAGGTAAACTGTCAGTAGGCTGCATAGTCCTTGATCTGGTAGTTGGTCTTGTGTTGTGGAGGCTTGATGACTGAACTCTTCTTTGGAGAATTTGGGTTAGAGGTCAGGACATCAAGTGATTCTGTTCACCCATGCTTTCTATTCAGGGTTTGTAAACCCTGCTGTAGTTCTTGAATCCTTTCCATGAGGTGTATCCACTCTCTTAAGTTCTCAAGAGATTCTGTGTTCTCTGGAGATGGTTCCTCAGCCTGGGTTATGCTTTCATCCAGATTTATTGTCGCACTTGGTGTCTTGGCTAACTCTGGTACTGAGGAAAGAGTTGAGGATTCAGTTTGGTCTTGATTGTTCTGCCTTGTGGAAACCATTGTTGGGCCACCTGCTTATTTGAGTGGCAAACTGTGGGGTTCAGGTGGTTGCAGGTAATGTGGCAAAGGCTTACAGCCTTTGTAAATGAGGTTAGGTTGAGTGAGAAGTGGTTATGAAGGGATCTAAGCATGAGAGAGAGAGGTAACTTGTATTGCTACAACAGTATCTAGGGTCTCTAGATATGTTGCCACTGATCTTCATAAAGAAGTGTCTGTGGCAGGTTTTGTGTGCTCAGCTTTGCTAGTGTGATCATGTGATCAGTCATGGGGTTTACAAACCCCAGATGCCATGGAGCATGATCATCTAAGCATCAAGGAGGTTTTATGAACCTCTTTTAGATGATGGGATGAATGTAAGGAGGTCACAGCGCGGAGCCTTACAAATGCTAAACAAGCATCTAGGAAAGCATGATTACAAGCTAAATTTGATGCATTTACAGTTATATGGCTGCAGAGCATATGTTTGGAACCCCCACATGACAGTCTCTGAGAAACTGAAATCATGCATGCATATAGACTATTTAGTAGACTACAATTCATCTAATATTTTTTGTGTTTGGGTGCTGCATTTGAACAAGATTTTTACAAGCAGAGACATATGCTTTGATGAGACTCTAAAATATGATTCTAATGAATCACATATCAATAAAGAACTTAGAAGTGCTGTTGGACAGATTATCAAAGCTATATCAATCTCTGATCTTAAATATATGGAACCAACAATACTGAAAGATACAGAAAACATCCCTAAGTCAATAATTGATATGGATTATGAATCACAGAAGAATAATGAAAGTTCTTCTGAAGAGATTGTCTGTGAGAATTGGGTGGTTTCAGATAACATGACAATGGCTTACAGTCTTCATAAATGAGGTTAGATTGGGTGAGAGATGGTTATGAAGGGATCTAAGCATGAGAGAGAGAGAGATAACTTGTATTGCTACATCAGTATCTAGAGTCTCTAGATATGTTGCCACTGATCTTCATAAAGAAGCATCTGTGACAGATTTTATGTGTTTAGCTTTGCTAGTGCAATTATGTAATCAGTCACAGAGTTTACAAACTTCAGATGCCATGAAGCATGATCATTCTAAGTATCAAGAAGATTTTACAAATCTCTTTTAGATGATGAAATGAATGTAAGAAGATCACAGTATGGAGTCTTACAGATTTCTCTCTCTTCAGAAGTTTTGATCTTCAAGACATTGATGTGATTAAGATCACAGTAAGAGTGACAGCTTCACTGTGATTGTAACAATTTTGTACAAAATCTCTTTTTGATGTGATGAATGTAAGAAGACTGCAGCACAGAGTCTTAATTCAATCTCAGTTTCTAGATGTAGATGTGACAGTAAGATCACAGCAAGAGTGACAGCTTCTCTGTGATTGTAATGTAGTTGCTGTAGTGACTGTCATTTCTCATGATTCATTTAGTGATACTTGACAATCTCTTGAATATAAATATCTCTTTCTTAATCTTCTCTCTCTCTCTTTTTCTTTTTCTCTTTCAACAACATTCTTCTTTATTTTAATAAGAGTTCCAGACAAGCATTCTCTGCTTGATGATTATAAATCTTGAGAGACTTCATAAACAGCTTTTCTCAGTGCTAATACATTATGCAGAGAGATAATTTTGCTGTGTCTTTCTTCTGTTCAAAACTAAAATGTCAAAACATGAGCAACAATGGCTCAATAAGTTTAAGAATAAAATTCCAATCAGTTGTCATCTGAAACTCTCTTCAGAGACAATGTGAGAGATGTCTTCAGAATCTTCTGCTTCATCTGAAGCAGAGTTCTCAATCACTGCCATTTCTCAAGAAAATCAAAATGGAGAGACATCATTATCATTGATTTTCATTTATGCAACAGAGAGTTATGTCTCTGAAGACTTTGAAATCTTTTTTCAGATGTTACAGTTAAGTCAGTCTGATTCTGATTATGATGATGTAAGTGATATTCTTTCATTTCTTCTTCTTTTAATGCTTTGTAATTGCTTTTACAAAGTCTGAAATATTCTTTATGAAGTGTTTTCTCACTTCATAATTCTCTTTTCTGTGTGCATGGCTGATGGCATATTCAGGGTGCTAATATTTAAGCTTAACAGAAACACTCAATAATGTCTACTGTATCTAGTAATGATTCTTTTTTGACTACTAGCTCCATTACCTTAATTGATCAGATCTTGAGAGAGAGTGGCCATCTGTCTTCCAAATGTGAAACTTTTGTTGATAATGCATCACTCTGTTTTTCTCAGTCTGATCTGTTTCTACCACATTCATGTTCTCAGTTTGTGCTCTTTTCTATGCTGCATCCATTCTCAAGCATTGATTCTGTGTCTGATGCACTCAAGATATGTTGAGTTGCTTTGTAACATAACTTATAAGACAGTTTCTGCTTCATAAACTCATTTATGAAGTGATATTAAGAGTCTCAGCTAATGCTTTTTCTTTCTCTAGAAGGGTTAGGGTTAGGGTTAGGGTCAGGGTCAGGGTCAGGGTCAGGGTCAGGGTCAGGGTCAGGGTCAGGGTCAGGGTCAGGGTCAGGGTCAGGGTCAGGGTCAGGGTCAGGGTTAGGGTTAGGGTTAG